>NC_067419.1:3179441-3842427 GCF_009764475.1 Pristis pectinata
GGAGGGATATGGATCATGTACGGGCAGATGGGATTAGTTTAATGTGGTATCATGGTCAGCCAAACATGATGTGCTGTTCAATGTTCTCTGTTCTATAAACAGTGAACGCTTGTCCTAGGTCCTGCCTCATGATTGATATGTTTCAATCAAGTCCTCACCCACTCTTCCAAACACCAACAAGCCACACCTATACAACATTTTCTCTTGTGTCAGCTATGTATCAGCCTAGTAAACATTCTCTGAACAGTTTTCAATGCATTTGCATATGCGAGGTGGTGCAGGAACGTGGCGACACGTTGCAAGCTGCTCTCTACAGATTTACTCATTACCCTTACTATAATTGTTCTACACTTTTAAATTTAAACTCTATGTCACTAACTATTACTAATAATGTTCTTTTAAATCTTCTTACGGGGTTGGCAATCTTCCGATCTCCAGGAAGCACTACAAACCATTGTTTGAGTCCTACCTACCTTGTTGTGACCTTGCACTTTATTGCACTGCACTTTCTCTGTAGCTGTGACACGTTACTCTGTACTGTTATTGTTTTTACTTGTACTACATCAATCCACTCTGTAGAAACTCAATGTAACTGCACTGTGTAATGAATTGACCTGTACGATCGGTATGCAAGACAACTTTTTCACTGTACCTCGGTACAAGTGACAATAATAAACCAATACCAGTACTAATAAGGAGACCAATACTGTACACAGTAGTCCAGATGTGGTCTCACCAATGCCCCATCTAACTGAATTCTCCTAGCAGTAAGCAATAATGTTCTGTTAGCTCTCCTAATCACTTGCTGTACCTGCAGACTAGTCTTTTGCAAATCGTGCAATAGGACACCAGATCTCTCTGCATTACAGAGCTCTGCAGTCTCTCAACATTTCTCTTCTTATTTTCCCTGCCGACGTGAGGAGATGCACAACTCTCCACATTACACTCCACTTGCCAGACCTTTTCCCACTCACGTCCTATCAATATCCCTTTGTCACCTCCTTTTGTCCCCTTCACAATTTACCTTCCCACCTGCTCTTGTGTCATTGGCAAATTTAGCGACCTCACCTTTGGTCACTTCATTCAAGTTATTAAAAAAATTTGTACAAAATTAAAGTTCCAGCATTGACCACTTGCCATCTTGCTACACATTTGCACACACATCTTGCCAACCAGAAACAGACCATTTACACCTACTCTCTGATGCCTGTTAGTCAAGCAACCTTCTACCCGTGCCACAATGTTACCTCCTACACCATGAATTTCTATTTTCTGTAATAACCTATGATTCAAAACCCTACTAAATGCTTTCTGAAAACCTAAATATAGTACATCCACTGGCTCCCCTTTGCCAACAGGACACGTTACCTCTTCAAAGAATTCCAGTGTTATGGTGAAACATCCCCTTTCACAATTCCATGCTGACTTTACCTTGAATTTTTCTAAATGCTCCACTATAATATCTTTAATAGCAGTTCCTAAATTTTTTTTTGGTAAAAGTATGTTAACTGGCCTGTCGTTTCCTGCTTTTGCCACCTTCTGAATAAAAGGTTGACATTCATTATTTTCCAGTCTAATAGAACCTTTCCCAAATGTGATTCGGAATATTAGAACTAACAAAACAAGGAGCAGGTCATTCAGTAAACTGCTCCCCTTCTGTCCCTTTAACCTCTCCTCCTGATCCACCCAGGTCCTCCTCCGCCCACCGCAGTCCCTTCGCCACCCTCTGTCCCCACCTCCACCTGCCAGATCTGCCCATTACCCACACACTCCTCCCACTAGGTCCCCTCATCTGCCCTCCCCACCTCCCTCACTCGATTCCACGCTCCACCTCTCCCATCAGACTCCATCATCCGCGGCCCTTTGTCACCTCCACCTACTCACCATCCTCTGAGTGAACACATTTTTCCTTCCATTAATCCCCTTGTTTGAGATCTTGACCCCTGGCTCTAGACTCCTCAGCCGGAGGAAATATCCTCCTCATGTCTACCTCGAAGAGCAACACACACAAAACGCTGGAGGAACTCAGCGGGTCAGGCAGCATCTACGGAGGGAGACAAACAGTCGATATTTCGGGTCGAGACCCTTCATCGGGACCGGGGAGGGCAGAAGCCAGAATAAGAAGGTGGGGGGAGGGGGAGGAGCACACGCAGGCAGGGGAGAGGTGAGTTCAGGTGAGGTGGGGGAGGTAGGTGGGTGGGGGAGGGAGGACGAAAGGGAGTGATGTGAGAAGCTGAGAGGCAAAGGGTTGAAAAGGTTGGAGAGGGCTGTGGACCTTGGAATAAAGAGAAGGAGGCGGGGAATAGGAGGGAGGTGTTGGCAGGTCATGAGGCCTCAAAGAATTGTGTACACTTCAATGAGTCATTGTTCTAAACTCTAAAAAAATCCAGGCTAAGCCTTCTCAATCTTTCCTCAAATTAACAACCTGGGTAGCGTGGAGGACCTTTGCTGCACTCTCTCTCTCTCTATAATCCTTTCTTAGAACATTGCAAACAAGACTCTGGGCTCTCTCACTCACAAAGTTTTCAGTGTTTCAGTGACAGCTGATGAAAGGATCTGAAGGGTCGGGATAATTCTTCAACTGAAGATCAAAACAATGTTGTAGGATAGGGCTGAATGTTGGTCTCAAACCCAGCACAAAACTGAAGACGAATGAGCAGCAACGATCCTTATCCTACTGTATGCTCCTGAAACTCAGCTTACCTACAGCGGGCATCCCAAAGCGTTGAAGAAGTACCACCAACGTCGCATCTGCAAAATCCTCCAAATTCGTTGGGCGGATAAGGAAACCGGGGTTCGAATCCTATCCCAAGCCAACGACCCTGTCGGTGAGGCCGTAATTACACTCGATCTGCTCTGTCGGGCATAAGAATAGTGGAAGACAAAAGGGGCAGAAGGTAGGACATTCGGCCCCTCAATCCTGTTTTTTTTGTAAGATAAGATGAGATCTCTTTATTAGTCACATGTACATCGAAACACACAGTGAGATGCATCTTTTGCGTAGAGTGTTCTGGGGGCAGCCCTCAAGTGTCGCCACGCTCCCGGCGCCAACATAGCACGCCCACAACTTCCTAACCTGTTCCGCCATTCAACAAAATTATGGCCGATGAAAAGCGCGATGATGCTGGAGGGACTCAGCAGGCCGGGCAGCATCCGTGGAGAAAAGCAGGCGGTCAACGTTTCGGGTGAGGACCCTTCTTCAGGTCTGAAGATAGGATTCCAGCATCTGCCATAATTTTCTCTAAATTATGGCTGATCTTCCATTTCAACACCATTTTCCAGGCCTATTCCCATTTTCTTTAGTTTCCTGAATATCCAACAATCTATGAAATTCTATGCAAATATAAAGAGACTGGACACAGTTAATGGCAAGACCCTTAACAATGTTGATGTGCAGAGGGATCTTGGGGTCCTAGTCCATCGCTCCCTGAACATGGCTGCATAGGTTGATAGGGTGGTAAAGGCAGCATATGGCATGCTTGCCTTTATAAGTCGAGGCAATGAGTTCAAGAGTCAGGAAGTTATGTTGCAGCTTTATAAAACTCTGGTTAGGCCACACCTGGAGTATTGCATTCAATTCTGGTCACCCCATTAGAGGAAGGATGTGGAGGCTTTGGAGAGGGTGCAGAAGAGGTTTACCAGGATCCTGCCTGGATTAGAGGACATCTGATAGGGGGAGAGGTTGGACAAACATAGGTTTTTGTCTCTGGAGTGGCGGAAGCTGAGGGGAGACCTGATAGAAGTTTATTAGATTATGAGGGGCATAGATAGAGTAGACAGTCGTTATCTTTCTCCCAGGGTCTAATACTAGAGGGCATGCATTTAAGATGAGAGGGGATAAGTTCAAAGGAGATGTGTGAGGCAAGTTTCGTTACACAGAGAGCGGGGGGTGCCTGGAATGTGCTGCCAGGGGTGGTGGTGGAGGCAGATATGATAGAGGGGTTTAAGAAGCTCTTAGACAGGGACATGGATGTGCAAAGAAGGATGTGGACCTTGTGTAGGCAGAAGGGACTAGTTTAGTTAGGTGTTTAATTAGTTCTGCATAACATCATGTACCTGTTCCTGTGCTGTCCTGTTCTATGTTCTATCGATTGCTGTTTTGAATGCATTGAGTAACTGAGCTTCCATCACCCTCAGGGCTAGAGAATTCCAAAGATTCGCCACCCTCTGAGTGAGGAAATTTCTTTTTCTTTCAGACCTATACAGGCCATCCCTAGGTTATGAACCCTCAACTTACAGACACTCCCTAAATACGAGTGAGCTCCCATAGTACTATTAAATTCCAAAGTCCAACATACCTACATATGTTCATTCCTACAAAAGGCAAAACTAGTTCTCTCTCTCTCTCTCTCTCTCCCTCTCCATTTTTAGTAATTCTACTTTCTTATCAGTCTGATGTGTATTTTGATGCCATTCATTACAGTACTGTGGAGATATAGTTCACCACATCAAATGTTTCTGACTTAAAAACAAAATTGACAAGGACATCTGTAAAATCGGAACCTGTTCATTACCCGAGGACAGCCTTCGTGTCCGACATTTTATTCTAAGACCATATGAATCATGTCGCTCATGTGGCCCAACATCAGCTCCTTTCTCATTGTACCTGTACCCCACTGTACTTGTGCACATGACAATAAACAGACACTCTATTCCAAGCTCTGTCACAGCAAGGGATTACCAGATGGAATTGCCGTCAAGCCTCTGTGTAACATCTCAAATCCTTGTTACATCCTCGCTGACTCTGAGGAATCCCGGCCTATGACTGCTCAAAGTTGAGAAGGAGTTCTCTTCTGGGATTCACTGAAAACGTTGGGTCCGAAGTCCAATAACAGCACCAGGAGTGCACCGCCATAGAAATTACCCCCCCTCCCTCCCTGTCAGACCTCTCCTGCCCCATCAGAGCCCACCAAACCTGGGTGGAAGTAAGTCACCCTCGGTCCTGAGGGACAGCCTAAGCAGCAAAAAAAGATAAAAGAAGATAGCTAGAAACTTCTACTATGCAATTTTTGTGCTCATTTCTACCCCCACTCCCACCCGCCCCTACCCCACTAATGCCCCCCTTCCGCCACCCTACTGGATACTGAAAGGCCTGGATAGAGTGGATGTGGAGAGGATGCTTCCATTAGTAGGAGGGTCTCGGATCCGAGGGCAGATCTCTTGGAATAAAGGGCTATCCCTTTAGAACTGAGGTGAGGAGGAATTTCTTCAGCCAGAGGGTGGTGAATCTGTGGAATTCACTGCCACTGAGGGCTGTGGAGGCCAAGTCAATGGGTGTACTTAAGGCACAGGTTCTTGATTGGTAAGGGGGGGTTAAGGGTTACAGGGAGATGGTGGGAGAATGGGGTTGAGAAACAATCAGCCACGATTGAATGGCGGAGCAGACTCGATGGGCTGAATGGCCTAATTCTGCTCCTATGTCTTATGGTCTCATGGTCTTGTGGTCTTACCCTCTCTAGCCCTTGCCCTCCCGCTTGCTCCCTCCCTAACATCCCCTTCTCGACCCCCTGTCCACCCCCAACCCTCCCCCCTCCTCAGGCCCCCCCCCAATTCCCCTTCCCCCTCCTAGAATAGAACTTGAGCGACACAGTAGCACAGCTGGTCGAGCTGCCATCTCACAGCTCCAGCAACCCAGGTTCGGTCCGGTGCTGTCTGTGTGGAGTTTGCATGCTCTCCCTGTGACTGCGTGGGTATTCCCCCGGTGCTCCGGTTTCCTCCCACACCCCAGAAGCATGCCGGTTGGCAGGTTAATTGCCCCTAGTGTGCAGGCGAGTGGTAGACGGGAATGTGGGAAGAAAGTGGGACTAATGTCGGATGAATGTGAACAGGTGGTTGATGGGCAGAAGGGCCTATTGCCGTGCCATATGTCTCTATGATAACTAATATTAAGCCATGAGTGGAGGGGATAGGGCGAGTCACAACTGTCATGTCCTTACAGCTGAGCAAAGCTCCCCTGTGTTTCACTGGTTGGGAGGGAGGTCCATACAAGGCTGTTTTAACCCGAGACTATCGTGCGCACAGTTCATCAGAGCTCGCCACATGGGTCAGGGCTGGTTGGTCATCCCGGCAGGTAGCTGTGCTGACCTAATTGATTGTCCATACAACTGGCCTAAGCGCACTGTATTAAAAGGTGATGGAGAAGATGAACAGAGTACAGTGTACCCCCACGATATGGCCGTTCAGGTAATGGAAACTGACAAATCACTACCAAAAATTTTGAGATATGGAATAAAAACTCACTCTTACTGAATTTATGTAAACAAAATAAACACAAAATGTATACAGAAAGCTGAGCGAGTTTACCAAGCACAGCAATCGCAGGCTGCTGGTTCACAGTGGGAGGCCACTTAAGAAATTTGCTTTGGAAACTGACAAGACAATCTCTTCTATTGACACTTGTGCAACAGTAATTTATCCAACATGGTTACATCCATTTCTAGTTAATTAAAACAATAACAGTTTCTCTTCTGCTGACAATAATCAGAATTCCATTGCCTATAGACGGCACACCCACGGAGACATTACCGTTGAGAGAAAAACTTCCCATGGGAATGCATCTCCACTTATAACATGGGATTCAATGGGAAAAAAAGGGTTTGTGTTACGGAAAATCGCAATATGGACGTTTTTCTAGGATCGCAACCCCTCTGTAACGCGGGGGTGTACTGTGAATCAATCGGCCAGAAAACGCACTTCCTCGACCCTTCATCTGGTGACTTCTACTTGACGGTGCAGTTGGATAGATGTCCTGCAACAACTGACACAGTCCATTTACCCAGCCAGACACTGGGTGAGCCAAACTTAGCTTCCTTAGAAACCCAACGAAAGCACGGGCTATGTAATACAAGGACGCCTGGTTGCACAGTGAAGGCAGTGATACGGTCTCACTGATCCAGTCTCAGCTCACACTTTATCCCTACTGCTTATGAGGTCAGTGAGTTCAGATAAATACAAGCTGATTCATATTTCGGCACTAAAGCAGGACTTCCCGGCTCTCATCTTCTGAGACATGGGAGCGTAGTGGAAGCAGGAGTAGGCCATTTGGTCTGTTGTGCTTCCTGCAGCAAGACCAGAAATGCTGGAAGAACTCAGCCGGTCAAGCAGCCTCTGTGGAAAGAGAAACCAGTTAACCTTTTGGGTCAGTGGTTTCCCATTCCACAGACACTGCTTGACCGGCTGAATTCTTCCAGCGTTTCTGTTTGTGTTTCAGATTCCAGTGTCTGTGCACCATTTAGTACGATTGCTGCTGAGCTTTTACCTTGGTCCCACAACTCCACATCCCTTGACTCAATGAACATCCAAATATCTATTGATTTCTGTCTTGAACATACTCAGCGACTGAGCCATCTTAGTCCTTTTGGGTAATGGATTCCAAAGATTCTTCACTCTCTAGGTGAAGAAATTTCTTCTCATCTCCATCTTGCTTGGCTCACCCTTTAATTTGGACAGTGGCCTCTGGTTTCAGATATCTCAGCCAAGGGAAACATCTCTGCATCTACCCTGGCAAACCTTGTAAGAATTTTGTATGTTTCATTCTTCTCAGGTCAAGAGCGTAGATGTTAAGCAAGAAACAAGTCACCGGAGGAACTCAGGGGTCAAGCAGCATCTGCGGAGGGAAATGGACTGTTGACGTTTTGGGTTGAGACCCTTCATCTGGACTGGAAGACAGAGGGCAGATGGCAACAGAAATCACAGAGGGGGAGCAGTGAGACAGGGTCTCAGAAGTCACGTTGAAGTGAGGAGAATAAACAAGGTGGGCGAACCTTGAAGAGACCGCAGTGGAGCAGTAGCATGGAGGTACAAGGGGCTGCAGATGCTGGAATCTGGAGCAAAGGACAAGCTGATGGAGGAACTCAGTGGGTCAGGCAGTATCTGTGGAGGGAAATAGTTAAAGGAGCTCTATCTCCCCTCTATCTTTCAGTCGGCATGAAGGGTTTAGGACAAGCCTATCACCCCTTGAATCAATCTGGTGAACTTTCACCACATTCCCTCCATTGTAAGTATAGGTAGGGAGATTAGACATGTACACAATATTCCAGAAACAATATCACCAGGACACTATATCTGGAGTGAAATCACTGAGGTGGACCGACATGGGTATCAGCAGCTCCCTAATACCTTGTCAAAGTGGTCAATTGCCCATCAGTTTTGGTCTGGCACTATTTAGAAAACTGAAGTGAATCTTAAGGTAAAGCACAGTAACTTGGATTGAAGCCTAATAATCAGAATACAAAAAGAAATCATTTGTGTAATCTGATACCAGAGGTCAATTTCTCTCTAAAACTACTGAAAGACTCTTTGAAAATGGAGCCCTCAGCGGTATCCCATAACATCACACACCGGTACCAGTGTCGAAGCATTCTCAGAAGGTTGTGGATTTGCCCCTCTCCAGAGACTTGACCAAGTGATCCAGGCTGACATCCCAGTGCAGGTAAGCCATTAAGTCAAGGATCCCCTCGTAATATTTAATGTACAAGATCATTAATATTTCAAAAAAGGACAGTGAAGATCTTCCTAGTTTCTTGTCAATATTTATCCCCAAATCAGTGTCATAGATAATCCAGTCATTGTCTTAATTGTGATAGTGGGCATCGCACTGTGCAAATCACCACAACATAAAAGCTATCTTGAAAGTCCTTTGTGGGAGTTCATAAGTGTTACATAAGCACGTACGTCAAATGTCACACACAACATTTGGAAGTCTTCTGTAGGGTGGAGTCAAGCAGTGAACTCTCCACTGAAGATATTATTCAGATATTATTCTGAAGGAAAAGATGTCAGGTTGATGCTGTCAGCTTCTTGTCACTTGTGCAGCTTGGTGCTTGAATATAAATGTGTCCTCAGACCCTGGGGCTTAGCTCGGATCATCCAGAGTGTAAAGAATCATGAATGAAACAGCCCCATAAACATATTAATAAAATTACATAAATTTGTAAATGAGATATTATATTATTAAAAGTGCAATAATTGTTTAATGTAGACTAGCACATCTCTCAAACCAGAGAGTCAGGAATTACATGTTTTAGTAGTTGGGTGCACCCATCTCAAATCAGCATCATCGATGATCTATCATCAAAGGTAAGATAAAATATTTACTTATTAGTCACATGTACCTCAAACACACAGTGAAATGCGTCTTTTTGCATTACTGAGAATGTGCTAGGGGCAAGAGTCACCATGCTTCTGGCACCAACATAGCATGCCCACAGCTTCCTAACTTGTACGTCTTTGGAATGTGGGCATCCGGGCCATGCCATCTACTCACAGCTACCATCGGGCAGGAGGTACAGAAGCCCGAAGTCCCACACCACCAGGTTCAAGAACAGCTACTTCCCTGCAACCATACGGTTCTTGAACCAACCTGCACAACTTTAATCACTACCTCAGTATAGCAACACAATGACCACTTTGACCATTGTGCACTTCAGTGGACCCTAGTTGTGCTCTTTCTTGTATAATTTTGTATACTTTATGTTCACTTGATGTTTTTTCTTGTGAATATTGTTTCTCTGTTGCTATGTGCCTGTGATGCTGCTGCAAGTAAGTTTTTCATTGCACCTGTGGAGCCTGAAGACCCACACTCAACGATTCAGGAACAGCTCTTCCCCTCCACCATCAGATTTCTGAACACTACCTCGTTATTCCTCCTTTGCACTATTTATTTATTTTATAACTTATAGTAATTTTTATGTCTTGCGCTGTACTGCTGCCGCAAAACAACAAATTTCACAACATATGTCAGTGATAATAAACCTGACTCTGATTCTGATTCTGTGCACACATGTACTTGTGCATTTGACAATAAACTCGACTTCAGCTTTGATCTAATCATTGGGTTATTTATGATAGAGATTTTTGAAAGCCCTCCAGAGACGGTGAAGCAATAGGTCTTTGATTAGTTCAACACAGCGGCAGGAAATCTGAAATCAAACAGAAAATGCTGGAAGTAGACAGTGATCCGGGTAGTATCTGTGGGGAGGGGAACAGAGATAAGATAATGTTTCAGGATAATAACCTTTCATTGGAGAGACACAACAGACAGTAGGTGCTGGAATCTGGAGCTAAGAATAGCTGAAGCAAAATGAAAATTGATGCACAAAAGTGGAGAGTTTGGAACTGGATGAAAGAAATTGAATGACAAAAGAGCTGATTGCATGGATGAAAAAGAACTATTCAGGAAAACAAAGGACTGCAAATCATCATCTGAAAATACTGAAGGAAAATATTGGGGCCATAAGATATTTGAAATTAAAAGCAGAAAATGCTGGGAGCTCTACTTATCTGAACTCGTTGAACCCAGTGTTGAGTCCTGAGGGCTGTAACATGCCTAGGTGGAAAGATGATTTGCTGTTCCTGAGTTTATACAGGGTTTCATTGGATCTGTGCAGAAGGCTGAGGACAAGGGGGTCAGGTTCGCAGAAGGATGGCAAGTTAAAATCACAGGAGAGCAGAAGCTTGGGGTTAGGCCCGTGGGTTGTATGCAGATGTTCTGCCAAGCAGTCACCCAGTCTGAATGTGGTCTCCTGAATATAGCGGACACTGCATTGTCAACAGTGAGGAGAGTATACTAAACTGAAAGAATTACAAGAATTACAAATTTCCCTCCACAGATGCTGCCTGACCTGCTGAGTTCCTCCTGCACTTTTTGTGTATTGCTCCAGATTCCAGCATCTGCAGAATTTCTTGTGTCATGAGTAAATCACGGCTGTGTTAATGGATCAAGATAGTGGGAAGGGAGGAGATAAAAGGGCAGATGTTGTATCTCTTGCGTCTTTGCTTAGTGTTTGGAGAATAAACCCGGAGCATTTCCCTTCCTGAATGCAGCTGGACGAATATACATGCCCAAACAGTTCACAGCTAACAACATTCCTGCAATTACTCCTGTCTGCTTGGAGACAGACAGTCTCAGCTCCCTTTTTCAGAGGAGGGGTGGGATGCTGTTAAAGAGCCCCAAGGTAAACATACCACAAGTGAAAGAATTTGGCAGGAATTTTAAAACTTCAGGGCAGAGAGTAAAGCAAACATTGATGTTGTGCACTGGATTATGGCTGGAAGTTTCGATGGGAAGAACTGGAGCTCAGCCGGACCTCGACCTTGCAGGGACCAGTCATCTCGTGACTCTGGTCCGCTCTTTCATCCCTGCTCACCACTCCCTGTCCCACGGCACCGCCCCATGCAACAGGAGGAGATGCAAAACCTGTCCATTGAGATAAGATATCTTCATTAGTCACATGTACATCGAAACACACAGTGAAATGCATCTTTTGCGTAGAGTGTTCTAGGGGGCAGCCCGCAAGTGTCGCCACGCTTCCGGCACCAATATAACATGCCCACAACTTCCTAACCTGTACGTCTTTTGGAATGTGGGAGGAAACCCACACAGACACGGGGAGAACGTACAAACTCCTTACAGACAGCGGCCGGAATTGAACCTGGGTCGCTGGTACTGTAATAGCGTTACACTAATCGCTACACTACCGTGCCTGCCACTTCACCTTCCCTTCCCAACATCCAGGGATCCAAGCAATCATTCCAGATGAAACAGCTAGCACTAGCAGCCCTTCCAATCCAGTTCACTATATTCAGCGCTCATGCAGACCGGGTGACCACTTTGCCAGAGCCACCTGCGTCGGGGTGATCCTGAGCTTCTTATTACATGCTGTTTTAACTCAATCGCACTCCCATTCTGATCTGCTTGTTTGTAGCCTCTTCCACTGCCATAGTGAGGCCCATCTTAAACTAGAAGAACAACATCTTCTGTCTAGGCACTTTGGAAAGAACATTGACTCTTCCAGCTTCAGTAAAACTACCCTCTCATTATTTCCCACTATCATGCTTATGCCCTTTCCTTTAACTTATTTTTATATATTTCAAAAATAAACTTTATTCATGATTAAAAAATATGTACAAAATAATGAACAGTGCAAAACATTTTATATACTGGGTTCAATTCCGGCCGCTGTCTGTAAGGAGTTTGTACGTTCTCCCTGTGTGTCTGCGTGGGTTTCCTCCGGGTGCTCCGGTTTCCTCCCACATTCCAAAGACGTACGGGTTAGGAGCTGTGGGCATGCTATGTTGGTGCCAGAAGCGTGGCAACACTTGCGGGCTGCCCCTCAGCACATTCTCAGTAATGCAAAAAGACACATTTCACTGTGTGAAAAAACACGATGATGCTGGAGGAACTCAGCAGGCCAGGCAGCATCCGTGGAGAAACGCAGGCGGTCAACGTTTCAGGTCAGGACCCTTCTTTCAGGACTGAAGATCGGAAAAGGGGAAGCCCCATGTATAAGAGAGAAAGCAGGGCAGCGATAGGTGGACAAAAGAGGGGAGGTGGGGTGGGCACAAGGTGGTGATAGGTTGTTGAAATTGAACTGTAGTCCGGGACACCCAAACACAGAGCCCAGGAATTCTGACAGAACCTGTCAGTTGCCTCCGCCACGAGACTCCATTTCTACCCTAGTTGAAAGCAAACAAACCCAACCCATCTTATCTTCCAGCCCTGGGTCTGTTACCCTGCAGGTCACATGTCTCCAAGGATTAAGTGTGATGAGGACTTTTTGTTCCTAGCACCTTTCCCGAACAGTAAGGTCCACATTCCTATCCCCCTTTGCGTGAAAATATTTTTCATCCAATCTTTCTGCCAATTAGATTGAATCAGTGTCCCTTGCGCTTTGACCCTCTGTTACAGAAAACAGGTCCTTCCCATTTACTTTGTCTCAACAACTCATAATCCTTTACCCCAGTTAAGTCCCCCCTCGTGTCTCTTCCAGAAGTGTGAAAGTTACCACTTACACCGGACTCCAGCCCAGATCTGGCACGTGTTATCAGATGCTATTGATTTCAATAGGATTGTTGAGCTTTGGGGAAGTACATTTTCTTTTATCGAGTCAGAGACTTTTTCCCAGGGCGTAAATAGCTAACACAAGGGGACATAATTTTAAAGTGATTGGAGGAAGGTATAAGAAGGATGTCAGGGGATAAGTTTTTTTACACAGAGAGTGGTGGGTGTGTGGAACGCACTGCCGGCAGAGGTTGTGGGGGCAGATACATTAGGGACATTTAAGAGACTCTTAGGTAGACACATGAATGATAGAGAAATGGGGGGCTATGTGGGATGGAAGGGTTAGATAGAGCAGGATAAAATGTCGGCACAACATTGAGGACCAAAGGGCCTGTACTATGCTGCAGTGTTCTATGTTCTATAGTTGGCTTTGCTTTAATACTTGTAGTTATTTATTTATTTTATACACTGTTTGTCAACCAGTTTAAAAAAAATTCTACTTAGAAGAAAACACTTCAATTTTAGTTGTTTATAAAGCTCTGACTGTCAGAGGCCCTGTGCACTAGCTTTGCCGATGGTCGGAGATTTTCAAGGGCAGGCTCCCTACATTATATCCTTCAGGCCAGTCACTGTGTTGCTGGGGTCCTTATCATGGAGAGCTAGAGAGGGAGGTTGTTCGTGCCCAGCCCAGCTTAAGAGCAGGCATGGAGGCAGTCCAAGGTGGTGTTTCTGGGGAGGGGACTGACCTGGAATGGTCTGATCCATGCAATAGAACATAGGACAGTACAGCACAGTAAAGAGACCTTTTCAACCCACTATGTTTGTGCTGAACACGATGACGAATTAAACTAAATCTCTTCTGCCTGTACATGATCCATATCCTTCCATTCCCTGTATACTCACGTGTCTATCTAACAGCCTCTTAAATGCCACCATCGTATCTGCATCCTCCACTACCATCCCAGGCACCCACCACTCCCTGTGTAAAAAACTTACCCCGCACATCTCCTTTAAACTTTTCCCCTCTCAACTTAAATGCATGTCCCCTAGTACCTGACATTTCTACAAAAAGATTCTGGCTGCCTAGCCTACCTACGTCTCTCATAATTTTATAAACTTCTATCAGGTCTCCCCTCAGCCTCTGACGCTCTGGAGAAAACAACCCAAGTTTGTCCAACCTCTTCTTGTAGCTCAAACTCTCTAATCTAGGCAGCATCCTGGTAAACCTCTTCTGCACCCTTTCCAAAGCCTTCACGTCCTTTCGATAATGGGGCGACCAGAACTGCACACAATACTCTTAAGTTTGCAATCCAAGCAATGTTCCATAATTACCATTAGAATTGAATATATCCCAAGTGATTCCTGGATTCAAGGATGATCTCTACTACAGAGTCTCTTATGAGTCCTGAGGTGACTCAAGAATCCAACTTTGGATGCACAACCCCACCCATGGAAGCTATGAACGTTTCCTCATGGATTGGTTTCCTGGATTCCTTTCTTCTCTGTCTAGCTGGGTACCCGCGTAGCACGCGACACCACTGAGGCTGGATGCTCATAAAAGCATAAGGCATAGGAGCAGGAGTAGGCCATCACTGATCTTCTGCCTCAGGTTCACTCCCCTGCAAAATTCTCAATTCCCTTAATCTATTGATCCCTGTCTAGAATACACTCAGCAACTGAATTCCACGGCTCTCTTGAGTACAGTCATAGGGTCATAGAGAAATACAGCACAGAAAAAGGCCCTTCGGCCCAACCAGTCCATGACGACCAAGATACCCATCTGAGCTGGTACCATTTGCTCGCATTTGGGCCTATCCCTCTGAACCTTTCCTCCCAAAGATTAGCCACGGTCCAGGTGAAAATCTTCTTGTCATTTCAGTCTTGCTTGGTTCACTGCTATTTTGAAACTGTGATCCCCCTCCCACTGATTCCACCAAGGGAAGCAACTTTTCCACATCTCTTCTGCCACAGCTTGTGGTTCCATGGGATATGCTTTCAGCATGACCCGTCTCCTCTGACCCCTGACTGCGGCTGAGCTGGGGGTAATGGCTTGGCACCTGCAAACCTCCCGCAGCCCAGCAGAAATGACGTACGAGGGTCATTGCCTTAATTCTGGTGACATTAGCTTGAGGATGCTGGTATACGTGCAACAATCATTCCACTTGTCGTAAATATTCTTCTGGGGGCAGTGTTGGTGGGATCCATCCAGACTCTTGATGCGTTGTCAGTATGTTACCACAGCTTCACACCCACAGAGTGGGGATGACGGCTGTATTGCAAGCCTGAATATTGGTGTCACTATGCACATCACCATTGGTGGTATCTACATAAGGTGCTGCCTGAAGAAGGCAACATCTGTCATCAAAGATCCCCACCATCCGAGCCATGCCGTCTTCTCGCAGCTACCATCGGACAGGAGATACAGAAGCCTGAAGTCCCACACCACCAGGTTCAGGAACAGCTGCTTCCGTACAACCATTCGGACCTTGAACCAACCTGCACAACCCTAATCACTAGTTTGACAGCACTATGACCACCCTGATCACTTTGCACTGAAATAGGATTTTGGTTTTTTTTTTTTGTTCTAATTGTAGAAATTATGTATAAATTATGTTTATTTTATGTTTCCCCTGTGAATGCTGCTTATCTGATGCTATGTGCCTATGCTGCTGCTGCAAGTAATTTTTTCATTGCACCTGTGCACACATGTACTTGTGCATCTGACAATAAACTCAGCTTTGACTTTGACTTTGAAAGTACGTCAGAGCAGTTTCACTGTACTGGGTCCTGTGTTGAATCTCACAGTCAATATTGAAAGAGATGGTTACCACTTTGATAGAAGTGCTCTGTCCCCGCCAGTGATCTGTGGCGGGTTGTGTGCAAGACCCAAGTCTGGCTGACTGAGCACCTCAGCGTCCTGGATGTTTGTGAACCTGAGGACATGGTGAGTCTGTGAGGGAATGGTGCACTGAGTTAATCTCAGTGTATGCAAGAATGGCACAGTCACCTTGCTCCTGATGAACAGCCATTGATCAGAAACATTGACTCCTTTTCTCATTCAATAGATGCTGCCTGGCTTGCAAAGTATTTCCATTACGATGTATTAGCATTAAATAGATGGACAACTATATTAAAAAAGCATGCCATATGTCTTCTTCGCTGATTTGTCTGCACTACAGGAAAGATGCGATTAAGCTGGAGAGGGTGCAGGGAAGATTTACAAGGACGTTGCCTGCAGCGGAGGGCTTGAGTTATAAGGAGAGATTGGAGAGGCTGCTTCTGTTTTCCCTGGAACTGAGTCTGAGAGGTGACCTGACAGAGGTATGTAAAGTCATGAGAGGCATAGTCAGAGTCAGTTTCCCATGATAGCGGTGTCTGCATCCAGAGGGTTTAAGGTGAAAGGGAGATGGATCTCATGGGTAAATTTTTTCACACAAAGATAAGAGATGAGATAAGATATCTTTATTAGTCACATGAATGTCGAAACACACAGTGAAATGCATCTTCTGCAATAGAGTGTTCTGGGGGCAGCCCGCAAGTGTCACCACGCTTCCGGCGCCAACATAGCATGCCCACAGCTTCCTAACCTGTTTGTCTCTGGAATGTGGGAGGAAACCGGAGCACCCAGAGGAAACCCATGTGGAGAGCGTACAAACTCCTTACAGACAGCGGCCGGAATTGAACCCGGGTCGCTGGTGCTGTAATAGCATTATGCTAACCGCTACACTACCGTGCCTGAGTAGTTGGTATCTGGAATGAGCTGCCAGAGGAAGTGGTGGAGGCAGGAACAGTAACAATATTTAAGAGGCATCTTGACAGTTACTAGAATGAGCATAGAGGGATGTGAAATGAATGCAGCTAAGTAGAGTTAGCATGGATAGACATGACAGTCAGCATAGACACGGTGGGCTAAAGGCTCTGCTTCTATGCTGTACAGCAGTAACACAGATGTTGTAAATGCAATGTTGCCTCCACTCAATCCCATCCATGATGGAACTAAGAGAAAGAACTTCCCACTCTTCATATCTTCAGGATGCTTTAACTGCTCATTACTCTTCATCACATTGACTGGCAACTCCCACCTCTGTAACCTCAATCTTCTTCACCCCTTCCCTGCCCCATCCACGGCTGAATCCCCTCAAACTTGGCTTTGTAACTTTCACACTTGACTATTCCAATGTTCTCCAGGCCAACCTCCCAACCTATACCCTCTGTAAACTTTAGTGCATCTGAAACTTGGCTTTCTGGGTCCTAACTCACACCAGCTCCTGACTCCTCGTCGCCATTGAGCTCAGGGCCCTGTATTAGATTCCATTTCAAACATCCCACCAAGTAAATTCTCACCATTGTTTTGAATTCACCCATAGCCTTGCTCCTCCCTGGATCTGTCATCTCATCTGTAATCATCAAAGATCCCCACCATCCAGGACATGCCATCTTCTCGCATACAGAAACCTGAAGTCCCACACCACCAGGTTCAAGAACAGCTACTTCTCTTCGACTATTTGGCTCTTGAACCAACTTGCACAACCCTCATCACTACCTCAGCATAGCAACACTGTGACCACGTTACACTGCAATGGGCTTTGTATTTTTTGTTCTAATTGTGTCCTTTCTGGAGAATGTATGTTTAATTTATGTTTTTCTTGTGGATATTGTGCATCTAATGCGATGTGCCTGTGATGCTGTTGCAGGTACGTTTTTCATTGTGCAGACATGTACTTGTGCATATGACAATAAACTCGACTTTGACTTAGACTTCCTTTCCTCCGACAGTTTTCCAAGCTCCCTGCCATCCTCCAGAGCTGGCCTCCAATAACCTTATGTCTTGTCCTTTGGTTCAGTGACAATCCAGTCCAATGACAACACTGTGAAGCAGTTACGACATGTTCCTGCCACGAGGACGTTACATAGATCCAAGTGCTGTTGTTAAATATGTATGGCTTTAACAAATCCTTTCTGCTAACTGTCGCCTCAGGCTCACAGATAGCTTCAGACACTCAATATGGAGGTGGTCCAAAGGAGATTCATCGGCTAATTCCTGGGATGGGACGGTTGTCCTATCAAGAGGTGGGACTCTGGGTCCGTATTCCTTGGAGTTTAGAATAATAAGGGGTGAACATATTCAAACATGTAAGATCCTAAAGAGGCTTGACAGGGTCTCCACTTGACAGTGTAGATGCTGAGATGTTTTCACTAGTGGAAGAGTAATGAACAAGGGGATATAGCTACAAAAGAAGAGGCTGGTCATTTAAACTGTAGGAGCTTCTTGCTGAAGGGAGTGAACCTCCGGAATTCTCTGCCCCTGAGGGTGTTGCATGCCATCTTCTCACTGCTACCATCGGGCAGGAGGTACAGAAGCCTGAAGTCCCACACCACCAGGTTCAGGAACAGCTACTTTCCTACAACCATCAGGCTCTTGAACTGACCTGCACAACCCCAACCCTACCTCAGCAACGGAACACCACGGACCTCCTCTTGCACTGCCAGGGACTTGTCTCTGATCGTGTTTTTTTTTGAACTAATGTCTTGTTTTGCATACTTTTTTTTCTTCACTGTCTGGTATAATTTACGTATAACTTATGCTCTGTGTTTAGTCTGTACCTACGTGCCTGTGATGCTGCTGCGAGCAAGTTTTTCATTGTACCTGTACCTCACAGTACTTGCGCACGTGACAATAAACTCGGCTTACTTTGGTGGAGGCCGGCTCATTAGATATATTTAAGGTGGAGATGGAAGACTGAGGAATTGAGGGTTATGGGGAACCGGCACAGAAGAGGCCAGTGTGGATCAGCCATGATCATAGTGAATGGCAGGGCAGGCGTGAGGGGACTGGGTGGTCCACTCCTGCTCCTATTTCTGCTTTTCTTGAAAGACAATGTTTTTAAAAAAATAACAATAAGCAAAACTTAAGACTATGCAGAGGTAAGGGTATACTGCAATTTACATGCCACAAAGTCTACAAGAGCTGCCAAAAATTCCCTATAAATAAACTCACAAGAGCCTTTGTTTTGGCAGAGTTGTGATTGACTAGCTGGCCTGCATGTCTGCTGTATTATTTTATGATTGTACGTTTTGATCAAAATGGCTTGGCTGCTTCCTCAGACACCTCGCCAGACACAATATCTATATAAATACAAGCTGGGCCTCTTTCCAGGATTTTGATTCTAAACACTCTGCATGCTCCATCAGTGAGAGAGAAACCAGTAACATTGGTAAGATTCCTGCATTCTGTTGCTCATGTTGCACTATGTCAGTTTTGCGTCTTCATTACGTTAGTGACTATCTTCAGTCAAAGAAAGACGAAAAGCCACAGCTGTTGGACACAGAAACACAAAATGCTGGAAATACTCAGCAGGTCAGGCAGCATCTATAGAGAGAGTTAATGTTTCAGGGCAATGAATTCTCAACGAAAAACTCCTTTTCTCTCTCTCCGTAGATGCTGGAAGAGTATTTCTCATTTTTGGAAGCGATGCCTGCTCTCTCCTTGAAAGGCACGGTAGCATAGCAGTTAGCATAACGCCATCATAGCGCCAGCGACCCAGGTTCAATTCCGGCCACTGTCCGTAAGGAATTTGTACGTTCTCCCCATGACTGCGTGGATCTCCTCCGGGTGCTCCGGTTTCCTCCCACACTCCAAAGACGTACAAGTTAGGAAGCTGTAGGGATACTATGTTGGCGCCGGAAGTGTGGCGACACTTGCGGGCTGCCCCCCAGAACACTCTACGCAAAAGATGCATTTCACTGTGTGTTTCGATGTACATGTGACTAATAAAGATATCTTATCTCAACCTTAAATATTTACTCTATTTCTCTCTGTACAGATACTGTCTGACAGCATTTTCTGTTTTTATTTGTATTATTGACTTGTAACTCAAGGGAACAGTGGCAGTCTGTTAAAATTTCAAACAATTTTGAGTGTTTTGATTGGTTCACATTCACCGCTCTTTAGTTGAAGGGTGTTTGGACATCAGTGCGTTGATGTGCTCCTGAAAGTGAAGCTGTCCACTTCACTTATGATTTGTTGCTAGTGGGTTATCTCTTTAATTGTGATTTGTCACTGAACAATGAAAGCATGAAATGAGACGCATGTGATCAAGTCTTTACCTGTTGCGCATATGATATCTGCAACGTAACATGAAGTGCATGAATTAAAATGGGCATTAAGTACAAACATCCACGCCAGATTTAGGATTAGAAATCTGTTATTAAATAAACAGAACTTTCAGTTGTATAGCAGCCATCACATATAGCATCATAGCAGGGCACCCCAACATTTACTTTGGATGTTTATAAATTCATGAGGAGCCTAGATAAGGTGAACAGACAGTTTTTCCCCAGGGTAGGGGAATCCAAAACTAGCGGGCATAGATTTAAAGTGTGAGGGGAAAGATTTAAAAGGAACCCAAGGGGCATGTTTTTCACACAGAGGATGGTGAGTATGTGGAACGAGCTGCCAGAGGAGGTGGTAGAGATGGGTACAGTTACGACATTTAAAAGACATTTGGAGGGATACATGGACAGGAAAGGATTAGAGGGATTATGGGCCAAATGCAGGCAAATGGGACTCACTCAGACAATTTGGTCAGCATGGATGAGTTGGGCCGAATGGCCTGTGCTCCATACTGTATGTAGCTTTATGGCTCCATGACTCTAAATACTTTTGAAGCATAGTCACTATTGTAATGTTGGACACATGGTGAGCAATTTGCATACAGCAAGCTCCCACAAACAGCAACACGATCAAGGCCAGAATTGAGGGATAAATATTACTTTCAAGAAGTGTTCTTCTTCTAAGCCAATCCTTCAGAATTGAGGACCACTTGTTTCTTGTCTATATCCGCGGGTTCTTATGTGGCTGATTGAGCCAATGTGGTACCCACGGACTCTGCCACGGATGGGGCAGGAGGAGCTCGATGGAATGGAGGGGTGGACAGTTTGTGTGAGGAGATGCAGTCCTTCCACTGTTAACGCTGGACCTCTGCATACCCCTAATGGATGGACTCGAGGTTGTCAATACAATCCCCAAATCTCCTTCTCCACTTTGAGTGGTCAAGGGCCGGGGCTTCCCAGGAGTTCTTGGGAATTATGGAATTTGTTTCAATGCTCATTCAGGAATAACTGCCTTTACTCCTGTAGATGGTGCTGTGACAGGTATTTTCAACGTTAAAGGTACACAACACTATCCCACCTTGGAAATGTCTCACACACAGCACTGTTCTCTCACAGAACAGTGGACTCTAAAAATCATTCATTGACTTTGCTTTTCTTACATTTCTAAAGTTAGAATTTAAATCCAAGTAAAAATTACATATTGTACAATAGCATAGTCATTATTGAATTGTCACAGAGTGAATATAGCACAGAAACAGGCCTTTGAGCCCACTGATTCCTGTCAACCATCAACCACCCACTTACACTAATCCTGCATGAATCCCATTTTTTTATTCTACTCACATTCTCAGATTCCACCCCCCCACCCCCCGTTAATTGCCCCTACTGTGCAGTAGATGCTCCAACTGCCCCCAAGATTCTCCTACACAGTAGGGGCAATTAACAGTGGCTAAGTAACCTACCAGCAGGAGCACCCAGAGGAAACCCATGCAATCACAGAGAGAACATGCAAACTCCACACAGACTGCACCCGAGGTCAGGATTGAACCCGGGTCTCCCGGCGCTGTGAGACTGCGGCTCTACAAGCTGCTCCACTCTGCTACTTTGTGAGTATTGTTAATGGGAAAGCCTACCATAGACTTGGTATATTTTACCCTCAAGCTGTGACTCTGAACTGAATTTTGCCTGTGTGGTCATGGCAAAATCCACCTAAGGATAAGGGACATTAGACTTCGGTGACCTGGACAGGCGGGAGAAGCTGGTGTTGTTCTCCGTCAAGTACAGGAGGTTGCCAAGATGTGTTTCATCATCATGGAGGCTATAGACAGAGAGAAATTTTCTCCTTGGTGGAAGGGTCAAGAACCAGGGACGTCAAATGAAGGTGATCGGCTGAGAATCAAAAGTCACATGAGGACAAAGAGTTTGAAGGGTGAGAAGTTTTTGACCCATAATGTACCACCAGAGAAAGTAATGGAACCAGATTCAATTGTTGCGCTAAAAAGGGAGCTGGATAAGTACTTGAAAATAAAAATCGGTAGGTCTTTGGGGAGAAGGTGGGTGAGTGGGACGAGCTGTATTTCTCTTATATAGACCCCACATGGATCCAATGAGATAAGTGGGCTCCTTCCATTCTGCAACCACTCTGTGAATTGTGGATTGGAAGAGATATGTCTTTGTATTCTAGAGATCTATAATTTATTGAGCCTACCATTGTCTTCCCAACCAAGTGCCTGGAAAAGAGTTCAATCAAAATCAAAGTTGAGTTTATTGTCATACGCACAAGTACATGAAGAAACAGGTGCAGTGAAAAACTTACTTACAGCAGCATCACAGGCACAGAGCATTAGTGACACGACATTCAAAAGAAAAACATAAATTTTACCCCAATTTTCACAAGAAAGAACAGAATTAGAATTAAAAAAAAGTCCTGCCCAATGGTAGTTGCGAGAAGATGGCATGGCCTGGTTGGTGGGGATCTTTGGTGATAGATGTTGTTTTCTTGAGGTAGCGCCTCACATAGATACTACCGATGATGGGGAGGGATGTGCCTTGATGTATTGGGCCGAATCCACTACTCTCTGCAGCTTCTTACATTCCTGTGCATTGGAATTGCCGTCCCAGACCATGACGCAACCAGTCAGGATACTTTCAACAGTACATCTGTAGAAGTTTGTCAGAGTGTTCGGTGACAAGCCGAACCTCCTTAACCTCCTAAGAAAGTAAAGATGCTGGCGCGCCATCCTTTTGTTGGGACAGCTGGGCCAGTCTCAGGCAGTGGGTTCTTTGTTCATGTAGGGGTTGGTCCAGATTCTCAGATAACTGCACAAAACTGCCCAAAGGAGCATTAGTGTGACCATCTCGTCTCCGGATGTCCCAATAGTTTGGGGTGGAAGCTTTTATGTGTTGCATCCATTATGAACGTCTGTCAGCATCAAAGCAGCTTGGTCAATCAGCATCAAGGGGGAAAACATTCCAGTGGTTGGAGTCATACCTCACACACGGGAAGATGGTTCTGCTTGTTGGAGGTCAACCATCCCAGCCCCAGGATATCATTGCATTAGTTCCTCAGGACAATGTCGAAGGTCCAACCACCTTCAGCTGCTTCATCACTGACCCTCCTTGCATCATTCGCCATTGATTGCAACAGGTTCAATTCCATTCACAACTCCTCGGCTGTCCACAGCTGCATGCAGCAGGACCAAGCCAATGTTCAGGCATGGGCAGATAAATGGTGAGTAACATTCATGTCACAACGGCATTCAGTAATGTCCAGATCTAACCAGCGACCCTTTATTCTAACCATCACCCAGCTAGTGACATTCCTGTGATACTATCAACATCCTGGGGATCACCATTGAGGAGAAACTCAACTGGACCAGCCACATAAATACCATGTCTATCAGAGCAGGTCAGAGGCTGGTACCCTGTACTGATTGATTCACTTCCTGACACCACAAAACCTTTCCACCTTCTACAAGGAGGGCGATGGGATACTCTCCACTTGCCTGGATGTGCAGCTCTGAAAATCTGAAGCAGCCAGCTTGTTTGGCACCCCATCATTGTGTACCGTCTACAAAATGCACCACAGTTCCTCGCCCAGATTACTCCCTCCCAAACGTATGACCACTACCACCAAGAAAGACCATTTGGAGGGTTGCATTCAAAGATCCCCCCCCCCCCACAACCTCACTATCCTTTGAAATGACCAGCAGTAGCCTCCCACCTTGGTGAAGCCGAGAAAGGTTTGAGGGGTAAAACTAATCCCCGGCAGCAAGCCAGAGCAGTGAGAGCTGCGGCCTGGTGGTCAGCAGTGAAGAACCTCAACAGCAACCAGTGAGGGCAACAGCCAGCGAACGCCAACTCTTGAGGGTTCCAACCAGGGGAATGAAGACAGCACTGGTACCACCTGAGGTAGGAGACCAACCTTCGTGAAGGACAGAGAACCCTGGGCTCCAGGATGACCAAGAAGATACCTAAAGCATTACAGGTGGTGTTTGGGGCTCAGACAGAGAGTCAGCACTTAATTTAAGTGTTGCGTGATCAACTGTGGGTGTGAGTGTGTGAATAAAGCCGCGTTTTCACCACTTGCGTCCTTTTGTTTGCCTCCATAGTACAAAGCACTTGGGGGAAACACACTTAAAGGGATATAGGTCAAAGTGCTGAGAAAGAGGAGGGCCAGGCAGAAGGGAAACAAAGGCCACTTTCAGATGTAAATTTTCCATTGGTCCTTGACATCAATGATTTATCTCAGCAATCCAGCTCTGGCAGACGCACCTGTCGTGAACGGTAGTGGAGAGAGGAATTTTCCAGGGACTGGTGTTGGAGCCGTTGCTTTTCTTGATCAATATGGATGACCTAGACTTGGGGATGCGAGCCACAATTTCTAAGTTTGGCAGTTGACAAAGCGTCTCAGACCCGAAATATTAACTGTTCCCCTCTCCACAGTTGCTGCCTGACCTGCTGAGTGTTTGCAGCATTTTTTTAGTCTTTGCTTCAGATTTCCAGCCTCTTTTTAATGTTTATCAGTGTTACTGTGGACCGTGGGGAGGAGAGTGACAGATTGCAGCAAGGTATACCTTGGCAAATAAAAGAGAGTATCCCTCACACCTTTTACAACCACCATATTCTCTATGCCTGCTGCCTTTAAGGATAAGATAAGATTTCTTTATTAGTCACATGTACATCGAAACACACAGTGAAATGCATCTTTTTGCGTAGAGTGTTCTGGGGACAGCCCCCTCAGAACTGATGATGTATGCTCCAAGGTCCTTCTTCTACCTCACACACTCAATATCCTCCCACTTATTGTATGTTTGCTTGGCTTTTTGCCACATCCCAAATGCATTACCTGACAGTTCTCTGGATTAAATTCCACTTGTCATTTTTCTACCCAACTGACCAGACTGCCTGTAGTCTGAACCTTTCCTCCTTACTGCCAACCATGTGGCCAATTTTTGCACCGTCCCTTCTTTATCTTGTCCTCCACATTTGGGTTTAAATCACTAATATATATCACAGAAACCACGGGACCAATACTGAGTGCTTTGGACTCCCACTCCAGGCTGATTATACTAAGGACTGCAGATGCTGGGATCCGGAGCAACAAATGACCTCTGGAGCAGACCGACCATGCTGAGAGTCCCTCAGCTCTGCAGAATGGACATGTTTTTGCAATCCCCCTGTCAATCAAGCTTCCTGACCACACTTCTGTAAGCAACTGAGAGAATTGATACATACAATCCATGAGTAACTATCCTCCACCCATTGTATTTTCTGGAGGAGGTTTTATTGGGAGCAGTTGCTTTAATTTCTGCTTTCTAAGCTTGCCTTTGTTTGGATTGTTTACTGTACGTTTACCACACTACCCTTTGACTGTTTGTAGTATTGTCAATAAATCCTTGTTTCATTTTTAATTTAGTACTTTCATGATTACAAAGTGCATAAAGGCAGTTTGCCACTGTACATTAGCAGGATCATTAGAAGTATTTAAGGTGGAGGTAGTAACGTTTTTGAAAGATCGGGAAATTGATAGTTATGGAGAACTGGCACAGAAGAGGAGGCATGGGGCTGATCAGCCATGATCGTATTGAGCGGCAGAACAGGCTTGAGGCAACGAGTGGCCTCCTCCTGCTCTTATTTTCTGGTGTTCTTGTGCACTACAGTGATGGGTTGTCCAGTGACCCATCAAAAAGTGGATGAGTATCGACATTACGCTCAACTCTTCTGGCCTCCTCACTGACACTTACTGCCCGAGTACTCAGGAGAGGGACTGGAGAACTGGTTCGTCAGTGGTACTAACAAGCTGGGGTTAGGATGTTGACGAAAACAGAGGAGGAGGGGGGAGCTGAAAAAGGCAGCTCCAAAACGAAATTCAGCACAAGTGCTTATGCTGCTCTTTTGTGCAATATACTCCTTAGAGATAATCTTAAAAAAATCGCCTTGTACTTCTACTGCACAGGATGTCCCCAAGAGTTTTATAACCAGTGCAATTATTTGGAAGCTGTTATGAGATAGGAACAACGCTGATGCCCATATTTGTCTCCATGTAGATTGGACGAACTGAATCTTCATGCTAAGTAAACCATTTGTGCTCACAGCGCTGTATACTCGAAAAACGTGGCATATATTTGGAGGAATATATGATGGGTGCATAAATAGAAGATTATGGCTGTCCTTTCACTAGCATTGATTTTTTAACCAAAAAAAATCAAAACTGTATCTCATTTTTCATGTGCAGAGCTTTTAAAGTTGCAACCCAGACTTGATTATGTAGCAGTCATTGACTTGGAGGGAAAATATTTCAATCCTTTGCTAGTAATTTTAAAATGCAGTCATGTGGCAAATTGTTCATAACCATACTGCTTTCCAAGCTAGTTACTCTCTTCCCGCAGCCCTGTGGCGTAAAGAGGACTGGAGTTTTGCACAGAATGTCAAGCAATATGCTTTGCAAGTGGTGAGGTGAAACAGAAGTTCCTGAGAGTGCCGGGCAGGTGGATCAGTATCAGAAATCAGAAGATGGTTGAGGCATGGAGCAACTGGACAACTCTTGTCTTGGAAAGGGAAGAAGGGTGGGGCTAAAATAGACCAATACCCACTGCCAGTGCACCACCGACAGTCACAGCTTCTGCCCTCCAGGGCCCCAGATCTGACATTAACTCCTTCAACCCTTTCCAACTTTAAGACACCTATTAAAAACCTATCTCTTTGACTATCAGTTGGGCCGAAGTTCCCCCCTTTGCCTAGCTTCCATGACCATGCTCAGGTGAAGTAGCTGAAGACATTTTACTGCTCTTCCGGTCAATCCATTTCCAATGGAGATCATCTCCAGTCATGAACCTGCATCCAGGTGCAGCTGAAGTTGTGAGTTTCTATTATTATTCCTGTCAAGTATCTTTCCCAATGAGATAAGGGGTCACAGAGAGAATGCACAACTCCACGCAGACAGCACCGGAGGTCGGGATTGAAGCTGGGTCTCTGGCACTGGGAGGCAGTGGCTCTATTAGCTGCTGCCATCCCTGGACAATTCGTCTCCAGCCAGGATTTAAATATCTGGTATGACTGCAGTGAATTACTGAGAGAGCACTTAGTTGTTAGAGATGCCCAGTACTGATTGAAATACTAATCCAAGACTGTGCCAGCCTGTTCAAAGACAGTCTGGAGCCCTGTTCTCTCACAGTTTCCACCTTGGTCATTCAGCGCAATTGTGCTTTTGATACCTGGAAATTAGTGGCTGTGTTTACCTGTGTAGCAAGAGCGAGTGAACCTCAATGATGACTCATTGTTTCATTAGTTGCTAAGAGTTCCACAGTTGTGACAACGTTCTTTCTCATCTCTAAACCCTTGTCCGAATTTCCAAAGTGACATTAAAACACAGGAATGCAAGTTGCATATTTTTTTCCCATGGCAGGGGTTTCAAAAACAAGAGGGCATAGTTTAAGATGAGAGGAAGGAGTTTTAAAGGGGATATGAGGGGAAAGATTTTTTTTACACGGAGAGTGGTTGATTTCTGGAAGTCGCTGCCAGAAGATGTGATGGAATCAGATACAGTCATGACATTTTAAGAGACGTTTGAACAGACACCTCAATAGGCAAGGCATAGAAGGATACAGACTTAATGTGGGCAAATGGGATTGGTGTAGATGGGCAGAAAGGTCAGCATGGACGAGGTGGGCTGAAGGGTATGTCTCTGTGCTGTGCGACTCTACGACTCTAGTGTAGCGGTTAGCGCGACGCTATTACAGCGCCAGCGACCCGGGTTCAATTCCCACTGCCGTCTATAAGGAGTTTGTACGTTCTCCCCGTGTCTGCGTGGGTTTCCTCCGGGTGCTCTGGTTTCCTCCCACATTCCAAAGACGTACAGGTTAGGAAGTTGTGGGCATGCTATGTTGGCGCCGGAAGCGTGGCGACACTTGCAGGCTGTCCCCCAGAACACTTTACACAAAAGGTGCATTTCAGTGTGTGTTTTGATGTACATGACCAATAGAGAAATCTTAAAATCTTAGGAGTGTCAGTGAAACAGAAATCAAAGGGAAAGCAATCCAATAGATGGAGTCATACAGCACACAAGGTAAGATGGTTGTGGTTATTGGAAGTCAGCCTTCCCAACCTCAGTTTATCACTGCACAAGTGTGTTTCGATGTACATGTGACTAAATAAGATAGCTTATCTTATTTTATCTATCTTATAACGATCCCCATGCTGGGTTCCTTGGGGCACAGGGATGGACATGGTTTGAGAACTGATGTTGCAGTTGGTCATGGAAGAACAGGGAAAACGTTCATCATCGTAAATACCAAGGCCAGAAAATACCAACATATCCAGGAGCTGCTCCTTCCACTTAGGATGTATCAGCTTACTCACTAAATTGCTTTATTGGATGCAGTAGAACATAGAACATTGAACAATTACAGCACAATTCAGGCCCTTCAGCCCACAAAGCTGTGCTGAACATGTCCCTACCCTAGAAATTACTAGGCTTACCCGTAACCCTCTATTTTACTCAGCTCCATGTACCTATCTAACAGTCTCTTGAAAGACCCTATCGTATCCGCCTCCACCACCGTTTCCGGCAGCCCATTCCACACACTCACCACTCTCTGAGTAAAAAACTTACCCCTGACATCCCCTCTATATCTACTCCCCAGCACCTTAAACCTATGGCCACCAATTCAGCCCTGGGGAAAAGCTTCTGACTATCTACCCTATCAATACCTCTCATCATCTTCTACACCTCTATCAGGTCCCCCCTCATCCTCTGTCTCTCCAAGGAGAAAAGGCCGAGTTCCCTCAACCTGCTTTCATAAGGCATGCTCTGCATCCCAGGCAGCATCCTCGTAAATCTCCTCTGCACCTTCTCTATGGGTTACACATCTTTCCTGTAGTGAGGTGACCAGTAGTGGTAGCAATTGACGTTCAAGAGGTGAGCTGGAGATAGAAAGTAAAATAAGAAGCTAACGAAAAGCACAAACAAATAAATTCTCGGTGTAAGTTATTTCCCAATGCTTGTGAATGCATTTGGGAAAATGCGGATACTGACAGTCAAGAATGGGAAAATCTATGAAATAATTACTAATGTTGATGCAGCTCCGTAACAGATCATTTCCCTTGCTAACTTAATGTTCTTTATTGCCTCATTTGATGCTAATACTTGTGTCCATTCAGAGTTTGCCATTACACCCTTCAAAGCTGCTCTTGACTGCGGTCATTGTCCCAACCCTACCAAAACCCTTTCTCAGTCCTTCTCATAGAATCAGTTCTGACTCAGGGGTAGCACTCTCGCCCTGAGGCGTTACGTCCGAGCGCCAGGGAGGGCCGGAACAGTGGAAGTGCTGCCCTTTGAGAAGAAGTGAGGCAGCATCTGCCCTCTCAGATGTAAAAGGTGTGAAAGATCACGACACACTCTTCGAGAAAGAGAAGCTGTTCTACTGTGTGATCTCTCCACTACTTCCCCAACTCTGCAATGAAAAACACACTTATTTATTCCCATGGCTTCCTTCCCCCACCTTGATGACCTGCCCATCTCTTCTCCTCCCTTCCCCCATCCATTACTCCATGGTCCACTGCCCTCTCCTACCGGATTCCTCCTTCTTCAGCCCTTATCAGCTCTCAGCTTCCCCCCCCCCCCCCCCACCCACCTACCTTCCCCCTCTCACCTGAACTCACCTATCTCCTGCCTGCGTGTGTTCCTCTCCCTCCCCCCACCTTCTCATTCTGGCTTCTGCCCTCTTCCTTTCCAGTCCCGATGAAGGGTCTCGGCCCGAAACGTCGACTGTTCATTTCCCTCCACGGATGCTGCCCGACCTGCTGAGTTCCTCCAGCGGTTTGTTTTTCGGTCCAGATTCCAGCATCTGCAGAATTTCTCGTGTCTTTGTTTTCTCAGTTTTCCGGTTCTGATGATAGGTCGGTGACCTGAGACATTAACCCTGTTTCTCTCCCTTCAGATGCTGCCTGACCTGCTAAGTACATTTTGCATTTTCTATTTTTTTTCAAATTTCTCAGCATCTACAGTTTTTTTGCTTTTAACTCAATTGAACAAAATATAAATTTTAAAAAAATCACTTGAGTCATAGAGTCGTAGAATTGTACAGCAGAGAAACAGGCCCTTCGGCCCACCATGTCTATGCTGCCCATTGTACCTACCTACACTAATCCCATTTACTCACATTAGGTCAATAGCCTTCTATGCCTTGGTGATTCAAGTACTTATCCTGATGCTTCTTGTAATGGATAGAGTGGACAGCCAGCGCCTCTTTCCCAGGGCACCAATGCTCAATACAAGAGGGCATGGCTTCAAGGTAATGGGTGGGAAGTTCAAGGGAGATATCAGAGGGAGGTTTTTCACCCAGAGAGTGGTTGGGGCATGGAATGCGCTGCCTGGGGTGGTGGTGGAGGCTGATACGTTTGTCAAGTTCAAGAGATTGTTAGATAAGCATATGGAGGAATTTAAAATAGAGGGATATGTGGGAGGAAGGAGTTAGATAGTCTAAAGCGAGGTTTAAAGGTCGGCACAACATGGTGGGCCAAAGGGTCTGTATTATGCTGTATTGTTCTATGGTTCCATGGTTAACTGTTGCGAGAATACCTGCCCCCATCACCTCGTGAAGCACCACGTTCCAGATTCCAACCAACCTCTGAGTGAGAAAATTCCCCTCAGATCCCCTCTAAACCTTCTCTCTCTCTCACCTTAAACCTATGCTTTCTTGTCTTAGACACCCCTACCACAGAAAAAAGATTTTTACTGTCTACCCTATTCTATCCCCCTCATAATTTTATAAACTTCTATCATCTTCCACTCCAAGAAGAACAAACCCAGCCTGTCCAGTCTCTCCTTATAACTGTATTGCTGCATTCCAGGCAACATCCCGATGAATCTCCTCTGTTATAAAAGATAATTAGAGAGTAGGCCATCCCTCCACAGAACAAGGCAATTCTAAACCATAGCAACACAGAAAAGGCTGGAGGAACTCAGGAGGTTCAGGCAGCATCTGGACCGATGAAGGATCTCGACCCGAAATGTCGACTGTCCATTTCCCTCCATGGATGCACCTGACCCGCTGAGTTCCTCCAGGTTTTTCTGTGTTGTTCCAAATTCCGGCATCGGCAGTGTCTTGTGTCTCCAATTCTAAACTTTATCCTGCTTATTTAATGACCTGAAGTTTTATTGGCCCTTTATGATGCATCTTAAGTTCTACCTCTCTGATTAAGTCTGAACTCTTGCTCTAATATAAGATAAGATAGCTTTATTAATCACATGTACATCGAAAGACACAGTGAAATGCACCTTTTGCGTAGAGTTTTCTGGGGGCCACCCGCAAGTGTCGCCACGCTTCCGGCGCCAACATAACATCCCCACAACTTCCTAACCCGTACGTCTTTGGAATGTGGGAGGAAACCGAAGCACCTGGAGGAAACCCACACAGACACAGGAGAGAACGTACAAACTCCTTACAGACAGTGGCCGGAATTGAACCCGGGTCGCTGGCACTCTAATGGCATTACGCTAACCGCTACACATGTGTCTCAGGGGCAAACTAAGCTTTGATAATGTTTCCATGTGGTGACTGGAGACCTTTTGAGCGCAGGTAGCTGTTGTGATCCTTGATCTGCAATAAGTTAACAGACTTGGACTGATGGTAGAACTGCCACAATTGGCCTCAGGACCCAGAGTTAGGGAGGAGAGCACCAACCAGGAGGGTCATTTAAGATTTCCAGATCCTTACCCTTCACACTCACTGCCACTTGTTCGAGGCAGCAGAGGGACCCATCTGTAACTAAGAACCCCAGTAAAATGAGTTCTTCACTCATCAGAGGTAATAAGACTCCAAAATGGGAATTAATTTAAGATGAGTAACTCTTCCGAGAATTTAACTTTTACTTCATGTACCATCTCTCACCTCTAATTCAAAATTAACAGCCAAAACTTTTTCCTGATAATGCCCAGTGCTAACATCTCATCAAAGAGGTGGCTTCTCTCAGATTGCAGTTCTTCCTTGGTGTGACAATACGCTGTCAACTTAGATCTAGTACAGATATCTCTGGAGTGGGACAGTTTACCCTGATGCTTTGACCAATACTTATCACCAGTCCTCTAATGACAAACCTCATCCGCACACCCTCATTTCTCTGATTGTCCAATCACTGTAACATGGGCAGCTATATAAATGCTCCTTGGGGGATAAGCTCTTCACTTTTGTCAGGCGAAACAATTTTCACCTAACCTTATGAACTGAAAAAGATCAAAGTATCAGATTTATGTTTCTGGCGAAAGCAGAGAACTTAATGATTTCTATATTTAGCATTAAGCACCCCCAGGATGGGCTCATTAAGGAGAAATGAAGATCAACAGTTTTGTTGCAGCTCATAGATAGAGTCATAGAGCACTACAGCATGGATACAGGCCCTTCGGCCCAACCAGTCCATGCTGACCACGTTGTCGGCCCAGCTAGTCCCAATTTCCTGCGTTCGGCCCATATCCCTCTAAACCCCACCCCTCCGTGTACCTATCCAAGTGCTTCTTAAATGATACTATTGTACCTGCCTCAACCACTTCCTCTGGCAGCTCGTTCCAGAGCCTCACCACTTTCTGTGTGAAAAAGTTGCCCCTCAAGTTCCTTTCAAATCTTTCCCCTCTCACTCTAAGCCTATGCCCCCTACTTTTGGACTCCCCTACCCTGGGGAAAAGACTGTTGCCGTCCACGTTATCTATGCCTCTTATAATGTTAAACACTTCTATAAGGTCACCCTCATTACCTTACATTCCAAGGAATAAAGCCCTAGCCTGGCCAACCTCTCCCTATAACTCAGGCCCTCTGGTCCTGGCAACATCCTCGTAAATCTTCCCTGCATTCTTTCCAGTTTAACCACGTCTTTCCTATAACAGGGTGACCAAAACTGGACACAGTACTCCAAGTGCGACCTCACCAGCGACTTATACAACTGCAACATAACGTCTCAGTTCCTACACTCAGTGCCCTGACTGATGAAGGCCAGCGTGGTAAATGCTTTTTTCACCAAAATTAGCCTTTTTCATCAGATCAAATCAGCCACTGCACATGACGATGCTTTGTCCCTCTACAAAGTATTGAAGTTCAAGTGCATCCATGTACTTTATATACAACAGTACAGCACAAGAACAGGCCCTTCAGCCCACCATGTCTGCACCAACCATGATACCAATCTAACGAATCTACCCGCCTGCACGTGGTCTGTATCCCTCCATTCCCTGCCTGTTCATCTGTCTGTCTAACTACCTTTAAACGTTGCCTTCATATCTGCTTCCACTAACTGCCCTGACAGTGCGTTCCAGGCACTCTGTATATTGGTATTGGGAATGGTTTATTATTGTCCCTTGTACCGAGGTACAGTGAAAAACTTGTCTTGCATACCGATCGTACAGATCAATTCATTACACAGTGCATTGAGGTAGTACAGGGTAAAAACAATAACAGAGTACAGAGTAAAGTGTCACAGCTACAGGGAAGTGCATTGCAGGTAGACTATAAGGTGCAAGGTCACAACAAGGTAGATTGTGAGGTCAAGAGTCCATCTCATTGTATAAGGGAACCGTTTAATAGTCTTATCACTGTGGGATAGAAGCTGTCCTTGAGCCTGGTGACATATGCCCTCAGGCTCCTCTATCTTCTGCCTGATAGGAGAGGAGAGAAGAGAGAATGACCCGGGTGGGTGGGGTCTTTGATTATGCTGACTGCTTCATCAAGACAATGAGAGGTAAAGACAGAGTTCATGGAGGGGAGGCTGGTTTCTGTGATGCGCTGGGCTGTGTCCACAACTCTCTGCAGTTTCTTGTGGTCCAGGGCAGAGCAGTTGCTGTACCAAGCCGTGATGCACCCAGATAGAATAAAAAACTTGCCTCACAAATCCCCTTTAAACTTTCCCCCCTCACCTTAAACCTTTGTTATATATTAAAGTTGGTCCAATACATCCACCTGCTTTATAGGTGTTTCAGGATGATGCTCCAGATTGTTGTTCCCTGATTCCTATTATAGTCAATGAACTGTCAGAAAACTAGGACAAACAAATAGTAGGCTACTCAGTGTGTGGCTGCTCGGTACCCCAATTCCATTCATCTGTCTTGGCTCTGACCCTTCAGTGAACTCAACCAACAAAATTCTCAGTCTTGTTCCATCATCCTAAACTAGGCAAGTCCAGCTAGACTGTATCAGGAGGTGATATCCAGCCAAGCTAATCCAAGACTTTCCAGGTAAACTAGGCAACTTGCAAAATAAACTACAGTGGTTTGTGGTATCTTGGGGGAAATAAGCATAGAGGATGTCTTCTCCCCGAGTACAGCAGACCTGATGAAGTTCCACAACAGTGAACAATTGCAAGGCAACTGTTTGATGTCCTTCACAATTCAGGACAGGAACAAGCACATATGCCAATCATTCGCACTTGATATGAGCATAGGTATTTTAAGTGCCTGAGCTACATTTGTGATTAGGGGCGGCACAGTGGTGCAGTCAGTTGAGTGGCTGCCTCACATCCAGTGACCCGGGTTCAATCCTGACCTCCGGTGCTGTCTGTGTGGAGTTTGCACGTTCTCTTTGCAACTGCGTGGGTTTCCTCCCACGTCCCAAAAAGCATGCAGGTTGGGAGGTTAATTGGCTGCTGTAGATTAACCCAGGTGTGTAGGCGAGGGGTAGAATCTGGGGAGATTTGATGGGAATGCAGGGAGAATAAAATGGGTTAGGGTAGAATTGGTGTAAAAGGGTGCTTGACTGTAGGCATGGACTCAACGGGCCGAAGGTCCTGTTTCTGTACCAAGTCCCTCTATGACTCTAAGTCCAAAAAAGGTAATTGGTATTGGTATTGGTTTATTATTGTCACTTGTACCGAGGTACAGTGAAAAACTTGTCTTGCGTACCGATCGTACAGGTCAATTCATTACACAGTGCAGTTACATTGAGGTAGTACAGAGTGCATTGATGTAGTACAGGTAAAAACAATAACAGTACAGAGCAAAGTGTCACAGCTACAGAGAAAGTGCAGTGCAATAAGGCGCAAGGTCACAACAAGGTAGATCGTGAGGTCAGAGTCCATCTCATTTTGAAATATAAGCAAGATAACCACAGAGCCCTTTGTAAAAGTAAATAGGCATAAATTAATGGGGGTGTCACATATGTAAAGATAATCAGCCAAAGACCCAGGAACAAGATGGGAATTATCTTGTGGGTCATTGTGACTCAGTTGGAACTTTAGAACTGGAGTAATTGGATAGCTCTTTCAAAGAGCTAGAATAGGAGCAAAGGGCTGAAGGACCACTTTCTGATGTAATTACCAACTGGTAAACATAAAGCTATGAAGCAAGCACTCACTTTTCATATTCTTCATCAACTACAGAATATTTGGGGATGTATAAAAGTGATGTGGAAGGGAGAGGGAAAGGGTAGATCCAGAGGGCGGGTGATTACGTTGGCTGTGTTGGGGTGTTTAGAATCATGGGTCAGAGTAACAAGGTAAGGGGTTGGCTACTTAGGACGGGAATGTGGAGAAATTTCTTCATCCAGAGGACGGTGAATCTTTGGAATTCTCCCTCCAAGAGGGCTGTGGAGGCTCAGTCCCTGAGTATGTACACGATCGAGATTGGTGGGTTTTTAAATATTCATGCCTTCAGGGGATACGGGGTTAGTGCATGAAAGTGGTCCTGAGACAGAAGATCAGCCGTGGTCTTATCAAATGGCAGAATAGCAGTGAAGGGCCAAATGGCCCACTCTTGTATCTATTTCTCCTGTTCTTTTGCCCAAACCTTCCCCTAAACATTTTAGTATCAACACGTTTCACTTAAACCTTCACTTTAGTTTCCACCCTCCCCCTCCTCCAGATGCCAGTGGGAGGAGATAAATAGTTTTCCTTGAGCTATTATCTTTTTTTAAATCCAGTTTGTCCCCCTTTTTGCCGGATTTTAATTTTGTATGATTAAACGGAATTGATTCACCTCCAATAATCCTCTACCTCATTGTTTAGAAATCCTGACGGTGCAGGCATCTGGTTACTGGGGACCCATTCCTATGTCCCTTTAAACTCACTGGGACCCCATTCTCATGCTCCCTATAAAAGTTCCCCAGCTCATTTACCACACTTGCTTTAAAATCACACAGCCCCTGTTTCCAACTTCCCTTTAATTCATAGGGCTTGCTTCTTGTACTGCCTTTGAATACACCCAGACCCAATATCCCACACTCTCTTTAAGCTCACGTGGTTCACTGGAACATTTATTATAGACCTGAAAATATATATAATGTCTAAAAAAACATGTTGTTGGTGTAGTAAAAGGAGGAATGTCTAATAGGTCACAAGATCACAAGACAAGGGAGCAGAAGCAGGCCATTCGGCCCATCGAGTCTGTTCCAAGGAAAAAGAAAAAAATGAGAAATGAGAAATTGGGGGGGGCGGGGTGGAAAAACTATTCTAATCCCAATTTCCGGCCTTATCCCCATATCCCTTGATACCCCAACTATTTCGATATCTATCTATCTCTTCCTTGAACACCCCCACTAATCTGGACTCCACTGCTGTACCTGGCAAGGAATTCCACAATTTAACCACCCTCTGGCTAAAGAAATTTCTCCTCATCTCTGTTTTGAAACTGTACCCCCTAATTCTAAGACTGTGCGCTCTGGTCCTGGACTCACCCACCAAGGGAAACAGCCTAGCCACATCTACCCTGTCCATTCCTTTCAACATTTTAAATGTCACGATGAGGTCCCCTGTCATTCTTCTGTACTCCAGTGAGTACAGTCCAAGAGCCGACAAACACTCATCATACGTAAGCCCTTTCATTCCTGGAATCATCCTCGTAAATCTCCTTTGAACCCTCTCCAACATCAGCACATCCTTCCTAAGATATGGGGCCCAAAACTGCACACAGTATTCCAAATGAGGCCTCACTAGTGCCCTGTAGCACCTCATCAACACTTCCTTACTTTTATACGTTATACCTCTCGAAATGAATGCCAACATAGCATTGGCTTTCTTTACCACCGATCCGACCTGGTGGTTAACCTTTAAGGTATCCTGTACGAGTACCCCCAAGTCCCTTTGTACTTCTGTACTTTGAATTTTCTCTCCTTCTAGATAATAATCTGCCCTTTTATTTCTGTTTCCAAAGTGTACAACTGCACATTTCTCAACATTGAATCTCATCTGCCATTTCCTTGCCCATGCTCCTAAACTATCTAGGTCTCTCTGCAAACTTCCTGTCTCCTCAATACTCTCTACTCCTCCACCTATCTTGGTGTCATCCGCAAACTTAGCCACAAAACTATTTACTCCATCATCCAAATTGTTAATGTACAGGGTAAAAAGAAGCGGCCCCAACACCGACCCCTGCGGAACACCACTAGTAACCGGTAACCAACCAGAACGAGATCCTTTTATTCCCACCCTTTGCTTTCTGCCAACCAGCCAATGCTCCAACCATTCTGTTATCCTACCTGTAATTCCATGACCTCTCATCTTATTAATCAGTCTCTTATGAGGCACCTTGTCAAAGGCCTTTTGAAAGTCTAAATACACAACATCTACCGCCTCTCCCTTATCCACCCTACCAGTGATTTCTTCAAAAAAACTCCAATAGGTTGGTCAGACAGGATCTTCCCTTCACAAAACCATGCTGGCTTGGACCCATCTTGCCTTACACCTCTTGGTATTCCGTCACCCCATCCTTGAGGATAGATTCCAATAACTTTCCCACCACCAACGTCAGACTAATAGGTCTGTAACTTCTTTTATTCTGCCTCCCTCCTTTCTTATACAGTGGAACTACACTTGCAACCCTCCAGTCCTCTGGAACCATGCGGGAATCTATCGATTCCTGGAAAATTATCACCAATGCCTCCGCTATCTCTAAAGCCACCTCCTTCAGAACCCAGGGATGCACCTCATCCGGTCCGGGAGACTTATCAGTCTTTAGCCCATTTAGGTTTCCTAGCACCTTCTCTCTAGTAATCTTAACTGAACTCAGTTCCATTTCGGGACACTCCTGACTAACCGGCACATTGCTGATGTCCTCCACGGTGAAGACCGATGCAAAATATTCATTCAATTCCTCTGCCATCTCTTTATCGTCCATTATAATCTCTCCTGCACCATTATCGATTGGTCCTATATCAACCCGTGTCTCTCTTTTACTCCTTATATATTTAAAAAAACTCTTAGTATCCTTTCGAATGTTATCCGCCAACTTCCTTTCATAATTCATCTTTTCTTTCCTAATGACCTTCTTAGTTTCTTCCTGCAGGTTTTTAAAAGTTTCCCAGTCTTCTGTTTTCCCACTAATTTTTGCTTCTTTGTACGCCGTCCCTTTTGCTTTTATTTTAGCCTTAACCTCTCTCGTTATCCACATTTGTGCCTTTTTTCCATTCAAAACCTTTTTTCTTGGAATATATCTATCCTGTATTTTCCTTATTTCCTGTAGAAATTCCTTCCATTTCTCCTCCGCCGTCCCTCCAGCCAGCTTACTCTTCCAATCAATTTGGGCCAGCTCCTCTCTCATACCACTGTAATTTCCTTTGTTCCACTGAAATATCGATACACCCGCTATCAGCTTCTCCTTCTCAAACTTGAAACTGAACTCAATCATATTGTGATCACTAGTTCCCAGTGGTTCCTTTACCTTTAGTTCCCTAATCACCTCTGGTTCATTACACAGCACCCGATCCAAAACAGCCAATCCCCTGGTGGGCTCATCAACAAGTTGCTCCAAAAAACCATCCCGTAGACAATCCACAAACTCACTCTCCTGAGTTCTACTGCCTTGCTGGATTTCCCAGTCCACCTTCATGTTAAAATCCCCCATAATTATCTTCACATTGTCACTCTGGCATGCTTTTTCTATCTCAATCTGCAACTTATGGTCCACTTCCTGACTGCTGTTTGGGGACCTATATATGACTGCTACTATTGTCCTTTTACCCTTGCTATTTCTTAGCTCCACCCATAGGGATTCCACCTCCTCTGACCCAATGTCCTTTCTTTCTATTGATTTTATATCATTACTAACCATCATGGCCACACCTCCCCCTCTGCCTGCCCGCCTGACCTTCCTATACACTGTGTACCCATGGACATTCAGTTCCCAATCACATCCATCATAAAGCCATGACTCGGTGATTGCCACAATGTCGTATTTACTAACCTGTAGTTGTGCCACTAGTCCAGAAAATCGGATTGTCAGAGTTTTACTGTGGAGCACTTAAAATGGTTAAACATCCTGAAATGTTCACAGCAGCCTCATGAAACAATCCTCGGAGGAAAAGAATGGGACAGATGAATAACAGCTTGACCAGAGAGACCGACAGCATCTTAAAGGCAGCAGGAGAAGATTGCGGATTCAGATTTCAGACTTTGAAAGCTGAGTCTATGAGAATGAAAGATGGGTGATAAAAGCTGGAGGAAATGAGAGATCTCCAATAACAACAATGCGTGTTTTAAATTTCTGTCAGAGCAAATCCTCTGTGACATAGAGCAGATACATTTTCCGCTCTGTCCTTGATGAAGCATCTCTGTAACAGGGAAGTGCATTAAAGAAGAAGTAATTCTGATACCGAAATTAGTTTCTCCCAGTGGATAACCCCTGCCATTGCTCTGCACTTTGTCCCTCCTGTGGCAGTAGGCTTAAGATTGGAAGCACATCAGGGAGCAGTCAGTGTCTATCTTGATGGAACTTTAACTCTGCCTGGGGGAAGCAGGAGCCATCAGCTCGTGGGCTCCACACTCCGGAGAGGATCTGCAATCTGCCAGTTTTTCGTGTGAAGTTCAGGGACAGCTGTACATGAGAGCAAAATCTTACTGCATGTGGCGATGTGATTATGTGGAACACAATGATGTATCGCCAAAATGGAATGTGTGCTATGATACTGCTCAGACCATGTTGAAGCTGATTCGTTTATCTCAATGGGCCCACGCACTATTGGAAAAGTTAATGTCATCATGTCTTCTGAGGTGGGGTGCATTATGCCCGTCATTTAGGGCAGATGGGGCCTCAGTTTAACATCTCCGCTGAGAGATGGCACTTGGGAGACTAAGGCACTCTGTCGACACTACACTGGAACGTCAGCCTCAATCTTACGCTGTAGTATTGTTATAGAGTCATAGAGTCATACAGCACAGAAACAGGGTCTTCAGCCCAACTGGTCCATGTTGACCAAGATGCTCAACTAAGCCAGTCTCATTTGCCCGTGTTTGCCCCATATCCCTCTAAACCTTTCCTATCTATGTACCTGTCCAAGCGTCTTTTAAATGTTGTTAAGGCCTCAATCATATGGGGCATGTACCTGCCTCAGTCACTTCCTCTGGCAGCTCGTTCCATATACTGACCACCCTCTGGGTGAAGGAGTTGCCCCTCAGCTTCCTATTAAATCTCTCCCCGGGCCCTCTACCCTAAGCCTATGCCATCTCGTTCTTGATTCCCCAACCCTGGGACAAAGACTGTGCCCATTCACCCAATCTATGCCCCTCACGATTTTATACACCTCTATAATCTCCCCACTCAGTCTCCTAAATTCCAAGGAATAAAGTCCTAGCCTGCCCAACCTCTCCCGATAACCTGGACCCTCGAGTCCTGGCAACATCCTCATAAATCTTCTTTGCACTCTTTCCGGCTTAATGACGTTAGTTTAGATTTTGTTGTGGTAGAGAATTCTACATGTTCACCACCTTCTGGGTTATTTACTGGAAACGGCCGCATCTAACCAGCTCTGAGGCACTGCTTTAACACACTGATCGGATCCGAGCAGTTTTCCCAGTGGTTTGTTGTATTGGGGTTCACCAGTGGTGATGCAGAGGCAAGACTGATGACGATGTCCTCAACAAGCTCCCGAATGTTGACTCTGCTTGCACCTTCACGTAGAGCTTGCTGGACTGCCACTTGAGTCAAAGCGTCATACAGGCTCCCCAGCCTCCCAAGACCATGCAGGCCATCATTTACTCTAATCCGACACTAACCCCATTAGTCCCATCAGACGCAGGTTGGAGGACCAACACCTCATATTCCGTTTTGGTAGTCTCCAACCTGATGGCCTCAATGTTGATTCCTCTAACTTCCAGTAACATCTCCCCTCTGTTTTCCACCCTTGTATCCTCCCCTTCCGGCCCTTTTGTTTTCCCTCATTCCTGTGGCCCCCTCACCCTCTTTCTTTCCCTTCCCCCACCCTCGTGACCTGCCTGCTACCTCCCTCTGGTTCCCCCTCCTCCTTCCCTGTCTACTGTCCTCTCCAACCGGATTCCTTCTTCTTCGGCCCTTTGCCTCTTCCACCACTCACCTCCCAGCTCCTCACATCACTCCCTTTCATCCCCCCTCCCCCACCCACCTACCTCCCCCCCCCCTCACCTGGACTCACCTATCACCTGCCAGCTCGTGCTCCTCCCTCTCCCCCCACCTTTTTATTCTGGCTTCTGCCCCTCCCTTCTGACCCGAAACATCAACTATTTATTTCCCTCCATAGATGCTGCCTGACCTGCTGAGTTCCTCCAGCGCTCCGTGTCTGTTGAATCCCATTTAATTCTCTTTACACTCCCATCAACTTCCCCCACCGCCCCCCCCCCCAAGATTTTACCGCCCACAGCAGCCAACCCGCACATCTCTGGGATGTGGGAGGGAACCGGAGCACCTGGAGCAAACCCACGCAGTCGAACGTGCAAAGTCCACACAGGCAGCACCGGAAGCCGGGATTGAACCCGGGTCGCTGGAGTTGTGAGGCAGCAGCTCTACTTGCTGTGCCACTCTTGAAGTGAACACGCTGAACAGGGTAGCATCCATTCTATTTTGTGCTGGATCATCTGTGCATTCATGACAGTGACTAACGATCACCCATCGCAAGGAGTAGTGCCTTTAAGACTCTGTAAGGTGGCAAGCACCAACCTCTAACAAGGTTCGTCCTCCACTGCTGGTCCTCAGCAGGAAGACCAAGCAAGCAATTAATTCCAGCGATTGACATCTGCTCAATACATCAGGACACCACTGATGAATCAAATGTCCCAACATCCCCGAGGTGGATTGGAAGGATCCACAAGGAACATTGACCAGTGCTGAGGTCACTGGGCTACATTCCCCTTGGTCAATCTGTCTGCGCGTCAGGCTCCAGCAAGGAATGTGATGTTATAGCTGTGTCTGTCCCTCCGCTGTCAGGTTTCTGAACGGTCCATGAACACTACCTCGTTATTCCTCTTTTGCACTATTTATTTATTTTTGTAACTTATTGTAATTTTTATGGCTTTATGTCTGTACTGCCGCCACAAAACAACGGATTACACGACCTGTGCCAGTGATAATAAACCTGATTCTGATTCCCTTTCTTGAAGCAGAGCAAGCAAGGGCAAGATTTCCCCAGTCTCGGTTGCTGTTCCTGCATCTGCATACCCAGGTTGCCAAGTCAGTTCCTCCATTAAAAGCAAATCTTCCCTCTCTCATCAGCTGCTCACCACCCCTCTCCCCCCGTCCTCCCCTCCCCTCACTCCACCCCACCCACCTCGGGATCACTCAGGTTGAGAGAGACCCCAAAATACATTGGAGACAGCAGGTGCCGGAATGTGGGGCGACAAACAAAATGCTGGAGGAACTCAGCAGATCAGGCAGCATCTGTGGGGGGGGAAAATGGACAGATACCCCTCCTCTGTCTGCCCTTCACCCTTCCTCACCTGGATCCACCTATCACTTGCCAGCTCTTGCCCTGCTTCTTCCACTCACCTCTTTATACCGGCCATCTCCATTCTATCTTTCAGTCCAGATGAAGGGTCTCAACCCGAAACGCCGACTGTCCGCGCCCCCCCCCCCCCAACAAATGCTGCCTGAGTCCCATTGAGTTCCCTCAGCACTTTGTGTGTTGCTCCAAATCACATTTGTTGGAAGTGACCAGGGCCTAATGAGACATGTAGCAATGCAAGTAGATATGTTACACAATGGAGAATCATCACATACTCTGTTACAAAATGGACAACTGACCAGGTATTATGGGACCTGGTCACATTCTGTTTCCGTGTCCTGGACAGAACTGTCTAGTTGAGCCTTTACTGATGCAGTTCCAGCTGGATATACAAGGCCACTGAATAGTAAGGCCACTATTCTGGTGCAGAGACAGTGAACAGGGTGTCTGGTCAGTATTAGGGGGTGACCCAGAGCTGTACATTATCTGTCCATAAGATGGTTGAACCATCCCTTCATCCCATGTAAACCATCTGGATGGGAATGCGTATAATATATGTAATCAATCATTAATATTATTGGTTTGTAATAAGCTGGAAAGAACTGGAAAAAGGTATAATAATGGATTTCCCCTTTGTTCTGTGGACTTGGTTGCCTGAGGTTTTTAGCGTCTATACTTATAACATAAACCTTTGGCGTTTGAAACAGACCTGGGTCCTGTGTGATTCCATGAACAATGTTCCCCAATTGAGAGCTTTGTTTTGTGAGGATGGAACACCGGTGAATGTCGCACTGATACACTTGCCTTTCGTTGCCAGAACCCTCGGGACCTAAATAAACTTTCCCACACTATGTGCTTGAGATGTGTTTTAGCAGTGATTAGAAGAAGATCTGTCTTTGTGAACCGGAGGGGGAATCTTGTGAAAGTTAGCTCCCACACCCACCCTCAAATGTTGGACAGCCGTGGAATCTGATTGGTTGATTTGGAAAATTAATCATTTTAGTCTTGGTTACCACAACACAGAAACATCAGATGTAAACCGACTAAAAGCAAAGAGATGAAAGGAAAATGCAAATGAAGCAAAAGGCAGTGTGACCTATTTCCACAGCACCTTCATAATAACACATCATTTTGCAATTATTAAGTACTTCTGACATGTTTTCGCTGTTGAAATAAGAAAAGAGCAACCAATTTGGCTAAAAGATTTCACAAAACAGCCTTGAAATCATCAGATAACTCTACCACACAAGTGTCTGCCCGGTTTTTATGTTTGAATCCACAGCTATCTGACTTACAAGCTTGAGACTTACTTCTCAAGCCTAGCAATTGCATAGAGATCTATAGCTGTACTGAATGGGGGAGATGCATCAAATATTTAAAGGCAAAGGTAGATTATTGCTTCTAAGTAAGGTAGGTAAATAGAACTAGAGGGTGTGGTTAGAAGCTGAAGACAGTACAATAGTTATAGAGTGATACAGAATGGAAACAGCTCTTTCAACCAACCAAGTTCTTGCCGACCAACTTCTATCCATTTACATTAACCGTACAGCAAGCTCAATTTTTCATTCACATTGTCATCACCTCCCCCCAGGTTCTACTACTAACCCACACACTACGCAGAATTGCAGTGCGCAATTAACCTACTGACCCGCACGTCTTTGGGATGCGGGAGGAAACCGGAGCGTACAGGGGAAGCCCACGCGGTCACAGGGAGAACGTGCAAACTCCACACAGATAGCACCGGAGGTCAGGGTTGAACCCGGGTCTCTGGAGCTGTGAGGAAGTGGCTCTACCAGCTGCCCCATACCTCTTGCTCTCCCTCGAGTCCACAATGCCCCAGTTGCAAACCAATCCATTGATGGGAGAGGTAGCCACCAAGAGGGTGGACTTTGATGAGCCAAGTAACCTTTCATCACCTCCAGAAATGTTATACAAGTTTTAACATGCAGCAGCTGTGAACAGAACAGTACAAAATAGTCCTGCTTGGGATGCTTAAAGTCCCTTTCAACTCCTCTCAAACGCATAGCTTTGATCCATTCTAGGGCAACGATGGATGTGCCTCACAGGCATGAAGTATTCAAAACACGTTATTTTGAAGGGAGGAAAAAAAGAGATAAATGAAGCTTGTTGCATCTACTGAGGTTGCTGTCATGAATAATTAATCCCCAATGATCTCAGTAACAGATGTAGTGAGTTCTGAAGAACTCCACAGATCTTAAGACTGTTCTTATAGCCCATTTAAAAAGGTCCAAAAAGTGCCTCATTTTATTTAACGGAAACAGTCGCCACTTTTGTGTGTGTTTAGAAAGCATGTCATTAGTAAAATTTTATCCCAGTGTTTGGAATGACAATGTGTGCCCAGCAGGTCTAAACTGGAAGGCCTGAAATTGGCTCTTGGCCTCACTTTAGTGGACCTGTCTTCTTCCTGCCTTTACAGGACTGCCTTGGGGTGGGCAGGCTGGATGTGTGGGGAGAATATTGGGGCGTTGTCGAGGATCACAGCCGGCAGTGACTTTTATTCATCCTGTGGAGTTTGGGGCTTGGATGATCCTTTCTATATGGGCAGGCACAGTAGTGTGGGCAGGCACGGTAGTCTAGTAGTTAGTGTAACGCTTTACGGTGTCAGTGACCCGGGTTCAAATCTGGCCACTGTCTGTAAGGAGTTTGTATGTTCTGTCCGTGTTTGCATGGGTTTCCTCCGGGTGCTCCGGTTTCCTCCCACATTCCAAAGACATAGGGGTTAGGAAGTTGTGGGCATGCTATGTTGGCGCCGGAAGCGTGGCGACACTCGTGGGCTGCCCCCAGAACACTCTACGCAAAAGATGCATCTCACTGTGTGTTTCGATGTACATGTGACTAATAAAGATCTTATCCTATTGGAGGGTCATTCAGTGTGCAATGTCTTGCCTGCATGGTACAACTTTGCACGTGATGTCAAAATGGATTTAATTAATAATGGCTGGGCCCACCGTGGGGGAGTGGTCTATTGTATCCAGGCCTACACATTTACACCAATAATAAAAAAAAACAGGCATTTGGATGCTCCTCTTCACAATTTGCATTGGCTAAATGAATATCAGAATCAGATTTATTATCGCTGACGTACGACGTGAAGTTTGTTGTTTTGTGGCAGCAGTACAGTGCAAGACCATAAAAATTCCTGTAGATTACAAAAATAAATAAATAATGCAAAAAAAAAGAATAATGGGGTGGTGTTCATGGGTTCATGGACGGTTCAGAAATCTGATAGCGGAGGAGAAGAAACTGTTTCTACAACCCTCTGTAGCCTCTTGTGATCCTGTGCATTGGAGCCCATACCAGGCTGTGATGCAACCAGTCAGAATGCTCTCCACGATACATCTGTAGAAATTTGTAAGAAATTTCTTCGCCTTCTAGGGTTGATAATCTCTCCCACCCCCACCACCTTCAATGCGCAAGCACAGCCTTTGTTGATTGAAGGGTATTTGAAGATGAAGACTAAGCAGTATGGTATCCTCATGATGAAAAAGCACGACGACGCTGGAGGAACTCAGCAGGCCAGGCGGCATCCGCGGAGAAAAGCAGGCGGTCAACGTTTCGGGTCAGGACCCTTCTTCAGGACTGAAGATAGGAAAAGGGGGAAGCCCGATATATAGGAGGGAGAAGCAGAGCAGTGATAGGTGGACAAAAGAGGGGAGGCAGGGTGGGCACAGGGCGGTGATAGGTAGATGCAGGTAAGAGATGGTGATAGGCAGGTGCGGGGGAGGAGGGGAGAGCAGATCTACTGGGGGATGGGTCAAAGGGAAGGAGAGAAAAAAGGGGTATAAAAAAGAGACAGGGGCTAGGAAAGGGAAGAAAAGAAGAGGGGGCATTGTGGGGATTACTTAAAGTGGGAGAATTCAGTGTTTATGCCGTTAGACTGCAAGGTTCCAAGACAGAAAATAAGGTGCTGTTCCTTATGATATGGAGGCAGAATTGTTCTTGTACTACTTTTTGAAGATCATGGAACTCTTCCCAGTGCCCTTTTGCTGATATTCATTCTGCAGTCAACAGGACTGAGAAGCAGGTTGTCTAATGATTGTCTCTTTGCTGATGTGGGATCTGTAAATTGATGCATCATTTCCCTACATTACAATATTGACCCCATTTCGAAACAACTTAGCAGTCTGCGAATGGTTTTGGGATGTCCTGTGGTTCAGCGACAGACCTGTACTCACCAGCAGTGTGGTTGTGAGTGGTGCTGTGGGAACAAACGACCTTTTGAAGTGAAGCAGCAAAGATTTGTTTTCACTTTGGCTCCATCTGTTCCTGTGTCTCCTGTGTGGTCCTTAAACTGCTGTTACCTTTGCTGGTTCTCTTTGCAAACTAGCTTGAATTGAAGCCATGCCACCATCCCAAAGGTTCCTCTTGTTCAGAGAGCTTCTTGGATCAGCTTGGGAACTGAACAATTAGCAAGTCCAGCCAGCTCTGAGTTAGGATACGGAAGGGGAAAGGGAATTAACTTTAGTGAGGATCTCGGCAACAATCTTTGGAGGACCCTGCTTGCGGGTGGTGGTGAACAAACAGGGGATAAGCCAAGGGGTGAAGCTGTACAATCAAACTGCCTGCTAGTAACATCTGTCAATCCCAAACATGGAGAACCTGGACAGTTAAAATTGGTGAATTGGTTTATTGTTGTCACGGGTATCAAGGTAGAGTGAAAAACTTTGTTCTGCATGCCATCCATACAGATCATTTCATCACATCAGTACATCGAGGTAGTACAAGGGAAAACAATAACAGAATACAGAATAAAGTGTTACAGTGCAGCGCAGGCAGACAATAAGGTGCAAGGCCATGATGAAGTAGTTTGGGAGGTCACGAGTTCATCTTATTGTACAAGGGAACCATTCAATAGTCTTATAACAGCAGGATAGAAGCTGTTCTTGAGCCTGGTGGTACGTGCTTTCAGGCTTTTGTATCTTCCGTCCAATGGGATGGGGGAAAGAAAAGGCCCATTAAGCAAAAACAACTGTCAAAATAAAATGCAAGAATGCTGGATATTGGGAGAATTGTGACATGTGACAAAATGTTTCGATGTTTAAACATTGTTTCTTTAATCCAAAAATACTAATATTTACCAGTCCAGATGAAGTGTCTTGACTTGAAACACTGCCCATTTCCCTCCACAGATGCTGCCTGACCTGCTGAGTTCCTCCAGCGTCTTATTTGTTGCTAGTATTTACCTTATCTCCTATGAGCTGTTCTCCTGCACTGAAATCAGTGGAGATGCAAATACTGTTCAGAGTCTGAGTCCTACAACACGGAAACAGGTCCTTTGGCCCACTGAGTCTGCTTTGAGCATCAACAGCCCATTTACACTAATCCTTTTATGTGAGCAGAATTCCTGGGGTAAATGCTGAGGAATATCTCCCATGGTGTTCTTTCACCGGATTCTACGAGGGGTCTCCTGATATCACGAAAACCGTGGCGAATAGCTTCAGCAAGTTGGGGACTTCTGTGTCTGCACAGGTGTGAGCAGACGTCCCAGCCCTTGTGGCACTCACATCAAGTCATGTCAAACCAAGTGGCGTTTATTGTCATGTGCACAAGTACGATGAGGTAAAATACAATGAAAAACTTGCTTGCGGCAGCATCACAGGCATCCAGGTACAGACGACACACAGAATATAAATTATACATCAGTTGTATAAGACAGTGAAAAGAAAAAGTGTGCAAAAACAAGGTATTGGTGCAAAAAAAAATCAAGATACAATTGAAGACAAGTCCACGGTAGTACGAGAGGGCAGTGGTGTCCAGTTGCTGAGGTAGGGTTAGGGTTGTGCAGGTCGGTTCAAGAACCTGATGGTTGTAGGGAAGTAGCTGTTCCTGAACCTGGTGGTGTGGGACTTCAGGCTTCTGTACCTGGCAAGTCCTCACCGAACTGCTGACACTTTCTTGCAAAATGGAACACGGTAAGTTCAGTTGTTAGGTGGGGTTGAAGAAATTGTTCTTGAAATTGGACAGTTTTTCTGTGCTTCCAGTTCTACCAAAAACAAAAGGGGTGTTCTCACTGAGACATTGGGATCACCCAGACAATTCTGGCCTCACCCTATCTCAGGTATTCCCTTTGTCCAATCCATCCCTTCCCCACCTTCTCTGCAACTCAAAACTAATGTTAAGAGGCATAGATCGAGTGGGCAGTCAGAGACTTTTTTCCCAGGGCGTAAGTGGCTAACACGAGGGGGCATAATTTTAAGGTGATTGGAGGATGGTATAAGGGGGATGTCAGAGGTAATTTTTTTTTACACAGAGAGTGGTGGGTGCGTGGAACGTACTGCCTGCAGAGGTTGTGGGGGCAGATAAATTAGGGACGTTTAAGAGACTCTTAGATAGGCACATGGAGAGAAATGGAGGATTAGAGAGTGGTGGGTGCGTGGAACGTACTGCCTGCAGAGGTTGTGGGGGCAGATAAATTAGGGATGTTTAAGAGACTCTTAGATAGGCACATGAATGATAGAGAAATGGAGGATTAGATAGATCTTAGAGCAGGATAAAATGTCAGCACAACATCATGGGCCGAAGGGCCTGTACTGTGCTGTAGTGTTCTATGTTCTAATGTTCTCTCTGTTTTCCAGTGCTTAAGAAGGTTCTTCAACATGAACCATTAGATCTCTTTCTCTCTCCACAAATGCAGCCTATTTCCTGCAGTTTCTACTTTTATTTCAGGTTTACGGCATCTGCGGTTCGTTAACTTCCGGTCGCTGAAGCTGTGCCTGGTCATATATTCCATTGACATGTGAGGATGCTTGCTGCAAGTGAATTGGCCATTACTAGACTATCAAAAGTCGACAATTGGTTGTGCCAATCCTCACATTCTGGAAGAGATTGTATAATATTGTTTTCTCTGTTGATTTACACCTCAAACCCTCTGTCATCCAGCTGTTTAAGTCTAATTGTGTTTTTAGACAATTAAGATTGTGGTGTTAATGCTCTGTTATAGCCAGTTCTCACCTTTCGGTTAAGAGGCACGGTCTCTCATTCCTTCTCAGATCCCTCAACCCAACTTTTGCGTGTCCTGGAGCGTTACAACCTGCCTGTCTGTTACAGATTGCACTCCGCACTCTTTACATATCCAAATACTCCAGCAGTTTGAGCAGTTTTTGTTTGGCTCTGATGCATCGATGTCACTGCCTGTGAAATGAGTATTGAGATCACAGCGGCGCAGCTAGTAGATCTGCTGCCTCCAACAAGCTGAGTTCAATCCTGATCTCCAGTGCTGTTTGTTTGTGGAATTTGCATGTTCTCCCTGCGAGTGCTTGGGTTTCCCCTCAGTTCTCTAGTTTCCTCCCCCATCCAAAAGAACTGCTGGTTGGTCGATTAATTGGCTACGGTAAATTGCCCCGAGTGTGTGAATGGTGACAGTCTGGGGGAGGGGGAGATTGACAGGAATGTGGGGAGAATCAAACGGGTTAGGGAAGGATTAGTGTAGAAGTGGCTGGTTGATGTTCAGCGTGGATCCATTGGGTCGAATGACCTGTTTCCGTGCTGTGTCTCTCTACTACTGTTTCTAGCTTCAATAGGATTTTAAGATTATTATATTCAGATCTCTCGCCAGCCTCAGCACTCTTGAGCACTGTAACCTCTTCGGCCTTGCAACCTGCTTGACTTCCTGTCCTCTTGAACATCACTCACGGCAACATTTGCGCCCTTATTTTCCGTTCCCAAAACCATAAGCTGAAGGGATTTGCCTCTACATCTCCCTGCCTCTTTCCCCTTTTTTCAGGCTGCTCTTTAAGATCTAAAGTCTTCCTCTTTGCCCAAGCATCTGGTAAGTTGCCAGACTATCCCTTGTGGTTATGTGTCAAAAGACGTGTTTGCTAATGCTGCTTCGAAGTGCCTTGGGTTGTTTTACTATATTTAGTTACTCTATAGGTACACATCGTTGGAGATGGTATTGTTGGGAAATTTCATACTTCCTTACATAGACTTAAGCCCACAGCCCAGCGCATCGCGGACACCAGCCTCCCCTCCTCGGACTCTGTCTTTACCTCTCATTGTCTTGGTGAAGCAGCCAGCATAATCAAAGACCCCACCCACCCAGGACATTCTCTCTTCTCTCTTCTTCCATCGGGTAGAAGATACAGGAGCCTGAGGGCACGTACCACCAGACTTAAGGACAGCTTCTACCCCACTGGGATAAGAATATTGAACGGTTCCCTTATACGATGAGGTGGACTATGACCTCACGATCTACCTTGTTGTGACCTTGCACCTTATTGCACTGCACTTTCTCTGTAGCTGTGACACTTTACTCTGTACTGTTATTGTTTTTACCTGTACTACATCAATGCACTCTGTACTAACTCAATGTAACTGCATTGTGTAATGAATTGACCTGTACGATCAGTTTGCAAGACAAATTTTTCACTGTACCTCAGTACAAGTGACAATAATAAACCAATACCAATACCACTTTGGCCCATCAAATCCATGCCAGCTCACAGAGCAACCCCATCTGCCACTAACCTTACCCCGTAACCTGTTCTCTCCGCATCCTCATCAACTCCCCCTAGGTTCAACCACTCACTTGTACACGGGGGCAATTTGCAGTAGCCAATTAACTTGCTCACCTGTACGTCTTTGGGATGTAGGAGGAAACTGGAACACCCAGGAGAAAGCCACACGTTCACAGGGAGAACGTGCAGACCGCACTGGAGGTCAGGATTGAACGCGGGTCACTGGAGGTGCGAGGCTGAAACTCTATTAGTTTTGTCACTGTATCATCCATAAGAATTAAAACTGACAGTCAATTAGAACAGAGAATGCTGGAAACACTCAGCAGGTCAGGCGGCATCTGTGGAGGGAGAAACAAGGTTAACATTTCAGGTCGAGAAATGTTTAATTCACGGCCCAGTTCTGATGGAATGGTCGGCGACTTGAAATGTTAACTCTCTTCCTCTCTCAGCAGATGCTACCTTGTTGAGTATTCCCAGCATTTTCTAATTTTATTTCAGATTTCCTGCACTTTTATTTTGCTTTGCAACTAGCAACAAATTTCCCTGGTAAAAGTGATTGAACTTGCATTAACACAGTCATCCTAGCTGTCATGGAACTCCTTTGAGTACTTTGGAATACATAGAACTGTTGGGAATGTACAGAGCAGCTTGCAGCTTTGCAGGTCGTAATGGGCATTGATTGCCCTGGGCTTTACGACCTGGTGTCCCCTGTGTCCCTGACAATGGAAATGGAAGTTGCAGGAGCACACAGGTACAACTTGGAAACCTTCCAGACTGCACTCTGGCTCTGATCGATATTAGGAGAGGCAGGAGACTCGTAATAAACCTATTGCTCTTGAGTGGAGTATGGCAAAAGTTGACTGCAATGCATCCTATTCAATATCTTCATCAATCACAGCTTTGACGATACTTTAAGGCATGATCAGAGAAGTCTGCCTCAGGCATTCCTTGAATGAGGAATGAACACTGGGATATTCCTGACATTCTCAGTACACTGTTATCATTTTGCCAGCAATAATGTTGGAATTTTGCCAGAAGAAAGTTGAAAGTGTTGTTGAAAGTAAAGGCTCTAACCTTTACAATCTGCTTCTCGTCACTCTGGTGGGTTGAAGCCAGTAGGCGAGTAGATCTTGCAGCCAAGACCCCTTTATTAAAGACATGCATTATAGGCTTCATGGGGAGTGGGAATATGAGCACTTATAACAGAGCTGCTCATACGTTAATGCTTGGAGGACACAGAGGGAGGTCGCAGACTTGTGGCATAGCTGGTAGAGCTGTTGCCTCACAGCTCCAGTGACCCGGGTTCAATCCTGACACAGGAGACTACACATGCTGGAACCTTGGAGTGGAAAAAACAAACCTGGAGGAACTCAGCAGGTCGAGCAGCATTTGTTGGGGCTACCATCTATGTGTGCCTCCAAACTCCCCTCTCCTGCTCTCTCACCTGGTTCCACCTATCACCTCCCAGCCCCTGTCTCACCCCTCTGCCTCACTTCTATATACTGTCTATCTTTCCTCTACACTCTCAGTCCCGATTCAGGGTCTTGACTCGAAACGTCAACCATCCCTTTGCCTCCACGGATGCTGCCTGACCTGCTGAGTTCCTCCAGCACTTTGTCTTTTGCTCTGGAAGTTGTGGATCTTCCATGAATTTGCACTGATCTGCTGCATGTTTCCTTTTATAATGTCTGACCTTCCACTCCTCTTTACTGCAACAGGTTTCTTGCGGAGAAGGTGCCCTTCTCACCGCTGGCAAAATAGCTTTCCACCCACTTTTCTTGAAAATGGAGTATATCTATGGGGTATTTACTGGCACAGTAGTGTAGGGCAGGCACGGTAGTGCAGCGGTTAGCACAACGCTTTACAGCGCCGGCGACCTGGGTTCAATTCCTGCCGCTGTCTGTAAGGAGTTTGTACGTTCTCCCTGTGTCTGCGTGGGTTTCCTCCGGGTGCTCCGGTTTCCTCCCACATTCCAAAGACATACGGGTTAGGAAGTTGTGGGCGTGCTATGTTGGCACCGGAAGCGTGGCGACACTTGTGGGCTGCCCCCAGAACACTCTACGCAAAAGATGCATTTCACTGTGTGTTTCGGTGTACGTGTGACTAATAAAGATATCTTATCTTCACACTTAATGTTAGTCCATTTAAGGTGTGATAAATGATGATCTCCACACACGATCACGCCTATGGCCTAAAGCTACTTAGACTGCAAATCAGGATGTGATATAATTATAACACCCTAATTTACCTTTTCAAAACTATCTATTGATGAATGGTCATTTATTAAAGATTGCCATTGATAAACTACGACTGGACAGCAATACAGGACCTCCCTGGGTTACGAACACCTGACTTAAGGACAGCCGGTACACACGACTGAGTGTCTGGGAGGCCGACGGGACAGATGGGAACGGATTTGCTGGCTGTGGCGGGGCTGCAGGCATCTTCCGCCGGGTGGGAACGGGACATTTCCCCATACCCTCTCTCCCCAGCTCCCCCCCCCTCCCTGAGCCACAACGATCGGGGAGGGGTCTGGGTGGAGCCGAGCAGAGCTGCGAGCACCGGGCAGGCTTGCTCACTGAGTCGGTGAGGCCGGCTGGCAGCCACTCTGCCCATGTCTGCTGCTCTCATGTCACTGCTGTTTTCGCGACCCCTCCCACACACTGTTTTGTTTTATTTTATGAACATACAGAAGTTTATTCTCTAAAAGCACTACAAAATGACATCCAGTGTCAAAACTACAGCAACTGACACAAGAAAAGAACTAGGCAGATGGATTCTAACTACATAACTACAGCAAATAACCAACGACCGCAAAACACATTCGCACTACCTCAGATAAGAATCTCGTTCACACCATGCACCACACGCGCGATCCCGAGGGGCCCACCGATTGCGGAATTTTTTTTTTTGCAAACATTTCTTTGCTAAAAGCGCTATAAAAGGACATCCAGTGTCAAACTACTACACCTAATACAAGAAAGTAGAAGAAAAACTACACAAGCTATATAACTATAGCAATAATGCTAACTAACAACCGTTAAACGCACCCACAATACCTCAGATGAGAATTGCATTCTCACCGTCCACGACACACGTGATCCCCGCGGATACCGCGTGCTCCCTCTCCAAGGACACGCGCGCGGACATAAGCCCGGAAGACGGGCAGGCAGGCAGGCTGACCGGCCGGAACTCTCAGCCATCGCCGCCTGGACCCATGGATGGTCAGCTTCGCCAGGCCCAGGGGAAGATCGACCAGGAGATACCCCGAACGACCCACATCGTACCCCCACCCACCCTCCCACCCCCCGCCGCACCAGGTGACCGTAGATCAGCAGCCAGAAGTGCAGCCAGAACTTGAGCAGCAGCCCCTTCAGATACACAAAGAGGGGCTGCAACCTCTTGCACTCTACGTACACGTGGTACACCGTCTCTTCCCGGCCGTAGAAATGACAGGCGGCCGGGGTGCCGATCGCAGAATTCACCCAGGGTGCCCGCGGATACTACGCACTCCCTCTCCATGGACACCCGTGAGTCCTACACACTGTTGTTGCTGCTCATCTGCGACTTAAGGACAGTTCGGGTTACGGGCAGTTCTCAGGAACGGAACCCTGTTGGTTCTTTCCTGCTGTTCCTTCACAAAATCCTTCCAAATTTGTCTAGCTCAAGTCTTCAAGTTTACAAATTTATTTATACTTTCCAAATTTATTGTTGACTCTTATTTCTCATGACCTTGAAGGAGACCAATCAGCCCATCAAATCTATGCTGGCTCTCACACTATTTCTGTCAGTCCCATTCCCCTGCTTATTTCTCTGTAAGCCTTCAACTCCCCTCAGTCCTGCCACTCACCTACTAGAGGTGGCTTACAGTAGATAATCCACCTTCCAGCACGCCTTTGGGATGTAGGAGGAAACCGGAGCACCCGGGGGAAACCCACGCAGTCACAGGGAGAACGTGCAAACTCCACACAGACAGCAGGGAGGTCGGGATCGAACCCGGGTCTCTGGTGCTGAACTAAATTGCTCCATCACACTTTCAGCCTTTGCATCTTAGATCACAACAGACAGAGAGCTCTGCATCTCCTCTGTGGTTCATTGCCTTAAACCCATGCCTTCTGTTTACTGATCCTCCTGTATTGTGACACCCTTCCTCACATTGCGCCAAATGGACCATTTTTAAAGTCCCTCTATATGTAGTGACCCTGAACCAATTCATCCAAATCACAACACTGCCCACAAATCCCAGCCTTCGCCAACCTGTGAATCATGTGTCAGTGCAGGGACTGAGTTAAAAGTCATTGCCACATGGTTTGTAGAGATGTGCATCTTTCCAGGCCACATCTGGATGCTGCACATGCTCATTCCCAGAATCCTCTCACTCCTCTTACTGAACATCTAAACATCTGCTTTCAAGTCTCTCATCCCCATTACAGGATTCTCCTCACCCCTATTACAACATGTTCTTCGTGCCCATTACAGGATTCCCCTCATCCCCATTCATTCACCTCCAATTAAAGGACTCTCCTCATCCCCATTACAAGACTCTCATTCCCACCACCAGAGTCTCATTCCCATTACAGGACTCACCTCATCCTTATTACAGGACTCACATCCCAATTACAAGACTGTCCTCAGCCCCAGCACTGGAATCTCACACAGGACTGCTCTCATTCTCATTACAGGACTCACCTCATCCTTATTACAGGACTCACATCCCAATTACAAGACTGTCCTCAGCCCCAGCACTGGAATCTCACACAGGACTGCTCTCATTCCCATTACAGAATGCCCCTTATTCCAATTACAAGACTACCCTCATCCCCATTACCAAACTCCTCTCACCCCCAACTAAAGGACTCTCCTTGTTCACATTAAGGACCTTTCTCATCTCTGCCACCAAATCTCCTCACATTCATTACCGAAATTATCTCTCCACCATTGCCAGACTCCCCTTAGCACCGTTACTGGACATCCCTATTACCACCGTCCTCCCATCCCATCACGGGACTCTCCACCCCATCCACCCTCCCTCAGCTCCATTACTGGACCTCACCCACCCTCATTACTGGATTCCCATCACCCTATTACTGCACTCTCCACCCCGATTATCTGGCCTCAACTCACTCATAGACTCCCCTCACCCTCATTACCGTGTGTCCCTGGATCTCTCGCCACCATAATCAAGTCTCCCATCATCTCCATTATCGGATGTCTCTCAGCACCACCCCCAGACTCCCCTCCCCTTCCCTCCCATTACTGGATTCCCCCCACTTCAACTCCTGGATTCCTCTCCCACTCCACTGGGGAAATTTACAGTCACTTATTCCTTGAACTGCAAAAGTCTATTTTTGCTTTCCAAAGAGCTTCAAATAAGCAGAGTTATGTAATTTTTCTGAAATTAATGTTTCATTAACAGCATTGCTTGTCATGTTTGCCTGAGTTGCTGGATTCTTTATTACACATGGAGATTGACTCTCACTTTCACTCTCAGACCAAGGGCAGGGTGCAGTTGGAAGTGTTTCATAGAGTCATAGAGAGATACAGCATGGAAACAGGCCCTTTGGCCCAGTGAGTCTGTGCAGACTATCACCCACCCATTTAAATTAAGTTGATCCCATTTTTTAAAGTTCTCCCTATATTCGCATTAACTCCCCCCAGATTTTACCCCATCACCTGCACACTAGGGACAATTTACAGTCGAAAAGTAACCTACTAACCCGCAAATCTTTGGGATGCGGGAAGAAACTGGAACACCCAGGGGAAACCCCCGCGGTCACAGGGACAACGTGCAAACGCCACACAGACAGCGCTGCGGAAGTGTCTTCAGAAGATGACCTACGGCAGTTCAAGGAGGGAACTCATCATCACTTTCTCAAGGGCAACTATGGATGGACAATAAATGCCAGGTCCCCAAAATAAACATATACATAAAACCCCCTTTGTCCTTTGAGCCGGGGTCACCTCCTGTCCGTTTAGTTCCATTCATGGCGATGACGTCAAGTATATGAAGTCTTGGGCTAGAAGAACAACCCACATTCAGGTCTGTCATTGTTGGGGTTGTCCACGAGGGTTCAGAAACCACATGCAGGCACAGAGTGGCCAGATCTTGCCCACATCCTTTTCTTCGGCCCTTTTCCTCATCCCCCTGCATAATCACCCCTTCCCCTCCTCTGTCTCCTGCTTTTGTCCCTCAGTCCTCCCCTTGTCCACGCACTTTGCTCCATTTCAGCCCCCTCGCCACCTTACTCTTCACCCTATTGCTTCCCCTCTCTGTCCCCCATTCCGCAAGAACTATGCACTTACACCCCCACGTTCTTCTACCCTTTAAGAATCGTGCCTTGTCGTTTATATTGGATCAGCGTATTCTTCCAACCAAAATGTAACGCCTTATAATTCTCAGCATTAGCTTCCATCTAGCACCTATCTACCAATCCATCAGCCTGTCTGTCTCTCTGAAGGCCGCGACTATCTTCCTCACAGTTCACTAGGCCTCCAAGTTTTCTGTCAGCTGCAGAGTCGAAAATCTGTGCCTGTGCATCCAGAGAGCCTGTGTGCCCCTGTCCAAATCATTAACGCATATTAACCCCTGGGGAACATCAAAATACAATTCCCTCACTGTGAAAAACAAGATTTCACTACCACTCTCTGTTGCCACAGAGCCAATTATCAGTCAGTGTTGGGGCCACTTCTTTTTACACTATATCGATGATTTAGATAAATAAATGGTTTTGTGGCTAAGTTTGCAGATGACACCAAGGTAGGTGGAGGAGCAGGAAGTGTTGAAGAAACAGGAAAGTTGCAGAGAGACTTGGACAGTTTAGGAGAATGGGCAAAGAAATGGCAGATGAGATACAATGTTGAGAAATGTGCAGTTGTACACTTTGGAAACAAATAAACGGGCAGATTATTACTTAGATGGGGAGAAAATACAAAATTTGGAAGTGCAAAGAGACTTCAGGGTCCTCGTGCAGGATACCCTAAAGGTTAACCTCCAGGTCGGGTCGGCAGTTAAGAAAGCAAATGCTATGTTGGCATTGATTTCGAGAGGTATAGTGTATAAAAGTAAGGATGTGTTGATGAGGTTCTATGGGGCACTGGTGAGACCTCATTTGGAATACTGTGTGCAGTTTTGGGCCCCTTGTCTTAGGAAGGATGTGCTGATGTTGGAGAGGGTTCAGGGAAGATTTACGAGGATGATTCCCGGAATGAAAGGGCTTACGTACGATGAACGATTGTCGGCTCTTGGACTGTACTCACTGGAGTACAGAAGAATGAGAGGGGACCTCATAGAAACATTTCGAATGTTGAAAGAACTGGACAGAGTAGATATGGCGAAGTTGTTTCCCATGGTGGGTGAGTCCAGGACAAGAGGGCACAGTCTTAGAATTAGAGGGTACCCATTTAGAAAAGAGATGCGGAGAAATTTTTTAGCCAGAGTGTCGTGGATTTATGGAATTTGTTTCCACTTACGGCTGTGGAGGCCCGATCATTGGGGGTGTTTAAGGAGGAGATTGATAGGTATCTAATTAGTCAGGGTATCAAAGGATATGGGGAAAAGGCCAAGAATTGGGGCTAGATAGGAGAATAGTTTAGCTCATGGTGAAGTGGCAGAGCAGACTCGATGGGCCGAATGGCCTAGTTCTGCTCCATTGTCTTGTGAATCCATGCACATACAGCTCTTTTTATTCCATCAATCTTGAGGACAAGCCTATTATGTAGCACCTTCTTGAATGCCTTTTGGATTATGTATACTACATCAACTGCATTTTCCTCATCGACCCTTGCAAAAATCTATCAAGTTAGTTAGGCACAACTTGCCTTTGAGAAATCCATGCTGGCTTTTGTTCATCACAAGAACATAAGAAATAGGAGCAGGAGGAGGCCATCTGGCCCATTGAACCTGCTCCGCCATTCAATAAGATCATGGCTGATCTGGCCGTGGACTCAGCCCCACCTACCTGCCTTTTCCCCATAACCATTAATTCCCCAACTATGCAAAAATCTATCTAACTGTGTCTTAACTATATTTCATAAGGTAGCCTCCACTGCTACCCTAGCCAGAGAATTTCACAGATTCACGACTCTCTGGGAGAAGCAGGTCCTGCTTATCGATCCAGACCTGTCCAAGTGACTGCTAATTCCAGTCCTGATTATTGTCTCCAGACCTTTGCCCATCATTGGAGTTAAACTGAGGTCCGCAGCCACTGGAATTATCTCTGAACCCTTTTTGTTTGAACGAGGGCTCAAGATCTGCAGTTCTCCAGTAGATGGATCATTATGGATCTTTGGGAGATTATGACATCGGCAATTTCCTGCCTTCCTTCCCTCAGTAACCTACAATCATCCCATCTAGGTGGTGAGTCAGGTAGAGCTGCTGCCTCACTGCTCCAACGACCCTGGTTCAATCTTGCCCTCTGGTGTCTGCAAGGAATTTGCATGTTCTTCCTGTGACTGCATGGGTTTCCTCCAGATGCTCCCATTTCCTCCCAGATCCCAAGTATGTATGGGTTGGGAGATTAAATTACCCATTAGTATATCCTATGAATTAAGGATGGGTTAATATGCATGTGTGTAAGGGAATAAGTTACAGGGAGATAAGGAAACAGGGTGATAAGAGATGGCCTGGAACTGATGGCGTTGCTTTTCTGAGATCCAACATGGAACTGATGGGCCAAATGACCTTCTCCTGTGTTGTTACAAAGAAAAGGTATTTATTCACTTTAAGTGTAGATATTTTTACTATCTCTCCATCAAACCCGCAGGCAAGGGTGGTGCTGTTGTAGTCTGGCGGACTGACCTTAACCTTGCTGAGGCCGGATGTCAACTCTCGGACACCTCCTCTTACTTACCCCTCAACCAGGACCCCACTGAGGAGTATCAGGCCATTGTCTCCCGCAGCATCACCAAACCTCATCACCTCTGGAGATCTACCCTCTACAGCCTCCAACCTCATATTTCCCCTACTCTGCACTGCCCGTTTCTACCTCCTACCCAAGATCCACAAACCCAACTGCCCTGGTAGGCCCATTGTTTCTGCCTGCTCCTGCCCCACTGAACTCGTGTCTTCATGTCTTGACTCCATTTTGTCCCCCTTGGTCCAGTCCCTTCCCACCTACATCCGTGACACTTCACACGCTCTCCATCACTTCAACAACTTCCGGTTCCCAGGCCTGACCGCTTCATTTTCACCATGGACGTCGAGTCCCTGTACACTTCCATCCCTCATCAGGAAGGCCTCAGGCCTCTCTGCTTCTTCCTGGACAACAGACCCAACCAGTTCCCCTCCACCACCACCACCGCCACCCTCCTCCGTCTGGCAGAACTGGTTCTCACCTTCAACAACTTCTCTTTTGGCTCCCCCCACTTTCTTCAAACCAAAGGTGTGGCCACGGGCACTCGCCTGGGGCCCCAGCTATGCCTGCCTCTTTGTTGGCTACGTGGAAGAGTCCATGTTCCAAGCCTACACCGGTAACGATCCCCAACTCTTTCTCTGCTACAACTGCATTGAGGCTGCTTCCTGCACCAGATTTCATCAACTTTGCCTCCAACTTCCACCCTGCCCTCAGGTTCATTTGGTCCGTCTCCGACACCTCTCTTTCTTGATCTCTGTGTCTCCATCTCCGGAGACAGATTATCCAGCAACATCTTTCACAAACCCACCGACTCCCACAGTTACCTAGACTACACGTCTTCCCAGCCTGTCACTTGCAAGGATGCTATTCCCCTCTCTCATTTCCTCTGCCACATCTCTCCTCGTGATGAGGGTCTCCACTCTGGGGCATCCGAGATGTCCTCTCTCCTCAGTAAACGGGGTTTCCCTTCCACTGCTCTCCGTGCAGCCCTCACCCACATCTCCTCCATTTCCCCACACGTCGGCCCTCACTCCCTCCCCCGCGACATAACAGGGACAGGGGTCCTCACCTACCACCCCACGAGCCTCCGCATCCAACACGTCGTTCCCCGCAACTTCCGCCATCTCCGACAGGATTCCACCACAAGGCGCATCTTCCCACCAACCCCCCCCCCCCCCCCCCAGCCCCTCCACTTTCCTCAGGGATCGCTCTCTCCGCGACTCCCTTGTCCGCTGGTCCCTCCCCACCGATCACCCTCCCAGCACTTATCCCTGTAACTCCGCTAAGTGCTACACCTGCCCCTACACCTCCTCCCTCACCACCATTCAGGGCCCCAGACTGTCCTTCCGGGTGAGGCAGCGCTTCACCTGTGGATCCAAGAGTGTCATTTATTGCATCCGGTGCGGCCTCCTCTACATCAGTGAGACCTGATGCAGATCGGGTGACCGCTTCGTCAAGCATCTTCGCTCCTTCCGCCGCAACAGCCAGGACCTCCTGGTGGCCACCAATTCCACATCCCGCTCCCATACTGACATGTCTGTCCACGGCCTCCTCGACTGCCACGTTGAGGCCGGGCGCGGGTTGGAGGAACAACACCTCATATCCCGCCTTGGGGGTCTCCAACCTGACGGCCTCAACATCGATTTCTCCGACTTCTGGTAACCCCCCCCCCTCTGTTTTTCCCTTTCCCCACCCCCCCCTTTTGTTTTTCCTCATTTCTGTGGCCCCCTTCACCCCTCCCCCCACACTCTCCTCCCTCTCATTTCCCATGTCCTTCCCTTTATTCCATGGTCCTCTCCGAATGGATTCCTCCTCCTCTAGCCCTTTGCATCTTCCACTTCTCACATCACTCCCTTTCATCCCCCCTCCCCCACCTTCCCCCCCTCACCTGGACTCACCTATCATCCGCCAGCGTGTCTCCCCCCACCTTCTTATTCTGGCTTCTGCCCTCTCCATTTCCGGTCCTGATGAAGGGTCTCGGCCCGAAACGTTTATTTCCCTCCATAGATGCTGCCTGACCTGCTGAGTTCCTCCGGCATTTTGTGTGTGTTGCTCCAGATTCCAACATCTGCAGGATCTCTTTTCTATGACCGCCTCTGTAACATCTCTGACTGTGAGACTTTGCAGAGAATTGCGAGCACAGCTGGAAAGATCATCGGAGGACCTCTTCCTTCCATCCTGGACATCTACAACACACGATGCACACGCAAGGCCTGCAGAATCATAGACGACCCTTCGCATCCCTCACACGACCTATTTGTCCCACTGCCATCTGACGAGCGGTACTGGAGCATCCGGGCCAGAACTACTAGACTGTACAACAGTTCTTCCCCCAGGCTGTCAGGCTCCTGAATACCCTGGAAGCAGTTTCAGACAAATGCCGTGTCAAAAGCCCTGGTTTGCACAACGGCGTATAAGAACTTTGCCTGCTGTTGAACATGTTTATACATTTAGTGCAACACACTGAGTTCTGTACTTTTATCATCCAACTCGGCTTTTGCACTAACCCTGCACTAATTTTGTATTCTGTATCTACCGTTTTATGCACTATTTGTACTTGCACAATTTTTTTTGTCTGCATTTATTGTATGTCCTCTGTTCTATGTATGTCCTCTGTTGTGTGAGTCCGGGGGAAACAACATTTCATTCCTCCGTGTATTTTTACAGCATATGGGTGAATGACAATACAGTAACTTGAACTTTTACTATAACCTGATGCTTCTGCAGGCAAGCTTTTCATTGTACCTCCTGTACTTGTGCACATGACAATAAATTCAACTTAACTTGACTCTTTATCAACTTTTAACCTAGAATCTTCCTTTCCTGAGACTCCAGCAGCATCTTTGATTGTTCCTTCACTTTGAGCAGATTGATTCTGAGCTGCATTGCTCCAGGACATCTTCCTCCTGCAATATTCGCTCAACCAACACTCCCTTCCTTTCCTGATCGTCACTGAACACCTTTTCCCCAGGAATACTTAGGACTCATTCCTGCTCCTTTTTTAACCATGACACTGTAACCTCACAGAAGCAACTGTATCAGAAGCTTAGTTGCCTTGTGTCAATATACACACTCTGTAAACTTATCTTACACTTTCTTGTTCTTTCTCTTCGTCTGGTTTTGTCCAGTAATGTTCTATTTCTTGTTCTGGTATTATTATTTTCCCTAATCGTTTTCTTGCACCTTTTTTTCCCCTCCTTTTTAATGTCACGCCCAATCCCTTGCCAAGTTAATTTAAACCTTCCCCCACACTGCTGGCAAACAGGTCATTCTCTCTTCTCCCCTCTCCCATCAGGCAGAAGATACAGGAGCCTGAAGGCACATACCACCAGGCTTAAGGACAACTTCTGTCCCTCAGTGATGACTATTGAACGGTTCCCTTATCAAGAGATAGACTCTTGACCTCACAATCTACCTTGTTGTGACCTTGCACCTTATTGCACTGCACTTTCTCTGTAGCTGTGACACTTTACTCTGTACTGTTATCGTTTTTACCTGTACTACATCAATGCACTCTGTACTACCTCAATGTAACTGCACTGAGTAATCAATTGACCTGTACGAGCGGTATGCAAGACAAGTTTTTCACTGCACCTCGGTACAAGTGACAATAGTAAACCAATACCAATATCAATGAGGATGTTGGTTGTGATTCCGAGGAAGGGTCGCTGACCTAAAATATTGACTGGTTTCTCCTTCCACAGATGCTGCTTGACTGGCTGTGTTCTTCTGGCATTTCTGCTTTTGCTTTTTGGCCCAGTTTCATTGAGGTGCCTGATATGTACATAACACACCTCCTCCAGAACCGGTCCCAACAACGTCAGAAATCTAAAGAAAGAGAAACAAAGGACTGCAGATGCTGGAATCTAGATGAAAACCACAATGATGCTGGAGGAACTCAGCAGGCCAGGCAGCATCCGTGGAGAAAAGCAGGCGGTCAACGTTTCGGGTCAGGACCCTTCTTCAGGACTGAAGATAGGAAAAGGGGAAGCCCAATATATAGGAGGGAAAAGCAGAGCAGTGATAGGTGGACAAAAGAGGCGAGGCGGGGTGGGCACAAGGTGGTGCAGGTAAGAGATGGTGATAGGCAGGTGCGGGGGAGGAGGGGAGAGCAGACCCACCGGGGGATGGGTCAGAGGTAAGGAGAGAGAGGGAAAAAGAGGTTGGAAAGGGAAGGAGAAAATGGAAGCGTGGTGGGGGAGGGGTTTGTGGGGAAGGGGGTTGGGGATTACCTAAGGTGGGAGAATTCAATGTTCATGCCATTAGGCTGCAAGGTTCTAAAGCCCTATCTAAAGCCTTCCTTCCTACACCATCTCTGCTGCCACACATTTACCTGCACTGTCCTCCTGTTTGTATACTCACTGGCAGGTGGCAACCAGAGTAACTCAGATTACCGGCTTTGAAGTACTGTTATTTAATGAAGGTGCTGAGCTGGAGACAGTTAAGAACTTTAAGTTCCTAGGGGTAAATATAACCAACAGTTTGTCCTGGTCCAACCACGTGGACACTATGGCCAAGAAAACACACCCAACAACTCTACTTCCTCAGAAGGCTAAGGAAATTCAGCATGTCCCTGATGACTCCCCAATTTTTACAGATGCACCACAGAAAGCATCCTATCTGGATGCATCACAGCTTGGTATGGCAACTGCTCTGCCCAAGACTGCGAGAAACTGCAGAGATTTGTGAACGCAGCCCAGCCCCCACCGCCGCCCCTAACCCCATCCATTGACTCTCTCTATATTTCTTACTGCCTCAGGAAGGCAGCCAATATAATCAAAGACCCCTCCCACACTAGCCATTCTCCCCTCTCCCATCAGGCAGAAGATACAAATGCTTAAGAGCACTTAACTCAAAACTCAACTTCTATTCCCCTGTTTTCAGACTCTTGAATGGAACCCTCATACGCTGAAAGATGAACTCGATCTCCCAATGTACTTCACCGTAGCCCTTGCACTTTGTCTACCTGCACTGCACTCACTCTGTAACTGCGACACTATATTTGGCATTTGGTATTTCTTTTTACTACCTCTGTATGGCATAATCTGTCTGGATGGCACACAGACAAAAGCTTTTCACTGTATCTCGGTGTACGTGACAACAATAAACAAATACCAATACCTATCTCTTTCCTCACTCCTTAAAATCTGTCTGCTGGACCTCATCCCCTTTTCTACCTGTGTCTTTGGTATCAACGTGGACCAAGATCACTGCCGTGTTACCTTTGTCATTCTGAATTTTCTGCAGCTGCTCAGTGACATCCTTAACCCTGGGAGCAGGGAGACAACAAGCTACCCTGGATATCACCCCTGCAACCACAGAAAGGCCTGCTCCACTAACTATAGGACACTCTGTAACCACCGGGTTCACGAACATTCTTCTCTCTTCCTGTACAGTTGAGCCACCCACATAGAATGACCTTGGTTCTGGCTGTAGTTCCCATGGGAGCCCACGTTATCAAGATGACTTCAATGGAATGAAAATTAGGCGGTTTCTATCACTGAAGCTGAAACACCTCCAGGCAGCAGGTACAATCTACTCCAGCATCTCTGTTGAGTTGCTCTGGTAGTACCTCCACCAAAGTAACACTTATTACAATCCCACGGTCCTTTTTAAATTCAAATATAAACTTTTCAGATGTAAACAACAATATTCTGAGGTGACTATGTTCACGTCAGGCCATGGAATTCCACTTACGCTTCACCAGCATGACATTGCTTTTCACTTCTCGAGCACATTCACTCTGTCCACCACACCGGGATCTCCCAGTGGCCAGCCGTTCTAATTTCACTTCCCATTCCCACACCGACATGTCTGTCCACGGCCTCTTCCACTGCCAAGCTGAGGCCAGATGCAGGTTAGAGGAATAGCACCTCATATTCCACCTGGGTAGTCTCCAACCTGACGGCATCCACATCGACTTCTGGTAACCCCTCTCCCCTTTTTTCCCCTTATCCCACCAGCCCCATCACCCCTTCTCTTTCCCTTCTCCCACCGTCTTGATCTGCCCATCACCCACACATTCCTCCCTCCGATTCCTCTCCTCACCTCCTTGTAGTATGAAAGGCCAGGGGTCAGATGACAGTGACAACACGACTGACCCCCCATGGTCGGATGATAGCATTGCCTATCAGGTCGGAAGCTACACCACTGTCAATCAGGGGTCCGGCTCTGCCCCATTAGGTAAACACCTTTGTCTTGCTGCACCACTCGGACTGGTCTGTGCCAGCACCTTTGTTCCTGGCCACATCTACTATTGGCCTGTTTAAAACACTTTTGTCCTTGCTGGGCTACCCAGCCCCCCAGCAGCATAAAAGTGCTGCATGTTTGGTTTTGCTCGCTCTTTTTCTGTGTCCGAGGATGTTGAGGTGAGCTGTGCACTACTCCAGAGCAGTTAGTTAAGGACTCCCGAGACCAAAGAGCCAATGTTTGTCCAGAATCAGGGTGTCCAAACATTGTATAGTTTATTCCTTGATCATTTGTACCCAGTTATTGTGTGTGTGTGTGTGTGTGTGTGTGTGTGTGTGTGTGTGAACCTCACCTCTGTCGCGATTTCCCTCCACATTCGTGATCTCCTGCTTGAGAGTGTGCATCTGTTCCCACTCATTCTGTCCTGCGTTTGTCTTTGTTAATAAACCATTTTTAAATGACAAAGACTGTGTGTCCAGACCTTTATCTTTAAGATACCAAAAGAATCTTTCTCACAACACTCGTTCCTCCCTTTATCCCAGGCTCCACTGTCCTCTTCAATCAGATTCCATCTTCTTCAGCCCGTTGTCACATCCATTTATCGCCTCCCAGCTTCTTACATCATTCCCACTCTCCCCCTCCCTCACCTGTCTATCACCCACCCCCCCCCTCACCTGGATCCACCTATCACCCACCAGCTCTTTCTCCATCACTTCCCCCTACCCTTTTTTTTTACTGGCTATCCCTCCATCTTTCCAGTCCTGATGAAGGGTCTCGACCTGAAACGTCAACTGTCCATTTCCCTCCATAGACGCTGCCTGACCCGCCGAGTTCCTCCGGCTCCTTTGTGTTTTGCTCCAGATTTCCCACGTCTGCCATCTCTTGCATCTCGCTTTTCATTTACTTGCATTCCTTGAGTTAGTAGTTGGAGTGGTGTTTACGTGGGTTCCACCCTCACAGTGTGCAATGGTGGCTGAGCCTTAAACTGTGGGCTTTCCTCACAGAGCTCTTGTGGTGGCCGTGCCAAGCTTTGGCACGTTGCTTAGCGTGTAGTCTTGACCTCAGAGTGGACTTCGATTGTCTACAACCTTTGATTGTAAACGGCTCCTTGCACAGGAAGACCAGCAGGTTTTGGACAGGGAAGAGAGATTCCTTCACATGAGTTGATAATCTTGGAACACTCTTTGATAAATGTCTCAGAATCTGTTCCTGGATAGTTAGTGGAGCACAGTCAGAGGGGGAAAAAGGCCAAATTATGCTCTATTCCTCCAGAAAAGGTCCTTCAACTTCCAATTTCTGGCTTGGAGATAGCCATGTAACAACCTATGCTAAGACAAAGTTGGCTCAGTGGATTCAACAATCTTCTTAAAAGCTTGTGTCTTTAAGCCCCCTGTAGGGTTCATAAGCAGAAGTCCAAAACAGACACTAATGAAGGATTCTAATCAAGTATTTGATCAGACACTAAATCAAGATGTTGACTCTCATCTTAAAATGAAAAATTCCAAGTCACTTTTCAAAGGGATTCATCAAAGATTGTCAGCATGGTTTTGCTCGAGGGAGATTCAGTCTGACCAAATTGACTGAATTTTTTGAAGTGTTAACAAAAAGTAGTGACAAAGGGCAGTGTGGTTAATGTAATCCACATGAACTTCAGTGAGGCCTTTGACATGACCCCACATGGGAGACTCGGCCAAAAGGTTAGAACCCATGGGATCCAGGGCAAATTAGATCAGAAATCATTTTGGTAATAGGAGGCAGAGGGTGATGTTGAAGAGTAGTTTCTGCAATTGCCAGTGACCGGTAGTGCACCACAACGATCGGTGACAGGACACTTACTGTTTGTTATACATATTAATGATTTGGATTTGAATATGAGATGTGATTAGTAAATTCACAGATGACATGAAAATTGATGATAGTAAGGAAGCTGGGGGGGCAATATTGATAAAATTGTACAATGTATGGAAGGAATTTAACCCAGATAGGTATGAGGTGGTTCATTATGGGAGGATTAAAAAAAAAATAGGCTGCACATCATGAATGGTAGCGCCTGGGGGAGTACTGAGGACAGAAGGACCTGATGTACAAATCAAATCCAAGGATCCCTGAAAGTGACAGCACAGGTAGATGAGGTGATGAAGGAGGCAGCTGAAATACTTGCTTTCATTAGCTGGGGCATGAAAGATAAAAGCAAGGTAATTGTGGTACAAAAAAGCAAGTTGTTGCAGGAACTCAATGGGTCAGGCAGCATCTGTGGAGGGAAACAGACGGTTGACAGTTTGGGTTGACTGTCCACTTCCTACCACAGATGCTGCTTGACCCGTTGAATTCTTGCAGCAACTTGTTTTTTTGCTCCAGATTCAGCGTGACGCTATTACAGCACCAGAGACCCGGGTTCAATTCCCGCCACTGTCTGTAAGGAGTTTGTATGTTCTCCATGTCTGTGTGGGTTTCCTCCGGGTGCTCCGGTTTCCTTCCACATTCCAAAGACACCAGTTAGGAAGTTGTGGGCATGTTATGTTGGCGCCAGAAGCGTGGCAACACTTGCGGGCTGCCCCCAGAACACTCTACACAAAAGATGCATTTCACTATGTGCTTCGATGTACATGTGACTAATAAAGATCTCTTATCGTCTGCAGCCTCTTTTGTCTCCAAATTACAGAACAAGTTTATAAAACATTGGCCACAGGTGGAGGACTACAGAATAATAGTCACCACACTATAGGAAGGATGTGATTGCATTGAAGAGATTCATCAGATGATCACTGGGGATGCAATATTTCAGTTATGAGGAGAAACTTGATAGGCTGGGTTTGTTTTGCCTCAAGGCAGCAGCATCCATCACTAAGGACCCTCACCATCCAGGATATGCCCTCTTCTCATTACTACCATCGGGGAGGTGGTACAGGAGCCTGAAGATCCACACTCAATGATTCAGAAACAGCTTCTTCCCCTCCACTAGACTTCTGAATGGCCATGAACCCATGAACACTACCTCGTTATCCCTTCCTTAAGCACTGTTTATTTATCTTTGCAATTGATAGCAATTTTATGTCCAGCTCTGTACTGCTGCAGCAAAAACAACACATTTCATGTCATGTCATGTCAGTGATAATAAATCTGATTCTATACCCAGGGTACCTCTTTAACCAATGTTACTTAATTATAGGTTATTTGGTCATCGTCACATTGCCTTCTGTGGAAACATTCTGTAAGCAAATTTCCTGTCACTGATGATTACAATTGAACATTCATTGGCTGTAAAATATTTCAGAACATCCTGACTTTCTGAAGAGTGTGGTAGAAAACAAGCTCCTTTTTTTTCTTTAATAATTAAGTCAAGTTGACTCTTTCACTTGAACTGGCAATTGAAGTGGTCCAGCCAACACAATGTTTTCAGCTAGGAATGACTAGATAGAAGCATTTATAATAAATGGTTACCCAGTGACACAGTAATGGGCTTTGCATGTACTGCCAAGCCAAATTATGGATCAGCACACAAACTGACAGACTTATCGTCAAGTCTCATTCTTCCATCATTCAGTCTTCCTTGAATTTACACCGACAGAGCACATGGTTGTCATAACTGATAAATGCTTTGCATATTTTACACATTCCACATTCATTTCAATGGGATCATTAAGTATTTACCTCAGTAAGTTCAAACTTCCACTTGCTCAAAGGCCTGTGGAAACTGTTCTTGAATATATTTTGTCATCACCAATATCGACTGGACTCTGACAACTTGCACTCACTTCTTAATTGCACCTTATTTCACTTGTGCACAAGGCAAACAATCCAACCCCTATCACCAAACTATCCTAAAGTTTCAACAGAGAGTTGTCTTTTTAAATAGATATTGACCAATCAAGATCTTTGGGCACCTTAGACTCCCTCATTTGCATACATAAAATACCAATCATGTTCCATTAATATAGGTGTTAATGACCATTAGAAACTACATGTTAATAGCCAATAATACTTTAGAGTTAGTAAAGTAATTGTCCAATGGTTAGTGTGTGCCTCGCATCCTTGTCTTGGTGTGACTGGTGACCTCGGCTCCCAGGCTGAACAAAGAGGAGCTCTGCTCTCAAGGACCTCGCTCAGCACGGGTGACCGCACACTCTCTGCAAACCATCTCTGCCTGCACACTATCTTAACCCTTGCCTTGCCACAGCGTCCACAATTTAAGGCAGAGTTTGATAAACGGGGGGGGGGGGGGGGGGGGAGGGGTGTTGGTGAAAGATTAATGAGCCATGGTGGGGAGGTGGAAATGTGGTGTTGACATCAAACGCTCGGGGAACAATTCCTGACCCTGATTTGTATAAACGTGTAGCACAGAAGGCCTTGTCATTTTCCCGAGACCTGATTAAGCCTAAAGCCTCCACTGGAAAAGCTATTCATTTCATTTTGGTCGCACTTTACGTTAATAAGTACTTACATATATATAGCTCCTTATCATTGTGGTTGACAGGAATATTGTCAAACACTGATCCACATTAGGAATTATTGGACGGATGATCCAAGAGCTGGGCTTTAAGGGGGAAGGAGTGATAGAGATACAGAGAGGTTTAGGAAGGCAATTCCAGAGCCTGGGGCTTATTTCATTCAAAACTACAACTATCAAGAATGGCGGGATTAAATTTGAGGATGATTGTCGAATCACAGAAAATGTATGATGCAGAAGGAGGAAGTCTGGCCCACTGTGTTAATAAAAAAGCTTATGCAGCTGAATCCCCACCATCCAACACTGGGTCTGTGGCCCTGCAGGTCAGTCCTCTTGAAATACACAACCAGATTTAGTTTGTTTTAGATTTTGATTAGTTTACTGTATTATACACCAGGGTGCAATGAAATTCCTTGCTCACATAAAGCTCACAGAGTAAACGGTGTACATGCTGTATGACTCTATGACAAGATGGTGTCTATGGTAACAATAACTTACAACAATAAATACAACAACGAGAGCTGAAAGAATGGAATGCTGCAAAGTACAGCAGTGCAATCTGAAGCAGTGTAAAAAGAAATGCTGAAGTGACAATAACGGAATAACCAAGAGAATTAAGGGTTCGAGAACAAGGCAGCACCACCGGGAAGGGGATGTGAGAGAGCTGATTGGTTCAGGAGTCCGAAAGCAGCGGGGAAGAAGCTGTTCTTGAGTCTGGATGTCTGGGCTTTCAAGCTCCTGTATCTTCTGCCAGAAGGTAGAAAAGGGAAGAGGGGATGACCAGGGTGGCAGGCATCGTTGACGATATCGTTAGCCTTCCTGAAGCAACGCACGGTGAGGATGGACTGGGCGGAGGGAAGGGACCAAGTACTGTGATGAGAGTTTCTGCCTCTCCCACCACTTCAGGCAGTGAGGTACAGTAGTGTAGAGGGCAGGCACAGCAGAGTAAGGGCAGGCACAGTAGTGGCTAGCGTAATGCTATTACCGTGCCAGCGACCCGGGTTCAATTCCGGCTGCTGCCTGTAAGGAGTTTGTACGTTCTCCCCGTGTCTGCGTGGGTTTCCTCCAAGTGCTCCGGTTTCCTCCCACATTCGAAAGACATATGGGTTAGGAAGTTGTAGGCACGCTATGTTGGCGCCGGAAGCGTGGCAACACTTGCGGGCTGCTCCCAGAACACTCCACGGAAAAGATGCATTTCACTGTGTGTTTTGATATACATGTGACTAAAATCTAAAAACCTAACCCTCACAACCCTTCATTCGGAACATTCTCACCTCTAATCCTTGTACCAATTTCTTTAAATCCATGCCCCCTATTCCACTAAGGCAAGCAGGTCCTTCCTATTTACTCCCTCCAGGTTGCTCACAGTTTTATTTAGCTTCCCCTATCCTCTTCTGTTTCAAAGAAAACACATGCTAGCATATTCAATCAACATTATTTGGTGGTCAGAATTGGAGGAGTGCATACATCGAAGGGTTAAGAGTGTTGTAGGCAACTATGGAGATAGAAGGAGCAAGGTAATTAAATTTTGGTTTGATTCAGTTTGATTTGAGTACAAGGTTAAGAATTTTAAAACTGAGCAACTGGTTAACAGCGAGCCGATGTGGGTCAATGCACAGAGCAGTGGAGGGCTTGCTTGCAGTTAGGACAGGGGCAGGTTAGAATGAGTGGAGTTATACAGCAAGTGTCAAGTCACAAGGGCATGGGTCAGGTATTTAATAGGTAAAATGGTGGAGGGAGAAATAGGCAGCCTTAAAAACGGAGCAGATGTGGAGTTCTGAAGCCCAACTCAGTGTCAGAGCAAGCACCATGCTTGCAAGAAGCTCCCAACGTTCCTGTGGAGTGGGTGGCTAGGGGATAGAAGTACCTACAAAGGTTGAAAGACTTTGGTAGAGGGAAGGAGGGAGTCAAACAGAGGAGATGGGATAGCGGGGAAGAGGGTACTTAAATTTGACTGACAAGAAGTCCACAAACTGTTTGCAAGTTGTGGAAGATGAGGGGGGAAGGGGAGCTGGCTAGCAGTAAGAAGTAATCTTTAGATTGCAGGATAGTGCTGGAATTATTGCCCCTGCATCTGAACCTGGGTCAAGCCATAACCACATCAGGAACAGTGCTGGCAGACGACATACAACAACCGAGAGGTTATAATTGATAACTTGGTTTATTATTGTCACATGTACTGAGATACAGTAAAAAGCTTTGTTTTTCATGTCATCCAAACAGATCATTCCATGCATAAGTACATTGAGGTAGTACAAAAGGAAAAATAGTAACAGAATACAGAATAAAGTTACAGAGAAAGTGCAGTGCAAGCAGACAATAAGGTGCAAGGCCATAACAAGGTAGATTGAGAGATCAAGAGTTCATCTTTATTGTACAAGAGGTCCATTCAAGAGTCTTATAACAGCGGGATAGAAGCTGTCCTTGAGCCTGATGGTGCGTGTTTTCAGGCTTTTGGGGGAAGAAGAGAGAATTACTGGGGTGGGTGGGGTCTTTGATTATATTGGCTGTTTTCCTGAGGCAGTGGAAAGTGTAGACAGGGTTGGTTTTCATGATGCTGGGCTGTGTCTGCAACTCTCTGCAATTTCTTGCAGTCCTGGACAGAGCAGTTGCTGTACCAAGCTGTGATGCATCTGGATAAGATGCTTTCTATGGTGCATCTGTAAAAGTCGGTGAGGATCATCGGGGACACGTTCAGGCTGGGGTTCTTCCCTTTAGAGAGCAGAAAGCTGGATTCTTAGGATATCAAAGGGAGTGTTAGAGAGTAAATGCACTGAAAATGGTTTCATTTGTGGAGTTCAGAAATACAACATTATCACCAATAAATCCAAAGGGGTATTCAGGAGAATTCAACTTCAGGCTAAGCTAGCAGAAGTATTTCCTGAAATAAGTCAGAAAGTAATACAATGGATGGATTTAAATTTCCCAACCAGCAGTTGGGAATATAAGGGGTTCTTCTTGCAAATGAGGCAAACGCCAGAGCCACACCAGTTGAAGTCATTGGACCGTGTGTTAAGCATTGCTAACAGCTTCGTTTGCAGTGTTAATTGGATTACTACTACTGTGTTGCTTGGCTTATTGAAACCATCTGCTATGTGAAACATTCAATTTCTTTAGAAGATTTCTGGTTGTTGAAAAGAAATTAATAGCTTCACCTTGGAATAAAAAGGCGTCATCATCTGTGGTTAATAACCCCAATATTTGACTCATCATTAAAGCAAAATCCTTCTCTCTCTTCCAGCTTCCTTATCGTTATTTTTCTTGCCTATTTTGTACTGATTTTTTTTCTCCTTCTCTTTTGAAGGTGCTGTCATCTGTTTGGTTCAGATCTTATTATCCTCATGTCTGAACAGTGGACAAGGTAAAGAGCCTGCAGGTTCGGAGGTCGAGGGCAGAGGTTCCATCCCAGGTGGTACTTGCTTCACATATGGGGTCTTTGTATGGGAGAGGATGTGGTGGGTACACCTGGTCCATAGAGAGGTTACTAATCTTTTCCTCTACATCAATGGTGCTGAGGTCGAGAGGATTGAGAGCTTCAAGTTCCTGGGAGTGAACATCACCAACAGTCTGTCCTGGTCAAATCACGTAGATGCCACGGCCAAGAAAGCTCACCAGTTCCTCTACTTCCTCAGGAGGCTAAAGAAATTTGGTTTGTCCCCTTTGACTCTCACCAACTTTTACCGATGCACCATAGAAAGCATCCTATCTGGATGTATCACGGCTTGGTACGGCAACTGCTCTGCCCAGGACTGCAAGAAACTGCAGAGAGTTGTGGACACAGCCCAGCACATCATGAACACCAGCCTCCCCTCCTTGGACTCCTTGGACTCCCCTCTTTACCTCTCATTGTCTTGGTGAAGCAACCAGTATAATCAAAGACCCCACCCACCCGGGACATTCTCTCTTCTCTCCTCTTCCGTCGGGTAGAAGATACAGGAGCCTGAGGGCACGTACCACCAGGCTTAAGGACAGCTTCTACCCCACTGTGATAAGACTATTGAACAGTTCCCTTATACAATGAGATGGACTCTGACCTCAAAATCTACCTTGTTGTGACCTTGCACCTTATTGCACTGCACTTTCTCTGTAGTTGTGACTCTTCTCTGTACTGTTATTGTTTTTACCTGTACTACATCAATGCACTCTGTACTAACTCGATGTAAATGCACTGTGCAATGAATTGACCTGTATGATCGGTTTGTAAGACAAGTTTTTCACTGTACCTCGGTACAAGTGACAATAATAAACCAATACAAATAACTTGCCTTCCTTGACTGGGTGGGTTTGCCCAAGGCCCAGGATATCGTCCTCCACCGCCTCAATCAAACCTGCACACGTCTCTGCACAGAACGACTTGAATGTATTTTTCATGCTCAGAAGGACTCTACCCCGAAATTTCATTCCTCTCTTTATTGCTCCTCTTTGTGTTGTCGGTGAGTCATCTCCTGCCTCCAACCTGATTTGTCCCTTGTATGAGTAGAATGGCTTCCCTTCTGCTCTCTTTCCTTTCTCCATAAACATCAGACTTCCAAGCTTTGCCATCCCCTGACAATACTTCCTGACTTGTTTTTTTTGATGTTTTCTTTTGGGTCTCAGCAGTGTTGTTTTCTTTCTGTGTTCCTGGTCTTGTACTTGTTTAAAAAGCAAAAAAGAATATTTTCCCTTCATTTTGAGACTGGAAAGATTGTACTGTTGAGGACTTATAAGGCGTTGGTCAGACCACATTTGGAGTATTGTGAGCAATTTTGGGCCCCGTATCTAAGGAAGGATAACTCCGGAGAGGGTCCAGTGGAGGTTTACAAGAATGACCCTGGGAATGAAAGGGTTGACGTACATGATGTTTCTGGGCCTGTACTCGACGGAGTTCAGAAGGATGGGTTGGGGGGAATCTCATTGAAACCTACTGGATGCAAAGGCCTGGATAGAGTAGATGTGGAGAGGATGTTTCCATTAGTAGGAGAGTTTAGGATCCGAGGACACAGCCTCAGAATAAAGGGACTTCCATTTAAAACTGAGATGAGGAGGAATTTCTTCAGCCAGGGGGTGGTGAATCTGTAGAATTCGTTGCCACAGAGGGTTGTGGAAGCCATGTCATTGGGTGTATTTAGGGCAGAGATTGATAGGTTCTTATTTGGTAAGGGGGTTAAGGGTTGCAGGGAGAAGACAAGAAAATGGGGTTGAAAAAAAATCATCCATGATCGAATGGAGGACCAGACTCGACAGGCCGAATGGCCTAATTCTGCTCCTATGTCTTATGGTCTTTATTCACTCTCACATTTACATTTTCACATAGTGACTGAGGTTGGAGGTGTGCCTTTTTTTCTGTGTTATTAACATTTATTATTTTTTTTACTTATTCACCTTTCAGCATCTGGGCATTGCCGGCAAGATCAACATTTTTTGCCCATCCCTAACTCCCCTTGAGTAGCTGCCTTCCTTCTGGTGAAGGTACTCTCACACAAGACAATAGGAGCAGGAGTAGACCACCAGGCCCCTCAAGCCTGCCCCACCATTCAATATGATCACAGCTGATCTACACTGCCTCAACTCCTCTTCTGCGCCAGTTTGTCACAACCCTTAATTTTTTGATATTTCAAATAATTATCTATCTCCACTTTGACTATATCTAATGACCTGGCCTCCGTCACACTCCGGGGCAGAGAATTCCAGAGGTTCCTCCGAGAGAAGAAATTTCTCCATGGCTCAGTTTTAAACGACCAGCTCCTCACCTGTAACTATATCCACTTGCTCATGACCCTCCCCCGAGTGAAAACATCTCAACATCTACTCTGTTGAGCCCTTTTTAGTATCTTAGGAGAGGAAAGTTCCAGCAAGAAGGAATGGTGAATATTTCTAAGTCAGATCGTATGCGACTTGGAAGTGGTGGTGGTGCTTCTGTATCTCTGCTGCTTTTGTGCTTCTTGGTGGTCGGGTCCCACACCACCAGGTTCAGGAACAGCTACTTTCCTGCAACCGTCGGGTTCTTGAACTGACCTGCACAACCCCAACCCTACCTCAACAGCAGACCACCTCTTGCATTACCATGGACTTGTCTCTGATTGTGTTTCTTTTGCACAAGTGACTTGTTTTGTACACCTTTTCTCTTCACTGTCTTGTATTATGTTCTGTGTGTTGTCTGTACCTACGCGCCCGTGATGCTGCCGCAAGCAAGTTTTTCATTGTACCTGTACCTCACACTACTTGTGCACAGGGCAGTAAACTCCAGTTGACTAGAGGTCGCAGGTTTGGGGGGTGCTGTCAGAGTAGCCTGGGTGAGTGACTAATGGTACACACTGCAGCCACAGTCTGCCAGTGCTGGAGGGAGTGATTGGTGAAGAAGGCGGATTGAATACCAATCAACTGGCTGCTTTGCCCTGGGTGGTGTTGAGTTACTGCAGGTCATTGGCTTATCCAGGAAAGTAGAGGGCATTTCATCACACTCCTAAAATTAAATGTTGTTAGAGACAATATCACAACTAATTATGTGACAATCGCTGGTCCTATCCAATTAACACTTCTTGCCTCTTTCTGGTTAATTTTGGAAACTGTATCAGTGATGGTAATCTCCTCTTTAGCACCCTAAAAACTAACTAAAATAAAACTAAACTCTCAATGTTATTTTCTGTAACCTTCTTTTTCTGTTCGAAAAGTTTTGGAAAGGAACGGATTTGCAGGGATGTGATGTGAAGATATAGGCGCTTTGCTAGCTCAGGGTAGGTCTGGAATGGACGATGGGCTGAATGGCCTGCTTCCCTGTTGTTCTGTGAATGGGTGAACAGCACCTCATCTTCTGACTTGACAAATAACCGGCATTTCCAGTTTCGCTTTTTCCCCTCCTTTCCTGGTTGTTTCAGATTTCATTCACGTCCCAGAGAAACAAAGGACTGCAGATGCTGGAATCTAGATGAAAAACACGATGATGCTGGAGGAACTCAGCAGGCCAGGCAGCATCCGTGGAGAAAAGCAGGCGGTCAACGTTTCGGGTCAGGACCCTTCTTCAGGACTGAAGATAGGAAAAGGGGGAGCCCGATATATAGGAGGAAGTCCACCTATCACTGCTCTGCTTTTCCCTCCTATATATCGGGCTTCCCCCTTTTCTATCTTCAGTCCTGAAGAGGGGTCCTGACCCGAAACGTTGACTGCCTGCTTTTCTCCACGGATGCTGCCCGGCCTTCTGAGTTCCTCCAACGTCATCGTGTTTTCTGTTCATGTCCCACTTACACTCCGAATCCGACCACCCCACCCAAAGGACATCTTATGTTATTCACCAGCTTTCACCTGCCTCTCTCAGCCAGCACCACCACCACATGTGTCATTCAGATCCTTCCCATCTCCACCCTCCTGCAGACATTCCCCTTGTTTCTCCCCTAATCTCTGCTTCTTGGGACGTGTTTGATAACACTATATTCTGCATTCTTTTGTTGTTTTTCCTTTTGTACTACCTCGATGTACTTATGTATAGAATATCTATACTTATGTATAGATCTGTCTGGACGGCATGCAAACAAAGCATTTCCCTGATCTGGGTACATGTGACAATAATAAACCAATTACCAATTTCTCACCTTTTCCGGTTTTGATGAAAAGTCATCGTCCTGAAACATTCTCTCTCCACAGATGCTGCCTGACCTGCCGAACATTTTCTGCGGCTTTTTCTTACTTAAGGTGTTTTCTTAATCCAGGCCACCCCTGGGTAATGGACGGGTTCTGTTTTTACAGATGTCCTTGAATCGACCCTCTCCAAGAGTTGGAAAAATACATGAAAATCACACGGTAACCATACCTCACAGCGTTGTAATGAATGGCCACAAAAACACATGAGACTGATCAGAAAGAACAATCACTAAAAGTGGAGAGAAAGGGGAAACTAGATCTGTCATTTGTAGGAATACCATATGTATGTCAGACTTCAGAATTGAAATTATGGAAGTTCGTTCATATATACAGGTGTCCATAAATCAGGCACTCATAACCCAGCAATGACCTGTAATAGCAAATTACTTCTCTTTTTTTTTAACCATTTTCTCTTCTTTTCTGTTTGCTTCTGTAGCTCATCAGAGCCAAGCTGTGATCAAAGGATAAGTTTCTCTCATTTCTTTTCCATGCACTTTATTGGCAGTTTTTAGATTTTTCTTTGATGGACCGCACATTTTAATTTAGTTCCTCCAGTGTTTTCTCTGGATCCACATTAGTAGTGGATTATGAGGAAAGTACAAGGTTTATAATAAAGTCTACAATCTGATGTATAAAAGTATATTTTCCCTTGACTATCTTGCAGGTATTTTATTAAAAATTCTTACATTAATGTCATAGAAACCACGGCTAGCGTTTGGCAGTTCTGATACTGATTGCCGTTTTAGTGATATTCTTGAGATGGTTCAATAATTTAAATGACTCATTCGATATATTGTGAGATGTTACTCATAATCCTCAGAGTAAGTGAAGCTTTACTCTGCTTCTTATGAATTTAATCCAAAAACTCGACAAACTTTCATAACAGTGAAGGACCAATCTTGGTTAAGTTTCAGAAATAAGTGAAGCTTTACTCTGCTTCTTATGAATTTAATCCAAAAACTCGACAAACTTTCATAACAGTGAAGGACCAATCTTGGTTAAGTTTCAGAAATAAGTGAAGCTTTACTCTGCTTCTTATGAACTTAATCCAAAGACTCTACAAACTTTCATAACAATGAAGGACCAATCTTGGTTAAGTTTCAGAAATATCCTGAAGAAAGTTAGTGGAGTCTCTGCCTCACAGCTGAGCTCAATCCTGACCTCGGGTGCTGTCTGCGTGGAGTTTGCACATGCTCCCTGTGATTGCGTGGGTTTCCGCTGGCTGCTCTGGCCTCGTTGTACAAAACGCGTGGGTTGATAGGTTGATTGGCCACTCTAAATTGACCCTAATTAGTAGGTGAGTGGTAGAATCTGGGCAGAGTTGTGGGGAGAAAATAAATTGGGAATAGTGCAGCATTCAGATTCAGATTCAGATTAGTTTATTGACATTTACACCAGGGTGACATGAAACTCCTTGCTCGCGTGAAGCTCACAGAGTGAACAGTATATTACAGTGTATGTAATAATAAATACAACAATACATACAGCAACGAGCACAAAACAGCAGAAAGGTGCAAAGACTGTAGTGCAATCTGAGGTAGTGCCAAAAGAAATGCTTAGGTGACCAAAAGAGAGAGGTAGAGTGAAGACACAAGAGATTCTGCAGCTGCTGGAATCTGGAACAATACACAAAATGCTGGAGGAACTCAGCAGGTCAGGCAGCATCCACGGAGGGAAATAAACAGTCGACGTTTCGGGCCGAAACCCTTCATCAAGACTGGAAAGGAAGAGGGCAGAAGCCAGAATGTGGGGGGAGGGGGAGGAGCACGTGCAGGCAGGTGAGAGGTGAGTTCAGGTGACAGGTGAGTCCAGGTGAGAGGGGGAAGGTAGGTTGGTGGGGGAGGGGGGGGAAGATGTAAGAAGTTGAGAGGTGATTGGTAGAAGAGGCCAAGGGCAGAAGTAGAAGGAATCCGGTAGAAGAGGACAGTGCACCGTGGAATAAAGGTAGAATTAAGAGACTGAGAACGTCTTGAATTCCTTCTTGAATATACCTCGTGACTGAGCCTCCAGTCCTCTTGGGTGAAGAATTCCAAAGATTCACTAAAAGATATCTTTGTTAGTCACATGTATGTCAAAACACACAGTGAGATGCATCTTTTGTGTCTAGTGTTCTGGGGGCAGCTCGCAAGAGTCGTCACGCTTCTGGCGCCAACATAGCATGCCCACAACTTCCTAACCTGTACGTCTTTTGAATGTGGGAGGAAACCGGAGCACCCAGAGGAAACCCACGGGGAGAACATACAAACTCCTTACAGTCAGCAGTGGGAATTGAACCCGGTTCGCTGGTGCTGATGGGTGAAGAAATTTCCTATCTCTGTCCTGAATGGTCGATCCATTATTTTGATATTGTGACCCTCGGCCCTACACTCCCCAGCCTGGGGAAATATCTTCCCCGTTTCTACCCTGTTAAGCCCTGTAAGAATTGTGTACATTTTGTGGAGATCACCTCCCATTCTTCTGAACTGAAGCCAGTGTGGATACAGTATGCTGAATCTGTCCTCATTGCAGGAATCAAGCTGGTGAACCTGCGCTTCACTTCCACTTCACAAATACTCTTCCTTGGGTAGTGAGACCAGACCTTTTCACAATATTCAGGTCTCACTGAGGCCCTGTGTAAATTGCAGCAAGATGCCTTGTAGTCAACCAGAATGTCAAGGTGGGCAGTGGGGTGGTCTTAATGGCAAGTTCGCTCACTTTAATGTAAAGAGGGATATTTTGATGGACAGAGAGATCTTGGGGTCCAAGTCCAGAGCTCCCTGAAAGTGGCTGCACTAGTTAGTAAAGAAGGCATATGGCATTCTTGCCTTTATTGGTATTGGTATTGGTTTATTATTGTCACTTGTACCGAGGTACAGTGAAAAACTTGTCTTGCATACCTATCGTACAGGTCAATTCATTACACAGTGCAGTTACATTGAGTTAGTACAGAGTCCATTGAGGTAGTACAGGTAAAGACAATAACAGTACAGAGTAAAGTGTCACAGCTACAGAGAAAGTGCAGTGCAGGTGGATAATAAGGTGCAAGGTCATAACAAGGTAGATTGTGAGGTCAAGAGTCCATCTCATTGTGTAAGGGAACTGTTCAATAGTTTTATCACAGTGGGATAGAAGCTGTCCTTGAGCCTGGTGGTATGTGCCCTCAGGTTCCTGCCTGATGGGAGAGGAGAGAAGAGAGAATGACCCGGGTGGGTGGGTCTTTGATTATGCTGGCTGCCTCACCAAGACAGCGAGAGGTAAAGACAGAGTCCAAGGAGGGGAGGCTGGTTTCTGTGACGCGCTGGGCTGTGTCCACCACTCTCTGCAGTTTCTTGCGGTCCTGGGCAGAGCAGTTGCCATACCAAGCTGTGATGGATCCAGATTAGTCGAGGCATTGAGTTCAAGAGTCAGGAAGTTATATTGCAACTTTATAAATCCCTGGTTAGGCCGCATCTGGAGTACTGTGTTCAATTCTGGTCGCCCCATTATAAGGAAGAATGTGGAGAGGGTGCAGAAGAGGTTTACCTGGATGCTGCCTGGATTAGAGGGCATGTGTTATGGGGAGAGGTCGGACAAACTTGGGTTGTTTCCTCTGGAGCGGCAGAGGCTGAGGGGAGATCTGATAGAAGTTTATAAAATTATGAGAGACGTAGAGTAGACAGCTGGTATCTTTTTCCCAGGGTCGAAATGTCTAACACCAGAGGGCATGTATTTAAGTTGAGAGGGGGGAAGTTCAAAGGAGATGTGGGTTCAAGTTTTTTCACACAGAGAGTGGTCGGTGCCTGGAATGCACTGCCAGGTGTGGCAGTGGAAGCAAATGCAATAGATGCTTTTAAGAGGCTCTTAGACAGGCACATGAATATGCAGGAAATGGAGGGATATGGACATTGTGTAGGCAGAAGGGATTAGTTTCGTTAGGGATTTAATCACTAGGTTAATTAGTTCAGCACAACATCGTGGCTCGAAGGGCCTGTTCCTGTGCTGTACTGTTTTAAGTTCTATGTTAAACTGATTTGCAATGAAGGCTTGTCTTCCTAATTGTTTAACTTCCCTTTCAGTAATTCATGTACAAGGACACCCACTCAACACCAACACCTCTTAGTCCCTTGCCATTTAAAAAGTTCTTCCCTGTGTTATCTTTTCTAACAAAGAGGATGACCTGACATACTCTGTGTCCTCAGCCAATCATTTGGCTATATCTCCCCGAAGTCCCTCTGCATCTTCCTCACAGCCCACACTTGACTTTATATCATCAGAGTCAGGAGGGATGAGTTAGGCAACATGGGGACTCGCATGCAGAGATGAAGCCACCTCAGCCTTAGGAAGTAGCTGCCTGCTGCTTCTGAGAGGAGAAACTGCAATGGGGCAGGGCAGTTTGACCAATGCAGCAAAGGCACAGTGGGGTGAAGAATTTGGGGAGAGTGTAAAATGGACATAGAGTCACAGACAGATACAGCATGGAAACAGGTCTTTCGGCCCACCAAGTGCATGCTGACCATCAAACACCCATTTTGCACTAATCCTACATTGATCTCATTTTTTATTCTCCCCACATTCTTATCAACTTCTGCCACTTACCTACACACTAGAGACGGTTTACTGTGGCCAATTAACGGTTTAGAGATACACCAGGCAGTGCCCTGTTAATGGTTATTTTACCCAGCGGTGTAGAGTTATTCAAAGAGATATACAGCAAGGAAACAGGCCATTCAGCCCGTCAAGTCTGCACCATCGCTAGTAGAACCGAACACGATGCAATCATCGACAGATATCCTCACTTCTGATCTTACAGGGCCTGCATTTCAGGTGAGAGGGGGTAAGTTCAAAGGAGATGTGGGTTCAAGTTTTTTTCACACAGAGAGTGGTGGGTGCCTGGAGTGTGCTGGCAGGGGTGGCAGTGGAAGCAAATACGATAGGGGTATTTGAGGCTCTTAGATAGGCACATGAATGTGCAGAGAATGGAGGGATATAGACCTTGTGCAGGCAGAAGGGATTAGTTTAGTTAGGCGTTTAATTACTACTTTAATTAGTTCGACACAACATCGTGGGCCGAAGGGCCTGTTCCTGTGTTGTACTGTTCTAAGTTCTACGTCAAAGAGTTAAGACACTGTCCTGATCCTCAAACAACCTTCCTCTGAGCTAAATGAGCCTCCCACCAGCGGAAAGGTTTCCCTTCATTCCCATTGACTCTATTCATCTCTGATGCCTCACACTCAAACGTTGTCTTGATGGAAGGGCCATCGTTCTCCCCTCACCTCTGGAACTCAGCTCTCCTTTCTGTGCTTGGACCAAGGCTGTGATGAGGAACAGAGGACCCTGACAGAACACCATCTGAGAAGCATTGCCGCCATTGACAATCTCCAGTGAGAGAAGGTACCATTGAACTTTGACATTCAGTGGCATTATCATCACTTTGTACCCCCTACATCAATACATGGAGACTCACCATTAACCAGAGACTCAATCGGACCAGCCTCATAAATACAGCTTTAAGCAAAAGACCCAGATGCTGGAAACCTGAAATAAAATTAGACAATGCTGGAAACACAACAGAGAAATATAATTAATGTTTTAGGTTGAAGACCCTTCATCAGAATTGGGAAGGAGAGAAAACAAGTTAGTATCAAGGTACAGAGAAGGTGTGAGAGGGCGATGCCGTAGCTACAAGAGCAGAACAGAGGCTGGGTACCCTACGGTGAGTGATTCACCTCCTCACACCGTCCCAAAGTCTTCCCACCATCTACGTCATGTCCCCATTGATCCTCACCAATTTTTATAGATGCACCACAGAAAACGTCCTATCTGGATGCATCACGGCTTGGTACGGCAACTGTTCTGCCTGAGACTGCAAGAAACTGCAGGGAGTTGTGGACACAGCTCAGCACATCACGGAAACCAGCCTCCCCTCCATGGACTCTGCTTACGCTTCTCGCTGCCTCGGTAAAGCAGCCAACCTAATCAGAGGCCCCATCCATCCGGGACATTCTCTCTTCTCCTCACTCCTTTCGGGCAGAAGATACAAAAGCCTGAAAGCATGTACCACCAGGCTCAAGGACAGCTTCTATCCCACTGTTACAAAACTATTAATCGGTCCTCAAGTATGATAAGATTAGCTCCTGACCTCACAATCTATCTCATTATGGCCTTGCACCTTATTGTCTCCTGCGCTGCACTTTCTCTGTAACTGTAACACTTTATTCTGTATTCTGTTATTGTTTTTCCCTTGAACTACCTCAATGTACAGATGTGATGAAATGATATGTATGGATCACAAAGCTTTTCACAGTACCTCTGTACATGTGACAATAATGAACCAATTTACCAGAGTTTACCAATTTACTGATGGAATACTTTTCACCTGCCTGGAAGGGTGAATCTCCAACAACCTCTCATGAAGCTCAACACCAGGACAAAGCCACCCACTTGATTGGCAACTCTTCCAACACCCTAAACATCTACCCCCTCCATCACCAACCACCAAGCTGACACAACGGATGACACGTTCTAGATGATTGAGGCTAATTATACCCTAACAGCAGGATCGGATTTCTGTGAAGGAGTGGACTTGTTTATCCAACGCCCACAGATAAAGTCCAGACCTAAAATTTTTCTGGTGAATTTACCAGGGTTGTGAAGTGGAAAGTTCCAGTGGATAAGACTCAAAGGCATTCTGTGAAGTAACGTTAATATGAAGGTAGTTGACGGACAACAGGAGCACAAGTGTGGAATGTAGGGAACATGACAAGATTATGTTGCACGAGTGAATTGTGTATGCTTGACTTTGATTTTCACAGATAAAAACAGGAATTCCCTGAATCCTATGGTATAACACAGTCACTTGGAGTTTTCAGAAGAGCTTTTATCTTGAGCAGCTAAAGGCCGTCTCCCATAGGATGAAATGCTTCTCGGTGCTCACTGTTTCTCTGTCATTTGATTTCTTGCCAGAGATGAAAAGTCTGATTTTCCTCTAATTATAATGAATGCACTGAACGAGGAGGTAACTGGATTTGCTGGGATAGGAGCATCGTTTTTTTTACCAAAATAAACTTCATTCATCATAAAAGACAAACTATATACAATAATAAAACAATGAAAACCTTTACATTTGTGTACAGATCAATCATTAGTGTTACGTTTTAGAAAAACCACAGCACCGATGCCACCCATGTGTCTCCCTGGGATGCTGCCCCAATCCCATATTTATGATGTTTCACAGGCTTCCTCACCTGACCCCGCCCCTCCCTCTCCTGCGGCAGAAGAACCCAAACTGTAACCCTTCCCCACCGAGCCCTCGCATTGGCTGCACCCAGCTTCAGTCCATCCCTCAGCACGTACTCCTGCAGCCTGGAATGTGCCAGCCGGCAGCATTCCCCTACGGACATCTCGCAGTGCTGGAAGACCAACAAGATTCGGGCAGACCAAAGGGCGTCTTTCACCGAGTTGATGACCTTCCAGCAGCAGTTGATGTCTGTTTGTGTGTGTCCCCCCAGGAACAGCATTGTTGACCACGTCTACCTTTATTACCTATCTCTAAGTGGCTTTGAGAAACTGCCAGTGCAGTTCTTCTGGTGAAGGTGCTCCCGCAGTACTGTAGGGGAGGAAGTTCCAGGAGTCAGGCCCAGCGATGATGATTAAAACAGGATAGTGTGCCATTAGGAGGGGAACATGCAGGTGGTGGCGTTTCTATGCATTTCCTTGCCCTTCTCACGTCAGATTCAGATTAGTTCAGGGTGCAATGAAATTCCTTGCTCTTGTGAAGTTCGCACAGTAAACAGTATACACGGCAATAATGAATTCAACAATAACTACAGCAATGAGCACAAAACAGCAGAATGGTACAAAGTATAGCAGTGCAAACTGAAGTAGTGAAAACAGAAGGGCTAAAGTGACAATAACTGAGAGAAGTAGAGTTAAGGGTTCGAGAACGTGGCAGCACCATGGGAAGGGGATGTGAGAGAGCTGATTGGTTCAGGAGTCCGATAGCCATGGGGAAGAAGCTGTTCCTGAGTCTGGACCTCTGGGCTTTCAAGTTCCCAGAAGGTAAAAGAGAGAAAAAGGAATGGCCAGGGTGACAGGCGTCACTGACGATACCGTCAGCCTTCCTGATGCAGTGTATTGTGTAGCACTTGTGTAGGTCACGACCCTTGTGTCATGGTGTCAGAACAACAACCTAGCCCTTGACGTCAGCAAGACGAAAAGAGCTGGTTGTTGAGCTGAGGAAGCCGAATGGGTGAACACAACCCTGTCCTTATCAATGTAGCTGCTGTAGAGATGGTGGACAGCTTCAAGCTCCCAGGTGTCCATTTCACCAGCAGCCTCTCCTGGTCCCTCACACCGACGCGGTGATCAAGAAAGCGCATCAGAGTATGTACGTTCTTAGGCACCTGAGAAGATTCACCTCATCCACGAGGATTCTCTCGAATTTCTGCAGATGCGCGATAGAAATTATCCCGACAGGTTGCATCTCAGCCTGGTGCAGCAACAGCTCTGCTCTGGGCCGACGGAACCTGCAGAGAGTGGTAAACACTGCCCAGTCCCCTCACAGGTTCGTCACTTCCTTCACAAGTGGTAGAAGAACCACTGAGCTTTGTGTCTGCAGGCTGGAGTGTTACAGCAGACCGTGTTTTTACCCAGCATCTGACCACTAAGTGCAATGTCGTATACATACGCTGGGGTTTGCCCCTTCACCTGAAGGGATCCAACATTCCTGAAAAAATGCAAGATTACAATGGTGTTCTTAACCTTGAGTGCACAGTTTTGCTGTTAATTAAATGTCATTTGTAGAATTTTAAAAATGAAGAATGCAAATTATCTGCTCAAGGCCAGAACTTAAAAGTACCATTCACAGCCTTAATGGGTACCTCACCAAATGCCATCCTATCCTCTGTTATGTTGACTGGTCACTAGTAAGCTAAGATAAGATAAGCTTTATTAGTCACATGTACATTGAAACACACAGTGAAATGCACTTTTTGCGTCGAGTGTTCTGGGGGCAGCCCGCAAGTGTCGCCACGCTTCCGGCGCCGACATAGCATGCCCACAACTTCCTAACCCGTACATCTTTGGAATGTGGGAGGAAACCAGAGCACCCGGAGGAAACCCACACAGGCACGGGGAGAACGTACAAACTCCTTACAGACAGCGGCCGGAATTGAACCCGGGTCGCTGGCGCTGTAATAGCGTTATGCTAACCGCTGCACTACCACTAGTCTCAATCTCATAAGCATAGTTTGGTGTTAGCTCAAAGCTGCATCAGTGCAAGTGAAACTCAGTAAAACCCTTGAAGCTGACACATTTGTTCAGAAGATGTTCTTCCAGTGAACAATGTTCCAAGCTCTTCCACTGTTTCCTTAATAGTGTTTCCAGTACTGAACAGCACCTGTTCCCGTCTGCCAACTTTATTGCCCATTACAATAAAGGGCATCCAGCAATCTCATTCCATCAGAGATTCTGATGATCAAACTAGCTCAACCATCTCATGAGTCTTGTTTAGTGGTGAGGTTTCAAAGTCCTTCAATGACTGCTCTTCAGAAATACTTCATAGGCTGTAAACTGTATTGGGACCTCTGATACCAAGAAAGGAGCCTGCAGAATTGTTTGTCTAACCTTTGTTTTCCTGATGGGACCCCATCAGCTCTTGGACAAGGTGGACAGTCACCATTAGAAGGCAGGTATATTTTATGCTTTTACAGCATTTCATTCTGAAATAATTACTTTATTCATGTATTTAATGCCATTAGCATTCAATTGCATTTAACTACCAAACCATATTGCAGAACCATCTTCAGCACCCTGTTGAGCCAACATGCCATTAGTTAGTATTGCTCGTTGAATATTTTAATTGCTGGAGTCTAACTCCATTACCATCCCATTGATCTTCTCCCACGATTGCCCGTTACACGTTAAAAATCTGGATCTGTCACTCCAGACCATTTTTATGAAGTTTTTATCGTAGTCTGCCCAGGTGTACCCAATTAGCATCCAGCTTTGTCATTTTAATTCCAAATAATGTTGAGGGTGCTGCTTGCTTCAATACTTTACCTTTTCGGAGACTATATGTGCTCAGCAATACAAACTGAAAATGCTGGAAACTCTCAGCATGTCAGGCAGCATCTGTGGAAGGAGAAATAATATTAATGTTTCAAGTCTGGGACCCTTCACTCAAACTCAAATCTTCTTTTTTCTTTCAGATTTGCAGCATTTGCAGTAATTTCGACTTTCATTTACATGCTGGTTGAGTTGGGAGGGTGGGAGTAGAATTCCTGCCTGTTTATTGGCCTTGCCTTCAATGTCTATTCAGCAGCCAAGCTTTTCCTCACATGATCACTTCTTCTTGAAAGGCCCCATTGCTTCACGTTCATCTTCCACTCGGTGGCGTCCTGAATATTGGACCCCAGCTCTTCACGTGGGGTTTTGCATGGAATGACGATCATTGGGAGGACTGGGACAATAAAGCAAAAGAAAGAAGGTCCATTCAGTGCCGCAACATGTCCACCCTAAGCTTCTGTGCTACTTTTGAAATGAAAAGATCTCCTTGTAGCTTTTGGCTGCAGAGCCTCTTTTTACAGAACACAAGCTCTGGGGAATGGGTCATACAATTGAAACAATATCTCAGCTGCAGAAGGAAAACAGCGTTTAAGAAACACGTTTGTCCGACATGGTTAACTTCAAGGGATTGTGTTCTAACCTGAGGCAAGCTTTGCCTGTAAAAGGAGGAAAGATCCTGCCTTTTCTTTAAATCTTCTAGGCAATCTTGAAGTGTTCCACAGACATTCAAGTGCTGATGGAAGTGCAGGTATCCTTAGAATGTAGGAAATGCAGCAGTTGATTTGCAAGCAGGATCCAACAAACAAATGAAATCCAGATATTATTTTACGGTGATGCTGGTTTAGGGACCTCCCCTGGATGATCTGCAGTAGAAATATCCATTGCCACAATCTGTAACTTCATGACACACCATATCTCTTAATCCATTACAAACAAGCTAAGGGTCCAACCCTGGTTTAATAAAGAGTGCAGAAGGACATGCTGGGAGCAGCACTGGGTAAACCTGAAAACAAGGTGCCAACCCTGGTGATGGTGCAACATGGGATTACATGCATGCTACACAGCATGCAATAGATAGAACTAAGTGATTTCACAACCAATGGATCAGACTGAAGCTCTGCATTCTGCCACAGGGTCATGAATTGGAATTAGATTGGAATTGGTTTATTATTGTCAAATGTACCGAGTACTGCCTTGGGTACTGTTCATACAGTTCAGTTCATTACACAGTGCATTGAGGTAGTACAAGGTAAAACAATGCAGAATGCAGAGTAAAGTGCCACAGCTGCAGAGGAAGTGTAGTGCAGGTAGACAATAAGGTGCAAGGTCATAACAAGGTAGATTTTGAGATCAAGAGTCCATTTTATCCCACTAGGGAATGAAGCAATTAAACAGCTAATAAGAGAAGCCTCCAAGAATATCCTCATCTTCACCAGGGCCCATAATGTGAGTGGTAAAGACAAGGCCAAAGCATTCATAACCATGTTCAATAGGAGATGCCCACTGGTTGATCCATCTCGGCTCCCTCCTGGTGTCCCCACCATCACGGAAGCTAGTCTCCAGCCAACTTGATTCTCTCTGCATGATATCAAGAAACGTCTGAGAGCACTGGATGCAGTGAAGGCTACAGGACCAGACATCATTCTGCCTGCAGCACTGAAGACCTTACTGCAGAATTAGCTGCACCTTTGGCAAGTTACAACTCAGGCATGGTAGTGTAGCGGTTAGCGTAACGCTATTACAGCGCCAGCGACCTGGGTTCAATTCCCGCCGCTGTCTGTAAGGAGTTTGTACGTTCTCCCCATGTGTCTGTGTGGGTTTCCTCCGGGTGCTCCGGTTTCCTCCCACATTCCAAAGACGTACAGGTTAGGAAGTTGTGGGCATGCTATGTTGGTAGCGGAAGCGTGGCGACACTTGCAGGCTGCCCACAGACACTACGCAAAATATGTATTTCACTGTGTGTTTCGATGTACATGTGACTAATAAAGATAACATATCTTATCAGGTATCTACCTGACAATGTGGAAAATTGCCCAGGTATGTCATAAGCTCAAAAAGGAGAACAAATCCACACTGTGTAGCGACTCACCGTCTGAGCAAGCTAACCGGCTCGGCGGTCGGGTCGCACATCATTGGAGCGGCGAGGCCCAAGATGGCGTTGGGCCTTCGTCTTCCCTGAGCGACAGGGAGAACACAGGTGCAGGAAAGGTTTGATGATGTAGCGTATATGTCATTGCCGTTTTAAGTGGGCAGGAACAGTCTCTCTTAAAAGGCCCGCACAAGGTGGGAAAATAAACCAGTTCTAGTTCTGAAACCCTTCGACTAGTGTCTTGTTTTCACATCGCGGTAGCAGCTGCTACAACTGCATCATTTCATTCTCAATCAACAACAAAGTTGGGGGTGATGGTGTATAGGCAACCCCTGTGTTATGGGTGTGGGAGGCGGATTGCATTCCTAGGAAACGGTCCGTACCGCGGTTTTCCGTAATGCAAAGACGTGCCATCTGCGCTTGCATCAAGAAACACGAGTGGAAAAAAAGTGTTCATTTATTTTACCTTTTCTCCCCTCCTGACATAAATTCTGAGACAGTGAATTTTATTCCCCATCACTGCTGAAAAATTTGAGATTTGTGAACTCTGTAAGCGTGAATTTCCATAGCGTTAATGGCCGTAACATGAGGGTTGCCTGTATTATTAATAATGCTATCAATTAGCACTTCCACCAGTAACTTGTTCACTGATGTCCAGTTTTTGCCAGGATCACTTGGTTCCAGACCTCCTCATAGCCTTGGTTCGAATGGGAACCAAAGAGCTGAATCCCAGAGGTGAGGTGAGAGTGATTGTCCTCAGCTTCAAGGTAACAGTTGACTAAGCGCGTCATCAGAGGGGCAGGCACGGTAGTGTAGCGGTTAGCATAATGCTATTACAGCGCCAACGACCCAGGTTCAATTCCTGCCGCTGTCTGTAAGGAGTTTGTACGTTCTCCCCGTAACTGCATGGGTTTCCTCCGGGTGCTCCGGTTTCCTCCCAGTTCCAAAGACATACGGGTTAGGAAGTTGTGGGCGTGCTATGTTGGCACCAGAAACGTGGCGACACTTGCGGGCTGCCCCCCATAACACGCTGCGCAAAAGATGTATTTCACTGTGTGTTTCGATGTACATGTGACTAATAAAGAAATCTTAAAATCTTATCTTAAAGGAGCGTCGGTGAAACAGAAATCAAAGGGAAAGCAATCCAATAGATGGAGTCATACAGCACACAAGGTAAGATGGTTGTGGTTATTGGAAGTCAGCCTTCCCAACCTCAGTTTATCACTGCACAAGTTCCTCAGGGCGGTGTCCTACACTCAACCATCTTCAGCTGCTTCCATCAGAAGGTCAGAGGGTACTTGCATATGATGGTTGCACATTGTGACAACTCAGGAAATGAAGCAGCCATTTGCTTGCATGCAGCAAGACCTGGACAACAGAGAGGAGGGGATGTTTCCATCAGTGGGATGAGTCCAAGATCTGAGGGCACAGCCTCAGAATAAAGGGACGTCCCTTTAGAACTGAGGTGAGGAGGAATTTCTTCAGCCAGAGGGTGGCGAATCTGTGGAACTCGTTGCCACCGGGGGCTGTGGAGGCCAGGTGATTGGGTGCATTTAAGGCAGAGATTGATAGGTTCTTGGTTGCTAAAAGGGTTAAGGGTTATGAGGAGAAGGCAGAAGAATGGGGTTGAAAGAGAAACAGCCATGATTGAATGTTGGAGCAGATTTGATGGGCTGAATGGCCTAATTCTGCTCCTACATCTTCAGGTCTAACATTCAGGTAGATGCTTACAAGTGGCAAATACCAGTCATGCCATGAAAGTGCCAGGCACTGACCAACTTCAACATGACAGTCTAAACAGCTATGCTTGATATTTAAACACATTACAATTGCCACAAAACCTTGGGTGTCATCAATGAGTGGTAACTTAACTGGACCAGCCATGTAAGTACCAGGAGTAGGTCAGAGGCTGGATATCCTGCACTGAATGACTCACTTCCTGATGTCCCAAAGCCTTTCCGTCAGGTACAATGCACAAGTCAGGAGAATGTTGGAATATTTTCCCCTTGCCTGGATGATTACAGCACCAACAATTCTCTGAAAGCTCAACACCATCCAGGACAAAAGAATTTGCTTAATGGCAGCCTATCAACCACCTTTAAAACTACATCTAGAAATTGGATCCTTGGCTTCCTCATCGGCAGACCTCAATCAGTGAGGATTGGTAACAACACCTCCTCCTCATTGACCATCACACAGGTGCACCTCAAGGCTGCGTGCTTAGCCCCCTGCTCTACTCTCTGTACACACATGACTGTGTGGCCAAGCACAGCTCCAATGCCATATACAAATTCACCGACAACACCCACTGTTGTCGGACGAATCGCAGGTGGTGAATCAGCGTACAGGAGTGAGATAGGACATTTGGTTGAATGGTGCCACAAGAACAACGTCAGTAAAAAAAAGAGCTGATTTTTGACTTCAGGAAGGGGAAGGAGGGTGAACATGTGCCAGTCTACACTGGGGGATCGGCGGTGGAGAGGGTCAGCAGCTTTAAATTCTTGGGCATTAACATATCGGATGACCTGTCCTGGGCCCAGCACGTAGACGCGATGACAAGGAAGGCACGGCAGCATCTTTACTTTCTTAGGAGGTTAAGGAGGTTCGGCTTGTCACCGAACACTCTAACAAACTTCTAGAGATGTACTGTTAAAAGTATCCTGACTGGTTCCGTCATGGTCTGGTACAGCAATTTGAATGTGTAGGAACAGTAGAAGCTGCAGAGAGTAGTGGACTAATCAAGGGAACATTCCTCCCCACCGTCAGAAGAATCTACAAGAGCTGCTGCCTCAAGAAGGCTACACCCATCATCAAAGATCCCCACCATCCGGGACGTGCCATCTTCTCGCAGCTACCATCAAGCAGGAGGTACAGAAGCCTGAATTCCCACACCACCAGGTTCAAGAACAGCTACTTCCCTTCAACCATTTGGTTCTTGAACCAACTGACTCAGCCCTAATCACTACAGTTTAGCAACACTATGACCACTTTGATTACATTGCACTAAAATGGACCGTGTTTTCTTTGTTCTAGTTGTGTTCTTTCTTGTTCAAATTGTGTTTTGAATGACCAGCCCATTATTTTGGAGTTATGTCCCCTTGTTTGTGACTCTCCCACTGGTGGAAACATCTCATTTGTGGAAACACCTCAACATCTACCTTTCCAAGCCCCCTCAGGATCTTGCATGTGTGAACTAAGTCACCCCTCATTCTTTTCAACTCCAAATACAGACCCAAACTGTCTAGCGTCTCTTGATAGGCCAGACCTCTCTTGATTGGACAACCCTCTCATCCTAGGAATTAACCTGGAAAATTCTGCTTTGGACTGTCTCCAATACTACCATATTGTTTATTAGGTAAGGGGACCACAATGGTGTAGTAGTCCAGATGTGGTCTCACCAACAGCCTGTACAACTGCAACAAAACATCACTAAAACTCCAACCCCTTTGCAATGAAGACCAACATGCCGTTTACCTTCTTAACTACTTGCTGGACCTGCCTGTTGACTTTCTATGATCCATGCACTGGAACACCTAGATCCCTCTAAACATCACTCATTTGTAGTCACTCTCCATTCAGATATTAACCCATCCATTTAGATATTAATCCTTCTTAATGAAATACATGACCTCATATTTCCCCACATTAAACTTCATCATTCACAGAATGGGAACGTCACTAGCAATACAGGCATTTAGTTGTCTATTTGTCCCTGAACTCAGGAGGGAGTTAAGACTCAATCATGTTGGTGTGTGGAGTCACATGTGGTCCAGCCCAGGCTTCATTCCCTGAAGGATAGCAGTGAACATGATAGGCTTTTGAGAATCCACAGTTATTGCTGCTGAAACAACAGCCTTTCCTTCCTTTTTCAGGGTTTATTTAATTAGTTGAATTTAAACACCCCAGTTGCCATAGTGAGATTTGAACTCATGCCTCTGATCAGCGGCACAGAACTCTGGTTGGTACTCTTGTAACCCAACCTCTACACTACCATCCCAAGAGATCAGATCTGCGCACAGCTGACCTCCATCTCCTTCTGACTCCTAGGTTGCGTTGTTGCTTGCTGTTCGTTCTCGACATGACTCGCTCTGGCCCGCTGTGAAAATAAAATGAGATTTTTGCAATTGATTCACAGCGAGTACCAGTCTGAGGGAGCTGGCTTTCCTCTCAAGTAGATATTGTAACATTCTCCACTTTACCTTCAAGCATCCTTCACAGACTGGGATAATGGAGTTGAACACTGATTGGGATAAGTACTGTTTTGTCAGTTCAACCTGCTAATGATCGCTCTTTGATGAGATGTTCTCTTACCTTGTTCATCCTCAATGATGTTTATTTCCCTCTTGCCCTTGATGTTCCTGTCGCTTCATTATCCTGTTTGTCTTTGACTTCTTGCACTGCTCCACCAGAGCCCAAATTCAGCTCAAAGAACGGCACCTTATCTTCCTTCTGGCTGCACTGCAGCCTGCAGGACTTAGTATCACGTTGAACAATGTCAGATAAAATATGAACAGAATGTGGAAAACATTCAGCAGGTCAGGCAGCATCTGTGGAAAGAGAAACAGTTCACATTTTTAAGCTGGAGACTCTTTGTCAGAACGGCTTTCTTTTTTTAAAATTCAGAGTCACAAGAGACTGCAGATGCCGGAACAAACAAAATGCTGGAGGAACTCAGTGGGTCAGGCAGCATCCGTGATGAGAAATGGACAGTCGACATTTCAGGTCAAGATCCTCCTCCTGGAGTGAGGATTCACCTGTTCTACCTCTCTCAGCCCACTCATTTCAAAGCTGAGCTGCACGGAGATGCTGCAGTCCAATGGGATGTGAGGGACAGGCTTTATTTATTGACCATTAGGGAGAGAACACAACTATCTCCAATGTGACCACTGGGGGCTTAATTGAAGAATGAGAAATTGAGTTGAGATTTCAGGAACTCCGTAACTGGATGCAGCTGGGTGCTAAATCATACAATTAGGAGGCATGAACATGACAGTTTAGTACTGCTTTTATTGGGTTCCAAATTTTAACGTGGCACTGGGTTTTTTTTAACGGGAGCCTGGCAAAGTGATGAGGGAAACGGTGGGGAAATGGGAATGGGGAATGGGGAGCTCCCTCCAGCACACCTCCCTCTGCACCTCTCCCTTGTTCGTCTCCATCCTGTGCCTCTTTCATCCTCCGCACCTCTCCTCCTGCGTGCCTCGTCCTGATCCACTCCTTTCTCTCTCCCTTCTCCAGTTCCGCCCTCCTGAACCCTTCCCTCATCCTGACTCCCCCCCTCCTGTGTTCCTCCTCCAGAAGCCCTCCCTCCCTCCTTCTCTGCCCACCACCCTCCCCCGTACCCCTCCCCTCTGCGTCCAACATCTGTGTACTGTCTGGCCTCGTGCTGCTGTTCTTGCGACATCAGGATGACCCCAGATCCCTCCACCCTGCCTTTACCAGTCCAAAGTTTCCGTTAACGTTTTGCCTGTGACCTTCTGATGCCAAGTGTGAAAGGGTACTTTATTCTAATGAGAAGTCTGAATCTACACCAACGCCTTTATTCATTCCCAACAGTTCAGTTTTATGAGCCTCAGGTCCCTGTGCCGGAAACATTAATATTCAAGCTCAGTGACGTTGAATGTATGATGACCTATTTATTGTGTCTTCAGGATTCTAGGTGACTTGTTGCAGTATTGAAGTTCCTGGCTGCAGTCGATTAAATCGCTCCCCTGCATCCAAACTCTCTCCATCAAACCCTAATAAAGGCAAGTTGGTGTCAGATTGTGAACACAATCCAAAATTGACATGTTATCTTCCTATTGACATTTTTAATTCACATCTTTTAAGATTGAGGCTGTGTTTCGTCCTTTAGGGAGTTTTCTTCAGGCTTGCTGGATGCACATGTCTGCAAAACACAAGAGGTCTACTAAAATGGCCTCTGGCCAGGATAAAACACCATCACAAGGTAAGCCCCCAAGCACCATAACCCCTGCTGGCTTGGAGGAGAACAACTATCCACTATGCACATTCAATGATACTTTATTACGTAATGTAGGGAGCACATAGAAATGGCAGAAGGAAACTATATACACCCCTCTGCCCTATCCAACACCACCTGCCTCACCTGTTGCAGAGTCCCACACTGGCACCCATAGGCCACCTTAGAAAAACCAGAGAACTGGAGTGGAAGCAAGTCATCCTCAATCCTGAGGGACTGCCTCAAGAGTAGAAGAAAGGAGTTGTGCTTAAGTGGCTAAATCTTCGACTCCTGAAGAAATACGACATCCTCACTGACTCCTAGCCCTAGGCTGCTCAAAGGAGCACTCAGAATGGTGTTGAGGCCATGCATAGGACCACATAGAAGCCCTGTGTAAGCGGCAGAAGGAGTGCACTATCTCAGAGATGGACGGTTAGGTACCTCCTGCCCCCTTAGTGGAAGAGTTGCAGTTCCCACATTGAGCATGGGAACATGCTCCTTCTCCACTCTGAGCGGTCTTGGGCCATGGATACCCAGGAGTCAGTGAGGATGTCGTATTGCTTCAAGGGTTGAATATTAAGCCACTTAAGCACAAGTCCTCTCTTCTCCTTTTGAGGCAGTCCCTCAGGATTGGTGGGGTCTGAGGTGTCACATCTCTGAGGCGTGTTAGCAAGGTCCCCAGGGAGGGAAGGGGGAACATTTCCTGCCGTCTACAGGTTACACTTATACTGATCAGAAAACTACAGTCATGTGGTGTGACAGAAACAGTTAGGGTCTGCGTACCTAATGTTAAGACGTGAGTGCTGCTTGGTGCCATGTTCTCTGAGGTTATCTCCTTGGCTTGGTACTTCCTTCTCAAGGAGAATGTGCTGCAGCTTCGAACACAATGCTTACTTCCAAGATGTACTCACATACCAGTGCTTGGAGGATGCTGGGTTATAATTAAGGTTTTTTGGAGAGCTAGTTAGTGCATGTACCTTAACACACACAGCATGTTGCCATTAGCAAAGATTGGTATGAAAGAGTTCTGTATCACTCCAGTACACCACTTACATGGATTTAAAATTAATTGAATAAAATACAAGAACACAAGAAGATAGGAGCAGGAATAAGCCACCAGACCTCTAAGCCTGCCCCACCGTTCAATATAATCATGGCTGATCTACCCCAGGCCTCACACAGCCTCAGTTCCCCAACCTTTAAAAACTTTATCTACCGGCACCTCAAATCCTTGTAATGATCCAGCCTCCACAACCCTCTGGGGTAGAGAACGCCACAGGTTCGCCACCCTCTGCAAAAAGATGGTTCTATACACCTCAGTTTTAAATGATGGCTCCTTTTTTTTTTGCGGTGTAACAAAGGAAAAGTTTATATCAGTGTGTGTCCCTGGGGGCAGCCTATACTGATTACAGTCCTACATTATGCAGCTGTTAAGACAAACCCCGACAAATAACCCCGTGACTCTCCCCGGACCTTCCTGGCAAAGGATCTTAAATGTTCAAGAGCAACATGAGATGTTGTCGATACACCACCTCCTCCCCAATAAAGGATCTCACAGGGAGAGGACCCCTCTTACCACCAGCCAAGCAATATCTTGTTAGCGTTGGTGATGAGGCCTTCTGCCAGATGACCTTGACAGTCTGCTCAGGGCACACTCTGTCAGGATCCACCATCCCCTTGATGGTATTTCTTGCTTACCACTGCCTGATTGATTTGTGATCAAATGTGCTCTTCTGGATAAAGTGTTCCACAAGGGACTGCCCACCTGAAGGAAATATTCTACCTCAAACCAATCCTCCACAACCTGGGGTCAGAGAGAACCTCAGTATGTAGTAATACCTGGTGTTCGTGTACTTTGTGTCTATGCATGGCCTGGTGCAACCACACACAAATGTAGCCTTCAGAATGTGGGCTACATTAGGTACAATTTTAACCCGAATCCTAACTTCTCCTTTTCTCCTCGACTGGATCAAATGCAAACATCAGTGTCTCTCAGATCAGTTTTGACAAAGATATTCCACACAAAATGGTCCTTCTGGAATAGAAACACACAAAATAGCAGGAATATTTTCACCATTCAATGCATCGATCTCAATACCATATTCCTGCTCTCTCCCCATATCCTTTGATGCCTTTTGTATTTGGAAATTTATCTTATGGATGTTCGTGACTTGGCCCTTCTAGAACTGAATTAATGCTGGTGAGCTTTCACTGCACCCGGAACTGACTGAGGATCTCCGTGTGGAATCCGATGCTTTTATAATCCCGTCCCCTTGCCTTCCTGCAGCTCCGGGTTATAGTGTGTACACAAAGACTTCTGCCGCAGGACATAGAGCTGAGCCAGTGCAACCCAACGTCTTTGGAACTGTGCACATTATCAGCGTGTGAAAAAAGACCTTGTGATTAATGCTATCAGAAAGTCTTTCTAAAGCCCAAACCACATCAACGATTTATCTTTAATCCATAGCATTTGCTCAGTCATGCATATCAAGTTAAAACACTTCAGATGAAAAACAATTCTAACGCACAGTTTCTATTTGTCATGGAATGAAAGTTGATTTGATAGAATTTTCTGCTTTCAGTATTGGGATATTTTATCAATTACGTAGATATCTATTGAGACAGAGCAGCCTGATCTAATGAAGAATCTTGGAACGGTAAGGCTAACTTCTCCACAGATGCTGCCTGACCTGCTGTTTCCACTGCAGGCAGTCCCTGTTATGTAAGGTAGATAAATCCCCAGGGCCTGACAAGATATTTCCTCAGACCTTGAGAGAGACTAGTGTAGAACTTGCAGGGGCCCTGGCAGATATATTTAAAATGTCCCTAGCCACGGGTGCGGTGCCAGAGGACTGGACGATAGCTCATGTTGTTCCATTGTTTAAGAAAGGCTCAAAGAGTAAACCAGGTAATTACAGGCCAGTGAGCCTGACATCAGTAGTGGGTAAATTATTGGAAGGTGTTCTGAGAGATAGGACATATAAGTATTTGGGCAGCCAAGGGTTGATTAAGGATAGTCAACATGGCTTTGTGCGTGGTAGATCGTGTTTAACGAATCTTGTGGAGTTTTTTGAGGAGGTCACTAAGAAAGTAGATGAAGGTAAGGCCGTGGATATTGTCTACATGGACTTTAGTAAGGCATTTGACAAGGTCCCAAATGGGAGATTAGTTCAGAAGGTTCAGTCGATGGGTATCCATGGAAAGGTTGTAAACTGGATTCGAAATTGGCTGAGTGGGAGAAGACAGAGAGTGGTTGTGGATGGTCGTTTCTCAGATTGGAGGCCTGTGACTAGTGGTGTGCCTCAGGGATCTGTGCTGGGGCCATTGTTGTTTGTTGTATATATCAACGATCTAGAAGATAATGTGGTAAATTGGATTAGTACGTTTGTGGATGACACTAAGATTGGAGGTGTAGTGGGCAGCGAGGAAGGATTTCAAAGCTTGCAGAGGGATCTGAACCAAATGGAAAAATGGTCCAGAAAACGACAGATGGAATTTAATGCAGACAGGTGTGAGGTGTTGCATTTTGGAAGGACAAATCAAGGGAGGACATACACAGTAAATGGTAGGGCACTGACGAGTGCAGAGGAACAAAGGGTTCAAAGGAGTTCAGACACATAATTCCCTGAAAGTAGAGTCACAGGTAGACAGGGTTGTAAAAAAACCTTTTGGAATCCTGGCATTTATAAATCAAAGTATTGAGTATAGGAGTTGGAATGTTTTGGTGAGGTTGTATAAGTCATTGGTGAGACCAAGTTTAGAATATTGTGTGCAGTTCTGGTCACCGAACTACAAGAAGGATGTCAGTAAGATTGAAAGAGTGCAGAGGAGATTTATAAGAATGTTGCCGGGTCTTCAGGAGTTGAGTTATAAGGAAAGATTGAGCATGTTAGGACTTTATTCCTTGGAGCGGAGAAGAATGAGCGGAGATATGATAGAGGTTTATAAAATGATGAGGGGCATAGGCAGGGTTAATGCAAGTAGGCTCTTTCCACCTAGATTAGGAGAGATAAGTATGAGAGGACATGGCTTTAGGGTGAAAGGGCAAAGGTTTAGGGGGAACATTAGAGGGAACTTCTTCACTCAGAGAGTGGTGGGAGTGTGGAATGAGCTGCCATCTGATGTGGTAAATGCGGGCTTGCTCTTAACTTTTAAGAGTGCATTGGATAGATACATGGACGAGAGAGGTCTGGAGGGGTATGGGCTGGGGGCAGGTAAATGGGACTAGCAGAATAATGTTTTGGCATAGACTAGAAGGGCTGAATGGCCTGTTTTCTGTGCTGTAGTTTTCTATGGTTCTATGGTTCTATGGTTCTATGATTCTGTTCCTGAGAAATGTCCATCAGCCGATTTCTCAGAAATGTTCATTTGTTACAGTAACCCATATCATACTCTTCCATAATTCTTTCATTTCACTGAAGAATCACCCTAATACTACCCATGATTAAACCAATCAACATTTTATTATTATTTTTAATAGTTTGAAAAATGCTTTAATAATGTATTGTAGAATTTCCGTAAAGTCAGATTTTTGTAAGTCAGGCTATTTGTAATCCCAGGAAGTCGCTGTACTTCCTGCACCTGAAGTTTTTTTTGATTTTCAATAGCTTGTTCTAAAATACCAGCTTTGGTTTCATTGTAAAGAGAGGTCTAACGTTGTCTATGTTCCGCGCATCCTTTCCCACTAGAGTAAAATTTTGATAATTCGGGATCTGATGCTTTGGAAATCTGATGGTTTGTCATCTGGGTAACTGGTGCTCCCTTTAAACTCACCACAGGCCCCTGCTCAAGCTCCTTTGGACCCTGTTTCCCAAGCTCCTTTTAAACTCACCAAAGCCTTGTTTCAAGTCCCTCCTTTAAACTTACTTGGTTCACTGGAAAATTTACTGTGTGGCATTTAAGAAAAGTGAATAAGAAGGGTATTTTGAAGTGAATTTTGAGGGTATTAATCCGAGTAACATCCAATAGCCTGGAAGATCTGTCAGTCCGGCACGACCAAAGTTCCCAGAGTGCCGGATTACCAGAGTTTTACAGAACTTAATTCCCAAAGTCACAGATTGTGTATCCTATGCCAACTCAGCATGTGAGAGCAAACTATTTTGACTTCAGGAGGCATCACGGTCAAGCCTAACCTACCCTTACTGGACAACCACACAAATTCACACAACAGCCCAATGGAGAGCAAGCAGCGTTCGAATCCTGGCTAAAGTTCCCCCTCACGCTCCAGTCTCACTGACCCTTGTTGCTTCGCTTTCATTCCCCAGCCACCAACTCCACTACTTCAATAACAACAGCGAATGCTGGAAATATTCAGCAGGTCAGGCAGCGTCTGTGGAGAGAGAAACAAGAGTTGATGATTCAGGTCGAAGACTCCGTCAGAATTGCGAGAGAAAGACAAGTTAGTTTTAAGTCGCCAGGAAGGTGAGGGAGGGGTAGATATGATGAAGGGAATATTTTTGATAGGGTGAGGCCAGGGATGCTGTGGGGATAAGTTACAGAGTTCTTCTTGTCAATGGGCTAGTGGGGGGCATCTAGAGGGTGATAGCACAAATAATGAAAGGCAATGTACAGCAAATAGCAGGGCTGTGGGACATGCTCAGTGGGTCAGGCTATACTAATGGAGAGGGAAGAACCAAACCAATTTCACAGATCGATGATTTACAGCCGAATTAGCCATTTCACACAGGCAGAGAAAGCAAGCTACTTGAAGTTAGGGAATTCAGTGTTGAGTCTGGAAGGCTGCAATCTGCCCAGATGGAAGATGAGGGGCTGTCCCTCGAGCTTGCCTCATTATAACAGTACAGGAGGATACAGACAGAGAGGTCAGGTAGGTTTACAAAATTATAAGGGGTATAGACAGAGTAAATGTGAGTAGGCTCTTTCCACCTAGGTTAGGAGAGGTAAGTACGAGAGGACATGGTTTTAGGGTGAATGGGGAAAGGTTTAGTCAGAACATTAGGAGGAACTTTTTCAACTCAGAGAGTAGTGGGTGTGTGGAACGGGCTGCCATCTGACATGGTAAATGTGGGCTCACTTTTAAGTTTTAAGAATAAATTGGATAGATACATGGACGGGAGAGGTCTGGAGGGTTATGGACGGGGTGCAGGTAAATGGGACTAGCGGAATAAAGTTTTGGCACAGACTAGAAGGGCCGAATGGCCTGTTTTCTGTGCTGTAGTGTGCTATGGTTCTATGGTTCTATGGTCAGAGTGGGAGTGAGACAGAGTCTTAAAGTGACAGGCAAACGGAGACTCAGGGTCACCGCAGTGAAACAGACACAGGTGCCCGGCCAAAATGGTCACCGAGTCTGCGTTTGTTTTTACGAAAGGGGAGATCACATTTGCAGTTTTATTTTCTTTTCAACACCCTTGTTTTCCCTGGCTCCACTGAAACTAACCAGACTGTCCCCAGCCTTGGTGCCACGTTGGATTTTGAGATTAGCTTTTCGACCGCATCTCCATATCATCACTTGGATGCCTGTTCCCACCTCTGTAGCTCTGCCCTACCCTGCCCTGCCTCGCCATCGTCCATGCCCTTCCCATCTCTAGACCAGCCCAAGTCACTCCTGGCTGATCCTCCATCAACATGAGGTCATCCAGAACTCTGCTGCCTGGATCCTGACTTGCAGTGTTCTGTCAGCCTGCTTCTTGCTGACCTGCAGAGACTCTCAGTGAAGCAATGCTTCACCTTTAAAACGTACACCCTTTGTCCCAAACCCTTCCGTGGCCTTGCCCATCTTATCTTTGCAAACTCCTCCAGCCCCGTAATCTGTGGGATGTCCCCACTTCTGGCCTTCCTATAATCCTGAAATTAATCGTTCCACCATTGACAGCTACTGACATCTGAAGATCTGAAACTTCCTCAAAATACTCCTGAACGCCAAGCTCTTTAACCAGTCATCTGCCCCAACACATCCTAATTAATACATGTTTGTGCATTATCTATAACATAGTCAAATATTGCAGGGAAGTTTGCAGAAGCTTTATCAATGCAGAGGGATATTGATAGAATGCAGAGCTGGGCTGAGAAGTGGCAGATGGAGTTCAATCCAGAAAAGTGTGAGGTGGTACACTTTGGATGGACAAACTCCAAGGCAGAGTACAAAGTTAATGGCAGGATTCTGGGTAGTGTGGAGGACCAGAGGGATCTGAGGGTTCATATCCACAGATCACTGAAAGTTGCCTTGCTGGTGGATATGGTAGTTAAGAAAGCTTATGGGATGTTAGCTTTCATAAGTTGGGGGATCGAGTTTAAGAGCCGCGAAGTGATGATGCAGCTTTACAAAACTCTGGTTAGACCACACTTGGAGTACTGTGTCCAGTTCTGGTCGCCTCATTATAGGAAGGATATGGAGGCGTTGGAAAGGGTGCAGAGGAGATTTACCAGGATGCTGCCTGGAATAGAGAGTATGGCTTATGAGGAGACACTAAAGGAGCTAGGGCTGTTCTCATTGGAGCAAAGGAAGATGAGAGGAGACATGATAGAGGTATACAAGATATTGAGAGGAATAGACAGAGTAGACTGCCAACACCTCTTTCCCAGGGCGACAATGCTCAAAACAAGAGGACATGGCTTTAAAGTAATGGGTGGGAAGTTCAAGGGTGATGTCAGAGGGAGGTTTTCCACCCAGAGAGTGGTAGGTGCATGGAATGTGCTGCCTGGGGTGGTGGTGGAGGCTGATACATTGGACAAGTTCAAGAGATTGTTAGATAAGCATATGGAGGAATTTAAGATAGAGGGATACATGGGAGGAAGGGGTTAGATAGTCTTAGGTGTGGTTTGAAGGGCGGCACAACATGGTGGGCCTAAGGGCCTGTATTGTGCCGTATTGTTCTATGGTTCTAAATATTGGTCTGCATAAGGACACATGAAGAGAGTTAAGGATTAGTCAAAGGTAGCTTTTAAAGAGTGACCAAGTGAGTCGTGGCGTTTTTGAGCAGGAGGTCCCAGAGGTTCGAGCCTCAGCTGACGAAGGTTTGCAGGCAATGGCGGAGTGATGAGAAATCACGGATGTAGAGGAACTTGCAGTTAGGAAGGTACAGAGATCTCGAAGGACTGCAGAGCTTTGCAAAGTTACACAGATAGGGAAGGACTTGAAATACCAAGCAATTACAATGACTGCCAGTGAACCCAGAGCTGATGAGCAAATACAGCTTGGGATATAGAAAGCATAACCTCAGTATGAGCCAGCCTTGTTCTAGTTAGATCATTTGCAGTACACTTCTCAGATAAACATTGAACTACCCTCTTCATTTCAACTGCTGGAAATGATTCAAAACCATCAAAAATCAATAGCAAAATGTTGCTTCCCATTACTAATACAGCAATTTCCACACAGTTCTCCCTATATGATGTAATCAGGAATATAAAAAAAGGTTATTTCACAAGAAGCTTTCATCTCTGCTCGCCCTAATGAGGCACATTGATATCAAGTCCACAAACTATCAGCAGGAGATGGCGAAGTAAAAAATTGACGGAAGTGTCATGAATGTGTCGGCTCCAGAGGTGAGACTACCAGGAGTGTAGATCAATGAGCTGTGGGTTACTGAGCATTTCCCATTGATTATACTGTCTACCTTTCCACTGCACTCTTTTGTTCTAATTCTCATGTATTCTGATGTGCAACTGGGTAATGTGTTTCGGTTGATAGTAGTTAACTGTAGTAGTTAAAGTATATCATAGAATGGTTACAGCTCAGAAGGGGGATTTTTGGCCCATCATGTCCATACCATCTCTTTACCAGAGCAGCTCTCCAATTCCACCCACTTGCACACTTTTCTCGACCGTGGATTTATCCAATTCCCTCTTGGAGATCACTCTGAAACCTGTCTCCACCACATCGCAGGCAGTACGTTACAGATTCTAACCAGACACGCTACATAAAAAGCTTTTTCATGTTACTCTTAATTCTTAATGCTTGAGAAAGCGTCCCACCAGGTTCAAGGACAGCTTCTATCCCGCTGTTAGCAAACTTTTGAAAGGACTTCTCACACACTAAAAGATGAACTCAATCTCTCAGTCTACCTTGTTGTCGACCTGTACTTTCTCTGTAAGCTGCAACACTATATTCTGCATTCTGTTTTCTTTTTACCATCTTGATGTAATTATGTATGGAATGATCTGTGCGAATGGCACACAGACAAAAGCTTTTCACTGTGTCTCGGTACATGTGACAATAATGAACCAATTCTCTTCCCCTTTATTTTACGTCTATGCACTTTAGTCCCTGACCCTTCTACCAACAGGAATATCCTCCCACTATCCATTCTGTACTGATCCTCATCATTTGATATTCTTGTATCAAATCTTCCCTCACCCTTCTCTTTTCCAAAAATTAAACAGTCCCATCCTCTCCAATCTATCCTTGAAACTGCCTTGCCTCCATCCTTGGAAGCCTCCCTGTAAATCTCACCTCAACTCTCGCTATTACTTGCACATCCTCCCTATGATGCGGTGGCCAGAACGGAACATAATACTCCAGCTGAGACTGGACTAGTGTTTTTAGTTGCTCAGTATGACTTCCCTGATTTTATACTCTCTGCCTTCATTGATAGAGCCCAGAATTGTGTTTGTCTGAGTAACCACTTTCTCAATCTACCTTCCACTTTCTGTGGTTAGTGAACATGTACCTGCAGGTTCTATTGATCCTTTATTCCATTATACCTGTCCCCATTTTTCCTACCAAAATGCATCACATTTCTCTGCATTGACTTTGTCTGCCGTGGGTCTGTCCATTCCACTGGCCTGTCTACATCCCTCTGCAATGTATCATTATCCTCTGCACAGTTCTCAAGACTGCCAAGTTTTGTGTCATCTGCAGACTTAGAAATTGTGTTTATAGTCTAAAGTCTCAGCCAACATCATAGATCAAAAAAAGAAATGGTTCTAACACTGATCCCTGTGGAACATCAGTATTCATCTTCCCCCAGTCTGAGAAACAACCATCCCCTATGACTTATGCCCGCTTTCGGCTGTGTGCTTCAACTTTGTCGATAAGCCTTTTATGTGGCATCTTATCAAAAGCCTTCTGAAAATCTGTGGGCATCACTATAGGTTTAAGATGAGAGGAAGGAGTTTTAAAGGGGATCTGAAGGGTAAGTCTTTTCATACAGAGGCTGATAACTGGAATGCACTGTCAGAGGAGATGGCAGAATCAGCTACAATTACTATGTTCAAGAGACATTTAGACAGCCACTTAAATAGAGTCATAGAATCAGAGTTATATAGCACAGAAATAGATCCTTTGTTCCAATTCGTATATGCCACCCAAGATATCTGAGCTGATTGCATTTGCCTGCATTGGAGCTATATCCCTCTGGGCCTTTTCTATCCATGTACAGTGGCATGCAAAAGTTTGGGCACCCCTGGTCAAAATTTCTGTTACTGTGAATAGCTAAGGGAGTAAAAGATGACCTGATTTCCAAAAGGCATAAAGTTAAAGATGACACATTTCTTTAATATTTTAAGCAAGATTACGTTTTTATTTCCATCTTTTACAGTTTCAAAATAACAAAAAAGGAAGAGTCTGAAGCAAAAGTTTGGGCACCCTGTATGGTTAGTACTTAGTAACACCCCCTTTTGCAAGTATCACAGCTTGTAAATGCTTTCTATAGCCAGCTGAGAGTCTTTCAATTCTTGTTTGGGGGATTTTCACCCATTCTTCCTTGCAAAGGTCTTCTAGTTCTGTGAGATTCTTGGGCCGTCTTGCATGCACTGCTCTTTTGAGGTCTATCCACAGATTTTCGATGATGTTTAGGTCGGGGGACTGTGAGGGCCATGGCAAAACCTTCAGCTTGTGCCTCTTGAGGTAGTCCATTGTGGATTTTGAGGTGTGTTTAGGATCGTTATCCTGTTGTAGAAGCCATCCTCTTTTCATCTTCAGCTTTTTTACAGACGGTGTGATGTTTGCTTCCAGAATTTGCTGGTATTTAATTGAATTCATTCTTCCCTCTACCAGTAATATGTTCCCTGTGCCACTGGCTGCAACACAAGCCCAAAGCACGATTGATCCACCCCCGTGCTTAACAGTTGTTCTTTTCATGAAATTCTGCACCATTTTTTCTCCAAAGTTTCCTGCATCCTCACCACAAAATTCAGCGTCAGAAGTTGGCAAAGGAACATCTAAACAAGCCTAATGCATTTTGGAAACAAGTCCTGTGGAGTGATGAAGTTAAAATGGAACTTTTTGGCTGCAATGAGCAAAGGTAAGTTTGGAGAGAAAAGGGTGCAGAATTTCATGAAAAGAACACCTCTCCAACTGTTAAGCACGGGGGTGGATCGATTGTGCTTTGGGCTTGTGTTGCAGCCAGTGGTACAGGGCTGGTAGAGGGAAGAATGAATTCAATTAAATACCAGCAAATTCTGGAAGCAAACATCACACCGTCTGTAAAAAAGCTGAAGATGAAAAGAGGATGGCTTCTACAACAGGATAATGATCCTAAACACACCTCAAAATCCACAATGGACTACCTCAAGAGGCACAAGCTGAAGGTTTTGCCATGGCCCTCACAGTCCCCCGACCTAAACATCATCGAAAATCTGTGGATAGACCTCAGAAGAGCAGTGCATGCAAGACGGCCCAAGAATCTCACAGAACTAGAAGACCTTTGCAAAGAAGAATGGGTGAAAATCCCCCAAACAAGAATTGAAAGACTCTCAGCTGGCTATAGAAAGCATTTACAAGCTGTGATACTTGCAAAAGGGGGTGTTACTAAGTACTAACCATACAGGGTGCCCAAACTTTTGCTTCAGTCTCTTTTCCTTTTTTGTTATTTTGAAACTGTAAAAGATGGAAATAAAAACGTAATCTTGCTTAAAATATTAAAGAAATGTGTCATCTTTAACTTTATGCCTTTTGGAAATCAGGTCATCTTTTACTCCCTTAGCTATTCACAGTAACAGAAATTTTGACCAGGGCTGCACAAACGTTTGCATACCACTGTACCTCTCCAAGTGTCTTTTAAACATTGTTGCTGCTTCTACAGCTTCCTCTGGCAGCTTGTTTCATATACCAATCACCCTCTGATGTCCCTCAGGTCCCTTTCAAATCTTTCCTCTCTCAACTTAAAACTATGCCCTCTGGTTTTAGACTCCCCTACTCTGGGAAAAAGACCATCACCATCCACCTTATCTGGACCCCTCATGATTCTATATACAAATAGGCAAGGCATAGAAAGGTATGGTCCTAATGCAGGCAAATGGGATTGGCAGAGGTTGGCATGGACATGGTGGGCCAAAGGGCCTGTTTCTGTGATATACAACTCTTATGATTCTATGAGTACATTATCTGCATCAGCTCTCCACCCATTAGAGACACAAGGGACCGCAGATGCTGGATTCTGGAGCAGCAAGCATTCTGCTGGAGGAACTCCGTGGGTCGAGCAGCATCGGTGGGAGGTTGTCGATGTTTCGAAACCTGAGGCAGGGTTTCGACCTGAAAGTTATACACAGAAGGTCATATCCATCACACGCGGCCCCTCACTTGCGATCAGGGTGGCTTCAGGAGGGCAAGATCAGAATACCAACTCTGCAGGAGGGCCGGGGGTCAGAATGGGCAGCTTGTCATTGAGAGGAAGCTTTGATCTATCAAGGAGAAGTGATAAGGAGGAAGGGAGAGACATCAGTAAACTCTCAGGGGGATGTAAAGAATCTCACAGGCCTATTTTGAGTAAGAAATGGAAACTTATTCCTAGGTCTGAGCAATATCGATCCCAGAGTAAACAACACCAAAAGACAGGTGAAATGTTCATTATCAAACTGCTGGCTGTGACTTTGCTGTGTTCTTACATTACAACTCTCATATAACGCAGCGAGGGAGATGGTTTTCAAATGAAAAGGTATTGCTTAAAATCCAGGAAATGCCAACCAGAGCTGGATAAAGTCCTCACAAATGCTGCGAATTTCCAGGCCTTGTGCGACAGAGAGCAATCCTTTGGTCAGATGGTGTCTCTTTGACGTACGATTCTGGAAAGGACACTGGCAATAAGCTGCAAACCTTTTTTTCTCGATCCAGAGAGGAAAGAAATTAATCTTTATTTATCGTCAGCTAATTATTCTTGTTGGTCAGTGCCCTGTCTACTGAACTCCTCTTTCTCCCTCTAACAGAAATACACCTGACATTGAGTTCAGAACCATTCAGGGATTGGATCATGGGCTCTGCTATAAATGCACATTTTCTAATCGATCGTTCTGTATTATGAGACACATAGAAAGTGAGCTGAGTTCTAATATATATGGGAAAGTGTTTAATAGAGTTGTAGAGCATGGAAACAGGCCCGTCAGCCCACCTAATCCATACTGCTGTCAAGCACTAATCCTACACTGATCCCATTTTATTCTCCCCACATTCTCATCAACCCTCAATTCCACGACTCACCAACACGCTAGGGACAATTTACAGCGGCCAATTAACCTACCAACCAGCATGTCTTCCGGATCTGGGAGGAAACCAGAGTACCTGGGGGGAATCCCGCATGGTTGCAGGGAGAACATACAAACTCCACACAGACAGCACCGGAGGTCATGACTGAACCTGGGTCTATGGAGCTGTGAGACTACTAGCTACCCTAATATGGCTTCCTAACTTCTGGCTTATATCTTATTTTTGCAGTTCAGTTAAACCGCCAAGGTTAAACCTCACATTTGGTGACTCCATCCTTTGATGTTGCTACAGTTACCCTCCAGTCTGCTATTTCAGGAAAATAGAGCCTTTCTTCAAGAGCGACTATAACCATTCAATCCTCCCTTTGAAAACTCGAGTCTCACTACCAGAACACTTTAGCGCATAGGAAGTTTAGAAATATTTCCTATTGATTTTTGCCAAACTTAATGGGCCAGAAATTCGATCGCGAAGGACATGTTTCTTAATGCACTATTGATCCACATTTGAGCAAAATTTAACTTGCAATCACAACTCCATAGCATGCCTCAGACTACTTTAAAGTTTAGGTACAGTGGTCATGTCAATCCTCATTGCTTGCCCCACCAAATGGACAACAACATACAAGCATAAGAATTAGGAGCAGGAGTGGGCCAATAGACCCTCAAACCTTCTATTGCCAGTTAATGAGATCGTGACTGTTCTGATGGGCACCTATTACGAGGTGTGGTCAATGCACAAGGAATCCAGTCGGAACAGCTGGACGTAGCCCTGCTCCTGCATAAGTGTAGGCAGCTTTGTTATCAAGTTACAGAGTCAACAGCACAGAAACAGATCCTTTGCCTCACTGAGTTCATACTGACCATCACACACTAATTCCATTTTATTCTCTCCACATCCCCATCAACTGCCCTCAAATTCTTCCACTCACTTACACATTGGGGCAACTAACAAAACTAACAAACATACTAGATACAAAAGATTAGATACAAAAGTTTGAAAGCACGTACCAACAGGTACAATGACAGCTTCTATCCCGCTGTTGTAAAACTCTTGATCTCATGTAAAGACGAACTCTTGATCTCTTAATCTACCTCATCATGGCCCTTGCACTTTATTTGACTAACTGCGCTGCACTTTCTCTGTAGCTGTAACACGATATTCTGCATTCTGTTATTACCTTTCCATTTGCACTACCTCAATGTTCTTATTTTTGGAATGATCTGCCTGGATGGCACACAAAACAAAGTTTTTCACTGTATCTCAGTATATGCAACAACAATAAACCAATTACCAACACATGTGTCTTTGGGACGTGGGAGGAAATCAGACCACCCGGAGGAAACCCACAGGGGTCACAGAGAGAATGGGCGAACTCCACACAGACAGCACCGGAGGTCAGGATCGAACCCTGGTCTTTGGAGCGGTGAGGCAGCAGCTCTACCAGCTGCGCCACTGTGCTGCCCTAAATCTGCCTGCGTTATATGTGACTCCAGTCTTCTGCCTTTGGGGTTGACTCTTGTCTGAGTGATAAATGTGGCCAATGAGACTGAACGAAAGGTCATGGAAGGGAATGAGGCCCAGCATTGGAAGGAGTGCTGACACTCTGTAGGATAGGACAGCTTAAAGAAATTTAATCCTTGCTACCTCAAGGTGGGAATGTAAACCTGGACCATTTTTGTGGGGTTGACTTAACTTCCTTACAGAATTGGTCACAAAATCTCCTTCAAGACAATTTCAAAAACATCAGGAACAATGGTTAGCAAACTCAAATGGCTGAATGTCCTCAAATTCGTTTCCCTGAGCAACCTGTTTCATTTTTGAGAGGAATATCGACAGAGAAATCAACTGGTTCAGAAACTTCCCTTTCTTACTCTTAATCCACATCAGATTCTATTATTTTCTTTCTGTGCCTTTATTCTCTCATTTCAAACTCATTCAACTGGATTAGAATAATTTGAATAGAAAATTACCGTAATGGAAGCAATAAGGCTTGCTACTTCACAAGATTTCTAATGATGCTTCTATTCAAATTCATTGTGTAAAAAGCACTTGTTTTTAACTTTGAGGTAAAAGTGTCCTTGGGCAGTATCCTTGATTGTGTCTTTCTTTCTTCTCCAGCTCATTTCTTACCATGTGTCCCCTCGTGTGCCAGCCCCTTGAGGGATTTTGCTCCCCTCTCCCCAGCTCTGGTTGCCTCTCCACTTGCGTGAGAGGACCCTGAGATTGGGGTCTCTTCTGCCGATGGATGGAGCCCATCAAGAAGACCAAAATCTTGTGGACTAATGCCGATTAGAAGAGTTTGCACTGGCGTTAGTGCCTCATTCTTCAATCTTCACCTCCTAGGAGGAGAGACTGTGTGAAGAAAGTCACACATCAGTTGCAGCATCTTTGACTGCTGCGTACCCAAGCTGAGATCTGTTGATAGCTTAAGAGGCAGTGTTCTAATTATAAGCTGGTCTGTGAAGTTCTGTACTTAGCTTGCTTAAAATCACTCTCAATTTGTACACAAGGCAGACAAGTTTGGTTCATTGGTTGCACTCTTGTCTCTTTGCCAGCTGCAGCTCAGTTGGTTGCCCTTTCACTGAGTCAGAAGGTTCTGGGTTTAAATCCCACTCCAGAGACTTGGGCACAGCAATCCAGGCTGTCACTCCAATCCATTACTGAAGGAGTGCAACATCACTGGAGATTCTGCCTTTCAGGTGAGGTGTTAAGCTGAGGCCTTCCCTACTCCTTCAATTATCCCCGCTGTTGGGACAATCATTTGTCCATTAATCAACATTTTGTTTTCTCTGAAACTTGTTTCACTTCTAACTTTTCTGCGTTCTAATGAGAAGCCCTGAACTTGGAAAGGTAACTCCATTTCTCTCTCCATAGATGTCACCTGACCTCTGAACATCTCCTGACCTGCTGGGTTCCTCCAGCATCTTGTGGGTGTTGATATCTCCAGAACCTTTTGTTTTCATTTCAGATTTCTTGCACCTGTGGTATTTTAATATTGGACGTGGCCACTATTACACCACTGTTGAGGTCAACTGGTTCAGAAACTTTCCTTTATTACTTCTTAATATACATCAACTGCTACTATTTTCTTTTTGTGCATTCATTCTCTCATTTCAAACTCATTCAATTGGATTAGAATAAATTAAATTGAAAATTACCATAATGGAAGCAATGACCATAATGGCTTGCTACTTCACAAGATATCCAGTAGCAGAAGGACCCTAGACTGAGGTCCTTCCCCACCGAGCCCTTGCGTTGGCTGCACCGAGCTTCAGTGCGTCCCTCAGCATGGACTCCTGCAGCCAGGAACGTGCCAGTGGGCAGGATTCCCTCATGAACGTCTCCCTGTGCTGCAAGACCAATAGGTTTCGGTGCCAGACAAGACAGCGTTTTTCACTGAGTTGATGATCTTCCAGCAGCACTTGATGTCTGTCTCCATGTGGGTCCCTAGGGACAGCCCGTGGACCAGAGAGTCCTCTGTTACATGGCTGCTTGGTGTGAACCAGAATCCTCAACCACTTTTTTTTATTCCAAAATAAACTTTATTCATAAAAAAAGACAAACTATATACAATAATAAAACAGTGCAAGCCTTTACATTCTTGTACAGATCAATCATTAGTGTTACCTTTTTATATAAAAAACACAGCACCGATGCCACTCGTGTGGCTCCCTGGGGTGCTACCCTAATCCCATATTTACAATATTTAAGGAGCTTTCTCGCCTGACCCCGCCCCTCCCTCTCCAGTGAGAGAAGAACCCTAAACGGTCGTCCTTCCCCACCGAGCCCTTGCGTTGGCTGCACCCAGCTTCAGTGCGTCCCTCAGCACGTACTCCTGCAGCCTGGAATGTGCCAGTCAGCAGCATTCCCCTACGGATATCTCGCAGTGCTGGAAGACCAACAAGTTTCAGGCAGACCAAAGGGCATCTTTCACCGAGTTGATGACCTTCCAGCAGCAGTTATGTCTGTCTGTGTGTGTGTCCCCGGGAACAGCCCGTAGATCAGAGAATCCTCTGTTACGCTGCTGCTGGGGATGAACCGTGACAAGGACCCCTGCATCTTTCGCCACACCCTCCTCGCAAACCCACAGCCCGCAAAGAGGTGGGCGACCGTCTCGTCCCCAGCGCAGTCCTCCCGAGGGCAGCGCACGCTGGGGGTGAGGTTCTGACCATACAGGAAGGATCTGACTGGGAGGGCCCCTCTCACCGCCAGCCAAGCGAGGTCTAGGTGCTTGTTGGTGAGTTCTGGCAATGAGGCATTCTGCCAGACGGTCTGGACCGTCTGCTCAGGGAACCACCTCACAGTATCCATTGAGTCCTTCTCCTGCAGTGTCTGCAGGATGTTCTGTGCTGACCACTGCCTGATGGACTTGTGGTCAAAGGTATTGGTCTGGAAGAACTTTTCCATGAAGGACAGGTAGTGCGACAACGTCCAGCTGACTGGGACGCCGTGTGGCCATGGGGCCAGGCCCATCCTTCGTAACACTGGGAACAGGTAGAACCTTGGCACATAGTGACACTTGGTGCCCACGTACTTTGGTTCCACATACAGCCTGATGCAGCCACAGACGAAGGTGGTCATCAGGAGGAGGGTGACATTGAGGACACTTTTACCCCCATTGTCCAGGGACACGTGCATGGCGACCCATCAGACCCGCTCCATCTTGGATCCCCAGATGAACTGGAAGATGGCGCGGGTGATTTCCAAGCCAGAGGAGCGAGGAACAGGCCATACCTGCACCAAGTATAGCAGCCCTGAGAGTGCCTCACACCTGATGACCAAGTTCTTCCCAGTTATCGATAGGGAGCGCCGTTCCCACAGTCCCATTTTCTGCTTCACCTTCCCAATCTGCTCCCGCCAATTTTTGTTACACACCCCAGCTCCTCTGAACCAGATCCCCAGCACCTTCAGGTAGTCAGGCCTGACGGTGAAGGGAATCCTCAACCACTCCTCATACAGCAAACACACCAGACCGGAAAGAAATCCAATGAATCGTCGCTGTACTCCCTTTATGGCAGGGACACCCTTTCTTTGATAAGGTGGCTAAAACTGCTTACAAACTCCAGATGTCATCACATCAAGGCCCTTTACAATTGCAGTGCAACTTCCTTACTCCTGTGTTTAAATCCTCTCACAAGAAAGACTAATATATCATTTGCCCTTCTAATTTTTTGCTGCATTTGCATGTGACCTTCAGCGATAAACGTACAAGCATATTTAAGTCCCTTTGACCATCAACACTACCCAACCTCTCACTGCCTAACAAATATTCCACTACACCATTCTGTACACCAAAGTCCATTGCCTTACAGCTTTGCACATGTCATCTGTTATGTTCCTGCCCACTACCCTTAAGGCTTTTTTCCCTCCTCCTCCCTATTCACAATCCCAACTCATTCAGTATCATCAGCAAACTTGGAAATGTGACACTATTTGTACTGGTTTATTTTTGTCATATGTACTGAGATACAGTGAAAAGCTTTTGTTTCCATGCTATCCAGGCAGATCATTCCGTACGTAGGTACATGGAGGGAGTAAAAAGAAAAACAGGATGCAGAATATAGTGTCGTAGTTACAGAGAAAGTGCAGTGCAGGTAGACAAATAAAGTGCAAGGATCACGACGAGGAAGATTGGGAGATCAAGAGTTCACCTTTTAGTGTGTGAGAGATCCATTCAAGAGTCTGATAACAGCGGGATAGAGGCTGTCCTTGAGTCTGGTGGTACGTGCTTTCAAGCTTTTGTATCTTCTGCCTGACAGGAGAGGGGAGAAGAGAGAGTCACAGGGGTGGGAGGGGTCCTTGATCATGTTGGCTGCTTTCCCAAGGCAGCCGGAAGTGTAGACAGAGTCAGTGGAGGGGAGGCTGGTTTTCATGATGGACTGACCTGTGGTCACAACTCTCTGCTGCAATTTTGTGCACTCTTTGGCAGAACAGTCGCTGTGATGCTTTCTATGGTGCTACCTGTAAAAATTTGTAAGGGTCGTCAGGGACATGCCGAATTTCCTTAGCCTTCTGAGGAAGTAGATGCATTGGAGTTTTTTTTGTCCATATCGTCAGTGTGGCTGGACCAGAACAAATTGTTGGTGGTGTTTACACTAAGGAACCTGAAGCTCTCAACCACCTCCATCAGCCAAGTCGTAGATATAGATTGTGTAAAGTCCTGTACATGCACCTGTCTACATCAACGGTGCTGAGGTTGAGAGGGTTGAAAGCTTCATGTTCCTAGAAGTGAACATTATCAATAACCTGTCCTGGTCAAATCATGTAGCTGCCACAACCAAGAAAGCTCACCAGCGCCTCTACTTTCTCAGGAGGCTAAAGAAATTTGGTATGTCCCCATTGACACACACCAACTTTTATTGATGAACCATAGAGAGCCTCCTATCTTAATGCATCACAGTTTGGTACAACAACTGGTCTGCCCAGGACCTCAGGAAACTGCAGAGAGTTGTCGACACAGCCCAGCACGTCACGGAAACCAGCCTCCCCTCCTTGGACTCTTGTCTTTACCTCTCACTGCCTTGGTGAAGCAGCCAGCATAATCAAGGACCCCACTCACCCGGGTCATTCTCTCTTCTCTCCTCTGCCATCAGGCAGAAGATACAGGAGCCTGAGGGCACGTACCACCAGGCTCAAGGACAGCTTCTACCCCACTGTGATAAGACTATTGAATGGTTCCCTTATACGATGAGATAGACTATGACCTCAAAATCTACCTTGTTGTGACCTTGCACGTTATTGTCTATCTGCACTGCACTTTCTCTGTAGCTGTGACACTTTACTCTGTACTGTTATTGTTTTTACCTGTATTACCTCAATGCACTCTGTACTAACTCAATGTAACTGCACTGTGTAATGAATTGACCTGTACGATCGGTATACAAGACAAGTTTTTCACTGTACCTCGGTACAAGTGACAATAATAAACCAATACCAATACCCTGTGGAACGCAACTGGTCACAGTCTGTCAGACTGAGAACAATTTAGGAGTGGGAGCCCTGCCCAGATTTCCTCACATGAGACTAGTAAACCTGCTGGTGGCCCCTCCTCACTGAAATGCATTGAATGGTATCAAATTGTTCTATCTGCATTGTAGATAGAATTAAGCTCATCCCAAATGTTAAGGGTGAACATCAAACTTTTTTTTAATGGCAGGATGATTATTAATTACTGCCCATCAATGATCTTAAAAGTTAACTATTGCAAGTGAGAAGTTTAATCCTATCATGTTTTGAATTTTCAGGGAAGAACTTAAAAATAAATTTGAATTTGTTCTTTAATTGTTGTTATCGGCATGCATTTCAGCAAATGTGACAAAAAAAGTTTTGAGTTAAAGGTCCCAGAGGCAAATATAACATGACAGAAACCGTTAGGTACCCTTTGCAGGCAGAATCTAGCCTATTAATAAGAAATTAATTGAGCACAAGAGGCTGTGAGACTGCAGTTTTAGTCACTGCACAGATCAAAAGGGATTCAGCTTTGAAGTGCACTTTGACTTTTTGTCTTATGGCCCTTGTGAGAGGAAAGGTTCTTCAGACCACAGCTTTGAAGATGGGAAACTATTTTGGATGGAATATCAGAAATAGGGGCAGGGATGTGCTGGATGGGACTATTGTGAAGGTTACTGCTATTTTGGAACCTTTTCTCTTTTGGGATTAAGGATAAACACTCCAGTTCCGAGGTGGCTCCATGAAGTCAATGTGGGAATCACCGACTCTTTCACAGATGGACTAGGGTGCCTGATGGAGTGGATGGGTGGATTAGTTTGTGAAATGACCTGCTTGTTACATTATTTACGCAAGACTTCTCTCTACTCCTGAGGCACGGACTCAAGGTTTTCAATGCGTCCTGCACGCTCTTTCCCCATTTTGAGCAGCTGTGGGCCAGAGCTTCCCAGGAATTGTGAAGCAAAGAACCACTTGCACTCATTGCTGTCAGGCCAAGCAGACGTATATTTATTTTGATCAAACTTAGAAGGGAGAAGGGCTTGTCCAGCCTATCAGGTGAGGTTCACTCTCTAATTGTACAAAGCATGGATTTCTTAGGCACATTTGAAGATAAGGTACAGCATCTTCATCCAGTGATAATGCTGAGTTATTGGCACTGAGCCCATCAAAAGATGAGTGCATGCCGGTCACTTCTGACATCATTGGCCTTGTATGACCAGCTCTTACTTCGATGCCTTCATGACACGCATCCTGACGGCCTCAACATGGATTTCTCTAACTTCCGGTAACCCCTCCCCTCTTCCCCCGCCCCTTTATTTCCCCATTGTCTTCCCTCATTCCTCTGTCCCCCTTCTCTTTCCCCTTCCCCCGCCGTCATGACCTGCCTATCCATTTCCCACCTCCTTCCCTTTATTCCATGGTCCACTGTCCTCTCCTACCAGATTCCTTCTTCTTCAGTCCTTTGCATCTTCTACCTGTCACCTCTCAGCTTATTACTTCTCCCCCTCCCTCTTCCCCACCCCCATCCTCTTACCTTCCCCCTCTCACCTGGATTCACTTATCACCTGAACTCACCAATCCCCTGCCAGCCTGTGCTTCTCCCCCTCCCCGACCTTCTTATTCCGGCCTCTGCCCTCTTCCTTTCCAGTCCTGATGAAGGGTCTCGACCCAAAACATCGACTGTTTATTTCCCTCCATAGATGCTGCCTGACCTGCTGAGTTCCTCCAGCATTTAGTGTGCATCACGTAGGTATGTGCTCCTCTAACCAAGCTGCAGGTTAATCTGGCGATGTCCTTGGAGGGGACTCTGGAACTTTTGGGAGCCACCTTTGGAGGTAGCCCCGTTATTTCTGGATCCGTTCTTGTACAGAACTACAATGTCTCGGGCTTGTGACACTGGGAGTTATTCAGGACTCTACTCTGAAGTATGTCGCTCCTTACCTCAAGTTCAAGTTTCAAGTTTATTGCTGTGGGCATGCATACCCTGTGTTTAAATGCCATGAACATTAGTTTTTGCAGCAGTAGCACAGAATATTTCAAACATGACAACTTAATATACATAAACATAAATTAACATAAATTATGCATAATTTATACTATAATGTATAATATTAACATAACCTGATACGTAAGTTGTTATTGGTAGCCACCTTTGTAAATTTAACTAAAAATAGTAGGTATATACTGCTGCTGTTTTATGATTACAGGTTAACCCTCTATCTTTTAGTTTTTCCTTTTTAGTGAGGATGTTGCTTTGCTTCAAGGAGGCTTTGAGCATATCCTTGAATTTTTTTTCTCTGTCTGGTAATCTCTTCCCTTGCCAGCTAGCACTGCATGTAAAAAATATACAGTAAGTAAAATCAGGCTGGCTGTGAAACAGGAGTCTCGCCCAATCTTGTCAGCTCCCTATCATTGTGTAGTTGAGTTGAAATTTCCAGCACACCAGCCAAAAAGCAGATGGATGCGGCTAGTAATCGGTAAAGAGATGGAGCTGATCCACGATGAGAGATCGTCAAGCACTCGTCAGGAGTTGTTAGCATCCACCAACAACAGAATGAAAGACTGCACAGCACCGGTACATCCCTGAACTCTTTATAACCAATTAAGTACTTTCTGAAGTGAAGTTATTGTCATGATGTAGGACAATTTGTGCATGACAAGCTTCCGCCAGCTGCAATGTGATAATGAAGAGGCCGTCTCTCGAAGTGATGATGTTGAATGTTAAATGTTGGTCAAGTCCAAAGGGAAAGTTTGCCTGCTCAGGGTTGTATTGAACAGAAGAGCATAGAACAGTACAGGAAAAAGCACTTAAGCCCACGACATTTGTATGAACATGATGCCAAATTAAACTAAGTCTCTTCTGCCTGCACATGATCCCTCCATTCCCTGCATATTCACGTGTCTGTCTAAAAGCCCTTTAAATGCCATCTTTGCATCTGCTTCCACCACTCCCCCTGGCAGCCCATTCTAGGCCCTACCACTCACTGTGTGAAAAACTTGCCCTGCACATCTCCTTCAAACTGTTCCCCTCTCACCTTAAATGTATGTACTCTGGTATTTGACATTTCTACTCTGGGAAAAAGATTCTGGCTGTCTATTGGTCAATAGACAGTAAGAATCTTTTCCCCAGAGTAGAAATGTCAACCCTATCAATGCCTCTCATAATTTTATAAACTTCTATCAGCCTCTGACGATCCAGAGAAAACAACTCTGGTGCCACGTTCACCTGCTCCGCTGGATCAGGACTTGACCAATAACTGTCTGACCCAGAGACAACAATGCCCCCCCCCCCCCCCCACTAATCGGAGGGTGACACCCAGTCAGTTCCTGAAACAACCTGATGAAACTCATGGTCTCCTCTGACCCAGAAAGTGAAGATCTGGGATGACTAATGGTGGCTGTGGAACTGCTCACCTTCACGAATGAGTGACCATAGATAAGGCAGCTTCCCAACTGTATTCCCCTGAAGGCTCCAACAATCACAGCAAGATTTTGCAGAAAAATTCTATGGCTGGAGCTATTTCTAATTATCAGACAACCCCTTTTGAGTTCATTTGGAGGAGTGCCACCAATTAACTGTGTGTGCGTGTGCGTTCGTGTGTGTGTCTGTGCAATTCAGCAAACTTGGCAGGCTCACAAATGATCATGTAGCGACAAATTGAATCATGGGTAATTCTTGTTGCTGTTAATTATCTGCAATTGGCATAAATGCCGGGGGCTGGGAGAGAAATCAAAAACAGGGACTTAGTGTGGCCCAGATTGGGAACCTAACACAATCAGCAGAACTCGGAATATCCTGGACCATCTCACATCTTTTGGACCAAGTACTGGATGTGGATTGGCCACTTGACCCTTTGTGTCTACCTCTCCCGAAAACATGGACCAGGTGCTTATGAAACCTCCATCATCGGATGCCCTTGGAATGTTCCTCCTACATTGCTCTGCCTCACTACACGTCTTCTCACTTTAGTGACTCTTGATAACCTGCCTTCTTCTCCGTGCTATCTATCAGTCCGCCACCCCCCCCCCCCCCCCCCGTTGACTGATTTCAACTCAAGTGTTGGAAAGCAAAAGCATCGCTGAGAATGGTTTTGTAATGCCTTATTGTAATTGTAATTGAAGCAAAGTAATTGTGATCCAGTAACAGCACCATTACATGGCCCCTAATGCATGGCAAAAGGTAAGATGAACATGATTCTGGCTTTCATTTTCAAGTAGGAGCACTTTTCTAGACGTCCTAAGGGGCGAGAGATGTCCTCTTTGATCCATGGGGTAGATTAGTAGCCTGACCCTAGTCTGTGTTGTGCAATAACAAAGCTTCATCCCAACTCTAACCAAAGTAGACTTTAACCAAACAAAGCACTTTAACTCTTTAACCTTGATTTAGGAAAGGTAGGTGTTCATAATTAAATATTACATTTGCAGAAATGCGGTTGACCCGACACTAATGGTGAGGATGATTTCTTTCTTCCATTTCCCCTTTCTTCTTGCTTGAGGCACCAACACTGAGGAAGTATGGATATGATCATTCTTCAAATCTGAAAGACATTAAGTAAGAAAGAAAGAATTATATTTATAAATAGCTTGCCAGATTGTTTAAGTATCTCTAAGCATTTCATGTAATTAATCATTTTAAGTACACACCCTGCTGTTTTGAAGCCACAGTTCTAACAAAGGACTAAGCAGTATACAGAAAAATATATAAGGTACCTTACGAGATGACTAGCAGCAGTGACTCCCAGAAACCAGTCACTGAAGACGACCCTGAGGAGAACTCGCCAAGATCGAAGTCCGGCCAGGGTCATCTAGAGTGGGTAATATCTGAATGACTTCATTACAAGTTGTGGGTTCTAACAAAGAACCCACAAATTGTAATGAAGTCAGAGGATTAGTTAAACTATTTTTCTTGCCAGGACTCTTTTGAATCTTGATATATAGGAAATGATGCTTTGATTTAGTGGGGCTGGTGAGAGGAGGGTTTCCTGTAACAGGTAGAATTATGATGGGCCACTTTGACCCATTAACAATATCAGGCGTCCCCTTGAAGGGTTTCCTATCTTCCTGAATACAGCTGTCCTAGTGGACTCAGCTGAGACCAAGGTTTAATCAGGTCAGTACTGGGAGTGGAGCATGGGGATACAGGTCCGCCCCAGGTTATGACAGAGTTCCATCCCTGTGAACTGCTAATTGCCAATTAAATGCAGCAGACGATAAAGCACACCAGACAATGCCTTTGCCTTGCAACTACACCTCTTTATTAATCACGATTGATTCAAAAAACTCAAAGATCCACGACGTAGGTTGAAACAAGACTTACTAACTCATTAGTTTCACGGCTCTTAGTTACATAGCTCTTCAGTTTACCTTCACAACTTCCAAAGCCCACTGCCTGCATTCAGATATTACCCACTCTAGATGACCCTGGCCGAGCTTCGATCTTGGTGAGTTCTCCTCAGGGTCGTCTTCAGTGACTGGTTTCTGGGAGTCACTGCTGCTGATCATCTCGTATGGCACCTTATAGGTTTCTCTGCATACTGCTTAATCCTTTATTGACTTTATACAGCTTCAATTCCAATCCTTATCTAGACAGTATGTGTTTCTTTAATTTCTTCATATTGCCTATATTTATTTTATCCATTTGGGTCCTTAATTTTCAGAATGTTTGTTTGTGCGTTTCCAACTTATCAAATGTCCTGTTCCACAAGGTGTCAGGTCCCGAAAATCACCATCTGCTGTTCTGTTCTCTGTTCTGCTCACAGTGGGATGTTTACAATGGCATGGTTCACAGGACTGTGAAGCTGTCTCAGCGGTGTCTTCAGTTGTTACTGACCAGTTGTCGATTATGTGACCTTCCTTCACTGTGCCTCTTTGTCCTGTGGTTTCCAGAACCTGTTCTGAGGCAGCAGAGTGTCCTCCCAAAGCCTGATGAGATACTTGACACTTCTCTGGCCGCGACACGCTCGTAACCCGACCAGTTGGCAAGTGGGTAAAGTGGCCGCAAACCTGGTTCCCACATGGCAGAGGATGTAGCCCCACAGCAGTCAGCAAATCCACCCCGCCGGTCTCCCAAACCCATCTATGTACAGCTTGTATGCATGAGCCGTGCATAAGTCGGGTGTTCGTAAGCTGGCGAGGACCTGTAGAGGGCCACTATCACACCCGCTCTATCAACCGGAGTTTATGGTCTTGCAGGCTTCATCTGTTGATCCAAAGGAGCAGAAGGAGGACAGAAGTTGGCTAATGCTGGGTTGAGCCAATTTCACAGGTAGTTCTAGCCATGAAAGGGGTGGCATCAGTTCCAGGATAAAGAAGTTGGTGGCTCTCACCAAGAACAATCACTTCATTCCTTGTGCAAGATGATGATCAAAGATGGTTGTGGGGTCAAGGAAAGGCGGCAGGGAAATAAGGCTCACTATCTTCAGCATAAAGATGTGACTGTGTACAGATGAGATAAAGTAGGATGAGAGAACAAGGGCAGGTACAGTAGTGTAGTGGTTAGCGTAAAGCTATTACAGCGCCAGCGACCCGGATTCAATTCCCGCCGCTCTCTGTAGGGAGTTTGTATGTTCTCCCCGTGTCTGCGTGGGTTTCCTCCGGGTGCTCCGGTTTCCTCCCACATTCCAAAGACGTACGGGTTAGGAAGTTGTGAGCGTGCTATGTTGGCGCCGGAAGTGTGGCGACACTTGCGGGCTGCCCCCCAGAACACTCTGCGCAAAAGGAATGCATTTCACTGTGTGTTTCGATGTACGTGTGCATGAAATAATCTCATATCAGAAACTGATTGCCCGGCAGAATGTTGTTAAATTGCAAGGAGGTGAAGTTATGAAAGAGTGCTCCCGTCAGCAAGCTTCCTTTGACCAGCCACGCATTTTGGGAAACTGCAGAGATGTGGTTCACAACTTTGCATGCATTAAAATTAAAATTAAACCAGCGATATGGAGGTAATAGTTATCCTTGAAAGTGTGAAGCTCTGTGTTTAAACTAATGATACGCTACTGTGTGAATAACAAATGTTGAGAATTCAGTGACAATGGATGGTTTCCAAGCAGATTCAAAATGCAACAAGTTTAATCCAATGGTTGGTTTTGAACAACAGGTTGTATAAATACAGATAGGATTCCGTTATTTTATTTTTTCTCAGGATGATGTAGGGATGGCACTTATTGTCCCTTCTGAAGAGATGAAAGGATCTTTCCTCTTGAACCATTGTAACTGCTCTGCCCGAGAAATTGCAGAGAGTTGTAAACGCAGCCCAGTCTGTCACACAAATCAGCCTCCCTTCCATTGAATCCTTCAACACTTGTGGCTACTTCAAGAAAGCAGCCAGAATAATCAGGGACCCCGCCCACCGTCTTACTTCCCATTGGGCAGAAGATACAAAGCTTGAGAACACATACCACCAGGCTCAAGGACAGCTTCTATCCTGCTGTTATCAGACTCTTGAACGGACCTGTCATACTCTAAATACTTGATCTCCCAATCTACCACGGCATAGCCCTTGCACTTTATTTGCTTACCTGCACTGCACTTTCTCTGTAGCTGCTACACTATATTCTGCCTTCTGTTTTTCTTTTTACTACCTCGATGTACTTACATATGGCATGGTCTGTCTGGATGGCACGTAAACAAAAGCTTTTTACTGTATCTCAGTACATGTGACAATAATAAGTCAATACCAGTACCAGGATGATAGAAATTTATAGCAGAGAAGGAGCTCATTGGGCCCAGTGTGTCCACGATGGTCAAATATTGCATAATGTAGGTTACCCCTGCTTCTCATTCTGTATCCTTATAGTTATATAGAACATGCCTGTCTAAATTGGGGTTCGGCGGTGGAGAGAGTCAGCAGCTTTAAATTCCTGGGCGTTAACGTATCGGATGACCTGTCCTGGGCCCAGCACATAGATGCGATCACAAGGAAGACACACCAGCGTCTTTACTTTCTTGGCAGGTTTAGGAAGTTTGGCTTGTCGCCGAACACTCTAACAAACTTAGATGTACTGTTGAAAGTATCCTGACTGGTTGCATCGTGGTCTGGTATGGTAATTGGAATGCACAGGAACATAAGAAGCCGTAGAGAGTAGTGCCATATAAATCAGGGGCACATCCCTCCCCACCATTGGTGGTATCAAGAAGGCAACATCCATCAAAGATTCTCACCATCCGGGCCATGCCAGCTTCTCGCAGCTGCCATGGGGCAGGAGGTACAGAAGCCTGAAGTCCCACACCACCAGGTTCAGGAACAGCTACTTCCCTTCAGCCATTCAGTTCTTGAACCATTTAGTTTTTGAACCAACCGGCACAACCCTAATCACTACAGCACTATGACTGCTTTGATCACTTTGCACTAAAATGGACTTTGTGTTTTTGTTCAAATTGTGTTCTTTCTTATAAAAATCAGGTATAATTTATGTCTAATTTATGTTTTTTTTGTGAGTACTGCTTATCTGATGCTCTGTGCCTGTGATGCTGCTGCAAGTAAGTTTTTCATTGCACCTGTGCACACATGTACTTGTGCAGATTACAATAAGCTCGACTTTGTACTTGATACTGCTCTTCAACAGCTCATCCAAACACAACTGAGTTGCTTTCTGGACCACTTCTGCAGACAATCAACTGCTTGGATGTGGAATGGAGTCACCTATAGACCAAATTTGGTGTGACTACTGTATGTAGCCATCCTTCCACAGTAGACTCTAACAATAAACCAGTTAGGTTTCCAGAACAATTTTACAACTTTATAGTCAAATTGTTAAATTAGTTGTGAAAGTAATTGCATAAGTCTTTTATGACCCCAGACTATCTCAGCCATTGAAGTATATTTAAAATGTAGGTACTGTTGTAATGGGAAACACAGCAGCTAATTTTTATAAAATGAAGACTCACAGACAGTGATGTGATAATGACTGTGCAATCTGTTTTAGTGAATTTAATTGAGAAATAAGCATTGATTAACACATCTGATCTTCAACAAGATGCTGCGAGATATTTTCCATTTTCTTGTGATGTTAGACTGGACCTCAGTTTTACATCTCATCTGAGAGGCAGCCCTCCTGAGAGTGCAGCGCTCTCCCAATAAAACACTGGAGCATCTGTCTGTAGTTTAAGTCTCTGAGAAAAAATAATGTAGGTTTGTAATACTAATGTAATATAATAAATGTTCAAACTATGAAAGAATGTAAATTGGTAAATTGATTTATTATTGTCACATGTACCGAGGTACAGTGAAAAACTTTGTTTTGCATGCCATCCATACAGATTATTTCATTAAAATAGTGCATCGAGGTAGTACAAGAGAAAAGCAATGACAGAATGCAGAATAAAGTGTTACAGTTACGGAGAAAGTGCAATATAGGCAGACAATAAGGCGCAAGGTCACGATTGTGAGGTCAAGAATCTATCTTATCGTATAAGAGGTCTGTTCAAGAGTCTCATAGCGGGTTAGAAGCTGTCCTTGAGCCTGGTGGTACGTGCTTTCAGGCTTTTGTATCTTCTGCCCAATGGGAGGGGGGAGAAGAGAGAATGTCTGGGGTGGGAGGGGTCTTTAATTGTGTTGACTGCTTTACCGAGGCAGTGAGAAGTATAGACAAGAGTCCATAGAGGGGAGGCTGGTCTCTGTGATGTGCTGAGCTGTGTCCACAACCCTCTGCAGTTTCTTGCGGTCTCGGGCAGAGCAGTTGCTGTACCAAGCTGTGATGCATCCGGTTAGAATGTTTTCTATGGTGCATCTGTGAAAATTGGTGAAGGGACAATGCCAAATTTCTTCAATCTCCTGAGGAAGTAGAAGTGGTGAGGGTGGAGAGAGTCTGACAGTTTCCATTTCTTGTTGGGGGAAGAGAGAAGGTCACAATACTAAATAGCTGAGGGTTGGGATAGAGGCAGGAAGAACAATGTGTTGTGAGGCAGTGGAAGCCAGAGCTGGAGGCTGGGGCAGAAATGCCAAATGGACAGATGAAAGAAAAAGAATATTTGACTAACAAAAGACTGATGCCAAAAATCGTCCCTAGTGTGTAGATAAGTGGTAGAATTTGGGAGGAGTTGATGGGAATGTGGGGAGAATCGAACGGGTTAGTGTAGGATTAGTGTAAATGAGTGCTCGATGGTTGGTGTGGATTCGATGGGCCTGTTTCTGTGCTGCATCTCCCTGATGTCCTTTCTTGATGTTGCCTCGCTCTTCCTTGATCCCATTGGTTCCTTCCTTCTGCTCTCACAGTGAACTAAAGCAGGAATTTCAATGTAAATACCTGTTCTATGCTCTGGCGTCTGGTGCTGGAGTGAGGATTAAACATCTGGTGACCAGATAGACCATTATATTCAAAGTGTAGTTGGAATATTATCTCAAAAGATTCAAGGCTTATACTGGATCTATTCCATTCCTTAACCACCTCTTTACTATTTTGAACATTATAATATTTCCTCAGAGCTTATCCTCCTGACACCGGGGACCATCTCTGTAGTTCTTTGAAAACGTGCATATTCTTTATACGATAGATTTCCCATAGTGCTTCTCACTATTGGTATTGGTATTGGTATTGGTTTATTATTGTCACTTGTACCGAAGTACCATGAAAAACTTGTTTTGCGTACCGTTTGTACAGATCAATTCATTACACAGTGCAGAGTTCATTGAGGTAGTACAGGGTAAAAACAATAACAGAATACAGAGTAAAGTGTCACAGCTACAGAGGAAGTGCAGTGCAGGTAGACAATAAGGTGCAAGGTCACAACAAGGTAGATTGTGAGGTCAAGAGTCCATCGTATAAGGGAACTGTTCAATAGTCTTATCACTGTGGGATAGAAGCTGTACTTGAGCCTGGTGGTATGTGCCCTCAGGCTCCTGTATCTTCTACCTGATAGGAGAGGGGAGAAGAGAGAATGACCCGGGTGGGTGGGGTCTTTGATTATGCTGGCTGCTTTGCCACAGCAGTGAGAGAACCCTAACGGTTCATTGGTCCAGAGTCACACTCATTACCTTTCAGAGTTTCCCTGTGACAATTCCATGACATTCAGCAACATATCTTTCAATGTGCAAATAATCAGGTGTCACGCTAGTACTGAATTTTGCTCCGCAGAGCTAATCCAAAACCTTCTACAAAGTCGCAGTGATACCTTTCATGTCCAGTGCATTTTCTGCTCTTTTCAAGGAGGGTTTGGGAATTGCATTTGGTTTCAGCATTAGGTGACTTGCTTTGATGAGAAATAGCAGGGATCCAATCCACTGACTGGCCATAGATTGAGACAGTTCTCATCTGAAGGTACAAGGGAAGCGAAAGCAACTAAAGCAAAGCCCTTCTGTTGCACTATACAGGGAGAGACACAATCCCCCTTGCATTTGGATAGTAACAGCTCACTGGGTCATGGCTGATTCAGCAGACCGTGGTGTCAAGTCTCTCTCCAGAGATTTGATTGTGGACTCGGTGGGCTGAAAGGCCTGTGTGATGTGTGACTCTGAGACTCTGGCCCTGCAGAGTTCTGAGGGCTGCCTGAACTCTAGGGGTGCTGATTTACCCATGAGATGGAAAGCAGAGACCTCACTTCCCCTCTCAAGGAACTCCCACTGGTCAACTTCACAGAAGGGCAGGGGAGTTATCTGTTGCTGATTCCTCTCCCTCAAGGTGACAGAAAACATAGATTATTTGTTTTTTCATTGCCGTTTGGGGGGGGGGGGCTTTTGCTGTGCACCATAGTACCTATCTGTTTCCTACATTGCAATATCGACTGCTTCAATGGCTGGTGTGAGATGTTCTGACATTGCCAGACACACCAGAACCCTACAGAGCTTGACAGGAGGGAGGCAGGGATTGTACTTACCATGCCTGGGGTGTCTGCAACCAGGATCACCGTCCCAAACTAAGGGATTGGCCAATCAGGGCTTTGGAACTGTGTGGAGGCTTGGTCACTGAACTTGTTCAAGACAGGGTTTGATTGGTTGTTGGATATTAGGGGAATCAAGGGATATGGTTAGTGCAGGAAAGTGGTGCTGAGGTCAACGATGAGCCATGAACTTACTGAATAGAGGAGGAGGCACGAAGGACCTACTTCTCCTTCCAAAGTTCACATTCTTATGTTAATGTAACTGTTAGTTCCTCCTTTAGTTGTACAGGCCTCTACAGATCATTCAGTGGTTTCATGTGGAAGCACTGACACAGAAGGATTTCACCCTTCCACACTGCAGATTGTAACTTTGTAGGAGCAGCTTCCGAGGGGTGAACGGTCTGCCGCTGAGGTTCCACCTCCTGGAACACCCAACGCCCTTCGACAGTTCCCCCACAGATGTCTCAGATCGAACTGCTCCCCAGCCCAGCAACTGGAGGGCGAGTCCAGCAGCCAAGCAGGAGGTCAGGTACATCCACAGCAGGACACCAGCACCTCCCGGACAGCAACCATTAGCCAAGGAGAAGCATGAGTCCAGCGTAGACGGACACTTGTTGTTAACTCCCTACAGGACCATGAGCTGTTAGCTTGATTCAATCCATGGATCATGTGCTGTGCCCATGTTAAGGCATCGTTCACCTGGGACACTCTGAGTCAGCAGGCAACTCCCTCTATTGCCATTGAACTTGCCAGTGACTGTGACAGTGACTGTTATGCCACTGAACTTCAACAGCTGAGGGGCATAACGGTCCCCCAGTCCATTTCCCCACAAGCTCAGTCTGTTTCCATCCGGTGACTAATCTTTGCAATGATGCTGTTATATACTTCATGCTCAAACAACAACCTCCCTCAGTTGCAGCACAGAGCCAGGAGCTTTCCTATGTTACACCTGCAGCTAGAATTTCAAGGCACCATTAAATACAAAACAGAAAAACTGTGCTTGAGGAATTGTTTGTTAACCTACCCTGATTCTCTAACCCTGTGCTGAGGGAGTTCTCACTGTTAGAAGTGAATTTTTTAAATCAGGTATTATACAAAGTCTGCTCTCTCCATCCATCACACAAGTCAGCCTCCCGTCCACTGACTCTGCCGACACTTTCTGCTCCCTCGGGAAAGCAGCCAACATAATCGACCCCTCCCACCCCGGTCATTCTCTCTCCTCCCACCTTCCAACAGGCAGAAGATACAAGAGCTTGAAAGCACGTACCACCGGGTTCAAGGGAAGCTTCTACCCCACTATGAGAATTTTGAACGGGCCTCTCATACACCGAAGGTGAACTCTTGATCTTCTCATCTACTTTGCTGTGGCCCTTGCACTTTATTTGTTTACCTGCACTTTCTCTGTCTCTACTGCATTATATTCTGCATTCTGGTTTTCTTTTTACTGCCTCAACGTACATACATATGGCATGGTCTGCCCAGATGACACCCCAGCAAAAGCTTTTCACCGTATCTCAGTACACGTGACAATAATAAACCAATAACCAATAGCCAGGCTCCTATGGCACAGGTGAGTTCTATCTGATGCAGTATATATCCCTCAAATATCTCCATGAAAGGCAGATTACTTGGTTAGGTATCGTTGTTGGTTATGGGATGCCTCAATCCTTACTGGGCCTGTATTTAAGCTTCACCTCAATGGAGACAGGTTGGGCTAAGGCGGTGGGATTGGGCAGTGCGTTTGATTGGAACCACCTCTGCATGCTTCAATTCCATCTCCATAGCGGCACTCAACTCAGCTCCTGCTTCATCTTGCCCATGGCTGAAATGCTTATCTACATCTCTGTCATCTTTGTTACAGCTAACCCAGCACCAACCCCCCCCCCCCTTAACTCTTCTTAGAACATTGAATGTAGATCAGTACAGCACAATAAGGCCCTTCAGCCCACAATGTTGTGTCGACCTTTATACCTCACCTAAGACTATCTAACCCCTTCCTCCCACATATCCCTCTATTTTAAATTCCTCCATATGCTTGTCTAGAAATCTCTTGAATTTGACCAATGTCCCTACCTCCACCACCACCCCAGGCAGCGCATTCCATGCCCCAACCACTCCCTGGGTAAAAAACCTTCCTCTGATATCTCCCTTGAACTTCCCACCCATTACTTTAAAGCCATGCCCTCTTGTATTGAGCATTGGTGCCCTGGGAAAGAGGCGCTGGCTGTCCACTCTATCTATTCCTCTTAATATTTTGTACACCTCTATCATGTCTCCTCTCATCCTCCTTCTCTCCAAAGAGTAAAGCCCTAGCTCCCTTAGTCTCTCTTCATAATGCACACTCTCTAAACCAGGCAGTATCCTGGTAAATCTCCTCTGCACCCTTTCCAATGCCTCCACATCCTTCCTATAATGAGGCAACCAGAACTGGACACAGTACTCTAAGTGTGGTCTAACCAGAGTTTTATAGAGTTGTATCATTACCATGCAGCTCTTAAACTCGATCCCTTGACTTATGAAAGCTAACACCCCATAAGCTGCCACTTCTGAGCCCAGCTCTGCATCGTATCATGTGAGTTCATCTGCTGCCCATGTCCTAAAACCTAAGAAGTTTTGTTCCTTCACCAGCATTTTTTACAGCAGAGGTGACAGACACAGACCCTCCTCTAGGGTCACCGCAGATGTTAGCACATCTGAAGTGGAATAGGCTAGTCTTGTCCTGGGAGAACTGCCTCATTGACCACACTCTCCCCTGCTAACAAAGGGTTTTCAACCTATGTTATGCACTAGGTTACTATTGGTGAATGTCCCTTTAAGATATAGTACAGTTGTGTGTGTGTGTGTGTGTGTATATATATGTGTGTGTGTGTGTGTGTGTGTGTGTGTGTGTGTGTGCCCGTGCGTGTGTGTGCGTGTGTGTGTGTGTGTGTGCGTGTGTGTGTGTGTGCGTGTGTGTGTGTGTGTGTGTGTGTGTGTGTGTGTGTGTGTGTGTGTGGCGTGGTTACCACAACAGAAGATAAAGGACGTAATGACATTTTTGAAGCAGTCAGTCTGATCAGTCAGAGGAGAGAGACAGAGAGAGAGAGAGAGAGAGAGAGAGACCAGCCTGCTAGTCTCTATCGATGGATGAAAAACAATAACTGTGTCTGTCACTACAATCCACGTATGGATTTTTGGAGTAATCCAGTGGAGTCCACTTTGTCATTAACCTGAAGAGGGAAACAGGTATTTGTGTGGACGGCCACGATTCGAGTGCCTTTCGGGGTGAGGCAGATGCGGTGGAGTGGTCACTGCTGAGTAAACACTGAGGTGTCGTTTGGGTTCCAAAGTGGAACATTTGGATTTCGTAATTACTATTTTTTTCTCTACGTTTTGTCTTCAGTCAACGGTGGTTGTTGAAGAAGACTTTGCTCACGTTTCACCTTATGGCCTGCTGAACTGGACTTTGAAAACTATTCCTGGACTTGGAGTTTGGGAATTTGCCACACACACATGACGAGTTTAGTTTTTGGGGTTAATGTTTAAGATCTAACATTTTTACTTCTAATATTCTAACATTTTTACTTTTATTTTTCTTATTATCATAAGTAGTTATTAATAAAGTGGTTTTTAACACTTATACATGACTCGGTGTGTTTCTTTTGTTGCTGGTTCGTAACACCTGATACGTTAACTCTATGTTTCTCGCCTGGCCTGCTGAGTGTTGCCAGCAGTCTGATTTTGTCTCCCTGACTAGATCTTGCTTGCTGATAGCCCAGTAGGCTTGAAGGGCTGAATGACACACTCCTGCACCTTCCTTCCTTTTCATGTTCTAGCTCACATTTCAGCAGCATCTCTGTCTTAAAATTGCCGTCCTTCCTTTCAAACCCCTCCATGCCCTTGTCCTGCTGACCTCTGTAACCTCCCCCAGTCCCATAACCCACTGAGGTACCCGTTCTCCTTGACATCTGGCCTCTTGATCATTACAGAACACGTTGTTCCACCCTCAGCTGCCGAGCCGCGTGTGGGGGCTGGGGTGGAATTGGGGGTGTGGGGGAGCTTTACTCTAGGAGTCCAGCGTGTGATCGAGAGGACCTGGGGAGGGGTCACCGCCTCCCATACCCTCCACATGGCTGCCATGCCCTTAAGCTTTGGGACACAGTCCCTAACATTCTCTGCCTCTCTTAAACACTTTCTGGCACTTCTTAAAGCCTGTCCTTCTGACCAAGCCTTTGGTCAACTCTGTTAATCTATTCTCACACATTTTCTCTTCCCAACGATTTTACCAATTTTTGTTCAGTTTATATTTTTCTTGTGAATGTTGTGTATCCGATGCTATGTAAGATAAGATATCGTTATTAGTCACATGTACATCGAAACACACAGTGAAATACATCTTTTGCGTAGAGTGTTCTGGGGGCAGCCCGCAAGTGTCGCCATGCTTCCGGTGCCAACATAGCATGCCCACAACTTCCTAACCCGTACGTCTGTAGAATGTGGGAGGAGACCGGAGCACCCGGAGGAAACCCACGCAGTCACACGGGGAGAATATACAAACTCCTTATAGGCAGCAGCTGGAATTGAACCAGGGTCGCTGGCACTGTAATAACGTTACGCTAACCACTACACTATGTGCCTGTGATACTGCTGCAAGTAAGTTTTTCATTGCACCTGTGCACACATGTACCTGTGCGTATGACAATAAACTCGAATTGACATTTGCATCAATTTAAGATATTTCTGGAAATGGGTTAGAGTGAGGAGAAACCAGGATGTGAGAATTGTGTTTACTTCCATTTTCCACACCACTGTGTGCCCTCATGTGGGTTTTGATTGTTGTAAAGCACCCCAAGATATGTTGGTAATGCTAAAGCCACGTGTAAATTGAAATTGTTGTTGATGTGGTTCAGCCATCTTCTTAAGAGCTATAAAGGATGGGCATAAATTGGGTGCCTTGTCAGTGGCTCCATATCTTGTTTGTATAAAAGTGATAGTATATCCCAAAGATATTTCATTAGCTGTGAAGCACTTTAGGATATGCTGAAAGACATAATAGAAAAGCTATACCTCTTGTTCCTTTATCATTGCTTACCCTAGGCAGGTAAGGTCCTAGTTTACCTCAGCATGGATGAAAATCCCCCTCAACCCCACTGACCAACTATGAACCCCCTACTAGTTTCCTGGACCCTAAAAAAAATGCGGCATTAAACAGGTTCTGGTCAAACTGGGACAGGGATTTGGGAAATGGAAGAAGAAGCAAAGCTTGCCCATCACTCACTATCCAGCCCCACAACTCTCTACCACAGTCTAATCCACTGCCAGAAAATCTGGTCCTGATACAAACATTCAATGGTTTGCAAAGTGTGGAGGGTGCCCATCTGGTTGCTCAAATCAGGGCAGGAAGACCTTTTCCTGAGGTGACTTCTGATGGAAAAATCTGTCATAGTAGAATAATTCAAAAGGAAAGTTTTACTTTGCTCTAAGGATCATTGAGTCACATCTATAATGTTTAAAATCAGGCAAAGATCACAGAAACATCCTGACATAGAATCTTTGGAATGCCCTTTCCAAGAGGGCTCTGGAGGCTTAGTTGCCGAGTATAGGAAACCGAGGATTTTTGGATATTAAATGAATCGAGGGATATGGAGCTGGTTGTTGAAACTGGTGCTGAGGTAAATGATTAGGAACGTCTTATTGAATAGCAGAGTAGGCACGAGGGGCCGAATAGCCTGTGCTTGCTTTTATTGCTTATGTTCTCATCATAACATTTAGATTCATGCTAGATACCTTACGTTGCCAATGCATCAACCAATAGGAACAGTCCTCTTTGACTGTCTGAATTCAACGGAACCAATCAGCAGGTTAACGGAGGACCATGATGCCTGGTGTCTATTAGCTGAACGGTAGGGCTTGGGCGTAGGGGGTGAGATTAGTGGGTGAGACTGCCAGGGCAGACCTTGCCTTAAATCATCTGCATGTGATATACTTTGCTGCCAAGTTCAGCTGCAGCAGCTTGGGAAAGCATCCCTCCCACTGCGGTGAGCTTCCCAATTAAAGAAATAATCAATTGCAACTCTTGACAGGAAGCTCAGTGAGATTTATACTTTTGAGCATTTTTATCACAGCTTAATGTGATTCAGTGGTTTATAGAGGAGCACAGCTGGCTATTTTGATATTGGTTTGGTGAGATGTAATCACTCCTGCTGGCAATAGCACACACAAACAAACACGCACACAAACACACATGCACACACACACACACACACACACAAACATGTGCACACACAAAAACATGTATGCGAATACACACATGCATAGATATGCACACACATCCTATGTGCAATTGCACACACTCACATGCATGCATACTGTACAATGCTCACACACAAATGTGCACACACACACACACACACACAAACACACACACACACACACACACACACACACACACACACACACACACACACACACACACACACACACACACACACACAGAGGCATGTACTGCCAGAACCACTTGGTAAAGAGGAAAGTATATTCACAGTCTACCATTGTTTTCCCAGTCTCTGTTTCTGCACAATGACTTACCACAAAATGGACCCCTGTTGAACAGCAGGAAGGCAAGAAGCACTTAAGACAGCTGAGCTGGGATTAGAAAAATACAATAAAAGCAGAAAATGCTGGAAACACTCAGCAGGTCAGGCAGCATCTGTGGAGAGAGGAACAGAGTTAACGCTTCAGGTTGAAGACCCTTCATGAGAACTGGGAAAGAGAGAAAATAAGTTGCAGAGAGGATTGGGAGGGATGGATAGGACGAATCTTCGATAGGGTGTGGCCAGATATTCCATAGGGATAAGCTGTAGATGGAGATATTCGGCTGATGGGCTAGTGAGGGAAGTTAGAGAGAGAACGCAAACAAAAGGACATAAAACTTGTGAAATGCTGAGCTGTTGGATGTACCCTGCAGATCATGAAATGCTGGTGGAGAGAGAGAAACTGAGCCAATATTATGATGAGATGATAGAAGTGTTTAACACTGAGAGACACAGACAGGGGAGGTAATCAGAATCTTTGTCCCTCAGGTGGAAATATCAATTACTAGAGGGCACAGCTTTAAGGTGAGAGGGAGAAAGTGCAGAGGAGACTTACAGGGCAAGTTTTTTACACAGAGAGTGGTGGGTGCCTGGAATGCTCTGTCGGGGGAAGTGGTGGAGGCAGATACAATAGCAATGTTTAAGAGGCATTTAGACAGGCACATGAACAGGCAGGGAACAGAAGGATATGGAGTCCATGCAGGCAGATGGGATCAATTGGCATCATGGCTGGTACAGACGTAGTGGGCGAAAGGCCAGTCCCTGTGCTGTTCTATGTTCTATGTTCTATCTCATCTTACACCCGGGCGCGCTGTAGCCTTCTGGCCTCAGTTTTGGGTAACACTACAATTTCAGGTGACTTGTGTTCTCTGAGTGTATCACAACTGCTATCTGTAATATACACTCGGTTTTTATCCTCTCTTCACCAGCACCTGTATCTCCTGCAGCTCAGCATTTTACAGCGTTTCCATTCTTCTGTTTGTGTGCTCTTTCTCCAACATCCCCTCGTTAACCCATCAACCAAATGACCGTTTCGCAGAACACCTGCGCTCTGTCCGTAACCGCGACCTGCATCTCCCCGTTGCTGGTCACCTCAACTCCCCCTCCCACACTATCACTGATATGTCAGTCCTCGGCCTCCTCCACTGCCAGGAGAATTCCAAGTGCAAACTGGAGGAACAGCATCTCATTCTCCGTCTTGGAACCTTGAAGCCTGACGGCATGAACATTGAATTCTCCAGCTTTAGTTAATCCCCACTCCTTCCCCACAACCCCCCCTCCACCATGCTTCTTCTCTTCTTCCCTTTCCTAGCCTCTTTTTAATTCTCTCTCTCCTTCCCTTTGACCCATCCCCCAGTGGATCTGCTCTCCCCTCCTCCCCCACACCTGCCCATCACTATCTCTTACCTGCATCTACCTATCACCAACCTGTGTCCACCCCGCCTCCCCTCTTTTGTCCACCTATCACTGCTCTGCTTTTCCCTCCTATATATTGGGCTTCCCCTTTTCCTATCTTCAGTCCTGAAGGAGGGTCCTGACCCGAAACGTTGACCGCCTGCTTTTCTCCACCGATGCTGCCCGGCCTGCTGAGTTCCTCCAGCATTGTCGTGTTTTTCATCTATAGCTTATTCCCAAGGCAACCCTGACCACATCCATCTGAGGTATTTCCTTTGCCCGATCCTGCCTGCAGCTTAAAACCTTTTCTCTTTCACAGCTCTGACAAAGGGTCTCTGACCTGAAATGTTAACTCTGCTTCTCCTCCCACAGATGCTGCCTGACCTGATGAGTGTTTTGAACACTCATTTTTATTTTAGATTTCTACCTTCTGCAGTTTCATTTTTGATTTTCATTTATTAAGGAAATTAAAATATGTGTATGTACAAAAGAGAATAAGGCTATATAAGCAAAAAGTATAGAAATACAGTATATTAGACAACAGACATAATAATGAGAAGAAAGATAGTTAAGAAATGAGGCATATTAGCCGAAGAAATCCTTTGTCTGATGACCACTGAGCAGTCTGTTGTAATAACAATATGGCAATGTATGAAACTTTGCTTATAAACTATTGTTATACACTTTTGTTATTTACTCTTCTAAGGGAATTGGAATCTCATCTTTAATATGATAACATTACTGGTCAGATTAATGTCACATCAAACTTCTCTATTTTCCCCTGCAAAATACAGGAGCTTATGATACTGTAGAAACTCCTCTCTTCCCTGAAGATGTTGACTCTCTGGATTTCAGTTCCAATGGTGCTGGTGTGTCTAGAGCTCTCTATAGGTGTGAGAATCCGAACAGCATGCAGGCCACAGAAAACTTAATCCTGGCTTCATCTCACACTTCACGGAGATGTGTTTTCCAGCTGAAGCCTATCGATGGCCATCAGCAGAGAGAACCCTGGCCTTTTGTCCTTGCAATACCGAGGCTATTCACAATGGCCCATTAGTTAACTCATTGGTGCTTATCCAGTGCAGAATGAGAAATAGCTGTCCCCTCTTCCAGGCAGTATCTTGGAGTGCTTCAAACACTACTTTTAACCACTAAGCCATTGTGAGAGATTAGAATTGGTTCTTAACAGAACCACACACTACCTCAAAGCTGTGTTTTTCTGTGTTTTAGCAGCATATCCAGACTGTTCAATGTATTTAGTATTGTGGCTCCAAGAGTGACTTGAACACATCACTTCTAAGTGGCTGCTGCATTGGTAGGAACACAGAAACAGGAGTAGATCATTCAACCTTCTTGACCCTAATTCACTATCATGGTGGATCTCAACCATCCATCCTTGCTCCATATCCATATCATAACTTTTATGCAGATTTACGAAGATGTTGCCAGGACTCAAGGGCCTGAGTTATAGGGAGAGGTTGGGCAGGCTAGGACTTTAATGTAGGAGACTTGAGTGGTGACCTGATAGAGGTGTATAAAATCATGAGGGGCATAGACAGCATGAACACACATTAGCTTTTTCCCAGGGAAAGGGAACCAAAAACTGGAGGGTATAAGTTTAAGGTGAGAGGGGAAAGATTTAAAAGGGACCTGAGGGGTAATTTCACACAGAGGGTGGTGAGCGTATGGAACGAGCTGCCAGAGGAAGTGGTTGAGGCAGGTACAATAACAACATTTAAAAGATACTCTTAAATAATTTTTTTGTGTATAATTTATGTTTTTCTTGTGAGTGCTGCTTATATGATGCTATGTACCTGTGATGCTGCTGTAAGTAAGTTTTTCATTGCACCTCGACATACATGTACTTGTTTATCTGACAATAAACTTGACTTTGACTTTGACGCTTGGACAGGTACATGCATACAAAAGATATAGAGCAATATGGGCCAAATGAAGGTAAATGTGACTAGATTAGTTGGACACCTTGGTCGGCATGGACGAATTGGGCTGAAGGGCCTCTTTCCATGCTGTATTATTCTATGACTCTATAATTGATTGACAATAGATTTCCTCCTCTATCAAAATTCTACCTTAGTTTTCAAAGCGTTCAGTTGACACTCTCAGCATCTGTGGACGTCTGGGGAAAGAAGGTTTCAAATTTCCACGGCCCAGTTGCTGAACGAGCCTGGGTTGGCCCTTGAGCTCTAATTTTAAGATCATATCCCCTTAATTTTGATTCTCTTTTCATGGGAAATAACTCCTCTGTGTCTATCCCACAGAATTTTTATTAACAGTTCCTTATTTCTTCTCAACTCCCAACCTCAGGATGACCCAAACAAATCAGCTACAGACATTTGGTTAACTCAATTGTTGGCCATGAGAATGAAGAGTAGAAACTCCAGTTTTGGAGAAGTAGATTAATATGTTGCTATAAAGGTCAGACGAGAATCAGTCAGCAAAGAGGCCACAGCATGGCCTGGCTTGCTCTTTGAAGGATAAGACATGTGTTCAGGATATCCTGAGGCGTGAGGCAAGGTACAACAAAAGTGTTGGGACACTTCAACGTTCAGGAGGTGACAGACATGGCAAGTGTAATCTTCCAGCAGCCTTTCAGCCTCTGGTTTCAGGCTAAACATGAACGTGAATGAACATCAAGGCAGTTTTCCCTTCTTTTAGACCAGAGCACCCTTCTCTCTATGAGGGTGGGTTTTACCATATTACCTTATGGCACATTCAGTCCATCAAGGAAATTTATAGAGGTGTATAAAATCATGAGGGGCATAGATAGAGTGAATGCACACAGTCTTTTTCCCATGAAAGGGGATTTAAGAACTAGAGGGCACAGGTTTAAGGTGAGAGGGGAGAGATTTAATAGGAACATTAAGGGCAACTTTTTTACCCAGAGGGTGACCTGTATGTGGAACGAGCTGCTGGAGGAAGTGGTTGAAGCAGGTACATTAACAACTCTTAAAAGACACTGCAACAGGTACATGGACAGGAACGGTTTGGAGGGATATGGGCTAAATGTGGGCAAATGGGACTAGGTTAGTTGGACATCTTGGCTGGCATGGACCAGTTGGGCCGAAGGACCTGTATGGCTCTGTGACTCTACCACTCCCATTACCACCAGTTTCAGAGGTTAATGAATAAACCTTTAAGGAGACATAGTTTGATTTAGTGAGGTGAGTGATGACACAACTACCCGCCTTTGTTAAAGAAAAAACTCTTCTCTGTCAGTACAAGTGGGGAGTACAGAGAAATCTCTTTCATTCACAAGCACGGTAGATAGGAGAGTGGAGACACAAGAGACTGCGGATGCTGGAATTTAGAGCAAAAAAGACGAGCTGATGGAGGGACTCAACGGGTCAGGCAGCAGCCGTGGAGGGAAACGGACAGTCGATGTTTCGGGTTGACACCCTCTTCCATGCTGAACAAACTTGGAAGGGGAGGATTAGCTTACAACTTCTTCACTGCACGATGCAATATGAAGGCTTTCCCTTTGTAATGTCCCAATTCAGAAAGGAAACTTTTTTGGGAATATTAACAAGGGGCAGGGATGGTACATTGAACAGGTGCTGAACTCCTTCTGTGGAGCGTGCTTTCAATTTTAAGCAGTCAGAGAGACCAGAAGATATACAAGACAAGACAAGACAAGATTTCTTTATTAGTCACATGTATGTTGAAACACACAGTGAAATGCATTTTTTGCGCAGAGTGTTTTGGGGGCAGCCCGCAAGTGTCGCCACGCTTCCGGCGCCCAGCAAGAACTTTCCTGTCCTGAACAATTAAAAAAATATAATCATTTTCCACAGCCAACTGCCTCACCACTAGTGTGTAAGTATACTGAGGAGGAGAGGGTGGTGTGTGTGTGCAGGTAGGTGTGAACATTAAGGTGGTTAAAATCTTACCAGATATAAGAGAGGGTTGAGGATGGGGATTACTGCCATGGGTGAATTTGTTCAGCTACACTGAGAGGGGTTGCAGTGGTTACCTTAATTTTTGGACCGGGGGGATTCTGTAATTGTGGGCAGTTTTGGTTGGCAAGAGCAGCTCCTGAAGTGTCCTCTCTGTGGTTCCGGCCAGATCTGATGTAGAATGCCCAAACTAGCTGTGTGCCATTCTGGAGCCAAGGGCATAGGTAGATAGATAGACAGACAGATAGATAGATAGATAGATAGATAGATAGATAGATAGATAGATAGATAGATAGATAGATAGATAGATAGATGATAGATAGATAGATAGATAGATAAATAGATAGATAGACAGACAGATAGATAGATAAATAGATAGACAGACAGAAAGATAGATAGATAGATAGACATAGATAGATAGATAGACAGATAGATATAGATAGATAGACAGATAGATCGATAGATAGATAAATAGACAGACAGATAGATCTTATCTTATCTTATGAATCACTGGTCCTCCACCATCATCTGCACAGGCTTACAAGCGTTCTTTCTCAACTAAGATACAAACTCAGGACAATTTTTGCTGAGGTTGGGTGTTCAGGCTGGCCTTATGGTCTCACAGTGAGAGCTAGCAGTATAACAGTGCTTGGTATTAACGGGGCACTTCCCACTTTGACCCTACACTTCATCAAATGAGGCTTCTCACCATTGAAGCACCAACATACTGTGGTACAAAACGAGACGAAGAGTCATTCTCTGCCTCTCCATTTGATTCCTGGTCTGACCTCGACTGCATAAAGAAGCCTCCGGTGAGGTTAACGTCTCTTTTAATTTATGGGCTTGCGGTTCGATTGGTATTGGTATTGGTATTGGTTTATTATTGTCACTTGTACCGAGGTACAGCGAAAAACTTGTCTTGCATATTGATCGTACAGGTCAATTCATTACACAGTATATTGAGGTATTACAGGGTAAAAACAATAACAGAATACAGAGTAAAGTGTCACATCTGCAGGGAAGTGCATTACAGGTAGACAATAAGGTGCAAGGTCAAACAAGGTAGATTGTGAGGTCAAGAGTCCATCTTATCGTATAAGGGAACTGTTCAATAGTCTTAACACAGTGGGATAGAAGCTGTCCTGGTGGTATGTGCCCACAGGCTCCTGTATCTTCTTCCTGATGGAAGAGGAGAGAGGAGAGAAGGGAGAATGACCCGGGTGGGTGGGGTCTTTGATTATGCCGGTTGTTTCACCAAGGCAACGAGAGGTAGAGACAGAGCTGGATTGCTGCATGAGGGAGAAGGGGTAGAAAGGTTGATAAAGTTTGATGAAGATGGTTGGAGAATCAAATGGATTTGGAAACCGGTACAGACTCGTTGGGCCGAATGGTCTATTTCTGTCCTGTAAGCTCTATGTAATTCTCATGCTGTGTGGTGCCACTCAGTTCCTTTTATGTGCAGCCTGGTATGACCAAGGTTCTGACCCCCAAATTGTTAGTTATGCACGATATCGCCAACTGAGATGATTCGTTGCAAAAGCTGGATTCAGTCACCTTGTGATCCCTAAGAGCTGACGCTTGACATGATGGATAGGTTCTGAGATGATAGGAGCCATCGATTCGTGTACTGGGAATGTTGACTCCTGACAGCTCACTAAATAGAAGCACAATGCCCTTTTTTGAGTTCCTTCCCAGAATGCACTGCCAAACATGGCCAGCATTTGTTTCTCTTGGGACCCACTAGTTTCCTGAATCAAATTAGTGGATTATTAAGCGACAGCCACGTGTCTTTGGTTCTGGAATCACTGATAGACCCAGCCAGGTAAAGGACGATACATTTCCTTCACAAAAGGACATTGAGAATCCTGATGGCCTCTAGCACCATCCAAGGAGTTTCACGGTGACCATTGCTTGTTTATTATTCCAAACCTTTAACTAACTGCTTAAGGTATGCATTGGGTCTGTGTGCGGGTCCAAGTATATGTGGGGGCCCAAGTATATGTGCGGTCCCAAGTATATGTGCAGGCTAGATCTGTGGAGGAGGGCCTGTCTTGGACCTCTTTGCCATGTGACCAAGACCTTGCTAGGTCAAGTCCACTTGGTAGCTGCTGGGTAACAGCATGTTGAGAAATGACACCAGGCCACACTTCAATCAACACTCAACTCACAAAACTGGTTGAAACAAGTCATTCGCAATCCCAAGGGACTGCCTAAGAAGAAGCAGAGAACTATTCTAATTGAATCACTCACTGATCTCTGACTGAATGTTCTGCAGAACTCGCAATGACATTGCACTGACAATCCTGATGGAGATTCTGACCTATCCATGACTGTCCTGCTGGAGTCACTGACCTATCAATGACTGTGCTAATGGTTTCACTGACCTATCAGTGACAATCCTGCTGGCACCACTGACCTATCAGTGACTGCTCCACTGAAGTCACTGGCCTACCAGTGACTGTCCTGCCGAAGTCACTAACCTATCAGTGACTGTCCTGCCGAAGTCACTAACCTATCAGTGAATGCCCTGCTGAAGTCACTGACTGACCCCCCATTGTCTACTCTGCTGTACTCAAGGCCTTCTGTTACCTTTGCTACTGTGTGGGAGCTGATGATCTCACCACTGTCCCTTTGACACCTTTTTGCTCACCTAATAAAACCTTTGAACAGCTCAGATACCTTGTGCATTCTAAACTCCAGTGTCCTGCTACTTAATTTGTGCTTACGGAAGTCACGGGGCCCCTGTTGTGACTCTCTCCTCCTCTGTTGTGTTTGAGTTTGGTTAACCATCTCTGGGTTGGACGTACGATCATGTGATAGTTGGCCACATGACATTAGTGTGCTGGGCTGAGTGAATGTGAAATTCTGCAGTGCTCCATTTGAGGATAAACCATAACACCGACAGCTGGGGGCAAATGGCTTGATTCCATCTTCCCTGCGATGCTTTGTATCAGACTAGATGGAGTGAAACAAATTCCAACGTGTAAATAGAGCTTGAAAGGTAAGTTCTCCAGTGTGAGGGATGTAGTAATCCTGAAACATTTATCGGAAGATGCATGTTGGTAGATCACAGCTTTCTGTCCTGTCATCTGAACTTAAAGATATACTTACATGTACAAATTGAACACTGCCTGACTCCAAATAACCAAATTATTGTCAATAGTGCAGTCCCGCTGGATTATCTCAGAACATTCCTAATGTCATTATGCACCATTTAAGCATGCACTTTCCCAACCACACTCTACTTCTTTGCATCGTTAAAATATTTAAAAGCTGGCCCACTCAGCAGTTTCCAAGCAATAGAAGCACAGGGGAGGAAGGCAGGGAAAAACTGAGCACAATTCTTCTCCCCTTAATACACGTTTCAAATCAAAGGATGGCAAGTCATGTAAACTGAACCAATTGATGGGCATTGGAGCTAAAGGTCCATTGACTCTGGGAGGGCACGTTTTTCAGCAGATACTCATATTTTCAGATGGCCACTGTACTCCCAGGCAGGTGGGACGTAAAGAGCTGTTCATGTATTTCACCCAATGTAGGTTCATGTCCCGACAAACAAATCTTCTAATAAATGGCAATTTTATTTTCATAAAATCTGCAGTTAGTAGGTGCAATTAATTATCTACACAGACAGATAGAAGACAGCCATTCGTCACTCAGGCCTCCTCTGCAGGGACTTCAAGATGCAATGATTGATTCCTGGAACTGCTTTTGATTTGACAGACCTGTCACTGGCATCAAGCCAGCAAACGGGCTTGGATAGAATGAGAATGCCTTGTTGGATGGTAGCATTGTCCAGATGTATTGATCAAGTGATGGCTTGGTTTCTGGGGATTCACTGCGTTTCCTGATTAGCCACTGGTGGAAGGTTCTAAAGAGGCCAGTGTCCTGCAACTTAAGGTGTAAAATATACTAAGCAATAGGACTTGTCTGGGTTTTTCAGATAGGACATGCAACCCAAGCCCCTTACTCCTCACAGTTGCGTGCAAAAGATCTCCGAGAATTTCTTTGATGAGTCGTCCTGGTATTCTGGCCAATGTGCACCTCATTAATGACTGCTGGTGGTTGGAGCTTGTTGTGCCCAAACTGCCTTATTTCCATAGTTCCTTATGGCATAAAAGGAGACGGTTTCAGCCCGTCCATTGCCAGTTCTCAGTTCAATCGCATTCCTCACTAATTTTCCCCGTGATCCATTCTCCCTACCTTCCTGTCAACTCTCCCCGCATTCTACCACCTATCCAGACACGGGGGGCAATTTACACTGGCCAAGTAACGTACCAACCCGTACCGTCTTTGGGATGTAGGAAGAAACAGGAGCACCCAGGGAAATGCACGCAGGCACAGTGAGAACATGCAAACTCTACATCGATAGCACCTGAGGTTGAAATTTGAAACCAAGTCACTGGAGATGTGAGACAGCAGCTCTATAAGCTGAGCCGCTGTGCTGCCTGATTTTTTTACTTTTCAAGAAGTGGAAGCACTTCAAAAGTCACCTATTGGCTCATTAATGGGCAGGCGCGGTAGTGTAGCGGTTAGCGTGACGCTATTACAGCGCCAGCGACCTGGGATCAATTCCGGCCGCTGTCTGTAAGGAGTTTGTACGTTCTCCCCGTGTCTGCGTGGGTTTCCTCCGGGTGCTCCGGTTTCCTCCCACATTCCAAAGACGTACGGGTTAGGAAGCTGTGGGCGTTTTATGTTGGCGCCGGAAGCGTGGCGACACTTGCGGGCTGCCCCCGGAACACTCTACGCGAAAGATGCATTTCACTGTGTGTTTCAATGTACATGTGATGAATAAAGAGATCTTATCTCATCTTAATGCCCTATATAAGATAAGGTTTGTTTATTAGTCACATTTACATCCAAACACACAGTGAAATCTCTTGCATAGAGTGTTCTGGGGGCAGCCCGCAAGTGTCACCGCTCTGCCGGCACCAACATAGCATGCCCACAGCTTCCTAACCCGTACATCTTTGGAATGTGGGAGGAAACCAGAACACCCGGAGGAAACCCACGCAGACACGGAGAGAACATACAAACTCCTTACAGACAGTGGCTGGAATTGAACCCGGATCTCTGGCGCTGTAATAACGTTACGCTAACCGCTATACTACTGTGCCTGCCCTTGCAACGTACCCTTGGCCATCCTATTCTTGTTCCAGAGGGAGTCAGCAGTCTGTCTCTTGGATGTCAGGTCTGACATATGAGAAAAGATTGAGAAGGTTAGGCTTCTATTCTCAAGAGTTAGAAGGATGAGAGGTGACCTTTTTGAAATGAAATGAGGGCATGACAAGGGAATGCTTTCGTTAGCTGTGGAGTCTAGAACTATGTAAGTGTAAACTGAGGAGAAATTTCTTCTTTTGTAGGACAGTGAATCTTTGGAACTCACTAGCCCAGAAAACTGTGGAGGGTCAGTCATTGATTGTACTAAAAACAGACTTTGATAGATTTTTGTATACCAAGGGAATCAAAGACATCAAAGTCGTCAAAGTCAAGTTTATTGTCATATGCTCTAGCACATGTATGTACATGTACAACTTTCTTGCAGCAGCATCACAGGCACATAATATTAGATCAACAACATTCACAAGCAAAACAGAAATTATACTTAAATTATACAAAATTATACAAGAATGAACACAATTGGAACAAAAAAAACCAAAGTCCATTGTAGTGCAAAGTGGTCATAGTGTCGCTATACTGAGGTAGTGATTAACGTTGTGCCAGTTCATTCAAGAACCAAATGGTTGAAGGGAAGTAACTGTTCCTGAACCTGGTGGTGTGGGACTTCAGACTTCTGTACCTCCTGCCCGATGGTCGCCGCGAGAAGATGGCACGGCCTGGATGGTGGGGATCTTTGACGATAGATTTTGCCTTCTTGAAGCAGTGCCTCCTGCAGATACTACTGATGGTGGGGAGGGATGTAGGGATATAGTTATAGGGATATAGATATAAATAAAGAGAGGTATTGAGATAGTGCAGGAAATTGGTGTTGAGAGATCTTGATGAGCAGCTGAATAGGCTGGAGGGGCTGATTAGCCCAATCTTAATTTTATTTGTTATGCTTTTATTTGCCTCAATTTTAATATTTCTTAACCATCTCTAAGTGTCAGCTACATTTAGAAACTAATACAATCAGTGATTGTTTTTCCAGGTGGTAAAATACCCCAACTTTGTTGGTTGCCATAGGTTATGTAGGATCTGCATTATACCGTCCAAGGTTCAATCACTGTGTGGGGTACACTGTTGGAGCTTAAAGCACAGAAGGCCAGTAAAGATAAGATCTGGCAACGGGGAGATGCAGGTCATGGTTACGGACAGAGCGCAGGTGTTCTGCGAAATGGTCACCTAGTCTGCGTTTGGTCTCACCAATGTAGAGGAGGCTAGGTGACGGTTTCGCAGAACACCTGCGCTCTGTCCGTAACCGTGATCTGCATCTCCCCATTGCCGGTCACTTCAGCTCCCCCTCCCACACTATCACTGGTATGTCAGTCCGCGGCCTCCTCCACTGCCAGGAGAATTCCAAGCGCAGACTGGAGGAACAGCATCTCATTTTCCGTCTTTGAACCTTGCAGCCTAACGGCATGAGCATTGAACTCTCCCATTTTAAGTAACCCCCAATTAAGTAACACTTCCCCACAACCCCCCCCAACCACGCTTCTTCTCTTCTTCCCATTCCTAGCCTCTTTTTTCTACTTTTTTTCCCCCTCTCTCGCCTTTCCTTTGACCCATCCCCCGGTGGATCTGCTCTCCCCTCCTCCCCGCACCTGCCTATCACCATCTCTTACCTGCATCTACCTATCACCACCCTGTGCCCACCCCGCCTCCCCTCTTTTGTCCACCTATCACTGCTCTGCTTTTCCCTCCTATATATTGGGCTTCCCCTTTTCCTATCTTCAGTCCTGAAGAAGGGTCCTGACCCGAAACGTTGACCGCCTGCTTTTCTCCACGGATGCTGCCTGGCCTGCTGAGTTCCTCCGGCATCATTGTGTTTTTCATCCAGATTCCAGCCACTTGAAAGCAGCGCGTCAGAAAATCTACTGATTGGACGCTTCAGCGAAGGTAAAGCGAAGGGTATCATGAAAGTCTTGCATTTATGTAGCACTTCATAGAAATATCCCCAGTCACTTGAGTGCAGTTAATTCCTCTCCAGTTGTTGTTTGGTGAACAAATGTGACAGCTGTTTAGTGCACAGTGATATCCCAAAAGGGCATTGAAATGGAAGTGGTTAATTTGGCCTTCAGTGGTGGAAGGGACATTGCTTAACAGAATTGTGGATCTCCAGCTCTTCTTCGAATATTGCCCGGGAATTTTCAACTCCCCCGTGAAACGCTGCAGTTTACATTTCACCTGAGAAACATTATCTCCGACATTGCGCCGCTTCCCAGTGCGGGGGTGAAGCCTAGCCTCGGCCATCCGCGGAAGCCTGACCTCGGCCATCCGCGGAAGCCCGGCCTCAGAACTGAACAGAGTGCCAATCACCTTCACCTTGGGAAAGAGCAAGAGGGAGGACAGGCTAGCTACACTCTGCAGAAGACGTGTGGCTTCTCAAGCAGCCAAAGAAGAATATGGGTTTAACATTGACAACTGGGATTACGTAGGTGGGCAATAAGGTCATCTTGGACGTGATGGGCAGAAGGGCCTGTTTCTGTGCTATACAACTCTATGACCCTAAGTTGGTCTGGAAGCATGGAGGGCAAATCATTTCAGTCAAGTGAAGGAAGTGGAGACTGCAGCACAGCGGTGCGGCTGGTAGAGCAGCTCCCTCAAACATCTCCTCCCACCCAGGTTCAATCCCGACCTCCGACGCTATCTGTGTGGAGCTTGCCATTCTCTCTGTGACTGGATGGGTTACCCCCCCCCCACCCCCCCACCCCCCCCCCCCGGATGCTCTGGTTTCGTCCCACATCCCGATGGCATGGTTTTGGTAGGTTAACTGTAACTGGTGTAGGAGGGTGGCAGAATCTAGAGGGAGTTCAATCCGGAGAAGTGTGAGGTGGTACACTTTGTAAGGACAAACTCCAGGGCGGAGTACAAAGTTAATGGCAGGATTCTGGGTAGTGTGGAGGAGCAGAGGGATCTGGGGGTTCATATCCACAGATCCCTGAAAGTTGCCTCACAGGTGGATAGGGTAGTTAAGAAAGCTTATGGGATGTTAGCTTTCATAAGTCGTGGGATCGAGTTTAGGAGCTGTGAGGTAATGATGCAGCTCTGCAAAACTCTGGTTAGACCACACTTAGAGTACTGTGTCCAGTTCTGGTCGCCTCATTATAGGAAGGATGTGGAAGCTTTGGAAAGGGTGCAGAAGAGATTTACCAGGGTGCTGCCTGGTTTAGAGAGTATGGATTCTGAGCAGAGAGTAAGGGAGCTAGGGCTTTACTCTTTGGAGAGAAGGAGGATGAGGGGAGGCATGATAGAGGTGTACAAAATATTAAGAGGAATAGATAGAGTGGACAGCCAGCGCCTCTTTCCCAGGGCACCAATGCTCAATACACGAGGGCATGGCTTTAAGGTAATGGGTGGGAAGTTCAAGGGAGATATCAGAGGGAGGTTTTTTACCCAGAGAGTGGTTGGGGCATGGAATGCGCTGCCTGGGGTGGTGGTGGAGGCAGGTACATTGGTCAAATTCAAGACATTGCTAGATAAGCATATGGAGGAATTTAAAATAGAGGGATATGTGGGAGGAAGGGGTTAAAATAGTCTTAGGCGAGGTTTAAAGGTCTGCACAACATTGTGGGCCGAAGGGCCTGTATTGTGCTGTACTGTTCTATGATTCTATGATTCTATGAGTTGAGGGAAATGTGACAGAGAAAATTAGTGGGAATTGGGATTGGCGTATGAGAGGTATAGATTCAATAGGCTGAAGTATCCTCCTTCTACGGGTAGGGCAGGGTGGGTTAAAGGTGAATTTGTGGCATCATAGATAAAAATAATGGATCACTGGTGAAGTTCAGAACTAAGATTAAATTGTTTGGGAAGTTGATGGAATGAAATCAAGGTCAGACTGCCAGCTTTACTCCCTTCTCTCGTGGAAGAACATTGTGGCTTCAGGTTCCACCCGATAAACACGTAACCTTGGCGACCACTCTTATGTTTGTTTAAAGAGTCTTCCACTCTTGGGAGTGCTGTCAATCTGATGAGACTTCAAAGCCTGTTCAGACGCCCAATGTTCAAAGAAGAACGCAAAGTTCTTCCAGTAACTGGCCCATTGCTCCCCTCACCAAAAAACAGACCAGATGGCCACTTCTCTCTGTGCGGCCAGATGTTAACTGAACTGAAAACCAAAAAGGAACTGCAGATGCTTAAAATCTGAAATGTTGGGGAAAAAAGCTCAGCAGGTCAGGTAGCATCTGTGGAAAGAGAAGTAGGTAATGTTTCAGATGATGGACTCTTCATCAGACAAGACAAAAAGAGTGACAAGTGAAGAGATGGCAGCCGTGAAGGTGGGAGGGGCATGTGGATCAAAGGGTGAGGTTATGTGCCGGTGGGATCAGATTAAGCTACCAAGACTGTGACATTTGTTGTTGGTGTGGGACGTGCCCAGCAGGTGAGGCTATACACTGAGAGAAAGAAACAAGGAGGGCAGACAGAAATAGTTCTGATATAGAGAGGAAGAAAGAGCACATTTATTGTTAACTAGACTGTCTAGTTTCAATGGGACGAAAACAGAATGTTGGAAGAACTCAGCAGGTCAAGCAGCATCTGTGGAGGCAAAAGGTGTATGTCAGCATTTTGGAATTGGAATAGGTATTGGAATTGATTATTGTCACTTGTGAAAAACTTGTCATGCATACTGTTCATACAGATCAACCATTACACAGTGCATTGAGGTGGTACAGAGTAAAAACAATACAGAATGCAGAGTAAAGTGTCACAGCTACGGAGACAGTGCAGTGCAGGTAGACAATGAGGTGCAAGGTCATAACAGGGTAGATTGTGAGGTCAAGAGTCCATCTTACCGCACCAGGGAATCATTAAGATGGACTCTTGACCTCACAATATTATGACTTTGCACCTTATTGTCTACCTGCACTGCACTTTCTCCGTAGCTGTGACACTTTACTCTGCATTCTGTATTGTTTTACCCTGTACCACCTCAATGCACTGTGTAATGATTGATCTGTATGAACGGTTTGCAAGACAAGCTTTTCACTGTGCCTGCGGCTGATTGTGATCTACAAATCTACCCTGGGTTGAAACCCTTCATCAGGACACGAAACATGAACCAGTAGCAAGAGGAAACTGCTAGAGGAACTCAGTGGGTCAGGCAGCGTCTGTGTGAGAGAAAGGAATTGTGTGGCCAGATTCTTCTCTAACTCCATCTACGAGTTCACAGATGACACCACCATAGTGGACCGGATCTCAGATAACAGCGAGGCAGAATTGTTGACGGGTCCACGTGGAGATCCGACATCAGGACTGAGAGCGGAGAGGAAAGGTAGATGGTATATAGAGGAGAGGGTGAGACAGGGGCCAGTAGGTGATAGGTGGAACGAGGAAAGGTGAAGGATGAAGTGTCTCCATCAAGAATCAATACATCCAGAGTCCTGAGGCAGGGTCTCAATCTGAAACATCAACTTACACCTTTTACCTCCATAGATGCTGCTTGACTTGTTGAGTTCTTATGGCAGTTTGTTTCTCGTTCCAGGTTCCAGCATCTGCAGTCTCTTTTGTCTTGTTTCAATGGATGTGGCTTGTTTGAGATCTCCCAGGATGTGAAAAGGCTTGGAAAATTCCTTTACATGAAGGGTGTCAGGTCATTTGACTGGTGCCTGATTTTAAGCGTCAGGCTCCAACCAGACTGGGTGTATACTCCAAACAAACATTTCAGGCCATGCAACATCAGCATAGCTCTGATGCTCATTCAGGTCAGGACGACCTGTTCAGCAAGTGAAGAACACATCCAAGAGATCATCACACCCACAGCAAGGGTCGGGTGATCGTCACACCCACAAGCACTCGGGCTCAGGTCTGGTATATACCTTCAGTGCTAAACTAACTAGTAAAGTCGTTGACTGGCTACACCATCCCTCACTGAATCCCCCCTACAACCTATTTCCAGTGCATGGAGATTTCTTGGCAGTTTAGCAGGATGCTGGGGAGTCGCCTACTGGAACCAGCGCAGTCTTTGTGTGGTGAGGTTGCTTCCAGAATATTAAGTTCCAGGATGAACAGCAAGAAGCAGTGATATATGTCCAAGTCAGGATGGCCTGTGAAATGGAGGTGGACTAGGAGGTGATAGTGAAGCCTGAAGTCCCACACCACCAGGTTCAAGAACAGCTACTTCCCTTCAACCATTCAGTCCTTGAACCAACTGACACAACCCTAATCACTGCAGTTTAGCAACACTATGACCACATTGATCACTTTGCACTAAAATGGGACTTTTTTTTTGCTTTAATTATGTTGTTTCTTGTAAAAATTGTCTTTAATTTATGTTTTTCACGTAAATGCTGCTTATCTGATGCCATGTGCCTGTGATGCTGCTGCAAGTAAGTTTTTCATTGCAGCTGTGCACACATGTAGTGGTAGTGGTTTATTGGTAGCGGTTTATTATTGTCACTGGTACCGAGGTACAGTGAAAAACTTGTCTTGCATACCATTCGTACAGATCAATTCATTACACAGTGCATTGAGGTAGTACAGAGTACAAACATTAACAGAAGACAGAGTAAAGTGTCACAGCTACAGAGGAAGTGCTTTGCAGGTATACAATAAGGTGCAAGGTCAAACAATGTACTTGTGCATGTGACAATAAACTCGACCTTGACTTTGATTTATATACATCGTGGCACCAAAGGAATCCATTCGGCCCATTTGGTCCATACTGGCTTCCAGCAGAGCAATCCCATCAGTCCCTTTTCCACTGTAGCTGATATACAGTATATCTTGCCTCTTGATAGCTAAGCTGAGGTCAATGTGTTGCCCTTGTGACGCCCTCTGTGTTTAACATCCCACGTGCTTGATACCAGGACTGAGATTGTAAATACTGCTTCCCTCAGCAGGAATAGCTCCTGACTGTTTGAGCACGTAACTCACCCACCCCGAGGGAAAATGAGAGTGCATGCAGCAAAACAAATCTCACCACTCAGTCCTGATAAAGCAGTCAACAAGAAAGCAGTAGACTGGCTTTACGGGTGCACCCAGCATTTACTGCTGCAACTCTCATCAATAAAACTCAGGAACCTGATTAACTCAAGAAGATTCATGAGGGGGAAGAGAGACGAGAGGCTTATGTTCATTGTGGAAAGGTCACTGTCAGACTTGCATTTGTAATCAATACTTAATGGGTTGGAAATTGATTGGAAAAAGCCTGAGGGGCCAATTAAGTAAATCAGCCTGTTTACTGAATTCATATCCTGCACAAACACAACACAGGAATATTTTAGTCCTCAAACTGCTGAGGTGCAAGGATGTACTTTGGAAATAACGGACTCAATCCTTTGCTGAGCCCAGGAGCTAGCAACGACAGGTATACCAATAAGCTACAAAGGTTGGAAGATGGCAGGTGTGGCTCCCAGTCTGTGCTGAGGTGGCTGCTGACCTTAAGTGGGATGTACGGGTAGGATGCTGAAGAAAGAAATGGAATTAGTTTAATGCCTTTCAGGATTTCAACCCCATTGCTAATAAAGCACCTTTGAAGTATAGCCAGGGTAAGAACCACACACAGCAAGCTCCCACAAACAGCCAAGTGAATATGACCGGGCAGCCTATTTGGTCGTGGATCCCCCCACCCCCCCCCCCCCCCCCCCCCCCCCCGCCGCATAGTGGGCCCTATCTGCAGGCCGCCTGGATCCATTCCTCTGGCATCTTACCTTCTCGATCTCTTCATTGTGTGATTAGTTCTACTCTGGACATTCTCTCTAGAGTCAGAGGTCTGCACCCACATCCAAACTGCTGACAAGGTTCATGCTGTTATTTTTGGTGAACCAGATGCTGTTTTGTAAAGGCAGCTCCCTTCCATCTAGTTTGGCCTGGTCCGCAGCCGCAACACTAAACACCATAATGTCTTCTGGAGACAGTCACTCCACCGTCTGCAGCCTCACATACCATGTACAGGCCTCTTCTACGTCCTTCCCCTTCCCAAGACCCACAAAAACACCAGACCAAGAGAGACAAGGGGCTGCAGATGCTGGAACTCTGGAGCAACACACAAAAAGCTGGAGGAACTCAGCGGGTCAGGCAGCATCTGTGGAGGGAAGTGGACAGTCGACGTTTCGGGCCGAGACCCTTCATCTTCTTCAGTTCGGATGAAGCGTCTCGACCTGAAACGTTGATTGTCGCTTTCACTCCACAGATGCTGCCCGACCCGCTGAACACAGCAGATCAGCCTCTTCTTGTCCCATTCTTCCTGTTTGAGTGTCTTTTTCCAACGGGTCCAGCCTGTTCCCTCAGATGTTGACTGTTTTGTACCAGTTGGACATTTTCTGGGCTCTGGACCCTAACCATCCCTTTCGACTGAGTCCACCCTCACCTGGTTAGACTGTGGAGTCCATCAGTCCTCCCGAGAATGGACGGGGAACCCCAGTCCCCTTCCACCACCTGGCTCACCTGTCTCCACAATGAACCATCTTCCCATTTGATTCGATTCACCTCTTCCGGATGCAAGGTGCTGCTGTAGGGGTCCCACACCAAGTGGAACATCCCTCATTTCAGTCCGGCTCAGATACACTCTCAGGCACATCAACAACTGCATTGCAGCTGCTGCCTTCACCGGCACATACCGGAAACTGTTTGAGGGTCTCTTTCCTTCAATTGATTCATTTCTGACTCTTCCCCTCACGTCCATGACCTCTATTTCTATTTCTGCGGACTCTGTCTAAGAGATACCATGTTGATCATATTTACTTGCACCTTGTCTTTGTAAGGACTCCATTTCTCGTGTCTGTAAGTGTGAGATGTACATATATACATTTCATGCACTTGCAAGAGTGGAATAAACAAGATGCACAACACGCAACTATTTGGTCATGGATCTCTCCCCCTGCCTGGTGGGCTCTATCTGCAGGCCGCCTGGATCCCTTCCTCTGGCATCTTACCTTCTCGATCTCTTCATTGTGTGATTATTCCTACTCTGGACATTCTCTCTAGAGTCGGAGGTCTGCACCCACATCTAAGCTGCTGGCAAGGTTCATACTGTTATTTTTGGTGAACCAAATGCTATTCTGTAAAGGCAGCTCCCTTCCATCTAGTTTGGCCTGGTCTACACCTGCAACACTAAACACCATAATGTCTTCTGGAGACAGGCACTCCACCGTCTGCAGCCTCACATACCATGTACAGGCCTCTTCTACATCCTTCCCCTTCCCAAGATCACGCAACAGAAATAATAAAGATTAATCAATTATTTGATTGACAATGCAAACAAGGAGGCGGCACCTATCATCAAGGAACCCCACCATCTGGGCCGTGCCCTCTTCTCACTGCTACTGTCAGGCAGGAGGTACAGAAGCCTGAAGTCCCATACCACCAGGTTCAGGAACAGCTACTTCCTGACAACCATCAGGTTCTTGAACAGACCTGCACACCCCTAACCCTATCTCAGCAATGGAAAACTACAGCCACCTCTTGCGCTACCACGGACTTGACTCTGATTGTGTTTCTTTTTTTGAACTAATGTCTTGTTTTGCACTGTCTTTTTTTCTTCACTGTCTTGTCAAATTTCTACAGATGTACGGTGGAGGGCATTCTGACAGGTTGCATCACAGCCTGGTATGGAGGATCCAGTGCACAGGATCAAAAGAGGCTACAGAGGGTTGTAGACTCAGCCAGCTCCATCACGGGCACAACCTTCCCGGCCATCGAGGACATCTTCAAGAGGTGGTGCCTCAGAAGGCAGCATCCATCACTAAGGACCCTCACCACCCGGGACATGACCTCTTCACATTACTACCACGGGGGAGGAGGTACAGGAGCCTGAAGACCCACACTCAACAATTCAGGAACAGCTTCTTCCCCTCCACCATCAGATTTCTGAACCCATGAACACTACCTCATTATTCCTCTTTTGCACTATTTTTTTATTTTTGTAATTTACAGTAATTTTTATGTCTTTATGTCTTGCACTGTACTGCTGCCACAAAACAACAGTTTTCACAACATTTGTCAGTGATAATAAACTTGATTCTGATTCTGTATAATTTATGTATATTTACTTTCTGTGTGTAGTCTGTACCTACGTGCCTGTGATGCTGCTGTGAGCAAGTTTTTCATTGTATCTGTACCTCACTGTACTTGTGCACGTGACAATAGACTTGACTCTAAATAAATTGAAATTGTTTCAGTAATTAAAAGCAAAAAAAAATGGGCAATCTAGTTATTCAATTTTTATGAGAACTACTGAGTCCATCCAGCAAATAGTCACAAATTACCAATCTAAATCTTCTGTAAAGTTGTTTTCAAATTCCACTGAGTGAGAGAGTGAGAGTGTGTGAGAGCATATGAAAATGGGAGTCAGCGTGGGAGTGAGAGTGGGAGAGAGAGAGGGAGAGAGAAGTAACATGTTAACACTACAGTAGATAAATGGAAAGTGCTATTTAAATTAATTAAGTGAAAATAAAATGAAATAAGGAGCAGTGCACATCTTGGGGCTTCTGGAGCGGTAAGAGGGGAAATTGCTGAGGTCTCCAGAATTATCATTCAGACTTTTATCTCATGTGAGAGTGTGCCAGAGAGCTGGAGAGTGGCCAATATAGCACTCATTTTGGAAAAGGGATGTAGAGCTAATCTGGAGAATTACAGGCCAGTTAGCTAATGGTCACGAAAATTTTAGAGTGTCTAGTTACAGATGAAATGCCACATTATTGAGGTAGAAATAAAACAGGAGCTGAAACAGAGGGTAGATTGTACTTGGTTTGCCTCTTTAGAGAGGTAACAGGAATTTTATGTGCAGAATTTTTTTTATTTACAGCGTGGTAACAGGCCCTTTCGGCCCAATGATTTCGCGCCGCCCATTTTAAACCCCAAATTAACCTACCCGTACGTCTTTAGAATGTGAGAGGAAACCGGAGCACCCGGAGGAAACCCACGCAGACACGGGAGGATGTACAAACTCCTTACAGACAGCGACGGGAATCGAACCCCGATCGCTGGCGCTGTAATAGCATGGCTCTAACCGCTACGCTACCGTGCCGTGAATGTGGATTTTGCTACAGCCTTTGGCATGAGCATAGAAACAGAAAATCTGCTCTTTGACCCTGCTCATGATAATCCACCGGTGTCATTTATTGCATCCGGCGCTCCCGGTGCGGCCTCCTCTACGTCAGTGAGACCAGACGCAGATCGGGTGACCGCTTCGTCGAGCACTTTCGCTCCGACCGCCGCAACAGCCAGGATCTCCTGGTGGCCACCCACTTCAATCCCACATCCCACTCCCACACTGACATGTCTGTCCACGGCCGCCTCGACTGCCACGTTGAGGCCAGACGCGGGCTGGAGGAACAACACCTTATATTCCGCTTTGGGAGTCTCCAACCTGACGGCATCAACGTTAACTTCCCGTAACCCCTCCCTTCCGTTCAACCCCTTTGTTTCCCTTATCCCTCTGGCCCCTTTACCCCTTCTCTTTCCCCTCCCCTGCCCTCACGACCTGCCCATCACCCACACCTTCCTCCCTTGGTTCCCCACCTCCTTCCCTTTATTCCATGGTCTACTGTCCTCTCCTATCAGATTCCATCTTCTGCAGCCCTTTGCCTCTTCCACCTATCAGCTTCTCACAAAATTCCCATTTCCCACCCCCTCGCCCTCCCACCAACCTACCCTCCCCCCTCACCTGGATTCACCTCTATCGTTTGCCAGCCTGTGCTCTTCCCCCTCCCCCCACCTTCTTATTCTGGCCTCTTGCCCTCTTCCTTTCCAGTCCTGATGAAGGGTCTCGGCCCGAGACGTCGACTGTTTATTTCCCTCCACGGATGCTGCCCGACCTGCTGAGTTCCTCCTGCATTTTGTGTGTGTTGCTCCAGATTTCCAGCATCCGAAGTGTCTCTTGAGTCTCCTCTTTGATCCTCCACCATTTAACACAATCATGGCTGGGCATCAATCTCAATACTGTATTCCCACTTTCTTCCCACTGCCCTCCACACTTTACGTGTTCAGAAATCTATCTTTATTCTTCTAAATATATTCACCGACTTGGTCTCCACAACCGTCTGGTTCACCACCCTCTGAGTGATGAAATTTCTTCCCATCTGAATCTCTTGCCCTGTAACTCGAGTGTGACTTATCGTCCTAAACACTCCACCCAGAGGAACCATCCTCTCTGCATCTTGTCTGTCTACCCTGTAAGTTTTAATTAAGTCCCATTACCAAAGACAATGAAGGGATACATAATTTGCAAGAGGACCATAAAATGCATTAACTGCTTTTCGTCCATGAAGATCTGAGATAAACGATGTACAAACCTCTTTGGTAAAAGAGGAACTTGGTTCACAAGCCTGGTGTGTGCAGGTAAAGGGCTGTTGTGATTATTTATGTTTCATTTTCAGAGGAGTAATCTTCCAGAAGTGGCCAAGGTATGGTAGTAAAAAGGTGAAATGACTGTCGTTGGTATATTTAGCTGCAGTCAGAGATACAACATAAATAATAGCTATTAAAGGGACAGTTTGCACAGCTTAACAGGTTAACAGCAAGAGGTGCTGGATTGTAATAAAAGGAACACAGAAGGAAGTCAGAAGACTTTTTCTGTAATGATGGGTTTTAGAAACCAATAATCAAAGTGGTAGTCATTTTAGGGCAGCCGTTTTTGGCTAATGCCTGACTTAAGTGCGTACAAAAAAAACCTTACGAGTACGTTTGCAATAGATCCATCCATTTTAACTCCAGGCATTGAACTTGCGATTATATGATAAGACCTGAAGCAGATGGAATTCAGAAGCCACTCGTAAGAGAATGTAAAAAAAGGCCAGAAAGTTATGATAACTTTGGATCTGATAACTTTGACATCTCCCTGTGGAAAACTACCACCACTTCAGAGGTGATGGGCTAATTATCCCAAATTTTGACACTGTGACTCTACTGTGTAATTATGATATTCAACCATCTAAAATTGAAACTCATCTCCTGAATTCAGAAATCTGCCTGGTACATAATGCATACAGTGCAGCCCAGGAGTGGACAGTGCAATACTTACATTTCTATGGCACCTTCAGGACATGCCAAAAATGTTTTATGGACAGGAAAGTTCTTGTGAAGAATGGCCACTGTTCTCGCTGCCTCAGAAAAGCAGCCAGCATAATCAAAGACCCCTCCCACCCCGGCCATTCTCTCTTCTCCCCCCTCTCATCGGGCAGAAGATACATAAATTTGAAAATGTGCCCCACCAGGCTCAAGGACAGCTTCAACGTCGCTGCTAAAAAATTCTTGAATGGACTTCTTGTACGATAAGGATGAACTCTAGATCTCACAATCTACGTCGTTGTGGTCCTTGCACCTTATTGTCTGCCTGCACTGCACTTTCTCTGTAACTGTAACACTATATTCTGCATTCTGTTATTGTTTTTCCCTTGTACTATCACACTTATGTTTTAAAATGATCTGTATGGATGGCTTGCAAAACTGTTTCAATATATCTTGGTACATGTGACAATAATAAACCAATACCAATACCAGCTGCTCTGCCCAAGACCGCAAGAAATTGCAGAGAGTTATGAACACAGCCCAGTCCCGCACGGAAACCAGCCTTCCTCCCATTGACTCCGTCCACACTTCCCGCTGCTTTGGGAAAGCAACAAGTTAATAAAGAACACCACCCACCCCGGTCATTTTCTCCTCTCCCCCCTCCAATCAGGCAGAAGGTACAAAAACTTGAGAATACGTACCACCAAGCTCAAGGACAGCTTCTATCCCACTGTTGTAAGACTCTTGAGTGGACTACTTGTACATTAAAGATGAACTCTTGACCTCTCAATTTTCCTCACTGTGGCCCTTGCATTTTATTTCTCAACCTGCACCGCATTTCCTCTGTAAATGCAACATTTTAATCTGCATTCTGCTTTCCTTCTGTACTACCTCTAATGTGCTTACATATAGACTGATCTGTCAGGATGGCACACAAACAAAAGCTTTTCACTGTATCTCAGTACAGGTGACAATAATAAACCAATTGCCAATATGGGAATGCATATTGCAAGAGGTAATAACCAGTTTCTAGGTAGTGGTTGAGGGATAATAGAGATAGAGACCTTAGTGACATGGTGTCAGAGATAGAGAGCTTAGTGACATGGTGTCTTGACAACAACCCTTCCCTCAATGTCAGCAAAACAAAAGAGCTCTTCATTGACTTCAGGAAAGGGGGCGGTGTACATGCACCTGTCTACATCAATGGTGCTGGGGTCGAGAGGGTTGAGAGCTTCAAGTTCCTGGGAGTGAACATCACCAGTAGCCTGTCCTGGTCCAACCTCGTAGACGCCACAGCCAAGAAAGCTCACCAGAGCCTCTAATTCCTCAGGAGGATAAAGAAATTCAGTATGTCCCCTTTGACAAACACCAACTTTTATCAATGCACCATAGAAAGCATCTTAAATGGATGCATCATGGCTTGGTATGGCAACTGCTCTGCCTGGGACCACAAGAAACTGCCGAGAGTTGTGGACACAGCCCATTGCATTAAGGACACCAGCCTCCCCTTCTTAGACTCGCTGCCTTGGTGAAGCAGCCAGCATAATCAAAGACCCCACCCACCCGGATCATTCTCTCTTCCCTCCTCTCCCATCAGGCAGAAGATACAGGAGCCTGAGGGCACATACCACCAGGCTCATGGACAGCTTCTATCCCACTGTGATAAGACTATTGAACAGTTCCCTTATACGATGAGATGGATTCTTGACCTCACAATCTACCTTGTTTGACCTTGCACCTTATTGTCTACCTGCACTGCAGGAGAGAGAAAGCATTCACTACTTTGTGATTGTTGCGATCTCACATCCAGCAAAACAATGTAAAACATTGATCTGGGATGAACACTTTTCATTTAATCACAGATTCATCGGATGAGTTTATTACATTGACATCAAAACTGTTTAGTTCCGTGGAGTCAGGTTTTAATTGGAATGGGATGGCTTTATGGGTTGACAGGTTACCCTGTGCCTCAAGAAAGATTAGTTAAGATCCACCACATGATTTGAGAGAAGGCCAAAGTATGACCTGTTCCACAGTTTAAATGATGTGACTTGATTTATAGCTGAGCCATTCTTTGTCTGAGTGTCTTTGTCTGTCTCTGAAAACATACAACTATTAACAACCAATTTTGTTGCACTACCCTGTAAGCTAGAACAGGCTGCTCTCTGAATCCTGGTAGTATCAGCCAGGCCCAATAATCTGTCTCAAGAGACTGTGGGTTCAAGTCGCAGGCTCAAGAGCATAATTCAGCCTGATGTTTCAGTACAGTACTGAGCTAGTGCTGCACAGTCAGAAGCACTGTATTTCAATGTGGAACTGACCCTCTTAGTAAGGTGTAAAATATCCCTTGACATTATTTGAAGAGAAAAGTTTATCCCGGTTTCCTGAGCAATATGTATCCTTCAGCTCATGTGGACTGTTACCAGTTATTCACGTCACTTTGTGTTAATTGTGCAACCATGCTGTGTTAAAATTAATTGCTTATCTTCTACATTACAATAGTGACTGTAATTCAAACGCACCAACATCTGTGACGTGTGTTTGACATATCACAAGGTTATGAAAGATGCCAAAAAAAAATGCAAGTTCTTTTCTTTCTCTCCTTGAGCTATTCAAAGGGCAGGATCAAGGTCCATAGGTATCATCGTGTAGCTGTATAGTACTGCTGGGAGGGAGAATCTTAGGGTTGCTTCACTCCACGATGCAGGTTGTTTTAATAGTGCGCTGGTTAAACTAGGCTATAGAGAGACTGATGCTGTAATACTTTGCAGATGCCAGCAATTGGAGGTAAAGAACTGATGATAGCCTGATTTGTTCCGATCTTCAACCAGCAAGCCGGCAACCATTGATTAAGCATGAATAATTTATAACGTTCCACCACGATCAGATCGATTATCCATCCGCATTCTAATATCAAGCCTTCATTGGAGGCAATCATCGAACTAACAGCATGAATATCAGAGTACTTCTCAGGTCTTGTATCAGACAAGATTATGCACTGACCCAGATAAAGAGATATACGGGCAAAAGCCAAAAAGGAAAGTTTTGAGGAAGGTACTACATGGCGAAAGAGAAACAGTGAAGGGATTTCAGAAGGGACTTCCAGAGTCTAGAGCCAAGGCCTTTGGAGGTTTTCTGCTGGGTGGAATGATGGAACTCAAAGAAGTACAAGAAATAATGAGTGCAGACACTTCAGACGGTTGAAGGGTAGTGTGAGGTTGCAGGTGTTGATGGGGGGGGGTGGGTGCAGGGTCAACATCAGGGAATAGAGTCTTAGAGTCAGAGACAGATACAGCATGGAAACGGGACCTTCAGCCCACTGTCCACTCCAACCAACAATAACCCACTAATTCTATCCTAATCCATTTTTTTATTCTCCCCACAGTCCCATCAGCTACCTCTCGGATTCTACCACTCACTTGCAGACAAGGGGCAATTTACAGTGGCCAATTAATCTACCAACCCGCACACTTTTAGGATATGGGAGGAAACCGGGGAACCTGGAGGAAACTCGCATGGTCACAGGGAGAGCGTGCAAACTCCACACAGACACGGGAGGTCAGGATTGAACCTGAGTCTCTGGCACTCTACCAGCTATGCCACTGTGTTGCCCAAATAGTCTAGATATCTATTTATTTATTAATCACATGTACATCAAAACACACAGTGAAATATGTCTTTTTGCGCTACTGAGAATGTGCTGGGGACAGCCCACAAGTGTCGCCACTCTTCCGGTGCCAACATAGCATGCCCACAACTTCCTAACCCTCACGTCTTTGGAACGTGGGAGGAAACCGGAGCACACGGAGGAAACCCACGCAGACACGGGGAGAACGTACAAACTCCTTACAGACAGCAGCCGGAATTGAACCCGGGTCACTGGCGCTGTAATAGCATTACGCTAACCGCTACACTACCATGTGTGATTTTAGAAAGTCACAGTGTGATTTAATGCAAATGCAAAATAACCTGACGGATATTCATATATCAAGGTAGTATGTGGAAGTCACGGCCAATTGATAGATGACTCTGGTTGTTGAGACTGGGGAGTACCTGAGGACATTGGTTTAAGCTAGGTAAGTGTGGTTCTGCTCCCAGAGGACAATGAGCATTAGGATCTGATGTAGTGGGTGCTGTCTCATCACCCATCTTCTAGGGCAGATGTCCCATAAGTAGAGGCTAAGTGGATGCACCCTTTCCTACCACTGGATTGCCTTTGATCGTCTAAGGGAGCAAAGGTGTGTTGCTCCAGGTTTCCCGGTTCCTTTCTTTTGTCCTTGCTTCAGGAGAATACGCGGTTGTGGGATGGGGTGCAAAATTCCTTCCTGCAAGTCCCCAGCCATCAGGCGTTTGGAGCTACCTTGACGAACTTCCTGCTCTTTTTTTTTGTTTGTCCACCATTTTCCTACATTTTCCCCGCATCCTGAGACTTTCATTGTCTCCACCTGAAGAAGATAAAACACCAGCTGAACCCTACTGACATTGAAGAAAGAGGGGCCTCGACAAGCAATCGATTGAGCTAGCCAACACTTTAAAAATCTACTTTAAAGTAGAACTTGTTACATTAAAACAGATACAAAATATATTCACAAAACTAACACTTATATCGCCTTCTGTTGTGTTTTGAATTTGTGGCCCTCACTGGCAGAAACGTGGTGTGCTCCATACTGACTAATATATCCTGGTTAGACTGCTATTGGTTCAGAATTATGTTGCAGTAAGACAGCCTGCGTAACTCCACATTTTGTCTCCTTTGCATACTCTCCTGCTGTAATCTCGCAGCCTCCTGGGCCAGATGATCTTTGTCAACCAGTTGCATTAAAGCAGACAACTTGGTCATCGATCACAACGTTGTTTGTGAGAGTTTTCAACGTGCGATTGGTTGCTACATTTCCTTGCCTTCCACTTTTCTCTCTCGGTGTTCCCTTGCGGTCCGCTCTGGTTCTCTGAGTTCTGAGCTGTTTGAAGAGCAGAGAAGGTCAAAGAGCTCCGGCATAGGGTGAAACAGGAAGTTCTTGGCAGGGAGGGTGCCTTGATTGTTTGGGAGGTTTTCCAGCTCTTCTGCTGTTTTTGTTTGACCTTCGCTTCCTCCCTGAAGCGACATCAGGTTCTCAGTTCCATCCCGGATGCTCCATCTCTGTCTTGACCAGTGATGGGCCAGAGTTGATGAAGATGTTATATTTTAACAAGGAGGCTTTGAGAACACCCTTGAACCATTTATCGATCCTTCTAGTAATCTCTTGGTGTGACAGAGCTTAGTTTAAAGTTCCTATTTCAGTGGTCAGGTGTCAGGGGTACAGATTCATCAGAGGTGGCTGTAATCAGTCTGGATATGTTGGCTGGGGAGAGGATGTTAACATTGGTTCACTAATCCAACCAATGGGTTTGGAGGGTTTTACAGAGATAACTTGGACGGTACTTCTCTGGTAGGTAGTTTACGTCTCCAAAGTTTACAGGAGGGCAGGGGTCATGGCTGCCCAATAGACCGTGAGGTCAGGCTGCGTTTCAGATCTTGATCTTCAAACACTCTGCTCCTCACATAGCCAAAGGCTGCAGAGGAAACCATGGTGAACTTCACCATCAATGCCTCCCCTTACTGAAGGCGGTTCTCAAGTTATATAACAATAATGATTACTCTTTAGGGTCATACAGCACAGAAACTGACCCTTCAGCCCAACAGCTCCATGCTGACCATCAAGCACCCATTTACACTATTTCCACAATTGCCTTCAACGTCCCCAAGAATCTTCGACCCACCTACACACTCAGCAACTTTCAGTGACCAATTCGCCTGACAACCTGCATGTCTTTGGGATGGGAGGAGGCCATGCATTCGCAGGATGGCTCTGGAGCCACATATAGGCCGGGTCAGGTAAGGACAACAGGTGCCTTCCCTGAAGGATAACAGTGAACCAGATGGGTTTTTATGACAATTCAGTAGTTTCACGGTTACCGCACCTGAGGCTAGCTCTAATTAATTTAATTACCTGAATTGAAAATCCCTCACTGCCGTGAAGAGATTACAACTCATATCACTGGATCGATGCTCCAGAACTCTGGCTGCTCGTCTGGTGACTTAAACACTACACAACTTCAAATAACAGCTCAAAAAACTCATTGTCTAGAGTGCCAGAGGATCGTTGGGAGAAACGTTCCAGCATTTTTTCGGAGTAAAGAGGGAAAAACACAAAGAAATTGGGTGTTGCCTGTAAACGGAAAGGCCCTATGTTTATCCTATCCCTGATCTTAAAGAGCCACTCCTCCCCTTCCAGAGAACAGACAGTTAAATCTTTCTGAAGGTATGCATGCTCAGTCAGCTCTTAACTTCTAATGAAGTCCATTGCAGAGGGTTTACAAAGTAAAACACCCGAGAAATGAGGAGATCACACAGGATGTGTCTCAACTACACAGATGTTCTACTCCAGTCTGCCCATGCAGATAAAATGTGCTATTGTAGCGCCTCAGCGCACCGGCATCGAACCGGCTCCCGACATCACGACGTCGTCGGAGGCCCCGATCTAAGATGGCGCGGGGCCCTCCTTCTTCCCCAGCTGGGAAAGCCCGCGCGTGGGAAGGTCAGGTGACCCGCACGTGACGTCAGTGCGGGAACTGTAGAGCGGGAATTGCTCGGCTATTAAAGGTGCACCGCGCCCCGGTCAGCATTCAACCTTCGGTTTCGAAACCAGTGACTCTGTGTCTTCACTTGGTAGTGTGTAGCTAGCCGCTACATTGGTGACCCCGACAGGCCCAAACATTTTTGGACCCACGATGTCTGCACAACAAGAGGTACAGGCAGTAGCCCTTAAACTGCCCACCTTCTGGATCCTCCGGCCCAGTGTCTGGTTTGACCAGGCCGAGGTCCAGTTCCACATTCTCCAGATCACCAGGGACAACACCAAGCACTATTACGTGGTGAGCGCCCTCGACCAAGACACTGCCGCCCAGGTCAAGGATTTCATCCAGGTGCCCCCAGAGGAGGAGAAGTACGATAAGTTCAAGACCCTCCTCCTCGAGACTTTCGGCCTTTCCCGACGCAAGCGAGCCTCCCGCCTCCTCCACCTCGAGCGGTTGGGCGACAGGCCCCCCTCCGCACTCATGAATGAGACGTTGGCCCTGGCAGACGGGCATAAACCCTGCCTGCTGTTTGAGCAGATCTTCCTGGAGCAGTTACCCGACGACATCCACCTGCTCCTGGCGGATGCCGATTTCAGTGAACCCTGGAAGGTGGCCGCCCGGGCGGATGTCCTTTGGCAGGCAAAAAAGGAGAACGGGACATCCGTCGAGCGCGTTGCCACACCACGTACCCAGCGGCCCAGCAGGCCAGACCCGGCAATCGAACGCCCCCCACCCGCCACCAGGTCTGAGGCACCAGCTGACCTATGGTGTTTTTACCACCAGCGGTGGGGCGCTGACGCCCACTGACGCCACCATGCAGGTTTCCGGGAAACGCCAGAGCCAGCTGCCACTGATGGCTACAGCGGCTGGCCACCCGGATAGCCTCTTGCATGTGTGGGACAGGCGTTCTGGATGTCGGTTCCTAGTGGACACCGGAACTGAAGTCAGCGTTGTGCCTCCCAACGGCCGCGAGCCTCACAACTATACGCCAGGACCCACCCTCAGAGCCGCCAATGGCAGCGCCATTTGGACCTCTGGCACCCGGTTGGTACACCTCCGGTTTGGCACCTGCGACTTTACTTGGAGGTTCATCCTGGCCGCCGTCGCGCAACCACTCCTTGGGGCTGACTTCCTTCATACCAACAGTCTGCTGGTTGACCTGTGGGGTAAGCGTTTGGTACATGCCAGGACCTTCCAAACGTTCTCGTTGGGTGAGGCCAAGCTGCGGGCTCCACACCTCGACTCTGTCACCACGTCGACCAACGAGTTTGCCAGGGTCCTGGCAGAGTTCCCGTCCATACTAACGCCCCAGTTCTCCACCACCTTGCCCAAGCATGGCGTCCAGCACCACATCCCTACCCAGGGCCCTCTCCTCCACGCCCGTGCCCGGCAGCTACCCCCAGACAAGCTCCGTCTCGCGAAGGAGGAATTCAGAAAAATGGAGGAGCTGGGGATCATCCGTAAGTCGGACAGCCCACGGGCCCCTCCGCTAGACATGGTCCCCAAGGCAGCCGGAGGCCGGCGGCCCTCTGGCGATTACCGACGCCTCAACGACATCACTACCCCGGATCGGTACCCCATGCCGCACATTCAGGACTTTGCTGCCAACCTAGATGAGTGGTCCATTTTTTCCAAGGTCGACCTCGTCCGCGGCTATCACCAGATCCCGGTGCATTCCGACGACGTTCTGAAGACAGCGCTGATCACACCTTTCAGCCTCTTTGAATTCGTCTGGGTGCCCTCTGGTCTCAAGAACGCTGCTCAGTCCTTCCAACGACTGATGGACGCGGTCGGGCGCGACCTTGACTTTGCCTTCATATACCTCGACGACATCTTGATCGCCAGCAGCAGCCGCCAGGAACATTTCACGCACCTCCACCAACTCTTTTCTCGCCTGAGGGATTTCGGCCTGACCGTCAACCCAGCCAAATGCCAATTCGGGCTGGAGGCAATAGATTTCCTGGGTCATCGGATCGACAAACACGGTGCCATGCCCCTGCCTGCGAAGGTTGACACCATCCGCCATTTCGCCAGACCCCCCTCCATCAAGGGCCTGCAGGAATTTCTTGGTATGGTAAAATTTATCACCAGTTCATACCATCCACGGTCTGCATCATGCGCCCGTTGTTTGCTCTCCTGTCAGGAGGAAGCAAGGACATTGTTTGGTCGGAAGAGGCTCACACCGCGTTCGTCGAAACCAAGCAGGACTTGGCGGACGCGGTCATGTTGGTGCATCCTCGTACGGACGTCCCGACTGCCCTCACGGTCGACGCCTCCAGCACAGCGGTCGGAGGCGTTCTAGAACAGCTTATCGAAGGGCGTTGGCAACCACTGGCGTTCTTCAGCAGGCACCTTTGACCACCAGAGCTCAAATATAGCGCCTTCGACCGCGAGATGTTGGCGTTGTACCTGGCCATCAGACACTTCCGTTACTTCTCGGAGGGCAGGCCGTTTACAGCTTTCACCGACCACAAGCTGTTGACCTTCGCCTTCAACAAGGTCTCAGATTCCTGGTCAGCGCGGCAACAGCGGCACTTGTCGTACATCTCGGAGTTCACCACTGACGTCCGCCATCTGTCTGGGAAAGAGAACGTGGTCGCGGATGCACTGTCACGGACCGCCATCCAAGTTTTATCCCAGGGGGTGGATTTTGGCGCCTTAGCGGAGGCACAGCGAACGGACATGGAGATGCCCAGCTATCGCACCGCAGTCTCGGGTCTGCGATTGCAAGACCTTCTGGTAGGCCCCAGTGAGCGCACCCTGCTCTGCGATATCTCCACAGGTAGACCCCGCCCCATCGTCCCAGCTGCCTGGCGCAGATGGGTATTTGACACCATCCACGGCCTTGCACACCCATCCATCCGGACTACTGTCCAGATGGTGTCCGACAAGTTCATCTGGCATGGCCTGCGTAAACAGGTTTCCGAATGGGCCCGGTCCTGCACTCACTGCCAGACCTCAAAAGTACAGCAGCACGGCAAGGCCCCCCTGCAGGATTTTCAGCCTACCCGCCAGAGGTTTGACCATATCCACGTCGACCTGGTCGGCCCCCTCCCAGTGTCCCGAGGAGCGCGGTACCTCCTCACGATTGTCGACTGTTTTACCCGCTGGCGTGAAGCCATTCCCCTCGCAGACACCTCCACCCAGTCCTGCACACGGGCCCTTTTGTCAACTTGGGTGGCCCGTTTCGGTGTCCCAACACACATCACTTCCGACAGGGGAGCTCAATTCACCTCTGGCCTGTGGTCTGCCGTCGCCGGCTTGTGGGGTTCCCGGATCCACCTCACCAGCGCCTATCACCCACAATCCAATGGGCTGGTGGAGAGGTTCCATCGCCACCTGAAGTCGGCGCTCATGGTCCACCTTAAGGGGCCCAACTGGGTAGACGAACTCCCCTGGGTCCTGCTGGGGATACGCACCACACCAAAAGAGGACCTGCATGCCTCATCTGCGGAGATGGTCTTATGGAACGCCCTTAGTCGTCCCGGGCGAGTTCCTACCAGCCCCTCAGGGGCCAGAGGAAGGACCTATCGTGGCGCTCGACCGGCTGCGTGAGCGGCTTGGAAGCCTGACCCCGATTCCCACCTCACGGCACGGGCAGGTCCTGACCCGTATGCCGAATTCCCTCCAAGACTGTAAGTTTGTCTTCGTCAGGAGGGGCGTGCACCGATCACCACTGCAGCGGCCGTACGAAGGGCCGTTCCGGGTTGTCAGGAACAATGGGTCTATGTTCATGCTGGACCTAGGGGGGAGCGAGGAGGTGTTTACGGTTGACTGGCTGAAGCTGGCTCATTTAGACTCGGACCAACCCGTGGTGGTCCAGCGAGCGCCGCGCAGGGGCAGGCCACCCAAGTCATAGTTTATTTAATTCTGGTTTTCGCGACGGTATTGCCGGTTCTGGGGGGGGGGCTTATGTAGCGACTCACCGCACCTGCATCGAACCGGCTCCCGACATCTCGACGTCGTCGGAGGCCCCGATCCAAGATGGCGCGGGGCCCTCCTTCTTCCCCAGCGTTGGGCTGGGAAAGCCCGCGCGCGGGAAGGTCAGGTGACCCGCACGTGACGTCAGCGCGGGAACTGTAGCGCGGGAATTGCTCGGCTATTAAAGGCGCACTGTGCCCCGGTCGGCATTTGACCTTCGATTTCAAAACCAGCGACTCTGTGTCTTCATTTGGTAGTGTGTAGCTAGCCGCTATACTATCACATATATTTACATATATTACACAGCTTCACTTTTTAAAAAAAGACAAATTGACTTAATCTATTTACTAATGTAACCACATGGTTTTGCACTCTCGCACTCTCCATCGCAGTACTGAAGCTTTTGTGCTAAGCTTGTGGATTTGCCAGATAGTGTTTCATTTGAGGTTGACTCCGTGAGGATCTGGAAGAGCCTGCTGGAGAACAGGGAGAAGGTGGACGGGCTGGTGATGGACAGCGAGGGGGGTCAGCTCGAGGGCTGGAGGAGCTTCTGGGTCCATTTCCTCATCAAACAACCTGCCGAGTGATTGACTGGGTGAAGGAGGAGGTGAAACGTCAGATTGGAAACACAGGGAGTGAAACCGGTAAAAGGAGGCTCCTGAACACACTGCACTACCTGTTTGAGTCTCAGAACCGTGGAATGGCTCAGGCCGCACTGGGATCTGTGGAAACACTTTCATTCAGTGGGCAGGCACAGTAGTGTAGTGGTTAGCGTAACGCTATTACAGCGCCAGCGACCCGGGTTCGATTCCTGCCGCTGTCTGTAAGGAGTTTGTACGTTCTCCCCGTGGGTTTCCTCCGGGTGCTCTGGTTTCCTCCCTCATTCCAAAGACGTACGGGTTAGGAAGTTGTGGACATGCTAGGTTGGCGCCGGAAGCGTGATGACACTTGCGGGCTGCCCCCAGAACACTCGACGCAAACGATGTATTTCACTGTGTTTCGATGTACATGTGACCAATAAAGAGATCTGATCTTGTCTTATCTCATTTCAGAAGTATCGCCTGTTGACTAAACTTCAACACGTGTGGGATTCACTTCAGGGTCGTCTTCCATCTCAATTCTCTTTGCAACTCCTCCAGGTACCCTGCATTAGGATCTAGAGGTTCATGTGGTCTCTCTTGAATCTCTTATGAGTTAATTGTTAGGACCACCTACCTCCAGTATTTCCCCAATGTCCCATCTTCTCACCTCCGAGTCACTGGGAGGCCTCAGCACACAAACTAACAAAGCAGACCGAACCTCTTGTCCTTGCGACTTGTGGTGCTCTCTCTGTTTCAACTGTCTATCTTCCACCCTTCTTTCCAAACTGGGCTGAAGGAGACCCAACGATGTCCGGAGTTCTCTATGCATTGGCATTTCTGCAGGAGGAGATGCTGTGCGAAGCATGGCATTGTTCTCACCCTTAGAAGAAATGCTGCAGGTCGATGTTTCCACAACACTTCTCCAGTGCCTCCTATCTGAAACTGAGTGGTAGAGAGAAATGAAATGATATTTTATCCCATTGTTCCTCACAACTACTTCACACTGAAATGATATAAACTGTGGACCATTGTCTGGTACCTTTTCTTCTGGCACATTACACTTGGAAAAGACAGACCTTAACCCCTCTGATGTAGGTTGGTGGGCTACTTGGCCACTGCATGCTGCCCCTAGTGTGTAGGTAAGTAGTAGAACCCTGGGAGAGTGGATGAGGTTAGATTGATGGGATTGTTGTAAATGATGGTCAGTGTGGACTCGGTGAGTCGAAAGGCCTGTCTCTGTGCTGTATGACACTATGACTCTGTGCCCTATCACGCTATGTGCATTCTGTGGTGGTGCATTCTCCACTTGTGACCACCTTGAATGGCTGCTGATTATCACTGAAACGAGTTCCAAATCTTTTTCACAATAATTAAAGTGTATCTGTTGGAATGTGCTTATAGCCAGTTGCATGGAGTGGAGTTTTGCAATAGACAAACCCTCGATTGTGTTCTCCTTCACTATAAACAAATATTCTGCATGGAGTTCTATAATCCAGTTTTGCAATTCATTGGCCATCATAACCTTGTGTCCCAATTTTATGTGGTTTGTTGGTCCAGATGAAGAGTCTCGGCTCGAAATGAGAACTGTCCATTTCCCCCCAGAGGTGTTGCCTGACCTGCTGAGTTCCTCCAGTGCCGCTGTGTGTCGGTCCAGAGTTCGAGCATCTGCAGTCTCTCTTGTGTCTACAGACTTGATGTTGGATCTCCTGCCATTGGTCTGCATCCTGCATTTCTTCTCCTCAGGTTGTCCCTCGGATGACTCACTTCTACTTCTGTGGGTTCTGAGCTGACTGATGAGGCAGACTCTTCCACAGACAGGGCTGGTAATCATTGTTTGAGTGGGTGGTCCGTGAGGTGTGAGGTGGTCTGGTCCTGCCACCAATTACACAGGGTGATCCAGACGCATAGCTGAGTCCTCCACTTTGAGCGGTCAATGGCCGAGGATTCCCAAGTGTCAGTGGGGATGTACATTTCTGTAACCATGTTCAGACTAATACTCTAAACTGACTGAAACTGTTTCACATTTTTAGAGGCCATTTCCATAGAACTAACTGCTATGGGTGCCAGCCAGTGTAAAAGTTACATCAAGTGTATTTACTAACCAGGACAGGATGTGCTCAGTAACCAGTGTGCACACAAACTTCCCTCAGTGTAGGATCCATATTGCAAAATTACTTCTGATTTTTTTAGAACAACTGTATACAGTAAAACTCCAATAATCTGCTGCCCAACCATTCAGATATCCTGATGGTTAGACATCTGGCTCATCTGATGATGTTTGCTGTGGTTCCTTCCAGCTCACCAGGGTCCCTGCTCCCATGTTCCTTTCTGACTCACTGGGGTCCTGCTTTCCAAACTCCTATCCGACTCACCAGGTTCTCGGTCTACCTTCCAACTCATCGGCATCCCGGTTCCCATGCTCTCTTTAAACAAACCAGGGTCCTGTTTCCTGTGCTCCCTTGAAGCCTACCAGGCTCACTGTGAAATGCGCTCTGGTATTAATATGAACAGCATTCAATATCCTGGAAAATCTGCTCATCCGGCACCAGTGTGACAGATGATCGGAGTTTTACTCCAGTTAATGATCGGCTCTCCTGATCTCTGACTGCTGGTTCCAAGCTTATTACACTTGACACTGCTGAATTAAACTAGTTCTGCTGCTTTACTATTACTTCATTAAGTGCGATGTCCACTGGTCTACAGGATGTCACCAGCACAGCCTTTGTCAAAAGAATGTTTGAAGATCAAGACCCTGGAGATGCAACAATGCTCTTGGTCTAGCAGGCAGCAGTGATCCCTGCTCTCCTGGATGCCTCTTGAGACTTGGACAAAAGTGACCTCAAACACTGACACTGTTTCCATGAAATCTTCCAAATTCACTTGGCTGGGATAAACCAAGCAACCAGTGCATCCTCTCCCAGACCAATATTGATCACCTAATTACAATTACTTAGATAGACTCCCAAAACAGACACTTTTTTTTCTGAGCTCTATCATTGCATTATATTACCAGGTGCACAGGGGTAAGACCATAGGAGCATAAGACATAGGAGCAGAACTAGACCATTCGACCTGTTGCGTCTGCTCCGCCATTCAATCGTGGCTGATTTTCTTTTCAACCCCATTCTCCTGCCTTCTCCCCGTAACCCTTAACCCCCTTACCAATCAAGAACCTATCAGTCTCTGCCTTTACTTCAATGACTTGGCCTCCACAGCCATCGGTGGCAACGAGTTCCACAGATTCACCACTCTCTGGCTGAAGAAATACCTCCGCATCTCAGTCTTGAAGGGATGTTCCTTTATCCTGAGGCTGTGCCCTTGGAGCCTAGACTCTCCCACTGATGGAAACATCCTCTCCACGTCCAGTCTATCCAGGCCTTTCAGTATCCAGTAGGCTTCAATGAGATTCCCCCCTCAGCCTTCTGAACTCCATTGAGTACAGGCCTCGGAACATCAAACGGTCCTCAGACATTAACCCTTTCATTCCTGGGATCATTCTTGTGAACCTCCTCTGGACCCTCTCCAGAGCCCGCACATCCTTCCTCAGATACAAGCCCCGCAATTGCTCACCACTTTTAACTCTTCAAAGTGGAGAGTGAGTATTCAGGATGGGACTGGGAATCAGAGTCTATGCATTAGGAATGCAAAGAAGCCCTGTATAAGGAGTGCATCAACTCACAAGCTACCCATTCGCCTGTCTGTCGGGTACAACTCTGCCCCACCTACAGAAATGTCTCTGGCCCCCTCATTGTCCTCATAAGGCACCTCAGAACCCATGGGGCCAGAGTGGAAGTAAGTCATCCTTGATCCCAAGTGACCAACTGTGGCTGAAAGTACTTTTGGCAGCTGATTATGAAGCATTCGACAGTGAAAGAAACAGAACGATAAGTGCAAACCTGGATGCAGGTGAGATTATGCTCTCTCTCCTTCAGATGTTATAATTGTCTATTGATCAACTACTGTTCAGCTGTAGTCTCCAATAGGTGAAGTTCGACTCATGAATGTTAATGAGACTCTGGGGATTCATCGAAAGGTGAAATCTGATTAGCCGTTTCCAAGGCAACAGTTATGTTTTTTGCCCTCGAAATTTCATCTTCATTAAGGTGACTGGTATTATTGGATTGAATTCCACTGCAAGTATTCAGCATCAAAATCAAACACGTATAGATAAGATGCTGGAAACACTTCCGTGCAGAGAAAAACTTTACCGGAACTGGAAAAGAGAGTAAACAAGTTAATTTTAAGTTGCAGGCAGGATGGGGAGTGTTGGTTAGGACAAAGAGGAATCTTGTTGTCTGAGTGAGGCCAGGATTGCTCAGGTGATCCTGATCTTGCAGACACAAGAGGTTCTGTAGATGCTGGAATCTGAAGCAACACACACAGAGTGCTGGAGGAACTCAGCAGGTCAGGCAGCATCCGTGGAGGGAAAAAAACGGTCGAGGTTTCAGGTCGAGACCCTCCATCAGGTCCTGAAAAGTTGACTGTTTATTTCCCTCTGTAGATGCTGCCTGACCTGCTGAGTTCCTCTAGCACTTTGTGTGCGTTGCTCCTGATCTTGCAGAGTTATCTGACTCATTTAACAAGGGAAAGTAGGAAGAGGGAAGGGGAACACGTGGGCACATAAAAACTGTGAAATCCAGATCAGAGTTAACGCAGAGCAGAGTTAATGCTGAAACTTGACACCAGAAGGAGAAAGTGCCTGCAGATCGGGCAGCAGAAAGAGGAAAGGCTGAGGTAATATTAATGACTAACCTTAACACAAAATTGGCCATTCCTGAAAACAGAAAAAGAGAGCTACCTAGAACTGTGAGTTACCTCAAACTTCAAGACTCAACATATCGGAAGACTGCAGCATGTTCAAATGCTGTTCCTCAGACTTATGTCAGGCTTCACTGATAAGGTGTAGGAGGCCACTGACACAATAATCACAATGTTTACCCCAACATTCTGTCAGGGTTATGGTCCAGATGCCCTACTGAATCATTAGTTAAAATGGCAGTGGTCATTGGCCATTGATTGCACTATATCCAGCTGTTTAGGACAAAGCTTGTGAGATGAAAGAAGATTAGTTGAATGGAGTGGCATGACATTTCTCTGGGCAGATTGTAAAGAAAAAAGCATTAAGTGTTGAAAGCAAAAGGGATGGGATCAGCGGCAGGAAATGTTTAAGCAGCACTGTAACCTAGGACTGTAGGCAAAAACTGAAAGCAGACACAGGAGATTGAAGGGAAGCAGATAAGATCAACACAGCCAACAATAACTTGCGCATATGTAGGGACTTCAACACTGCAAACATTTCAAAAGAGCATTACCAAACAAAATCAAACTGAGCTAAAGAAGGAGACACGAAGCCAGGTGATCAAAGATTTAACTGAAGAGTGGAAATATTCAGCAAGTCAGGCAGAATCTTTGGAGACACAAGATGCTGGAATCTGGAGCAAAGAACAAATGACTGGAGGAGAGTCAAGCAGCGTCTGCGGAGGCAAAGAGATGGTCAACGTTTCAGGTCGATGTTGTGACTGTGATTAATTCACCGGAGAAGCTGGCGGATATGAAGGTCTTCATTCACCTCGACAAGCAGATCTTCTCTTGGAGACCCTCTCAGCAGAATCTCTCCAAACGTTAAGACTATATACTCTTAAGAACAAAGATAACAGGAGGTGATTCAATACAACTTCAATAGCTACAACAACATAGTTTACTTCAATATTTTGTGTCTGACAAATGGTTCCATTGAACTCCATATTTGCAGTGGGAGCATATCATAACTGACAAGACACCTCTGAAGATCCAAGCGCCATTGTTGGGACAAAGTAATTCACATGGATGGTCTAAAAGCTTCAGAGGACAGAGATCCCAAACACCCAAAATTGGTATTGTGAAGGCTGACTCTCTGACTACACAACTATCCCATTTATTGATAGACAGAGCCAATCAGCCTATGACCATGACTGATGTCCTAACTGACAAAACCAGTCCGGTCAGAGAGCCCTCCTTGTTCTCAGGTAGAAAGGTACAGAATAACTTAGCTGAAGGTGCCTTGTTTGATGTAAGTCAATTAACGCAGCCCCATTGTCTTATGAAGACACAGAGGTTCTGCGGATGCTGGAATCTGGAGCAACACACACAAAATGCTGGAGGAACTCAGCAGGTCAGGCAGCATCCGTGGAGGGAAATAAACACCCGACGTTTCGGGTTGAGACCCTTCATCAGGACTGGAACGGAAGAGGACAGAAGCCAGAATAAAAAGGTGTGTGGGGGGGGGGGGGGGGGAAGGGGGAGGAGCATGAGCTGGCAGGTGATAGGTGAGTCCAGGTGAGAGGGGGAAGGTAGGTGGGTGGGGGTAGGGGGTGGGCGGGAGTGGGAGTGATGTGAGGAGCTGGGAGGTGAGAGGTGGAAGAGGCAAAGGGCTGAAGAAGAAGGAATCTGATAGGAAAGGACAGGAATAAAGGAGATGGGGAACCAGAGGGAGGTGATGGGCAGGTCATGAGGGGACAGAGATGGGGTGAAGAGGCCACAGAAACGAGGGAAAACAATGGGAGGGGGAGAAGACAGAGGGGAGTGATTAAGCAGGCCGGGCAGCATCCGTGGAGAAAAGCAGGCAGTCAACGTTTCGGGTCAGGACCCTTCTTCAGGACCGAAGATAGGAAAAGGGGGAAGCCCGATATCTAGGGGGGAAAAGCAGAGCAGTGATAGGTGGACAGAAGAGGGGACACAGGGTGGTGATAGATAGATGCAGGTAAGAGATAGTGTTAGGCGGGTGCGGAGGAGGGGGCAGAGGGAGGTGGATCAATCGTGGGGAGAGATAGGCTGGGAAAGGGAAGAAGAGAAGAAGCGTGGTGCGATGGCGTTCTCACGTGTGCCCACTGCCCTTGTTCTTCTAGCTCAAGGCCAGGGTTTGGGGGCTGTTGTTAATGAGGTCTTGCCAAGTTACAGCAGTGCATCTTGCAGATGGTATTGACTGGAGTTATGGTAACCCATAGGTGGGGTGGGAAGTAAATGCTTGGGTTGGCGGATGGAGCCCCAATCATCCTTTCTCCCGGACGAGTCACAGCTGGGAATAAATAAAGCCAGCCACAAATAAATATTTAATTGCGGCATGGTAGTGCAGCGGTTAGCGCGACGCTATTACAGCACCAGCGATCGGGGTTCGATTCCCGCCGCTGTCTGTAAGGAGCTTGTACGTTCTCCCCGTGTGTCTGTGTGGGTTTCCTCCGGGTGCTCCGGTTTCCTCCCACATTCCAAAGACGTGCGGGTTAGGAAGTTGTGGGCAGGCTGTGTTGGCACCGGAAGCGTGGCGACACTTGCGGGCTGTCCCCAGCACATTCTCAGTAACACAAAAAGACGCATTTCACTGTGTGTTTTGATGTACATGTGACTAATAAATAAATATATTATCTTATCTTCGCTAGCCGATCAGAACTGCACACAGTATTCCAAATGTGGTCTCACCAGTACCTTGTACAGCTGTAACTTTCTCTCTCCACACACACTGCTTCCAGCATTTTCTGTTTTTATTACAGGAATCAAACTGTTGAGCTTTTGTCACTTTTACAACAAGGGTGAAGGATGCCCAGACTCTGAATTAAAGCAAGCAAATGTTCTCCATTAAACTTGCAAAGTGCCAGACCTGTAGAAAATAATAGTTTTACTCTAAAGCATCAGAACGAGCACTAAATGCTTATAGTGTGACACATCAATACATTCTTCCTCCTATTCCCCAGGGTAAACAAGGGAGTAATTTAAATGCGTATTAAAACAGCGCACTGTGGGTAATGGCACTTGCAGAAGATTCTCACAATCCACCAAGGAATTCCTGCCCCTATTTTTTGTGATCTTCTTAAAACACTGCAACACTCTATTGGTTGCTATCCCCAAGCTGGTTGCAAAGCAAACTAGTCTTGTAAGGGAGTTAATCAGCTGCACTATAGTCCTTATTGTTTCCTTTGCACTCCAGACAAATCCCTGGGGCGAGATGGTCTTTGTAAGTGCACACACATGCGCACAATGACTAGAGAGGGGAGCTCATCTGAAGATGATGCTGAAAGATGTTTGGGCTGGTTGCCAGAAACCTAACAGTGCATGCAGCAAATAATGACCTGATTCGTAGCTTGAGAGATAAATATTGTACTTTCACAAAAGGGAATGGAAAATTTCAGCCGTGTATAAGTAAATGTGGAATTTGATGGCGGAGGACAAGGTTGTTCAGCGAATACAAAATGAGTGAGTTGCATCAACACACCTGGGACATACCACAGCAGCGCGTGAATGTTCTAAGTGCTTGCTCTGTAAATTTCTCAACCTTCTCCAAGGCTCAGTAAGCTGACAGCTCAACTGTTTGAATGTTTGTCATTGTTCCTTCAGATGAGGGGTTTGAATCTCTAGGACTGCTGTTGCCAGGGAGAACTCTCAGTATACTTTCTGTTGTCTTCCCCATAATCAGGGGAGTTTGTGGGCCCTATTGTGGCTTCTGAGATGCAGACCCACAGAGGGATGTTGGACACATCGGCCCACGAGACTGTCACTGTCACTGCTTTTTCCCTAGCTTTTGTTCTTTTTTCTCCGCTGCTTGACAGAGGTGAAGTTCTTCAAAACAGGACGAGTTCTCATGGACGTTACCACCTGAGTGGTTTCTTCACTGCTTGTACTTCCCAGCTTTCACTATCAATGCCAACTTTCTTCAGAGATGCTTTAAAGTTGTCCTTATAATGCTACTTTTGAACTCTGTGGATCCTTTGGTCGTGACTCGGCTGAGAATTGAGAACTTGTTTGACAAAGTGCCCATCTAATGTATATACAGTGACTGGCCGACATAGAAGGTGTTTAATAACCATGGTCTTGGTACTGGTCGTTGTCTTTGGAGAAGACCCTGGCATTTATGTGGTGGCCTTTGCATTTGATACTTAGGAATCAATGAAGATAGTGATAACGCTACTGTTTCAAGGCCTTGTGATGTTATTGGTAAAACACACGTGGTCCACAGCCATAAAGGAGGGTTGATATGAACAAGTCATTGTGAACAGAGAGCTTGGTTGGGATCCACAGGCCGTAATTATGGAAAATGTAGTGCCATAGCATGCCACATACTGATCTAGCACACCTGACCCTAAGCTGGATATTATTGTTCTGGGAAAGAAATCTATCCAGTTAAACAAACTGCTCTCCACTTTGTAGTCACTGCAACCGTCTTGATACATGGTGGGGTGTCAGAGAGTGGGTGGGTGATACACGGTGGGGTGTGGGGTGTCAGAGAGTGGGTGGGTGATACACGGTGGGGTGTGGGGTGTCAGTGGGTGGGTGACATGTGGAGACGTTATGGGACATCCAGGGGATGTGAAGTGTTGTGGAACTGTTTGCTTTCTCAAACATGGATGGGGACCCTCAGGCTTCTGTTAGCATCTGAGAGGCAGTTATGGGCTCTCTTCCTCTGTGAGTGCTCCATCGGCAGCATCACCAGTGTCCAGGCTGCATGTCCAGGACTGATGCAGGGCCTTCACCTGAAACGTCAACCATCCCTCTGCCTCCACAGACACTGCTTGACTCACCAGCAGCTTGATTCGTTGCTCCAGATTCCAGCATCTGCAGTCTGTTGTGTCTCCAAGAACAAGAAGTTGAATTCACTATTGAAAATGACTGTCCAATCCCAGGGAGAGTCAGCGAGAGAAGGGCTGTGAGACTGTGTCCAATGAATAAGATAATTCACAATAATCAGCAGCAGTAGCGTAACGCTAATACAGCGCCAGCGACCCGGGTTCAATTCCCGCTGCTGTCTGTGAAGAGTTTGTACGTTCTCCCCGTGTCTGCGTGGATTTCCTCCGGGTGCTCCGGCTTCCTCCCACATTCCAAAGACATACAGGTTAGGAGCTGTGGGCGTGATATGTTGGCGCCGGAAGAGTGGCGACACTTGCAGGCTGCCCCCCAGCAGCACATTCTCAGTAATGCAAAAAGACGCATTACACTGTGTGTTTCGATGTACATGTGACCAATAAATATCTATCTGTCTTTCCGTCTTTCTATCTATCTATCTATCTACCTATACAATCAGTCCTTTACGTTTACTGTGCCATCAAACCAGTATATCCTATTTACAAAGCACCATTGCTATTCATGTGTCCTCTTTGAGCAATAAACCCATCAAGTGTCAGCAACTATGCACAAGAATGCCTTTGATAATATCAATGCGATTTCCTTGGGAAGGTTACCAATGCTTCACGTGGGGACACAAGAGAGACTGTAGATGCTGGAAACCTGAAGCAACATACACAAGGAGGAGCTCAACGTGTCAGGCAGCATCTATGGAGGGAGATAAATAGTCGATGTTTCGGGCCGAGACTCTTCATTTCTGTCCGTAGAAGCTGCCTGACCCATTGAGTGTGTTGCTTCAGGTAGGGGACTTTTTTACCTGGGTTAGCTTCTTTCAGTTTGAAGGAATGGGACGGCATTTTCTGTTGTTACAGGAGCCGCACATTTGACACTTGTCATGTTGATTTTTATTTTGTGACACTGAGGCAAGACCTCAGAGCCCCCGTTTTCACAAGCCTGTCAAAACTGACTTGCAGATGCAGCTGTTGAAAAGGTATTAGCATGGCTTAATCAGACGCTCCCAACCTCTTGAGCGAACTCCAAAACGCTGCTCATCAGATTTATTATTTTGAACTTACTAAAAGCCGTTGATTTGAAACAAAAGATAAATCTCTTATATCTCTTTCCATGAACCACTTATTAGTAACACTCTCACCAACAGTCAGTCTGGAACAGATGACTTTGTGATTGAATGGAGTAAACCAGTTTAATGCTCTATCTAACAGCCTAGCAGTGTCTAATTACGATCTGGAAGGGATCCAATCAATTCAGGCACTGCATCGCTAACAACTCGGACTTTCGGAAACATCTAGAAACACAATGCATAGAAAGTAGCTCTTTGAGAGGGATGCTTGGAAAGGCAGCGAATTATCCCAGCAGCCCTGGTTAGAGATGAAGTAAGTTGTTACTGAAACATGATAACTGGAAAACAAACAATCTTCTATTTCTAGATTATCTTTCACAACCTCAAGATGACCCTAAAATCAGTTAAGTACTTTTTCAGCACACTCAGGATATTAATGCTGGAACAGATTGCCACCTGTTTCATGAGAATACTTGCAGTTGACTTTAGCTGCTGATTTAAAGCTGCAAAATTACTTTTTCGAACAAATTTCAAGGCAATTTTAGACTTTGATGATTCTTTGGGCATTAGCAATCGAGTCATGTAGAGTTACAACCCAACAAATAGAAGTAGCCGGCTGCTCCGACGAGGAGGAGTTGTCAAGAAACAAAGGTCTGTAGATGCTGGAACCTAGGTGAAGAAACAATAATATGCTGGAGGAACTCAGCAGGCCAGGCAGCATTGGGTCCTGACCCGAAACATTGACCGTGTGTTTTTCTCCCCGGACGCTGCCTGGCCGGCTGAGTTCCTCCGGCATCTTATCATTTTTTTTCATTGAGGACGGGTTGTAGCTTCATAAGTGCAGGGTGGGACTGTGAGGAGGTGCAGGGTTGGTGACCGATTGCCCGTTGCCGGTGTAGGAAGAGCAGGCCGGTCATTTTTCCTGCCTCATCTGGTTTGGCTGGCTGGTTGGTCTTGGGGGGGGTGAGGGGCTGGTTAAGGAGGAAAATGATGGAGACTGCTTACAGAATGTGGACTTATAGGATATTGGGAAAGGGGTCCAACATGGATGGGTGTTTGGCCAGATAGCTGGTGTGTTATTTCCTTGGAATGTCCCAAAAATAAAACCACTGTAACAGCTGTGGTCAATGTAAGAGGAACATCTCATTGCAAATGAGTGGTGATATTGAATAACCAAATCAGGCATCAATTCAGATCGGGGATTTACACACAAAGATTTTCTTTCTATGCTTTTTTAGGGAGACAGCCTTTTACCTCTTTGTTAAAGGAGGAAGCAGATGTCAGCTGCATTTTATGGAGGAACTGGTGAATGTAGAGTGATATGCCTCAGAATCCTTAGCAGAGGATAACTTAAGTATTATTATTGTGTAAGCTTTACCAGTGTCAAGCTCACATGGCCATAATTGCTGAGTTTTTGCCATTTACCAGTTTATAACATGATAGAAAAACTCAGTCAGACAGAATGATGAAGTACACAGCGAAACAGTATGATTAAAGTAGTCTGTGTGAATTTACAGGTCTTGGCAATCTGCTAGAATATAACTATAAATTGACAAGAGGAACTGAAGTAGATCAAAATATACCTGGGCTGCGGCAAGGGTTTTGATGGAGAACCTTGTAGCAGCTTGCTTTACAAGGCATAGAACGGTGGGAATGTTTTTCAAGTGATTAATTAACTGTTGAGTCAATGAGAACAGGGGATGTTAGGAAGGGAAAAGCAATAGAAGGAAAAGCTGCCATTAGCAGATTTGGAGGTTGGTATGTTTTAAAGATATTTAAGGGAAGGGAACAGATGGAGCCTTTTGGGTTACTTATTAAGATCTGAAGAGTAACAGAAGGATCGGGTCGACATTAGAAATTCAAGACTTGGGAGGAGTTTAATGTAGATAAATTTTCAAAGCTATGAAGCTGGGGCAAAAAAACCCAAGGGAGCTCACAACTGTTGGGAACAGATGGGATGGTTCGGCGCTGCAGGAGGTATTGTTGCCACTGCTGCTCTGATCCAGTAACCTGGGTTCGATCCTGACCTCTGGTGCTGTCTTTGTGGAGTTTGTACGTTCTCCCTATGCTTCAGTTTCCTCCCACATCCCAATGTCCGAGTCCAATCTATTGTCATGTGCACAAGTACGTGTGCACACAGGCTCAGTGAAAAGCTTGCAGTAGCATCACAGGCACATAGCATCATAGAAGTAGCATTCACAAGAAAATATAAATTAAGCATAAATTATCAAAAATTTTTACAAGAAAGAAAACGTACACGTAGGTTAATTTGGGTTTAAAATGGGTGGAGCGGACTCGTTGGGCCAGAAGGGCCTGTTACCACACTGTAAATAAAATTTAAAAAGAGACAATTAGAATAAAAAACGAAACAAAAAAAAGTCCATTGTAGTGCAAGGTGATCAAAGCAATCATAATGTTGCTGTACTGAGGCAGTGATTAGGGCTGTGTCGGTTGGTTCAAGAACCGAATGGTTGAAGGGAAGTAACTGTTCTTGAACCTGGTGGTGTGGGACTTCAGGCTTCTGTACCTCCTGCCCGATGGTAGCTGTGAGAAGATGGCACGGCCCGGATAGTGGGGACCCTTGATGATAAACGTTGCCATCTTGAGGCAGCGCCTCATGTAGATAATACCAGTGGTGGGGGGGGAGGGGGAGGGGGTTTGGGCTGGGGTGGAATGTGCGCATGGTGTATTGGGCTAAGTCCACTACTCTCGGAATCAGAATCAGACATTATCACTATTATGTGAAATTTGTTGCTTTGCGGCAGCAGTATGCTGCAAAGACATAAACTTACTATAAGTTACAAAAATAAATAAATAGTGCAAAAAAAAGGAATAAAAAGGAAATAGAAAAAAAAGGCAGTGTTCATGGATTCAAGGACCATTTCAGAAATCTGATGGCAGAGGGGAAGAAGCTGTCCCTGAATCATTGAGTGTGGGTCTTCAGGCTCCTGTACCTCCTCCCCGCTGGTAGTAATGAGAAGAGGGCATGTCCCGGATGGTGAGGGTCCTTAATGGTGGATGCCGCCTTCTTGAGGATCTGCAGCTTCTTTCATCCGTGCACATTCGAATTGCTGTACCAGACCATGATGCAACCATGGTTGGTATATTAATTGGTGGCTGTAAATTATCCATAGTTTGGGGAAGCTGCAGGGGTATCAGTACAGAGACAATAGGTTACAGGTAAATAATCAGGTGACTGGATTGATGGTAATGTTCTGAGATCCAGTATAATGGGCTGAATAGACTCCTCCTATGTTGTAAGGAAGGATTAAATATAACATGAAAGAATTGCCAGCAGTAAAAATGCACAAGATATGGGTCTGGGAGTTTTAGTAGATCAGTGTGACGCTATTACAGTGCCAGCGATCGGAGTTCGATTCCCATCGTTGTCTGTAAGGAGTTTGTATGTTCTCCCCTGTCTGCGTGGGTTTCCTCCGGGTGCTCCGGTTTCCTCCCGCGTTCCAAAGACGTACGGGTAGGTTAATTTGGGGTTAAAATGGGCGGCGCAGACTCATTGGGCTGGAAGGGCCTGTTACCACGCTCTAAATAAAATTTTAAAAAAATTAAAACATTAGCAATAATATTTTGCGATTCTTAGATAATGACATAGAGTGCTAGTTTTAGGATGCAATTCATTTGTCCAAAATATCTAGAGTGGAACATGGGAGATGAAGGTTGGGGGGGTCCTGGCCTTGAAAGAATCACAAACTGACACTTCATGATGCTTTGAGTGGAAGCTGATATATTGGGATTTATGATGGACGAATGTTAATAGGGTTCAAAAGTGAGTGAAAATTGAACAGCATGCGAATCCTTTGAAAAGTTCAATGATTCTGTTAAAGAGCCGTCCTTACATATGGGCTAACAACATGAATTATTAATGTTTCCAAATGAAAAAAAAAGTTATTAATTCAGCAGCAAGAGAGTCCGTGGGCTCATTGAGTTTGTTCCAGCTCTCCTGTGTTGGCAACACTGTGATACCAGTGTTGGTGCTGATCAGGTGGTTAACCTGCTGCTCAAGTCCCCCCACTGAAGTGCACTCAATGTAAATGTTCATACAGCATAGAAGGAGGACATTTTCAACCCACCGAGTCTATGCCAACTCACACACCAATCCCACTCCCCTATTAATTTTCCCTGTAACTTATTCACCCCTCATTACTAGAAGCACGCGCCCCCCCCTCCCCAGATTATGCCACTCATCTACACACAGCGGTCAATTAACCGACCACCCTGCGCAATTTTAGGGTGCGAGAGGAACTCGGGGAAGCCCACGCAGGCACAGGGAGAACGAACAAACTCCACACAGGCAGAACCGGGGGTCAGGATTGAACCCGGATCGCTCAAGCTGTGAGATGGCAACTCTACCGACTTTGCCAGTGTGCTGCCCTGTGCCTTGATGGAGAAATGGGATGCTTTATTAGTTTGGACACTGCTGTGCCTTCATTGGCCTGAGAGGTTGAAACAAGCTTCTGTTGGTTGGAGGCCATGAACTGAGGCTCAACTTGACCCCTGATGATTGGAAGTGTGCCAGACCACCCTAATTTGCTGCCTGATCGTATCAAATCAGCAAACTCTTCTAGGGGTGGTTCAAGTTCAAGTTTATTGTCGTAGGAATATATATAATGCCACGAAAAATATATTTTGGTAGCAGCAGCACAGTACATTGCAGGACGAGGACAAACATAAGTTGATATAAACTTAAATTAATATAAATTTTACCCATAACTTCCACATGTATAAGTTATCTATAAATGTGGTGAATGGACAAGAGTCACACTTTTATATTAAGTTGTGATCTTCCTGAGGTTAATGAACAAAGACTCAAAGTCCTGAAGAAGGGTCCTGACCCGAAACGTTGACCGCCTGCTTTTCTCCACTGATGCTGCCCGGCCTGCTGAGTTCCTCCAGCAACATCGTGTTTTTCATCTAGATTCCAGCATCTGCAGTCCTTTGTGACTCTGATTGATATGTTTTTGAACTATTGACACCTGTTGCTTATTCCTAGTTTCAGTCATAGCTTATCGGTGTTTATATTCATTCATGGGTTATGTGGATCATTGTCAAAGCAAGCATTTTTTGCCCATCCCTAAGCATCCTTGAGAGGACAGTGGTGAACTTCTGTAGTCCATTAGGGGGAAGGGACTTCCACAGTGCTTTTGTTTGGGGAGTTCCTGCACAGACCCAATGGGAACGAGAACACACAATCTAAGTCAGAGTTGTCCGACCCTCATTGTTGCCAGGTGACCCTCATCCTTCCAGGTGAAAAAGGTCATAGTACTCAGTAAGTTAGGCCGCATCTGTAAAAAGTCTATTTAAAATAAGTAAAAGAGTGAAACTGAGGCCCAAATGATGAATCCAGCCAGATATGGCCAGTTCTGATGCAACCAGAGAGAAAGAAAGAGATATCAAAAGTTGGAGAATTTGATACTGAGTCCTGTAGACTGCAAAGTGCCCAGGCAGAAGATGAACTGTTGTTCTTCAAGCTTGAATTGGGCCTGGTTGTAACAGTTCAGGAGACCACAGACAGACAATGGGTCAGAGTTGGAGTGGGATGGGGAATTGAAGTGGTAGACAGCCGGAAGTTAAGGTCACTCTTGTGGGATAAATGCAGGCGCCCCACAGATCGATCACCCAATCTGTGTCTGGTTTCTCCAACGTAGAGGAGACCATATTGTGAATACCAAATGCCGTAGACTAGATTGGAGTACACTAGACTGGATCGTTTTCTTCCTGTTAGATGTCTGCTGTCATTCTAGACCCCACATGGTAACGTTACAACGCTTTTGTTTGACCCATCAGATCTGGGATGACTCATTCCATGCCAGCCTCCTGCTTTGGGTGATTAACATGCAGATTTTCCCATGTAGCAACTTAATCAATGGGGTATCTCATTCTGAAATATGCCCGTGTAGACCCTGACACAGCCTGTAATGCCTGACTGAGCCTGTTATTACCAAGCTGTGCTGATATTTGTATCAACGCAAGGATTCTGTTACAAGTTGTCCTGCCTCCAATGGAAGACATTTTAAGCAAAAAGATCAGTTGTAGCAATTGATTACACAGGCTGGAAGAGTGACCTTCCCCAATCTGCTGGCAGCCGGTAGAGTGGAGGATATGCTTATTACTAGATCTTCTTCTTAAGGGCACATAATTATTTATGTCGTAAACTAAGCTCTTCATTAATATGACCTCAAGAATTAGACTGTTCCTCGACTATTTTGCAAGACAGTGCTAATTACAGACTAGTCTTCAGAGAATGACTTCTGATAGAAGTTTATAACAGTATAAAATTATGAGAAGCATAGACAGGGTAGACGGTCAGAATCTTGTCCCCAGGATAGAAATGTCAAACACCAGAGGACATGCACTGAAGGTGAGAGGGGGAAAGTTTAAAGGAGATGTGTGGGGCAAGTTTTTTACACAGAGAGCGGTGGGTGCCTGGAACGGGCTGCCAGGGGGAGTGGTGGAAGCAGATATGATGATGGTTTCCCTTGGTGGGTGAGTCCAGGACAAGAGGGCATAGTCTTACAATTAGAGGGTACCCATTTAGAACAGAGATGAGGAGAAATTTCTTTAGCCAGAGGGTCGCAGGTTTATGGAATTCTTTGCCACGTACAGCTGTGGAGGCCCGATCATTGGGGGAGTTTAAGGAGGAGATAGATAGGTATCTAATTAGTCAGGGTATCAAAGGATATGGGGATAAGGCTGGGAATTGGGGCTAGATGGGAGAATAGTTTAGTTCATGGTGAAGTGGCGGAGCAGACTCGATGGGCTGAATGGCCTACATCTGCTCCTTTGTCTTGTGATCTTGTGATCTTTTGGTGCTTAAGAGAAAGAATATGCAGGGTCTTGTATAGGCAGAAGAGATTTAGTTTAATTTGGCATCACATTTTGCACAGACACTGTGGACCGAAGGGCCTGATCCTGTGGTGTACTGTGCTATGTTCTATGTTGTCGCTTTCACAATGCTTTCATGTGTACATCCCAAATATGCATAAAATACATCTCAGGGAATCATTATGGTCTGGTGGGAGAGAGTTGCCTGTATTGTACCAACCCGCACTCCAGGTGCATCACTACTCAGAGGCTCAGGAGGCAGGTTAAACTAGAGAGACAAAAATAGACAAACTAGGAGAAAGTTCAGCAGGAGACATCCTGATGAAATTAATATTACAATTAGCACTTAATTAATATTATAATTAGCGCTGGTGTGCTGCAAGGGCAGACCATTAATAGATGGGAAGCCAACTAGGATTCTTGTGAAAGGAACTGACCTTAAGCGCTGTTAACCTGATCGTGGCTCCTGTTTGGTGGCATCTGGGCTGCCTGTTCCCACAATGCATAGATGTGTGCAGGACAAAAGGACTCCTTTTGGCCTGTAGTGCTCTATGACTCCATAAAGCCCACGGCAGCTGTCTGATCACTAGATGTGGGCACCACTGGCATGGCTGGCAGTTATCACCTATCTTTTGTTACTCTTGTGAAGGTGGTGGTGAGCTGCCTTCTTGAACCACAGCAGTTCCTGTGGTGAAGGGTCTTGGTATGGGTATTGGTTTATTATTGTCACTTGTACCGATGTACAGTGAAAAACTTGTCTTACATACCGTTCATACAGGTCAATTCATTACACAGTGCAGTTACATTGAGTTAGTACAGAGTGCATTGATGTAGTACAGGTAAAAACAATAACTGTACAGAGTAAAGTGTCACAGCTACAAAGGAAGTGCAGTGCAATAAGGTGCAAGGTCACAACAAAGTAGATCGTGAGGTCAGAGTCCATCTCATTGTATAGGGGAACCGTTCAATAGTCTTATCACCGTGGGGTAGAAGCTGTCCTTGAGCCTGGTGGTACGTGCCCTCAGGCTCCTGTATCTTCTACCTGATGGAAGAGGAGAGAAGAGAGAATGACCCGGGTGGGTGGGGCCTTTGATTTTGCTGGCTGCTTCACCAAGGCAGCGAGAGGTAAAGACTGAGGCTGGTTTCCGTGACGCACTGGGCTGTATCCACAACACTCTGCAGTTTCTTGCGGTCACGGACAGAGCAGTTGCTGTACCCAGCCATCATGCATCTTCCCACAGGAAGCTCCAGGATTTAGACCCAGCAACGATGAAGTCCCAGCAATATACTTCCATTTATATAGCTGCTTCACCAGGTTGGCATCTCACTTTTCAGACAGAGTGACAGCTCTGGACTGATTGCATTGGTAATGTGGGGGTATGCTGGGTCACGAGGTTACAGTATGTGTGGTGTACATCCTGTTGCTGCTTTTGGTTCACAGCACTTCATGGATGCCCAGTTTTGAGCTGACAGACCTATTCTGAGTCTATCCCAGTTAGCATGAATGCAATGGATGGAATGTGTTATTGGTGTGAAAGCAGGACTTTCTCTCAGTGAGGACTGCGGTGGTCATCTCTACCTAACCTATCATGAACAGCTGCACTTGACACAGGTAACAAACAGTCTTCTGGAGGAACTCAGTGGGTCGAGCAGCGTCTGTGAGGGGTGGGGGGAGAAAGGGATTGTTGACGTTTCGAGTCAAAACCCTGCATCATGGTCCAAACCTTCGACAATTTCTTCCCCCTCCCCCCCGCCACAGATGCTGCTCGACCACTGAGTTCCTCCAGCAGATTGCTTGTTGCTCCAGATTCCAGCATCTGCGGTCTCTTGTGTCTCCATCTGTCACAGGCAGATTGGTGTGGGTGAGGTCAAATAGGTTTATCCCTTATCTTGATTCACTCAGTACCCGTCGCAGACCCAGACAGGCAGCTAATTCCTTTAGGTTGGTCAGTGGTGGCGCTACCAAGCTGTTCTCACTGATGGACTTTGAAGTGCCCCACCAAGAGGACATCCTGTTCCCTGGCCGCTTTCAGTGCTTCTTTTGAGTGTCGTTCAACACTGAGGCACACTTTTTGGTCAGCTGTGGGAGAATGGTAAGTGGTAACCAACTGAACATTGAATTCTCCCACTTTAAGTAATCCCCACCCCTTCCCCAGAACCCCCCACCCCAACAATGTTTCTCCTCTCCTTCCCTTTCCTAGCCTCTTTTTTACAACATTATTTTGTCCTTTCTCTCCGTACCTTTGACCCATCCCCCAGTGGGTCTGCTCTCCCCTCCTCCCCCACACCTGCCGATCACCACCTCTTACCTGCATCTACCTATCACCACCCTGTGCCCACCCCGCCTCCCCTCTTTTGTCCACCTATCACTGCTCTGCTTTTCCCTCCTATATATTGGGCTTCCCCCTTTTCCTATCTTCAGTCCTGAATAAGGGTCCCTGACCTGAAACGTTGACCGCCTGCTTTTCTCCACGGATGCTGCCCGGCCTGCTGAGTTCCTCCAGCATCATCGTGTTTTTCATCCAGGTTCCAGCATCTGCAGTCCTTTGTTTCTCTGTAACCAGAAAGAGGTTTCCTTGCCCACATACCATAAGACCGTGTGGTCTCGAACCTTGAGGATGCCTAAGGGTACTCTTCCCAACCTTCCACCACCTCTTCCTGTGTGACAGGATGCGTTCAGGGAGCAATCTGGCAAGTTATCTATAGGACGTGATTCTGTAAGTTCCTTTATGTTAGGCTGTTGCTTGACTAGTTTATGAGACAGCTGCTAATGTATAGACCAGTCTCCAAATCCTCATGGGGATAATTTTGCAAGGTTAACTCTACAAATTTTTCCTTCACAGGTGTAATTCAAATGTGTAGGAATGTACGAAGTCGCAGAGAGCAGCGGACTCAACCCGAGACATCACGGGCACATCCCTCCCCACCATCGGTAGTATCTATGTGAGGTGCTGCCTCAAGAAGGCAACGTCTATCATCAAAGATCCCCACCATCCGGGCCGTGCCATCTTCTCGCAGCTCCCATTGGGCAGGAGGTACAGAAGCCTGAAGTCCCACACTACCAGGTTCAGGAACAGCTACTTCCCTTCAACCATTCAGTTCTTGAACCAACCGGCACAACCCTAATCACTACCTCAGTATAACAACACTATGACAACTTTGCACTACAATAGACTTTGTTTTGTTCTAATTGTGTTCTTTCTTGTATAATTTTTGTATACTTTTTGTTTAATTTAAGTTTTTCTTATGAATGCTGTGTACCTGATGCTATGTGCCTGTGATGCTGCTGCAAGTAAGTTTTTCATTGCACCTGTGCACACATGTACTTGTACATGTGACAACAAACTGGACTTTGACTTTGTACATGGAACTCCAATTTGAATTTGCTTTAACCATGTTTTCAAGTATTCATTCCCAATAGTACGTGCACATCTAACTTCTGCATCCAGACTCCCCAGTACAGGACAACTCTCACAACATTCTCCCAGTTTGTTGAATCCCGAGATAGTCTCCTCTCCTCCCCTAACGTCTTTCCACAGTGCTAGTCAGGGACAAACCCATTGGCCTGGTATGTGCAGAGGAGGGAATCAAAGCCAGCCTGGTTGCCTCATGAAAGCCACGATCCTGCGGCCTCCTTCAGAACCAGCTACTGTAAAACTCCGATAACCTGCTGTCCGACTATTTGGAAATTCTTATGACTTCTGTTCATTGGGGCCCCAGATCCTGCGCTCCCTTTTGACTTCCCAAGGTCCTGCTTAGTACAGTCCCTTCCACTCGTGGTGGCCCCAGATCCTGCGCTCCCCTCTAACTCACTGGGGGGCTGGGTTCCCGTGCTCCTGTTCAATTTACTGGGACTTCAGTTTGTGTGCTGCCTTTCAACTGACCAGGGTCCCACGTCCTGCACTCTGTTTAAACTTCACAAGGAAATTTAAGATATAAGACATAAGATATGTATTTATTAGTCACATGTACATTGAAACACACAGTGAAATGCATCTTTTGGCATTACTGAGAATGTGCTGGGGGGCAGCCCGCAAGTACCGCCACTCTTCCGGCGCCAACATAGCATGCCCACAGCTTCCTAACCCGTACGTCTTTGGAATGTGGGAGGAAAACGGAGCACCTGGAGGAAACTCACGCAGACACATGGGGAGAACATACAAACTCCTTACAGGCAGCGGCGGGAATTGAACACGGGTCACTGGCGCTGTAATAGCTTTATGCTAAACGCGATATAAAATGCTGTGTAACGTCTTAAAAAAAAGAATTTAAAATGTGTTGTGGTATAAATATGAATAACTCCTTAGACAGCACCTTCCAAAGCCATAACCTAGAAGGTCAAAGGCAGAAAAAGCACGGGGAGCACCACTCCTTGGAAGTTGCCCAGCAAGCCACACACCATCCTGACTTGGAAATATATCGCAGTCGCTGAGTCAAAATCCTGGAACTCCCTCCCGAACAACACGGTGGTTCCACCCACACCTCAAGGACTGCAGAGGTTCAAGAAGGCAGCTCACCACCATCTTCTCAAGGACAACTAGGAATGGGCAATTAAATGCTGGCTCAACCTGTGAAGCCAACATCACTTGAATGAATGATTTTAAAAAATCCAATAGTCTAGAAAATTTGCCAACACGTCACCACCAAAGTCTCGAGCGTGCCGGAATATTGGAGTTTTACTGGAATATCTAGCTGTTGAGGACTTAGGGCATTTTCAGATCTCAATTTTCAATCCACTAAAGGAATGCCATTACCAGACTCAGTGCTGACTAAAGGCAGGCTCTTCCTGACCCATGTGGCTCAGTGGCTGCCTGCAGGAAACCGCTAGGTGATTGAAGAAGTCTTGTTAATTAATTCATGCACAGAGACACTTGAAAATGGACCAAGTGCACCATAGCAGAGAAATGTTTTGCTGCATTTGGAAGTAATGCAAAGCCCGAAATTATGTATTTATAACTTAGTTCACCACAGTCCAATCACCATCATCCTAAGTTAATGATTCCTGAGAGATTTTCTGCATTATGGATCACATTTCAGCAGGAATATGCAAAACACTGAACTGTTGTTATAATGAGGATGTACTGCATTTATTCAGTGTTTCATTACATAAAGGGAGAAGCAGTTTATTAAGATGCTGTAAATTACAGATAACCATCTATGTAGATGATCCCCAGTGGAAATCAATACCTTCCTCTAACTTCTGAAGTAAAATCTAGCTGCAAGCTAAATGTGCTAATGACAAGCAAGGGAAGTGTTTCTTGATCAGGAACCTGCTGTTCATTGCATATTTGGCCCTGTGACTTTGCCCACTGGAACATTCAGCTGCACACATGTCAGGCAGATCATATCTTCAGCTGGGAATCGATCCATCCAGCTGGATTCACCAACAATTAGGAGTGGAAATTTTATGATTCTGACTAATCTTACTTGGCGCCAGATCTGGGCGGAGGAAGGGGCTTCCAACCTCCCCATTATAAAAGGTAAGGGGGATGGAGATCCCAAAGATGAATCATTGTAGAGGGAAACATAAGGTCTGGATGAAGTGTCCCAGGCCTGAAACGTTAACCCTGTTTCTCTTTCCACAGATGTTGCCTGACCTGCTGAGTATTTCAAGCATTTTCTGCTTATATCCTACACATAGTACACTATTGTTATCCATTTTGTAAAGCTGAAATGGTTCCCCCAACTACAAAGGATATATTAGTGCGTTGCCAATTGGATATGGATGATAGCACAATTTCCAAGGTTTATATAACACAGCCTGTCTGTGGATTTTGTTTTACTTCAATTCACAAGCCTTTAACAGAGACTACACAGCAAGAATTATGGCATACACAGAAGATGAGCAATCTGCTTTAAAGCGTAGAATCATAGAACACAGGAGGAGGCCATTCAGCCCGCGGTGTCTGTGCCAGAGTTAAGCAATGAGTAAGCATTGGCAAAAAGCTGTTGAGCCACACGTTCAGCATTAAAGGGTGACCCAGTCAAGTATGAAGTCTGGAGCATTCAAATCGTCACTCTCTACAAGCAATTCAAGTACAGGCTCCTCTGCAGGCTGTTCAACAGCAAAGTTGGAGTGTGGCCGATCAGTTCACCATAACAGGGCCAATATCTCCTGGAGATTTTCAGGGCACCTCATGTAAATAGAAGCAAGAAGCAATCTGCTGGAGATACTCAGCGGGCTAGGCAGCATCTGTGGGTGGAAAGGAATTGTCAGGGTCCTGATGCAGGGTTTTCAACCTGAAACATCGACGATTCCTTTCCTCCCACAGATGCTGCTCGACCTGCTGAGCTCCTCCTGCGGATTGTCTACGGCTCCGGGTTCCAGCATCTGTGGTTTCTCGTGTCCCTCACATAAATAGAACGCTATGAACTTGACCCTGCCCCATTGCTGGTTCTGGTAAGGTAATTCACCGCAAAGGCAATTAAAAAAAGGAGTATACGGAAAAAGAGAAAAGACTTGTGAAAGGTGATTTATGAGGGACTCACAGAGAGTGGCTTGCTTTATGCAAAGCCCATATAGAAGTTTATTGTACAGAACAGCATGTGCTAGAAGCATGGAGGTGAATTTATGGAAAAGCAGCATGTGACTGGGAAAACTGTCCTGTAAATAGGGATTTGTATGAACGTTTGCATTTAGACAGAGAGCATTTGCTCAAACAGCGTGCCTACTTGAAGCACTTACCTCTGCTTCTCCATCATAAGGTAACAATCAGGAGAGGAATGAGCGATGCCTGTTCAAACCACTGCACTTTTGTGAGGCAGGTTCTGGCTGTAAGCGGTCACACTGACAAAGAAAGAAATGTTTGGAAGTTCAGTCAGTCAGTCTCACAAAGCAGGCATCACAAAGTATTTCGAATGAACTGATCAGGGAAATGTACTGGACGGTGCCGTAGCAATCTTCATTGATTAAGAGGGCAGAAATCTATTCAATTATAATGAAACATGAGATGTTAGCTCAGTGTGAGCAATTATCTTTATCAGTACTGTGGGGGATCACAGCATCACATCATGCATGAAGACTTTATTGTTCAGGGTGACTACCCAGAAAGGGATGCGCAATCAATTTTCCTGACAACAAAGGATATATTACTGTGTTGCCAATTGGATATGGATGATTGCACAACTGGATAAATTTACGATGCCCCTTTGCTCCACCATGGTACAGTCAAATGAATCAAGATAATAATCTAAAAGCAATTTCTTAATTATATGACCTATGGTTTTAATTTTTTAAAACTTTGCTGCAATTTTCAGCTTGCTGAGTTGCAACACGATCTTGATTAAATTATAATTTATTGCAAAGAGACTTTGAGAACATCCGAAAGTCTTGCTCCACCTCACGTCCGGTTCCCATTTTGCTGAGGCCCTTCTCAATGGACAGCAAGAAGTGTGGCACCTCAGTTGCGCAATTACAAAGGCATTAAATTTACGTTAAAGAAACTAATTAAGAGATACACAAAAGCATAAGTTCAGAATCAGAATCAGGTTTATTATCACTGGCTTATATGACATGAAATTCCTTGTTTTCCAGTAGCGGTAAAGTGCAAAGACATAAAAATTACTATGAATTACTAAGTAAGTAAATAACGCAAAGAAAAGGAATAACGAGGTAGTGTTCAGGGACCGTTCAGAAATCTGATGGTGGGCTCTGAAGACCTGTTTGAAGAAGTGGCTGTGGTATCTGCAGAGGTTGCTAATTCTACTGTTGGGATGCCGCACACTGATCTGATCAAAATAACAAGGTCGGAAGGGATTCACACAACCTTTGAAGCTGCACAGCCAACTGGACCTGAACAACCAGAGGTAAGTTACACTTCACACCTGCGAGCAGAGGAGAGCTACATTGTACTGTAATGCAGTAGCTTCTAAACATGACCAAATCCTGATGACTACTTTAGAAGTCATTTCTTTGAGCTGACTGACTTGCTCATCATTGAACTGACTACGGCCTTGACCAGCCACTTGTTATCTGTGATGAAAAATTGCTCGATAGTCTCCCCAGCCAATGGTTAGCTATGTCGGAGAACAGCATAACAGATCATAGAATCATACAGCACCATAACTGAAACTTTGACAGGAAGACCAGAATCCATTCAAAACAAAATACTGCATATTCCAGAAATCTGAAATAAATGAAAATACCAGAGGTACCCATCAGGTCAGGTAACATCTGGGCAGAGTTAACATTTCAGGTCAATGAATTTTTTTTTTAACAGAATTCTGTTTTAAGTCAATATCCTTTGAAGGATCTGCCTCACCATCTAAATATCTTATGCCAATGCTGAATTTAGATGTGACAGCCTCTGGTGATGAAATATTATTTAGAAGCATACACGTCTGAGAGGCATTTAATCCACTTGCTTTTCCTCCAGTTTTGTAAACGTCTGACGGATTCTGTGGAGTTGTGTGGAAAGGAAATGAAAGTGATAAAATGTACATCAAACTTTGTTTCTATTTGTTATCGCTGCTTGGTGATTCTACAATATATATATTTACTTTCTAGATATTACAACCAATCATTTATGCACTGCCTTTGAAATGGGAACTTACTTACCTCCGTCAAAACTGCAATTAATTACTTTGTTGATGGATTTCACAATTTCGGGTTGTAACTGTTAACATGTTGCACTACATATGAAGAAAGACAACTGCAACTTTGCAGAACACTAAACCGCAGTTTATGAATAATATGGGATTAATTGTGGGGTGTACAAGTAAAATTATACAATGCAACTGAAGTTCATTAACAATATGTAGCCCAGGTATTTAGAAACAACATTTATTCATGTTCTGTTAGTTCTATAATTATACATTAATCATGAAGTGGCTATGGTTTGAATTCTGCTTATCTCTGTTACAGTTGCATTTTGTCAGATGACTCTGTTGTGATTCAAAGAACTTTTGATCCTTACTTGGATATTAGACTTGTTGTACTACTCACTCTAATCATGCCTCCGATTCCTCCATCTCCAGCCTGCCCAACTTCGGTAAAACCAGCCTCTATAATACATCTCCTCACTGAGTGGCTGATGGTGACAGATCACGATGGAGCAGAGGACATTATTTTAGGTATTAAACCAATTATATGGTAGTTAAGGCTTAGTGGGAACACGCTCTGGTACAGTTCCATGCAGTTGCTGCACCTTTGGAAATATAGCTACTAAATAAGACATAAAATTTCCCTCTGTGGTGGATTTAAACACAGGTTCTTGAATGTTCTAATGTCAGGACTGAAAAGCAGAGATTCTCAAGACCCATCTTATGTTTGATGATGACAGGTTCTCCCACTCCTGTTCCCGATGACCATGTCAAGCTAGTTGTCTTTCAAAAGCTCAATGACTTAACTCACATTAATAGCACTGGTAATGTGATCAAATGTTAGACATATTAGCTGGTTTCAGCACTTTAACTGTTGAAGAGAATTCCATTCTGAACTCAATACAGAATTCGAGAGCTCTGCCTAAATGAAAACTTGCAGACGTCATATGTCAGCAGGAGCTAGATTGGGAACAGATGAAAAAGTGGGAAAAATAATGTTGGGGATTCAGGAGTTATGGAATATTGTGAATTATACCAGGCATTAATTCAAATGAGAACCAGCCTTCAGTTCTTGATGTAAATTGCAAGGAGTAATCAGTTTGAAACTAAAAGGGTATCTTTGTAAACAAACAGTAGTGTCTACAGAGCACGGGCTACTGACCAAAAGCAGGAGGCTAGATACCAAGAGATATGGCTTGCAAAATGATGTGACTGTCAGCCAAACGTAGGACAATGGGCGTATGTTAATTGGCCTACATCAAATCAGGCAACAGACTCGGGTTGAGAGTTATTTTGCACCATTGTGACTGAGATCAAGGAAACTTCTGGACCAGAACAATTTTGTCACTTAGCACATGGTCACAGGCATATTTTCTCTATCAGTAATTGGGATAGTTGTGTACTCAGAGAGTCAGCCCTCACAACACTAATTTTGGGTGTTTGGGATCTCTGTCAGAAGCTTTTACACCTTCCGTATGAATTACTTTGTCCCAACAAAGGTGTTTGAACCCTCAGAGGTGTCTTACCAGTTACAATGTGCTCCCACTGTAAATATGTAGTTCAACGGAACCATTTGTCAGACACAAAATATTGAAATAAACAATATCATTGTATTGAATTACCTGCGGTTATCTTTGTTCTCAAGAGCATAAAATCTTGATGTACTTTGATTTTGGGGAGACATCTCCGAGAGAAAGCCTGCTTGTCATGATGAATAAATCTTTATATCTACCAGCTTCAGCGTTTCTCTAGTGACTCAGTTCAACAGTCACAACAAATAAGGCCAAGGAGACCCTGGTACAAAGATGGTGTTCACGTTCCAAATGCAAATGCACACGTGCATTTGGCCTCACGTGCACACTCTTTCTTACACCCTTTGTCCAAACCTCTCCTTCAGTCTCCCCACTCCCCTTTCCGGCTCTCCCATTCCCCGTTCCCTACCCCATCCCTTCTCTATTCCCTTCCCACACCGCATCTGCTCTCTCCCTTGTCACCCCTCCCCGTTCTCCCGCTCCAGCACTTTGCTTTCCCCAACACCAACTCCCTCCCTCCCCCCAACACCCGCACCTCCCCACACTCCAGCTCCTTGGTTGTTCTCCCTTGGTTGAGGCTGATCCCACCCCGACACTGAAGCTTATTGCCTAGCCCAAGCCATCACCCCCTCCCCCCCTCCTCACACACTCATACCCACTGTCCAAGCTTTCCCCATTTTTCACCTCCCTGGAGTATCAGCTGCCCCTAGGCGTTGGAAGGCTCAACCTTCCCAGTGCATTGCTAGTGGGTGGTGGACACACCAACTCATTGCAGTGGCTGAGTGATATGGGCAGACCCCACAAGGAGCATCCACCCCCCCCCTCCCAAGCCTACCACACACCAGATGGGTGTTTGCAACCCACTTTCTGTTGTTTAAGAACCAGTTGTGTAAATGACACACACTTGAAGTACAGGGGACTACTCCCCTACCTGATTATCTGGCCATTGCCTCATCGCCATTTCTGGGATCTTGCAGTGCACATATCGCCCACTATTGAAGGAAAGGATGAGCCCTATACACTTCAATAGTTCAAGACATCTTGGGCTGATGTCATGATAGGGACAATAGAAAAACAAGTCTCTTACTTCTGTCTTGTACGGAGCCCTGTCTTTGACTAATAGAACCAGACAGAAGGGAAACTTGAAAGAGAAACAGAAAACATTGGAAAAATTTAGCAGGTCAGGCAGCATCTGTGAAAAGGAGAGGCAACAGCACCTTCTCCATGGCGGACGCCATCTCCCTGACCCTACACTCATCTCTGGAACATCTAGATAACAAAGACACCCATGTCAGACCCCCATTTATGACTATAGCTCTGCCCAAACTCATTCCAAACTCCTGGATCTAGGACTCAGCACCTCCCTCTGCAAATGGATCCTTGACCTCCTGACCGACAGACCGCAATCAGTAAGGATAGGCAGCAACTCCTCTGCCATGATTATCCTTAACACCGTTGCCCCACAAGGCTGCATCTTCAGCCCCTTACTATACTCCCTATACACTCATGACTGTGTGGCCAGATTCTGTTCTAACTCCATTTACGAGTTGGCAGATGACACCACTGTAGTGGGCCGGATCTCAAACAACGACGAGATGGAGTACCGGAAGGAAGTAGAGAGCATAGTGTCGTGGTGTCAAGACAGCAACCTCTCCCTCAATGTCTGTAAAATGAAGGAACTGGTCATTGACTTCAGGAAGCAGGGTGAAGTACAGTCTGTATCATTGACGTTGAGGAGGAGGTGGTCGAGAGCTTCATGTTCCTAAGTGTAAATCCCACCAACAATTTGTCTTGGTCCAGCCAGGTGGAGAAAGCACACCAGTGCCTCTATATTCTGTTTTCTTCTTACTACTTCGATGTACTGGATGGCACGCAAACAAAACTTTTCACTGTATTTCGGTACACGTGACAATAATAAATCAATACCGAGAGAAAGAGCTGATGTTTCATCAGACCCGAGAAAGAGAGGAATAATTTAGTCTGGGAAGCAGAGGTATGAAGGTGCATCCAGGGGAGTTTCGCTGATGGAGTGAAGATATGTAGCAGGAAAGCTATAGTTATGGTGCACCATTCCAAACTTAAGGATGTCCCCATGGGCTTTAGGGATAATGAACCAGCTTCGAAATGCTGGCACAGTTCCAATGTCAGTCTACTTGTTACCCCTCTACCTTATGCAGTACAAGCGTGCCTTCCCTCACAGGCTAGCCATGACAAAAGAGCTTACAGTACTTACTGAAATCAGTGTAAAAGTTCCAATATAGTCCCAGCCTCTAATTCAGAGGAGTTCTTTTCCTTACCTTCCCTGACGGAAGCAGAATGGTTCTTATTCCCGCTGATAAACCAAAGGACTCAGAAGCCCATTAGATCAGGTTATGTCTTAAAGCTGTCAGGCAGACAGCAGAGGAGACATAAGAGACTGCAGATGCTGGAATCTGGGATACTTTGTTTCTTGCTCCAGGTACACAACAGAGCCTGGGATCAAAATGGGACCAGTTACCTGGTGCGCGCAACACCCTTACACTTTACTTGGCTGCAAAGAACCCCCACATAAGAGAAACAGCTTGCAGTATTGCCAGCTCATTAACCTCATGGCACTTCAGTTTGGTTCAGTGAGTTCATTTTAATTAAGTATTTCCATGCCAGCTCTCAATGCAATACTAATGGGTGACACAAAAATTGGTGGAGTAGTATTTAGTGAAGAAGATTGTCGTGTCAGTATACAGCGGGGACACAGATCAGCTGGAAGGTTGGTTGGAGCAGTGCAGATGCAATCTAGGCAAGTGTGAGGTAGTGCACTTTGCGAAGTCAAATGCTAACAGGACATGGGAAGTGGATGGCAGGGACCTAAGGAGCTTTGACGCACAGAGAGAGCTCAGGGTGCATGTCCATAGCTTGTGACACACGTGGATAGGGTAATGAAAAAATGGCATTTGGTATGTTTGCCTTCTTTGAGTGAGGCATTGAGTATAAGAGTTGGGACATTATGTCGCACTTGTACAATGCATCAGTCAGACTGCATTTGGAGTATTGTGTACGGTTCTGGGTCGCCACACTGCAGGAAGGATGTGGCAGCGATAGAGAGCGTGGAAGAGATTCACCAGGATGTTGCCTGGAATGGAGGGCTGTCATCGAACCTGGGTCTCCGGAGCTGCAGCACCAACAAACTCTGTTTCGAAAAACGTGAACGTTTTGGAATATGTTGCAAGCTCATGTTCCATGGTGCACTGGATCCCATGAGGAACCCTGGGACAGACGCACTGGATTCCAGGAGGAACTCTGGGACAGATGCACTGGATTCCATGAGGAACCCTGGGACAGACGCACTGGATTCCAGGAGGAACTCTGGGACAGACGCACTGGATTCCAGGAGGAACTCTGGGACAGATGCACTGGATTCCAGGAGGAACTCTGGGACAGACGCACTGGATTCCAGGAGGAACTCTGGGACAGACGCACTGGATTCCAGGAGGAACTCTGGGACAGATGCACTGGATTCCAGGAGGAACTCTGGGACAGACGCACTGGATTCCAGGAGGAACTCTGGGACAGATGCACTGGATTCCAGGAGGAACTCTGGGACAGACGCACTGGATTCCAGGAGGAACTCTGGGACAGATGCACTGGATTCCATGAGGAACTCTGTGAAAGGCCCTGGGATAGAGAGATTGGATAGGCTGGGTTTATTCTCACTGGAGCGTAGGAGGCTGAGGGGTGACCTTATAGAGGTGTATAAAATTATGAGGGGCATAGCTAGTCAAAGAGTCTTTTTCCCAGAGTGGGGTTGGGGGGTGTCTGGAACCAGAGGGGAGAAATTGAAAGGAGACCTGAAGGGTAAGTTTTCCGCACCGAGGGGAGTGAATTTCTGGAGCCATCAGGGAAGGTGGTGGAGGCGGATGTAATTATAACGTTTGAAAAGCATTTAGCAGGTACTTGGATGGGAAGAGAGTAGAGGGGTGGGGGCCTAATGTGGGCAAGTGGGGTTAGTGTAGATAGTCATCATGGTTGGCAAGGACAAGATGGGCTGAAATGGTCTCTTCTTGTGCTGTATGATTGTATGACTCTACGATCAGGTACCGATAGGTTTTAAGGCCCAATGCCTTTGGAAATTTTGGGATGAAGTTTCCATCCCCTTGCAACCTCTCTGTGATGAGAGCATTGCACGATTCCTCGGAGTGCTGCAAGAAGATGGGACACAGGGTTCACAAACAAAGCTGGCAGATTCCGTACCTGGAGACCAGCTGTTCACGGGGTCAGATCCAGTGCATCTGGCCCAGGGTTCCTCGTGGAATCCAGTGCATCTGGCCCAGGGTTCCTCATGGAATCCAGTGCATCTGGCCCAGGGTTCCTCGTGGAATCCAGTGCATCTGGCCCAGGGTTCCTCGTGGAATCCAGTGCGTCTGGCCCAGGGTTCCTCATGGAATCCAGTGCGTCTTGCCCAGGGTTCCTCATGGAATCCAGTGCATCAGACCCAGGGTTCCTCATGGAATCCAGTGCACCAGTATCCAGTCTTGGAACATGAGCTTGCAACGTATCCCAAAACTTTCACGTTTTTTGATACAGAGTTTGTTGGTGCTGCAGCTCCAGAGACCCAGGTTCAATCCCAACCTGTGTGGAGTGTGCACACTCTCCCTGTGACTGTGTAGGTTTCCTCCTGGTGCTCTTGTTTCCTCCCACATCCTAAAGACATGCGGCTGACTGGACACTGTAAATTGCCCCTTGGTGTTTGTGGCTGGGAGGGATTTAATGGGGATGTGAGAAAGAATAGGTTACATGAAATCAGTGGGGAATGGAATTGGTAGGATTATTCTAACAGCTGGCATAGATGGGCCAAATGGCCTCTATCAATGTTCTGAGAAAAATGAAAATACGAACAATCATTTTTAAGTGTTTCCTTTTTTTTTGTTGTAACTTAAAATGGTTGACAATATCTAATAGTATTTTAACTTATTTTTTATTGGACGGCTTTGATAGCAAGACTAAATGGGGTGGTGGGTAATGGTAGGCGGAGAGAGATGTTCACAACTCCACTGGCGGTCAAGGAATTTCTGCGGCCTTTCTGTGGGCTGGACCTTGGCGCACAAGTCAAAACTGGCTTCGTCGGGGAGTTCTCCATGGGATACCATAGCAGGTGGATGAGCAGGAAGAGCTGGGACAGAGCCTTTGGTGGAACTCTGGGCCAAGTGCGTGAAAAGCCCCAGATTATTTCTCAGATGCCGATCGGAAATAGTTTGCCTCAGCTCAATCCTGAGAAGGATCCCTTCCTCCAACAGCTCAAGACAGCTCTCACATTCACTGCTGAATAGAGGACACTGCCCGACTCTAGAAATGCACTGTCTGCAGCTACAGGTGGCAGCCACATGCAGACAGAAGCCGAGAGGAAGTTAATTTAAATCATTGGGATATAACGATGGAAAATTTTCACTGGGCAAGTTTAAACAAATATGGATTGACTGGTATTCTAACCTCACCCAAGTGAAGCCTGAAAACTGATGTTTAAGATCCATCAAAGATATTTATTAGATTATTATATATCTGTGCTTTTGAATTGGGCTGTCCAGGGTTTGTGGTCTGTAAAATCAAAGTGACTTTACAGACCTGATTGATGCTACGGGGTCATATATTTGCATAAATACAGGATCCTGGATGAATTCTCCCTCCCCCATTGGGAATGCACCATTGCAAAGACATGTCCTGGAGACAAACCTGTCTCCTTGGGGGATTGGTAGCTAGGGTGATGGATCCCCTCTTTGTCCGTGTGCTTGGCTTGTACATCAGTGATTCATTCTAAACCCTGGAACTGAGGCTTTATAAGACGTTGGTCTGACCGCATTGTGAGCAATTATGGGCCCTGAATCTAAGGAAGGATGTGCTGGCCCTGGCAAGGGTCCAGAGGAGGTACACAGGAATGATCCCCGGAATGAAAGGCTTAACGCATGAGGAGCGTTTGATGTCCCTTGGCCTGCACTCAATGGAATTCAGAATAGTGAGGGGGGGATCTCATTGAAACTTACCGGATACTGAAGAGCTTGGATAGTGTGGACGTGGAGAGGATGTTTCCAATAAGTGGGAGAGTCTAGGATCCGAGGGCACAGCCTCAGAATAAAGGGACACCCCTTCAAAACTGAGATGAACAGGATGGTGAATCTGTGGAATTTGGTATCACGGAGGGCTGTGGAAGCCAAGTCATTGGGTGTATTTAGGGCAGAGATCGATAGATTCCTGATTGTTAAGGGATTAAGGGGAGAAGCGAGGGGAATGGGGTTGAAAGAAAAAATCAGCCATGATTGAATGGCATGATTCTGCTCTTATATCTTATGGTCTTAATATGCTGTCCCCATCCAAGTCACCATCATAGAGTCATAGAGTTATACAGCACGGAAACAGGCCCTTTAGCTCAACTCAGCCCTGCCAACCAAGTTGTCCACCTGAACTAGTCCCACTTCCCTGCGTTCGGTCCACATCCCTCTGAACCTTTCCTATTCATGTACCTGTCTAAATGTCTTTTAAATGTTGTAATTGTACCCGCCTCTACCACTTCCTCTGGCAGCTCGTCCCACACACCCACCACCCTCTGTGTGATGAAGTTACCCATCTGGTCCCCTTTAAATCTTTCCCACTCACCTTAAAGCTAAGCCCTCTAGTTTTAGATAAGATATCTTAATTAGTCACATGTACATCAAAACACACAGTGAAATGCGTCTTTTGTGTAGAGTGTCCTGGGGGCAGCCCGCAAGTGTCGCCACGCTTCCAGCGCCAACATAGCACGCCCACAACTTCCTAACCCGCATGTCTTTGGAATGTGGGAGGAAACCGGAGCATCCGGAGGAAACCCACGCAGATGCGGGGAGAATATACAAACTCCTTACAGGCAGCGGCGGGAATTGAACCCGGGTCGCTGTCGTTGTAATAGCGTTACGCTAACCGCTACACTACCATGACTCCCCTACTCTGGAGAAAAAGGTTGTGACCATTCACATCTATCCCCCTCATGATTTTATAAACATCTATAAGGGCACCCATCAGCCCCCTGCACTCCAGAGGGAAAAGTCCCAGCCTATCTAGTCTCTCCTTATAGTTCAAGCCCTCTAGCCCTGATAACATCCTTGTGAATCTTTTTCTGCACCCTTTCAAGCTTGATGACATCCTTCCTATACCCAGGCTTGCCTTCAGATGTTAATCCTGTTTGAATACTCAGAATATTTGTCACCAAACCTCAAAGAGTTTCTTGGAGATTTTGAGAGTCCCCAGGTCAATCTGAAATAACTGAAGCTGCATTCTTGGCCTGAGGCAAACTGTATTCATCTTAAGTATGATCTGGCAGCATTAGCTATGGTACGCTGCACCCACTGCTTCTGGTATGGGACACATTGGGATTTGAGGGAATAGCAGGAATAACCTCAGATACAACGGTGGCCCAAAGTGTGTTTGTATTTTACCAGAGGATTGGGAAAGAACTCTTCAAGGTTCAGCTTGTCCCTAACTTCTGCACCTGCACATTGCATTGCAGGCGTCAAGTTAGCTGGAACTCAGATTGGTATTGGTATTGGTTTATTATTGTCACTTGTACCGAGGTACAGTGAAAAACTTGTCTTACAAACCAATCTTACAGGTCAATTCATTACTCAGTGCAGTTACATCAAGTTAGTACAGAGTGCATTGATGTAGTACAGGTAAAAAAAAGTACAGAGTAAAGTGTAACAGCTACAGAGAAAGTGCAATGCAATAAGGTGCAAGGTCACAACAAGGTTGATCGTGAGGTCATAGTCCATCTCATCGTATAAGGGAACTTTCAATAGTCTTATCAAAGTGGGGTAGAAGCTGTCCTTAAGTCTGGTGGTACGTGCCCTCAGGCACCTGTATCTTCTATCCAATGGAAGAGTAGAGAAGAGAGAATGTCCCGGGTGGGTGGGGTCTTTGATTATGCTCAAATACCAGCTTGATACCAGCTCAACTGATTTCATACCCCTGCTCTCTGTTCAGGACCAGAACTCAGTCGCCCCAAGCTGAGGAGCCCAACGTACTCTAACCCCTCAGGTTATAGGATGGCACACCGGTACATCCAGTGGTGTGGTACGTGGGTCTCTCATTGGCTAACACCTTCGTGCTGGGAAGGACTGACTCCAAATTGTGCAAAATCCTAAGCAGGGTTTAGGTTGGACTCCTCCATACTCCTTGACTTCCTGAATAGTTTCGTCAGCAAACTACAAAATGTTACAATTGATCCTCCTCAACCAAATCATTGATATCGATTGTGAATAACCCACCCTCATTGGTGATGAACACTTAGCCCAAAAATCAGCTGTACATTCCTCTGTTCCATGAACCAATTCTCAATCCATATTATCAAAATTGTGCCCTCTAATTCTATTTATTAATCTCCGCTACGACACCTTATCCATGTTGATTCTGCCCGGTCCTATTATTATTTTCCAAATGCCCTGTTACCATTTACTTAATAAATTCCAGCATTTTCTCTGTGACTGATGTCAGGATAAGTGGTTATCGACCCCACTTTCTCTCTCCCTACTTTCTTCAATGGTTGGGTTACATTTGTCACCTTCTCATGAGTGGATTCTGAACTAGAAATGTATTTAATCCTGGAACATGATAATCCGTGAATCCATTACTTCCATTGCCATCTCTTTCAAAATCCAAGCATACAGTTAATCAGGTCTTGAGGGTTTGTTGACTTTTAGTCTCATTCATTTCTCCAACGCTAATATTTTCTAATACAACTTTAATTCACCTCGTCAGTCACTCTAGGCTTGGAGATGTTCATTTCCAGGAGGTTTTCTGTGTCTTCTATAATGACTGATAAACTATTTGTTTTATTTCTGTGCCAGTTCAGAATTCCTTTCTATATTTTGTCCTATCCCAGTCTGTAAGGGATCCACATTAACATTTACTAAGTTTTTCCTTTTCGCATAGCTATATGAGTTCTTATAGTTTGCTTTTATGTTTTATGTGGACTGCTCTCATATCAATGCCTGGGTCCTTTTTGGATGAATTGAGAAAAATGCTCAGTGCTGAGGCTTATTGCTTTTCCGGCAACACTGTAAGCTTTTCCTTAATTCTAATATTATCCGTAACCTTTCTTGATGGTCATGTTTGGACCACCTGTGTTTACTTTTCCTTTTTAAAAAAAACTTGTAGGCTCATTATTAATTCTTTAAATGTTAGCCATTTACTGCCATACCTTTTAATGTATTTTCCAATCTACAGGAGCTAACTCATGATTCATTCCTTTGTGGTTTGCTTTGGTTACATTTAAGACCATAGTTTCAGACTGAAAAAAATCATAAAATTCTATCAACTTTTGATTGCTCTTTGCTGAATGCCCCTTAACTATGAGATCATCAGTTAAATCTCTCATTACACAGTAATTGATCTAAAATAACCCATTCCTTCCTAGGTTCCTTAACATACATCTAGAAAATCCTACACACTCCATAAATTTGTCCTCCACGTGTTGCTGTTAATTTTGTCTGCAGTGTCCATGTGATTACAAGATCACAAGATCACAAGATAAGGGAGCAGAAGCAGGCCATTCGGCCCATCGAGTCTGCTCCAAGGAAAAGGGAAAAAGAAATGGGGTGGGAAAAAAAGAGAGAGAAAAAAAAAACTATTCTAATCCCATTTGCCAGCCTTATCCCCATATCCCTTGATACCCTGACTATTTAGATATCTGTCTATCTCCTCCTTGAACACCCCCACTGATCTGGCCTCCACTGCTGTGCGTGGCAAGGAGTTCCACAATTTCACCACCCTCTGGGTAAAGAAACTTCTCCTCATCTCTGTCTTGAAACTGTACCCTCTAATTCTAAGATTGTGCCCTCTGGTCCTGGACACGCCCACCAAGGGAAACAGCCTAGCCACATCTACTCTATCCTTACCTGTCAACATTTTAAATGTCGCTACGAGGTCCCCTCTCATCCTTCTGTACTCCAGCGAGTACAGTCCAAGAGCCGACAAACGCTCATCGTACTTAAGCCCTTTCATTCCTGGAATCATTCTCGTAAATCTCCTCTGAACCCTCTCCAACGTCAGCACATCCTTCCTAAGATGCGGGGCCCAAAACTGCGCACAGTATTCCAAATGAGGCCTCACTAGCGCCCCGTAGAGCCTCATCAACACTTCCTTACTTTTATACACTATACCTCTCGAGATGAATGCCAACATAGCATTCGCTTTCTTAACCACCGATCCAACCTGGTGGTTAACTTTTAAGGTATCTTGTATAAGTACCCCCAAGTCCCTTTGTACTACCGCACTATCAATCTTCTCTCCTTCTAGATAATAATCTACCCGCTTATTTCTACTTCCAAAGTGTACAACTGCACATTTCTCAACATTGAATCTCATCTGCCATTTTCTTGCCCATTCTCCTAAACTGTCTAGGTCCCTCTGCATTCTTTCTATTTCCTCTATGCTCCCTACTCCTCCACTTATCTTGGTGTCATCCGCAAACTTAGCCACACAACCATTTATTCCATCATCCAAATCATTGATGTACAAGGTAAAAAGGAGAGGCCCCAACACCGACCCTTGCGGCACACCACTAGTAACCGGTAACCAACCAGAACGAGATCCTTTTATTTCCACCCTTTGCTTCCTGCCAACCAGCCAATTCTCCACCCATTTTGCTACCCTGCCCATAATTCCATGACCTCTCATCTTATTAATCAGTCTCTTGTGAGGCACCTTATCAAAGGCCTTTTGAAAGTCTAAATACACAACATCTACCGCCTCTCCCTTATCCACCCTACCTGTGATTTCTTCAAAAAACTCCAATAGGTTGGTCAGACAGGACCTCCCCTTCACAAAACCATGTTGACTAGGTCCTATCTTGCCTTGCGCCTCTAGGTATTCGGTAACCTCCTCCTTGAGGATAGACTCCAATAATTTTCCCACCACTGACGTCAGACTAATAGGTCTGTAATTGCCTTTGTGCTGCCTCCCACCTTTCTTATATAACGGAACTACATTCGCTACCCTCCAGTCCTCCGGAACCATGCCAGAATCTATCGATTCCTGAAAAATAATCGCCAACGCCTCCGCTATCTCCACAGCCACCTCCTTCAGAACCCGGGGATGCACCTCATCCGGTCCGGGAGACTTATCAGCCTTAAGCCCCTTTAGTTTTCCAAGCACCTTCTCCCTATTAATCTCAATTGAACTCAGCTCCAATTCGTGAGACTCCTGACTAATGGGCACATTGCTTATGTCCTCCACGGTGAAGACCGATGCAAAATATTCATTCAATTCCCTTGCCATCTCACTATCATCCATTATAATACCTCCTGCACCGTTATCAATTGGTCCTATGTCAACCCGTGTCTCTCTTTTATTCCTTATGTATTTAAAAAAACTCTTAGAATCCTTCCGAATGTTGTCCGCCAGCTTCCTTTCGTAACTCATCTTTGCTTTCCTAATGACCTTCTTAGTTTCTCTCTGCAGATTTTTAAAATCGTTCCAATCTTCTGTTTTCCCACTAATTTTTGCTACTTTGTACGCCGCCCCTTTTGCTTTTATTTTATCCTTCACCTCCCTCGTTATCCACATCTGTGCCTTTTTTCCATTCAAAACCTTCTTTTTTCTTGGAATATATCTGTCCTGCATTGTCCTTATTTCCTGTAGAAATTTCTTCCATTTTTCCTCTGCCGTCCCTCCAGCTAACTTACTCCTCCAATCAATTTGGGCCAACTCATCTCTCATACCTTTGTAATTTCCCTTATTCCACTGAAATATCGATACACCAGTTATCAGCTTCTCCTTCTCAAACTTGAAACTAAACTCAATCATATTGTGATCACTTGTTCCCAGTGGTTCCTTTACCTTTAGTTCCCTAATCACCTCGGGTTCACTACACAGCACCCAATCCAAAACAGCCGATCCCCTGGTGGGCTCCTCAATAAGTTGCTCCAGAAAAACATCCCTTAGACATTCCACAAACTCACTCTCCTGAGTACTACCGCCTTGCTGCATTTCCCAGTCCACCTTCATGTTAAAATCCCCCATAATTATCTTCACATTGTCACTCTGACATGCTTTTTCTATCTCAATCTGCAACTTATGGTCCACTTCCTGACTGCTGTTCGGGGGCCTATATATGACTGCTATTATTGTTCTTTTACCCTTGCTATTTCTCAGCTCCACCCATAAGGATTCCACCTCCTCTGACCCAATGTCCTTCCTTTCTATTGATTTTATATCGCTACTAACCATCATGGCCACACCTCCCCCTCTGCCTACCCTCCTATCCTTCCTATATACTGTATACCCCTTGACATTCAGTTCCCAATCACATCCATCATGAAGCCACGACTCAGTGATTGCAACGATGTCATATTTATTAACCTGTAGTTGTGCCACTAGGTCATCTACTTTATTCCTGATGCTACGTGCATTTAAATATAGTATGTTTAGACTGGTATCTGCTATTGATTTTATTGTACCTCTATTGATCAGCAGATTATCCTGACTTTCTACCTGTCCATCCTTCTTACTATCTTCGCTACCTACTATCTTAGACATGTTCGTGTAGACCTCATCCCCTATCCTAACATTCGGTATCCGAACATCCTCATCCCCGATCCTAACATTCTGTATCCTAACATCCTAAAGTCCAATGTATATTAAAGTTCTATGTAGATTATTGTATCATCCTTGCTACATCCACCCCTACTTAGATATTAAGCCTGATGTTATCACTACAGTTCAGGGGAGATTATGCACAACTTCCAGCAATGCTTTCTCCCCCTTCCAGTTTCTTAGTTCCACCCATACTGACTCTACTTTCTGAGCTAAGATCCTTTCTCTCTGCAGACTTTTAGCTCAATCATTAAAATCACGGCCACCTCTCTTCCTTTTCCATTTTGCCCATCTCTTCTACAAGTTAAGTGTCCGGAAAGTTTAATTTCCAGTCTTTGTCATTTTGCAATCCTGTTTGTGTAATGGCTATTAGATCATGCCCATTTATTTTTATTTATGCCATTAATTCACCTATCATGCTCTGGATGTAATGTGCATTCAGATGAAGAGCCTTCAGTTTTGCCTTTGTGCCATTTTTCACTGCTCTGTCTCTAACTGGAGGTGTCTTCAGCTTAGACGGTCCCTCAGGGATGAGGATGATTTAGTTCCACTGCAGTTTTGTGGGTTTCGAGGTGCCTGATGACACCAATGCGGGAACCATAAACCCATCCAAGATGGCTGATGGTGTAGATGGGTGGGTAGTTTGTGATAGCCCACTCCTTCCTTACACAGGTCCTCTGTGTGCTTCTGATACATGGCCTCAGGACTTTCAATACCATTCTGAATGCTCTCTCTCCAATTTGAGCAGTCAGGGTTAGAGGTTCCTATGGGTTAGTGGGGATGTTGCCATTCTTCAAGGATGCTTTGAACACACACGTGAATCTTTCCCTCTGCTCAGCTGGTAATCTCTTCCCACAGAACAACTTGGAATAGAGTGCCTGTTTGGAAGTCTAGTATGGAGCATGCAAATGATGTAGATAGCCCACCTGAAAGCACGTACCACCAGGACATCTTCTATCCCATTGTTAAAAGACTATAGAACAGTCCCCTAGTACAATAAGATGGACACTTGACCTCACAATCTACCTCATCATCGCCTTGCACCTTATTGTCTGCCTGCACTGCACTTTCTCTGAAAATGTAAGACTTTATTCTGCATTCTGTCATTGCTTTTCCTTGTACTACCTCAATGCACTGTTGTAGTGAAACGATCTGTACGGATGGCAAAGTTTTTCACCGTACCTCGGTACGTGACAGTAATAAACCATTTACCAATTTACTAATTGAACTGAAAGTAATTAGGCATAATGCTGGGGGTGGTGCACTGAAGTGTCTTCTGTAGGTAGTCCAGCTCTCAGAAGCATATCAGAAGGTAGTGACCGAAACGTTGACAGCCTGCGTTTCTCCACGGATGCTGCCTGGCCTGCTGAGTTCCTCCAGCATCGTCGTGTTTTTCTTCTCGATGCCAGCATCTGCAGTCCTTTGTTTCTCAGAAGGTAGTGATCCCTGTCACCCTGTAGACCATGGGGTCATAGAGGCACAGGATTATACAGCACTGAAACAGGTCCTTCGTCCCACCGTGTCCATGCCAACCATCATGCCTATCTATACTAATCACACTTGCCTTCATTAAATCCACATCCCTCTGTTCATTCAATTACCCATCAAGATGCCTCTTAAACATTGCCACTCTTCCTGCCTCCACCACCTCCTCTGGCAGCTCATTCCAGACACCAACTACTCTTGGTGTGAAAGTTTTACCCCTCCGATCCCCTTTAAACCTCCTCCAGAGTTCTGTGCCAGCTTTGATCTTCAGTATCCTTTTCTGCCATTGACCAAAGGCCATGCCGGTGCATTGAAGTGGTGAATGATATAACTGAAGCCTGCCTTCAGGAGCGGTGGCTCCTGAGGTATGGGAAGTGCTCCACATTCTCCATGGCCTTGCGGTGAACCTTTATTGTCTGAGGGTACTGTGGCACCGCAGAGGAAGGATGGTGGAGGGCATTAGACTTGTAGGTGATTAGAAGGCCCAGCCTCTCATATGCTGAGTGAAAGCATCGACAATGACTTGAATCTCAGGCTCTGGGCAAGTGCAACATAGGTCCTGTCTGTATACTGTAGCTCCGCTACTGAAGTTGAGGTGGTCTTGGTTCTGGAGCCACAGGTTGAACTGTTTCCCATTCATTCTGAAGATTAGCTCCACGCCCAAGGGAAGTTGTTGGGAGTTGAGAAGCAACATTGTGGCGAGAAAGCCTGAGAACCTTGGCAATGCTTTCCCTTTGGCAGACAGCAGGGAGAGCCCTCTGTGGTTACCACTATTGGTTTATCACAAGCTGGGGTCTGCCAGGGACATCCTCAGTGCCTCTGGGTTAAGAAAGGGAAAAGGAACAGAATTCCCACTCCTTGTTGGAAACCAGTTCCTTCTGGGAACTTAGCTGAGAGGTGAATGCTAACTTCATTTCGACACACTCCTTGAACTTGCATCGGAACAGCAGCTATCTGCAATGGATGCCCAGGAGAGAAGTCATCGGGACTTTAAAACAAAATTGGAAACTTATTACTTCCTTTGTAGGACCACTGAGGGTGTCTTTGTCAGACCCCAACTGTGATAAACCAATGGTGGTAACCACAGAGGGGTCTCCCTGCTGTCTACCAAGAGGAAAAGTATTGCCAAGGTTCTCTGGAACTGTCTTGTCCTAGTGGCTAAAGATCTACCCTCCAAATCACAGTGAGGATTCTCTCCATCTAGATGCCCGGTGAACTTGACCTTCACTGTTGTCAAGGAATCTCTTGTCCAATACACTTATAACTAATAAACAAAAGTCTATGAAGGAAGTAATTACATTCCCAGTTTTGTACTAACGTCCCGATGACTTCTCTCCTGGGCTACTTGCTGCAGCTGTCAAGAGATTAATTTTCAGAACCTCCTGCACAATTCTGGAAGGTTGAAAGCCTACTGAAAAGAGAAATGAACTTGCAGGTGACAGCCACGTACGCAACTCTCCCGACTCTCAGATTCACGTCTTAACCTCAGCACAAGAAATCAGCCGAGAAAAAGGAAGAGGAGTGAAGTTTTACAAAACTAGGTTCGTCACTGCTTGTAATGCCAGTAGAAGACTTATTGGTAAGTTGATTGCAACATGTACTGAGGTACAGTGAAAAACTTTGTCCTGCATATCATCCATACAGATCATTTCATTACAACAGTACATTGAGGTAGTACAAGGAAAAGCAATAACAGAATGCAGAATAAAGTATTACAGTTACAGAGAGGGCAGTGCAGGCAGACAATAAGGTGCAAGGGCCATGACAAGGTAGATTGTGAGATCAAGAGTCCATCTTATCATACAAGGGGACCATTCAATAGTCTTATAACAGCAGGGTTGAAGCTGTCCTTGAGCCTGGTGGTACATACTTTCAGGCTTTTGCATCTTCTGCCTGATGGGCGAGGGGAGAAGAGAGAATGTCTGGGGTGGGTGGGGTCTTTGATTATGTTGGCTGCTTTACCAAGGCAGTGAGAAGTGCAGACAGAGTCCACGGAGGGGAGAATCGTTTTCGGTTCCATTCATTTCTGCTCAAGGAAGAATCTTGAATGAGGGGACATAGTTACGAGATTAGGGGCGGCCATTTGAAACTGAGGTGTGTAGGAACTTCTCACAGAGGATGGCGTATCTCTGTAATTCTCTGCTGCAGATGGAATGTGGAGGCTGGATCATTGGGGGTATTTAAAAAGGATGTAGATGAATTTTTGAAAGATCGAGGAATTGAGGGCAATGGGAAACTGACACGGAAGAGATAAGGCCTGGGGCAGAGCAGCCATGATCATATTGAATGGTGGCACAGGCTTGAGGGGCCAAGTGGCCTCCTCCTGCTCCTATTTTCTCATGCTCTAGTGAGAGATAATTTCACAGGCAACTCTAACAGAGAATTTGACTCCTTTAACTGTGCCAAATTCCAAAACTTCCCCTCATTCCATCCATCAAATTGCTCCCAACAGTAAATGGCTTCTGTTGCACAGTTTGAAAATAAATTTAAATTGTGTTTCTGTTCAGTGAATTTTAATTACTGGGAGTCTGGAGTTTACCTGTGTCGGGGTAAGTCAGTTTGCACCCACTCTGATGTGTTGGAGCAACACTGGAAGATGAGACTGAGGCAGCTAAATCTAATCATTCATGTCTTCCCAGGTGTGGCACAGCAGTTTATTTTTCATTCAATAGGGATTAATCTAAAAGAATACAGATAAGCAGCAAATGAAAATCAGAAAACTGCAGTGCTGGAAATCTGAAACAAAAAGGGAAGATGCTAGAAATACTCAGCAGGTCAGGCAGCATCTGTGGAGAGGAGTTAACGTTTCAGTTCAATGACCCTTTGTAAGAACAATTAAGCTGCAATTCATGGGGCCCCATATCCCACACACCTTATAAACCATGGAATTTGGCCCCATTTCTCATTGACTCCATAAATCCACCAGGGTCCTATTTCTTGCACTCCCTATAATCTCACTGAGGTCCCATTTCCTACATTCCCAACACATTCTCTGGGGCCCCCTTTTATGCACTCCTTATAAACATGTTTCTCATGTTTTCTGTAAACTCACTGGGGCCTGTTCCCCTTCCTTCCTTTAAACTGATCAGGATCCTGTTCCTAGCACATTCCCTTTAAACTCACTGAGTTTACTGGAAAGTTATTGAACTGCAGGTTGAAACTCTCTAGTCCAACATTCTATAGTCCGGCAACGCCAGTGGTCTGGCACGTTTTGAATCTATGGTACAGATCTGCACCAATTAATTATTTATAACTAAGATCTAAAATTGACTGAGATCTGTACTAAAGGAGAGGTATTTTCCCCAATGCAACTTTATTTCAACTCATTTATTTTGGGCTTGTTGGTGTTCACCATTTCTGGAAGGTCTTCTTCTATATTTGAGTTCACTAGATAAGATTAAAATATCTTTATTAATCACATGTACATCGAAACAGTGAAATACATCTTTCGCATAGTGTTCTGGGGGCAGCCTGCAAGTGTTGCCATTCTTCTGGCGCCAACATAGCATGCCCACAACTTCCTAACCTTAAAGTTTTTGGAATATGGGAGGAAACCCATGCAGACACATGGGGAGAACATACAAACTCCTCACAGACAGCAGCTGGAATTGAACCCTGGTCGCTGGCGCTGTAAATGTTATGCTAACTGCTACACTATCATCATACCTGCCCATATTCTGTAGAACCTGATAAAAAATATTTGTTTAGTTACCCTTGTCATTTTCCTGTACTAATTAACCTACCAGTGCAAATCCTGTGATCTCAGCCGATAGTATTTTCGTCTTACAGAAACTTTGGGATATGGACAGTTCTCGGAACCCTTACATGACCCAGGAAGTGTCTGTACTTAAAAACAGTTCTCCTGCTCAGATGAAGATGATCAGAGGGCAATTTCTGTGGTCCAGATTTTCTGCAGGACAGCACCAATCAGGTCCCAAGGGTGCCAGACTGTAGAGATTGAACCTGTACTGTGAAACAACTTTAATAAGTAGTGAAGTGTTTGGGTTATTGATGGGAGTAACATCCATTAGACCTGAAAATCTGCCAGTCCGGATCCACCAAAGTCCTGAAGGTGTCAGATTATTGGATTTTGCTGTAGTGAGTTCCATTTGCCAGTAAAGCCATCTACAACAACACAGCAGCAGGACCCATCCTGACAGAAATGTCCTTGTCCTTCCAACCCTCGATGCTGGGGCCAGAATACGCCAAATTTCACAGTGCTCCAGTTCAAAGAAAATATAATGTTAATTCTCAAAGTCAAGTTTCTTATCATATGCACAATTACATGTGTGTACAGGTGCAATGAAAAACTTACCTGCAGCAGCATCACAGGCACATAGCATCAGATAAGCAGCATTCACAAGAAAAACATGGATTAAATGCAAATTATACACTTCCCCCCCCCCCCCCCCCCCCCACACACAAGAAAGAACATAATTAGAGCAACAAAAAGTCCATTTTAGTGCAACACAAAGTGCCAGAGGAAATCAGGTCAGGCAGCGTCTGTGGAGGGAAATAAACAGACAACATTTCAAGTCAAGACCCTTCATCAGGACTGGTCACAATGAAGGTGTCCTGAAGGGTCTCAACCCAAAACATCAACTGTTCATTTCCCTCCACAGATGCTGCCTGACCTGCTGAGTTCCTGCAGGTAGGTGTAGGCGTGTGTGTGGGGCTCCGGATTCCAGCATCTGCACAATCTCTTGTGCCTCCATGTTGGTGCAATGTGATCAAAGTGGCCATAGTGTTGCTAAAGTCTAGTGATTAGAGTTGTGCCGGTTGGTTCAAGAACCAAACAGTTGAAGGGAAGTAGCTGTTGTTGAACCCGATGGTGTGGGACTTCAGGCTTCTGTACCTCCTGCCCGATGGTAGCTGCGAGAAGATGGCACAGCCTGGATGGTGGGGATCTTGATGATAGATGTTGCCTTCTTGAGGCAGCGCCTCCTGTAGATACTCCCAATGGTGGGGAGGGATGTGCCTGTGATGTCTTGGGCTGAGTCCACTGCTCTCTGCAGCTTCTTATGTTCTTGCACATTTGAATTACTGTATCAGACCATGATGCAACCAGTCAGGATACTTTCAAAATTATCAATGTGAAAAGGGTCACTTAATATGTTAGAGGCAAGCTTGTATTCTCTCGAGGTCACCGAGAGGTGACCAGCTCAGGTGCTTCAAATGACTGCACAACATGATAGGTTAGGGGTAGGATTCACAACAAGGGCTGTAACCTTGTCATCAGAGACTGCCTTTTCAGCAGTGATACCAGGGAATGCATCATCACTTTGTGGAGATATGGGAGCCTCTCTCCCCCAAAAAGCTGCCAGTGCCAGGGTTGTCAACTGAGAAGTTCAAATGAAGGTTAGATTTTTGTTCAAAGATTTGAAGTGTTCTGGAACCAAGGCAGGTAGATTGAATTAATATGCAGAGAAACCATATTCTAATTGAAAGAGTGTAAGCTTATGGGTCTGACTGACTGCTTCTTGTGCCAAGATTTCACATAATATCACAGCTCTCATTATGACAATTACTTGTGACCACTTTTTAATGTTCCCTTACTGTTCTCAGCTATGTCTGAATTGAAGAACTGAGCAGGGGAAAAAAAAATAATCTTTGGCATCAAGAAGCAAAATATGGCAGATGCTGAAGATCCTGCAATAAAACCAGAAGCTGAAGGTATTTGGCAGGTCAGGCAGCATCTGAAGAGTGAGAAGCAGAGTTAATGTTTCAGGTGATGATAGGGGACCCAGATGTTGACTGTTTTCCACAGATGATGCCTCATCTTGCGAGTCTCTAAGACTTTGTTTTGTGTCAGCTCTGGTGTGTTGAGTTGCCCTCTTTTTTTTTGGACCCAAAAGGGTGAACGCAGGGTAGAGCTCGCAGACCCGATAGGGAGAGGCAGTGTGGAACTCATGGGGTCCTGAAAGGGTGAACGCAGGGTAGAGCTCGCAGACCCGATAGGGAGAGGCAGTGTGCTAAGGTGGACCAGAGGGGGTGAAGGAGGATGGAGCTTAAACGGACCCAACAGGACAGTGTGGGGTGAACCAGGAGCAGGGATGGGCAGTAATCCAGGGAGCACCCAAGTGATCAGGCGCAGGGTGAAGCAGGGAGAGCTGGGTGATCGGAAGTGGTCCGCGAATCACGAAAGGAGAACAGAGCTGGCAGGATGAAGCAGTGACACTGCAAGTAAATAGGATTAGTGTCGATGATAGAAGGTCAGCATGGATACAGTGGGCTGAAGGGCCTGCTTCTGTGCTGTACTACTCTCTGCACACATTCAGAAATAACAACGTTCAAATTGGAGCCATGGTGACTGGGAATGAGTCAGCATTCACTTCTCCACAGAAAGTGAGATGGAAATTTCTCTTCCCCCACAAACTTGGGTTGTTTTCTCTGGAGTGGCAGAGGCTGAGGGGAGACCTGATAGAAGTTTATAAAATTATGAGAGGCATGGAATGAGTAGACAGCCAGTGTCTTTTTCTGAAGTGGGCATGCATTTAAGGTGAAAGGGGAAGTTCAAAGATGTGCAGGGCAGGTTCCCCCCCCCCCCCCCCCCCCCCCCCCCCCCCCCCCCCCCCCAAAAGGAAAAAAAAGTGGTGGGTGCCTGGAATGTGCTGCCAGGGGTGATAGTGGAGGCAGATACAGTAGAGGCTCTTAGATAGGCACATGACTATACAGAGAATGAAGCGACATGGCCCACATGCAGGCAGAAGGGATTCGTAGCTTCAATTAGTTTGGCACAACATTGTGGGCCAAAGGGCCTGTTCCTATGCCCTAATTTTTTCTGGGCGATGATACTAAGGGATGTGAACAGAGGCAGTGAAATGAGATCAAGATACAGAGATCCGTGACGTCGAACAGACTAGAGCCATTCCTGTTATTAATGTAAGCAGCAAGTACTGGGAAGATGCATCATCTATGGAGAGAAAGGACAGCTATCATCCCAGAATGTGAGCAATCATTTATGAGCATGGTTGGACATGCAGAAAGAAAATGAGGTTTCTGGTCAAGAATTTATCCAGGCAGCTTCATAAAAAACAACGACCTTTATAGTGGAGGAAGAGTAAATGCAATGAGCTAAAATGCGAGCAGTCATAAATAGCACATCAAAAAGCAATAGAAGGCTAACAGACTGGGAATCATGCCATGAGAAATAAATCCTTTTGAAAACTAGGTTTCTAAAATTGTCTATAACGTAGTTTGCCTTTTTGTTTATTTGGTGGATCGTGCTCCTATTTTACATAGTTGACACCCCATTCAGGCCAAGGTGGCTTTAAATCAAAAAAAGTTATGGCCCACTATCACTCTTTCTAAAAAGAGTGAAAGATGTTTTATCTGATCATGTTTTGAATTAGCACTCAAAGTGGGTATCAAAAAAAAACATTTTGCAATAGTCTGGAGCCATAAAGCACCTTTAACAAGTGAAACAATCCCTCAGTTCACCAAGGCTCCAATCTGAAATTTATCCTCCTCCTTTTGGACGCCACCCACTGAGGTAACTTTTTAAATGTGTCTCACCTATCAAACCTTCAATCTTTTTAAAGACCAGCTAGATCATTCTTCTACACTGAAGGAAACACATTGGGTCAGCAAAGGCTCTGCTCATAATTTAACCTGCTTCGCCCTGTAATCATTCTGGTTCTGCTGCACCTTTTCCAAGACCAATATATCCTCCCTGAGATGCAATATCCAGTCCTGAACACATTCTCCCCAGATGGGCTGACCAAGTTTCTCTTTAGGTACAAGAAAACTTATTTTGAATGCTGATGTGTAAACATTTAGACTTCATGGGACAGGTTGCTGTAACTTCAGGACTATAGCTTGGATATAATGCATGGGGCAGGTGCTGGTTGGAGTCATCAAATACTGTTCCACATTTTACCCTCCATCAGAGCAAATTGCTGATTGGATCCTTCAACCACATTCTCTGCTTTCCTTTGTGTTGGATGTCAGAGTAGAAAGAGGAAACAGACAGTCTGAATTACATTTTCATGGAAATAATGACAAGGCTACTTACACTGCTCATGCCCACCTTTTCAGCCCCGATACACCTCACAGGGATTCTTCTTGAACTGTTGTACTGTGAGGTAACATTCCTTGAAAAGGTCATGACATTGGTAGAGCACAGGAGGAAATACTTGGCCCATGATACTCACTCCTGGTAGAGCAATCTGGTCAATTCCATTCCCTCTATTTACTCAGAGCTCTCCAGATTATTTTCCTTCTAATTCCCTTTTGAAGACAACTTCTACAGGCAGTGGGTTCCAGATCATCACCACTCTCAGTGCAAGAGGTTTCTTTCTCCCACCATCCCCCCTGCCCACTTCTATTTTGCCCATGAGTTTAAATCTGCCCTCCTGACCCTTGAGCCATCACTTATGGAAGCATCTTCCATCTGTTTACCCTATATAAACCAGTCACTGCTTTGTAAAAAATCTACTCGTGATCTTCTCTGCTCCAAGAATGACGACGTGAGCTTCTCCGACCCAATCTTATGCCAAAATCTCTCATTCTGGGAACCATTGCAATACATTTTTCTGAACCTTCTCTTGAACCTTCATATCCTTCTTAAACTGTGCCAGTTAGTCTATACAGACATCCTCCTCCTTTCTGCTAACACTTCTCACTTCTCTGCATTAAATTTCATTTGATGCTTGACAAGCCAATCTCCCACCCTGCCTCCAGCTCACATTGTCCACTACTATCCAGCTCACTGCCCACCATATCCCCAGGTTTCCTGTCCTCTGCAAATTGGAAAAAATTCTACCCATCACCCTCATATTCAAGTCTTTAATATACAAAGAAAACTGATCTCAGCACTGCCCCCAACTACCAACAACCTCCAGTCTAAAAAGCAATCATTAACCATTACTTTTTTTTCCCCTTGAGCATATTTTTGTCCATATTGTCCAACATTCCAGAGACATCAATGTTGTTAATCAGCTGTGTGTTAAACTTTGTCAAACTGCGCTGCACTGCTGCTGCAAAACAAATCTCACGTCATACATCAGAGATAATAAATCTGATTCTGATCTCCTGGAAATCCAAGTAGCTGGCACCCACTACACTCCATCAACCTTCTCCGTTTCTTCATCAGACAACGGTCAGGACTTTACCATAAGAATATGGAAGGATAAGCTATAGGTGTATTGATCTTATTCTGATCTGATGTTGGTGACCAGTTTATCTTATATTTCATTAATGATTCTGGCTGTAATGTTGGGTTACAATTGTAGGACAGGCTACACCTCAGATGGCATTAAGAGTTACCATGGAGAATTAGAATGGCTGAAACATTCCCTTTGCCAAGAACTATTTGTGGCTAATGGCTTTATACTTCAAAATAGCTGCAATGATAATTGCTCTAAACCAATTTGAACCAAATGGGGTAGACCCACTGAGGTAACAAGATATGAACTCCATTAACTAGTACAAGTAGCTGTTGCTGTAGATTTGATTTTTTCCCCATCATTGTCAAGAAAATAGAACATCAAGTAACTTTGCTGCCAGATAATTGCAAATTTGCATCAAAGTAACAACATGGAAGAGTCCATTTGGCCAGAAATGTTAATGCTCCGAGGTTCCTTCCAAATGTTCATTTGACTCCATCCAAATCATTCATTTTCCCTTGTACACTTTCACTTCCTGTAAATCTAGCCACGTCCTCCATTCACTTCAACAACTGCATGTTGTAATAAACTACATTTCACACTAAGGGTTGATTCTTTATTATGGCATGTAACCTCATTGTCTTTTTAAATGGATGATTCAGTTTGTTGGAACTTCTCTTCATAGTTCCAATGTAACATGCATACTGTTTCAGCAACTGCAAAGCTGGCAAGCACAAGACCTTCTTCATATTTCCATACGATGAAAACAAAGGCCATTTCAGCTTGTGTCTACAAGCTCACAAAACAATCCCATTCCCCATTAATCTTCCCTGTAATCTCTTCTCCCCACATTCCCAACCACCCCAGGATCCTACCACCTCCCTCCACACTAGAGGCAATTTACAGTGGTCAATTAATCTCTCTCATGTCTTTGGGATGAGAGGAAACTGGAGCACCTAGAGGAAACCCACACAGTCGCAGGGAGAATGTGAAGACTCCACTCAGACAGCACCAGAGGTCAGGATTGAACCTGGGTCTCTGGTGCTGTGAGGCAGCAGCTGTGCCACCCTCCTCTGGGGGAGCGTGCTGTGGGTTTAGGCATGGAACTGAGCACCAAATCTTGGCTGGCATTCCAGTGCTGTAGGGAGGGAGAGCTGAACTATTGGAGGTAGGGTATTTTGTAAGAATGAAGACAAGGCACTCAGTACCTTCTTTGGTCTACAAAAGATACCTTAAAAAAAAAGTGTTCTCCTGGGGTCCTGGCTGATATTTATCCCTCAATTTTTCCTCTGGGTGCTCTGGTTTCCTCCCACATTCCAAAGACGTATGGGTTAGGAAGTTGTGGGCGTGCTATGTTGGTGCCAGAAGTGTGGCGACACTTGCAGGCTGCCCCCAGAACACTATGCAAAAGATGCATTTCACTGTGTTTCAATGTACATGTGACTAACAAAGATATCTTATCCTATAAAGCAGATCCTACAGGTCAACAAATAAGGAAATTGTAGAGCAAATCTGCAAGCAGATGAGGAAATGTGCAAGACCTGTGGAATGGTGATATTGAATGACTTCAATTGCCTCAATATTGATGGGAATATTGTTAGCATAATTGGGCAAAGAAATGCAGTGTTCAGGATGATCTTTGCAAGGATCAGTTATTGCTTCAATGAGGAAGTATTGTTGCATCTGGTTCTGGGGAATGAAGTGGATCAAATGTCAATGGGAGAACATTTAGGAACTGTGATCAATAGGGCCATAAAGTTTAGTTTAATAACAAAGGGACAAGGAGAAATCCAAAGTTAGTCTTCTTAAATGGGGAACTAACTTCAATAAGTTGAAGGAAGATTGGTCCAGGATAAGGTAAAGCCAAATATTTTAAGGTAAACAGCATCACAACAATGGATGGCTTTAAAAGTGAATATTCTAGGACCAGGCTAAATACATTCCCATTTGGAAATAAAATGAGAGCGAAAGACTGAGTCTATGGATGACATAGAAAAGATGAACCAAAGACAAATTGTATGATGCAGGTAAGATGAGGTTAGAACCTGGCTCAGTAAGGAAAGCTGAGAGGGGGGGTGAAAAAGGACAGGATGAACACATGGAAGGGATAAAAAGTGAATGGCCATTAACACAAGAGAGGAACAGTGAAGTATTCTGCAGGCATGGAAACAGCATGTTGCTGGAAAGAGGGGTGGAGCATATTAGGGATAAAGAAGGTAATCTCCTCAAAGAGACAGAAGGTATACAGGCCGTCCCTACGATACGAACACCCGGCTTATGGACACCACTAGATAATATGATGGCAGCTCATTCTCAAGTTCAGAAGTCCAACATACATTTGTTCCTACGAAAGCAGAACTAGTTTTCCCCCTCTCCCTTCACTTCCAGTAATTGTTCTTTCTTACCACTCTTCATGCCATTCATTACAATATTGCGGAGGCACGGTTACTGTGGCAACTGATTTTTGTGTGTTCTGATGTATGGACAACTGTGCTTCATCCCCATTTGTTACACAGGGATGGAGCACAGTTGGAACAAGTGAGAAATCTGTATTGGTCTTCAGCAAGGAAGAGAGTGTTGCCAAAATTAAAGCAGGGGAACAGAGAATATTGATAAGGGAAAGGTTTGCTCTACTTAAGTCACTTAGTCTGATAGGTGATGGGCCAGGATGCTGAAGGAGGTGGAGTTGCCATTATCATTTGATCTTCAAGATGTATGGGAGGTTCCAGAGGACTGGAGAATGGCAAATATTACACTTGGTTCAAAGAAGGGGTGTCAGGACATTACCAGCAATAATGAGCCAGTTTGACCCAGGGATAACTAGGAAAACTCATGCACTTGGAGAAATTTAAACAAGGATGAGACAGCACAACTTTGATAAAAGCAATTTGGTGTTTGACTAAGCTGATTGAGCTTTTTTGATGAGGGAAGAGAAGGTTGATGAAAGAAATAGATTTTGTCAACATGGATTTTTCAAAAGGCATGGTCAAATCTGAGGGTAGGAAATTAAGGTCAGTAGCAACACTAATAGAAAATTGTCCTAAAGGCAAAAAAGCAGTGAACAGAAATAAATGGTTGTGTTTAAGACTGGAAGATAGTGGACAGAGGTGTCATCATGTAGAGACTGTGGCTGTTTTTTTAAAAATGCATTTATAATTTAGACATGAGTGATGAAGGTAAAATGTCCATTTTTTTTTACAAGTGTTATAAACAGTGATAATAATAGATTACAAGAGGACATAGGTTGGTTGAGTGGGCAGACAAAATTTAATACTGAGAAGTGCAGAGGTGCACTTTAGCAGAGAACTAATAATGAAACATGGTTACAGAGATGGGGGCGGAGGGAGGAACCTGTGTATGTCTTTGAAAGTGGTAGGGGGTCTTAAGATGGGGTAATGCATAAAGAATGAGGTCTTAAGCTTCATAATAGCAACAGAGTACAGAAGTTGAGAAACAAAGGATTGCAGATGCTGGAATCTAGATGAAAAACATGATGCTGGAGGAACTCAGCAGGCCAGGCCACATCTGTGGAGAAAAGCAGACGGTCAATGTTTCAGGTCAGGACCCTTCTTTGGGACTGAAGATAGGAAAAAGGGGAAGCCCGATATATAGGAGGGAAAAGCAGGGCAGTGATAGGTGGACAAAAGAGGGGAGGTGGGGTGGGCACAGGGTGGTGGTGTGTTCAAAACACAACAGTACAAAAGTTGTATTGAACCTATCTAAAACACTTGGCCACAGGTGGGGTAATACATCCAATTTTGGTTACAATCACTTTCAGAAGGATATGACATTCCTTAAAGTGCTTTTTGGGAATGAGTTCCAGCTACTAGATCTGACCAGAGAAACTGGGACTGATCCCTTTGAAACCAAGGATGTAGAGTGGAGATTGAATGGAAGTCAAAACTAGTTCAGAGAAGGTCGATAGGGGGAATCCATTTCCTTCATAGGTAGTTCAAGGACCGGAAGGCACAGATTTAAAATTTAAGGCAAAAAGTTACAAGTGGGAAGTGAGGGCAGATGTTATTAATGCTGAGGGTGGTTATAATGATGGGGCAGTGTAAACAATCAGGGCCTACAAAAGGAAACAGGATAGCCACTGGAAATAGAATAAACAGCAGGGAATCTCCGGAGAAAGGTCAGGGGAATGGGACTGGCAGCAGCGCATTTCTAAGCAGAGGGCGCTGACTCGATGGGCTGAACGGCCTCCTTTGTGCCGTGTGATTGTGATTCAGAGACTGTGGGCATTTACCTCTGTGCTATGTGAGACTGTAAGAACGCAAAAGACAGGAATAGGAGTGAGCCATTCAGCCTGCTCTGATATACAACAGAGATCCAACCTGCCTCCTCCATTTTCCTACTTTTCCCCCCCATTATTCCCTTATTGGTTAATTACCAGGACAAGGAATTCCAAAAATTCACAACTCTGACTCAGTCTCAGTTTTAAATGGGTGGCCCTTTAATCTGTGACCATGACCTCTTAGATTCACCCATGAGGGAAAACATCTTCTCCCCACGTCCCTCTCCATCCCCCAAGAATCTTATATTTCCAATTAGATCACCTCTCATTTTTCTATTTATCAGTGAATACTGACTCACCTTTTTCCAATCTTTCCTTGCAAGATCTCTATGTTGACTTCAGGAAAGGGGGCAGTGTACATGCACCTGCCTTCATCAACGGTGCGGAGGTCGAGAGGGTTGAGAGCTTCAAGTTCCTGGGAGTGAACATCAACAGCCTGTGCTGGTCAAATCACAGATGCCACAGCCAAGAAAGCTCACCAGTGCCTCTACTTCCTCAGGAGGCTAAAGAAATTTGGTTTGTCCCCTTTGACTCTCACCAACTTTTATCAATGCACCATAGAAAGCATCCTATTGGATGTATCACAGCTTGGTACAGCAACTGCTCTGCCCAGAACCACAAGAAGCTGCAGAGAGTTGTGGACACAGCCCAGTGCATCACAGACACCAGCCTCCTCTCCTTGGAGAGTCTTTACCTCTCATTGTCTTGGTGTATCAGCCAGCATAATCAAAGACCCCACCCACCAAGGACATTCTCTCCTCTTCCATCGGGTAGAGGATACAGGAGGCTGAGGGCACGTACCACCAGACTCAAGGACAGCTTCTACCCCACTGTGATAAGACTGTTGAACAGTTCCCTTATACAATGAGCTGGATTATGACCTCACGATCTACCTTGTTGTGACCTTGCACCTTATTGCACTGCACTGTAGCTGTGACACTTTACCCTGTACGGTTAGTGTTTTTACCTATACCACATCAATGCACTCTGTACTAACCCAATGTAACTGTACTGTGTAATGAATTGACCTGTACGATTGGTTTGTAAGACAAGCTTTTCCACTGTATCTCAGTACAAGTGACAATAAACCAATACACCCAGAATCACTGATGAACTTTCTCAGAACTGCCTCCAATGATAATGTATCTTTCCCTTATACAAAGACTAAAACTGTTCCTAGTACTGCAGAAGGGGTCCCAATGAGTTGTACAGTTGCAGGAAGACTTCCCTACATTTGAACTCCAGTCCTCTTGCCCCTAATTTCATCGGCCTTCTGCTCTTCACAATAGCGTTGTTTCATGTGGGAGGATCCCCCAAATCCATTTATGCTGCAGCTGCCTTCATTTAAATAATAATCGTTTTATCATTCTTCCTGCGTGAACAACCTCATTTTCCCCAGTCTGTGTACATTTTTGCTACATACTAACTGGCTGTCATGCCTTCTTCATTGACCGTGCTTCAATAATCCCTCATTGGAGGAAAAGCACATCCAGATGCCCTGAGTTTGATTTCTAAGAACAGCTTGCTTTCTATGCCAGCCTGGGTTTTGAGCTGATTACTTTCAAAATATTACTGGTAACATGAAAATACTCACTGGAATACCCAGGTCTGAGTTTTATCAAAAACTAACAGAAAATTCAGAACAGTCCTTAGAAATATTTTGTACTTCAGTCAAAATTTTAAGCTGGAAGAAAGACAATGACGTGGTTGGAATTTGGTTTGCTTTGTGGTCAATGAGACCAATTTAAAGTCTTAATAAATTTTAATTGGTTGGGGGTGGATTACTTTGCAATAAATAAAAAAACTATACATTTAAGGCAATTAGTGGAGACAAATACTTTTAAGTAGCAACTCCTTACATCACTGAAATTACACTGAGTGCTCTTTACAGTGAATTACCTTTGGAGTGTGGTGATTAGCAAGTACACGATTCAGACCTCAGCTTGCCCCTAATTTCAGCAGAAGGTAGTTAATTACAAGACAAAATGACAAATTTACCTATTTTGTTGCTGCAGAATTATGTCCCTTATGCCCCATCCCCATTGTCACCGAGAGCAGCATGTGGGGGTGAATAAATACTCTTCCGATTTAAATTCCAGGCATTGGCAATAGATTCAAGACATCCGAGCTGTGGACAGGAGTATCTGATCTTGGTTACCGGGCAAATAAAGGAGAACAGGCTCCTTCAACTTCCAATGAACTTCAGCAATTAATCAGCAAGATGACTTTAAAAGTTCCGAAAGTCAATGTTTCAGAAAATCAGAATTACTTGTCCTTGCTAGGCAAAGCAAATCCTCCAGTTATCAGCACTAGGTCTGTGCCAACCATCAAGCACCCATTTCTATAAATCCTACACTAATCCAGCTTTATTCTGCTCATGTTCCCATCAGTTTCCTTGGAATCTGCCACTCAGCAGGGTCACCTTACAGTGGCCAATTCATCCACCAACCTGCGTGTCCTTGGGATGCAGGAGGTAACTGGAGCAGCTTGGGGGCGGGGGGGGGACTCACGGTCACAGGGAGAACATGCAAACTCCGCAGACGGCACCGCAGGTCAGGATGGAACCTGGATCACTGGAGCGGAGGCAACAATTCTTCTGGCTGTGTCACTGTGCCACGTCCTATCCCGTCTTCAGTCACCTTCTCCCACCTGAAGTTATCTCAGGAGACTGTTACTGGTAAATGAGGTAGAGAATTGCTAATTCAATAAAGCCTGGTAATGAAAGAAAAAGCAGGCTTCTAAACTGGACAAAGTTCCAAAAGACGTACTGGTTAGGAAGTTGTGGGCATGCTATGTTGGCACCAGAAGCGTGGTGACACTCGCGGGCTGTCCCCAGAACACTCTACGCAGAAGATGCATTTCACTGTGTCTTAATATACATGTGACTAATAAAGATACCTTATCTTACCTTATTGAGACCATGGAGGGGCATACTATTGGCAACCGATAAATCTGTGGTTAGGATATCAGAATTTGATAAATATAGGAAAGATAGATAAACATAGTCCAAGTATATAGCTCTGAAAGCAGTAACGCAAGTAGATTGGGTGGTAAAGAATGTGTAATGACATGCTTGCCTTCATCAGTCAGGGCATTGAGTACAAGAGTCAGGAAGTTATGTCGCAGGTGTATAAAACTTTGGTCAGGTCACATTTGGAGTATTACGTTCAATTCTGATTGCCCCATTACAGCAAAGGCATCGAGGGTTTGGAGAGAGTGCGAAGACTCACCAGGATATTGCCTGGATTAGAAAGTATTAGCTCTAAGGAGAAGTTGGACAAACTTGAGGGAAAGGGGGTGACCTGATAGAAGTTTATAAAATTATGAGAGGCACAGATAGGGTAAATAATCAAAGTCTCTTTCCCAGGGTAGAAAAATCAAATACTAGAGGACATGCACTTAAGGTGAGGGTGAAAGTTTAAGGAAGATGTGCAGGACAAGTCTTTTACACAGAGTGGTGGGTGCCAGTGTGCTGTCAGGGGAGGTGGTGGGAGCCGACGCTGTGGTGGTGTTTAAGGGACATTTAGACAGACACATGAATGTAAAGGGAATGGAAGGATTATGGGTCATGTGCAGGCAAATGGGATTAGTTCCATTTGACTTCATGGTCAGCACAGACAATGAGGGCTGAAGGGCCTGTTCCTGTACTGTTGTATGTTCTATAGGGATGAGTGCAGAATTGGTCAGATCTTGGGACAGGAGTTCAGTAATGTATCTCAAGAGTTTGCTTATCCCAGAGTCTGACATAAACTTGAGGCATTGTGCCAGCATCCACTTTGGATATAGGACCTCTTTCCATGCCCTCTGATTCCATGACTATAATGAATCATTTTCTCCTTCTTGGGTTTTGTTCTATGAGGATATGCTTTTAGCCAACAAGTGAAACATTGGTAATCGTGTCAGGGAAATTGAACTCAGGTCAAATAAAGGCTGGGGAAATTGGAGAACCAAAGGCATTTGACACTTGTCCCAGCAGATCACATCTCCTCCAGAAGAGTTTCTGTTCCACAAGGGATTACCAGCTGTTAATCCCCACTGCAGCCAACCCTTGGTCTGCTTGAATGAAGCTGTCCTTGTGAATCAGTGCCAACTAGGCAAAGTTTTCAGGTGTTAAGCCAAGCCCGGCGGGAGACAAGCTGAGACAAGTCAAATAGAATTCACTTAAAGCCTGCTGAATAACTTGGAGTCAATTGGACGCACAGAAATGGTCCCGTGGCCTGTCCATGCTGACCTTTTAACCCTTCTACACGAATCCCATTTCCTTGCATCAGAAAAGGTTCACCAGAAAGCTGCCTGGATTAGAAGACATCTGTTATAAGGAGAGTTTGGACAAACTTGGGTTGTTTTCTCTGGAGCAGAGGCTGAGGGGTGAATTGATTGAAGTTTATAAAATTATGAGGCACAGATAGGGTAGACAGTCAATCTCTCCCCCAGGATAGAAATATCAAATACTAGAGGACATAACTTTAAGGTAACGGGGGGGGGGGGGGGGGGGGAAGGGAGTTTAAAGATGAGCAGGGCAAGTTTTATTAAAAAGAGATTGGTGGGTACCTGGAATGCACTGCCAGGGAGTGGTGGAAGCAGATGTGATATTGGAGTTTTTAAAAAGAGGCTTTTAGATAGACACATGAATGTGCAGGAAATGGAGGGATATGGATCATGTGCAGGCAGAAGGGATTAGTTTAATTTGGTGTCATGTTTGGCATAGACATTGCAGGCCAAAGGGCCTATTCTATGCATTCTTCTATGCCTTACCTGTTTAGGTCCGTCTAAATGCCTTTTAAACATAGTAATTGTATTTGATTGTATAAGATGGTGGTTGATATCTGGAATACAGGTCCTCTGGAAGTGTATTCCAGATATCAACTGCTATCTTAGATTGGAACACAGCAACGAGGGCAGGCCTTTGGGATACAATCTATAATTTCCAAGTCTGCAGATGACACCAAACTTGGCAGTGTTGTGAACTGAGGAGAATGGTGACAGATTGCAGCAGGACAGACAGGATGGTGATATGGGCAGACATGTGGCAAATAAAGTTTAATGCAGGGAAATACGAGGTGATGCATTTTGGTCAGAAGAATGTAGAATAAAAGATATCATTCTGAAAAGGGTGCAGGAGCAGAGGGCACTGGGAGTATGGGTGTAGAAATCTTTGAAAGTGGCAGGGCAGGCTGAGAAAGTGGTTAATAAGGCATAGACATTTCTAAGCTTTACCAGAAGAATGGAGTATAACAGTAGGGACACCATACTGAACTTTTATAAAACATTGATCTGTCCTCTGCTGAAGTATTGTGTTCAACTGTTCACCACATTATGGAAAGGAGGTGAGGGCACTAGAGAGGAAATTAACAAGAATAGTTCCTGGGAGGAGAGACTAGTTACAAGGATAGATTAGAGAAGCTGTGATTTTTCTTTGCAGAAGGGAAGGTTGAGGGCAAATGGAAGGATATAAAGTGATGAGAATCTTGGCAGAGTGGGTAGTGGGAGGCTGTTCCCTTAGTGAAGGGGTCAAAGACTAGAGCTACCAGGTATAAAATAATGTGGAAGGGAATTAAGAGCAACAGAAGGAAAAACTTCTTTATGCAGTGTGAAAGGAATTGGGAGCACACTGCCTGCAGACAAGATGGATGCAGGTTCCATTGTCACCTTCAAGAGGAGAGTGGATAAAGAAAAGTTTGCAAGGCTGCAAAGAAGGGACTGAGGGGTGGAATTGGAGAGATACACTGGTAAAGAGTAGGCACGGACTTAATAGATTGAGGGCTCCCTCCTGTAACCACACAAGGGGTCTGTGACTTCCTCAGTCAGACCATTTAAAGATGGGCAATAAATGGTGGTGTCATCAGTGACATCCACATCCTGTGAATGAATAAATGAAGAACTTGCCATCTAATGTAAGAATGGTTGTTAAGAACGATTTGGTTATCAGCAGTCGTACACGAGGACCTTCTGGGACCCGATCAAGTGTTGCAGGCCCAACACTTCTCCAGGCAATAGTAGGAAGTCCATTTTCCCCCAACTTTGTTCTCTTATGGACTGAGTCAATGAAAACTGACCAACTCAAGTCTTGGAAAGTTGGCAGAGCTCAGCTGGGATAGTCACGCCCCCACTGCATTTCATTACAATGCGATTGGACTGCAGCAGACCACCTTGGTCAGTCCGTCAACACACTCTCTGCTGAGATTACCCGAGATGGAGGACAGAAGTGGCATCACAGCCTTCAAGTTCTCCCTGGAGTGGCAAAACATTTTGACATTGACATATAACCAGCAGTCTGTTATCATGGGGGGGGGGGGGGGGGGGGGGGCGCACACAGTGGGCAGAGTCAATATCCTGCAACTCCTAACAAAGCACCACTTTGAGTGTATCTTCATCACAAGGACCACAGCTCTTCAACACAAAGGTCTCCTACCACCTTAAGACACGAGTCTAGCCATATTGCCGCAGAACCCAGCACTTCCTTAAAGTGAGCTGATAGCAGAATGTGCCTTGTGCTTCATTTAGCCTACTCTGAAGTCAAAGCTATGTCTAATCTCATTATTTCTATAGTTCCCCCTTGTCCAACATTTCTCACTACATGCAAGTGAACCTATGCATAATTACCTGCAACATTAATCATAAGCCCTTCTTTATTTGACACAACAGAAACTAGTCATTAATTCACTGATACAGAAGTTAATTAGAAGTAAACAGGCTACATGACTTCCAGTTCTGAATTGATGATAGCACTGGAATAATTACATCAGCTCAGCCAAAGGTTGAGTGCAGTGAGACAGAGTTTACCTCATAAACCCAAAGTTTTTAGGTCAGGAAGGTAGCTCAAAATGACAGATCAGCCTGGGAGTCCCATTATTCAAATTTATGCTACAAAAAAATTATACCTCACTTTTAATTTGCATGTTGGTGGAATAAGTGAACTGAACAGATACCCTAGTGTTAGAATAGCTCAATGAACTGGAATGTCAGGCAGCATACCGCATCTGTGGCAATTCCTTGCAGGGTAAAGAACACAATAAAGAATGAGGAGGAGGAAAAGGAAGAGGTGTGTTTATGAGTTGTGTCTTTCAGCCAATGAAGCCTTTGAGGTGTCATGTAGCTAAATGAGGCACATAGTATGCTTGCCTTCATCAGTCAGGGTATCAGAGTCATGCTGCAGCTGAGTAAAACTTTGCTTAAGGCTGTATTGTGTGGAGCTCTGGTCACCCCCATCACAGGAAGGATGTGCAGGCTTTGGAGAGGGTGCAAGAGGTTCACTAGGATGTTGCTTGAATTAGAGTATCAGCTAGAAGTTGGATAAACGGTGGTTTTCTCTGGAGCACCAGAGGCCAAGGAGAGACATAATAGAAATTTACAAAGTTATGAGGGGAACAGACCGGGTAGACAGTCAGAATCTTTCTTCCCCCCCAGGTTCAATAGGTCTGATCCTAGAGGGCACAGCTTTAAGGCAAGAGTGGGAAAGTTTAAAAGAGATGTGTAGGGTAAGGTTTTTTTAAAAAAAAATACAGTGGTGGGTGCCTGGAATGGGCTGCCAGGGATAGTGGTGGAAGCAGATACAACATAGGCACTTAGACAGACACATGGATAGGCAGGGAGTGGACGGATATGGATCATGTGCAGACAGATGGGTTTAGTTTAATTTATCAGACATCATGGGATGAAGGACCTGTTCTAGTGCTGTAGTGTTCTACGTTTCATATTCTTTATAAGTGTGGTATTGAACTTGTGCAAAGGAACCCGAGCTTGTGGGTGAACAGTGGCAGGGCTGAGAAGGTGATTTAATAAGGCTGTGAGGATGCTATCCTTTTTTCCTCAATTAAAACCATCTCAGGAGATTCCTTATCCACTGACATCTTCTACAAACCCACTGATGCCCACAGCTACATCAATTACAGCTCCTCCCACCCCATCTCTTGCAAGGATGTTGTCCTTTTCTTAAAATGAAGATTGAATTCTCCCACTAAGTAATCCCCAACCCTCACCATACTACTTCTCATCTTTTTCCTACCTTCCCCCCTCTCCTTACCTTTGACCCATCCTCAGTGGATCTGCTCTCCCCTCCTCCCCCACACCTGCCTATCACTCTTACCTGTATCTACCTATCACCATCCTGTGCCCACCCCACCTCCCCTCTTTTGTCCACCTATCACTGCTCTGCTTTTCCCTCCTAGATATTGGTCTTCCCCCTTTTCCTATCTTCAGTCCTGAAGAAGGGTCCTGACCCAAAATGTTGACCACCTGCTTTCCACCATGGATGTGGCCTGGCCTGCTGAGTTCCTCCAGCATCATCGTGTTTTTCATCTAGATTCCAGCATCTGCAGTCCTTTGCTTTTCTACTAATAAGGCTGACATAATTTTGGACTTCATAGAGACATTGAGTGTAAAAAAGCAGGAAGGGGATGTAGAACAGTGGTATGATCTCAAATCATCCCACAAAAGCCCTTTACTGACTTGATAATCATGGGAGTGGAGGTATAAAAAGCTGACAAGGGAATGAGAACTCAAACTGTCAGGAGACCTTGTTTATCCACTGCAAGGGTGAACAGGGCTTTGCTTTAACATTTAATCTAAAAGACAGCATCCTTGGCAGCTCAGCACTTGCTGCTCAGAAGGGACATGACAACATAGCCCTGGTACCACTGGGGTGGGTGTTTGCTGTGTGCTCAGTGATGTGCAGCAGACAGCAGAAGAGCAGTGGCCCAGCTGAAGCCCAAACAAAACACTGGACAGGAAGCCCTTGCTGCTGACCACCATGGCAGCAGTAGGAGGTGTCACACAAGCAAAGTGGTTCAATAGTGAGATATCACCTTCTGCTCTGAAATTACCTGTTAATTAATTGCAGTTAACCCCATGATCATTGCAATGTTTACAACAGGTTCTGAAAGGGACATGCATCTTCAAAAATATATTACAAGGCTGAATGTTTGCTTTGAAACAATGGCTAACTTTCACCTTACTTTTTGCAATCAAAAATGTAGATTAGTTTCAAATGGCCTGGTGATCGATCCCGTAAATCCATCCCAACTGTTTGATCCCTGGTGGTGGGATGTGTGGCAAACAGATAAGAAAGTAAATTCTATTGTCAGTCATGACTGGACCCCATTCAATGCACATAATTTGCATTACCCTAATGATCATCTTGCTGGAGAAATATTCCTGCCAGATTCAAGAGCCTCCTTTCCCTATATTTTCAGTTGTGAGGTTACATGACTGCCATTAATACTTCAGACATCTCATTGAAAGATTCAAAGTTCTAGACAGGTTGGGTTCTAGAAAGCTTCTATCCTACTGTTGAAGACACTTGAACAATAAAGATGAACTCCTGACCTCACAATCTACCTCGTCGTGACCCATTTGTCAACCTGTACTTCACTCCAACTGTAACATTATATTTTGCATTGTTTTGTTTTCCTTTTGTAATACCTCGATGGACGACCTGTCTGGATCTTCCCTTCAACCATTCAGTTCTTGAACCAACCGGCACAACCCTAACCACTACAGTTTAGTAACATGTTAATCATTTTGTGCTAATGGACATTGTTCTAACTGTATTCTCTTGTAAAAATGGTGTACAATTTATGTTTCTCTTGTGATGCTGCTGCAAATCTTTTTCATTGCACCTGTGCACACATGTACTTGTATATGACAACCAACTCAACTTTGCTTGCCATCAGTCAAAAGCTTTTTACTGCATCTCAGTACATGTAATAAGAAACCATTTATCAATAACCATTACCAATGTGAAGTCGATGCTTCACCTGGCTGTGAGGCCCATCTTGCTGCAGGGTTTTAACCCAAAATGTCAAAAATTCCTTCCCTCCCCCACCACAGATGCTGCTCAACCTGCCAAGTTCTTCTGGCAGATTGTTTGTTGCTCCTGATTCCAGCATCTGCTGTCTCCTGTGTCCGCATAGAATTAAAAAAAGTCCATTGTAGTGCAAGGTGTTGCTATACTGAGGCAGTGATTAAGGTAGTGCAGGTTGGTTCAGGAACCAAATCATTGAAAGGCAGTAGCAGTGTGGGGACTTCAGGTTTCTGTACCTCCTGCCCAATGGGAGCTGCAAGATGGCATGGCCCATATGGTGGGGATCTTTGATGATCGATGTTGCCTTCTTGAGGCAGCACCTCATATAGATACTACTGATGGTGGGGAGGGATGTGCCTCTGATATATTCAGCTGAGTCCACTACTCTCTGCAGTGTCTCATGTTCCTGCACATTCGAATTGCTGTACCAGACCATGACAAACAGTCAGGATGCTTTCTACAGTACCTCTGTATGCTGACATGCTGAAACTCATCCTTCTAAAGGAAATGTGTTAACACTACTAGGTGTATAAAGTCATGAGGGGCATAGATAAGGTTGGACCAGAGGGCATAGGTTTAAGGAGAGAGGGGAGAGAGACTTAATAGGAACTCAAAGGGCAATTTTGTTTTGTGTGTATATGTGTGTATATATATATATATATATATATATACACACACACACACACAGTAGTATTATGTGGAACGAGCTGCCAGAGGAAGTGGTTGAGGCAGGTACAATAACAACTTTTGAAAGACAGTTGGACAGGTCCATGGATAGGAAAGGTTGAGAAGGTTATGGGCCAAACATTGGCAAATGGGACTACATTAAATGGGCATCTTGGTCAGCCTGGACCATTTGGGCTGAAGGGCCTGTTTCCATGCTGTATGACTTGAACTCCATATTTAGTGTCATTTGATCAACACATTAATTGAAGAGTTTTGCACTGTGCTTATTCTTTTTGGATACATGTTACATTGAATAATGTTTAGTTTTGAAACAAAAGAAAGTTTGTGAAGGTAAACCCCAGACTCGTTTTTTCAGGCAATGGACAAGAAATTTTTTCCCCTGGACAGTGGTGAAACTTGATGTGCCATCATTGGGCATATTCAGGGCAGAGATACTTAAATTGCTAGATATTAAGGGAATCAAGGAATGTGGGGCTAGTTCAAGAAAGAGGCACTGAGGTAATCAGCCATAATCTGATTGACAGGCAGAGCAGGCATGAGAGGCTGAACGGCCTACTCCTGTCACTATTTCACAGTCTAATGGGACCAATAAATGAGAGTCAGACAGTGGAGGGACACAGACATTAAACTTCAGAGTCAGGAGCAGGAATCCTTTCAAAGGAAAGAGATAAAAGTACAGAACTATAAAGCAAATGGAAAATCATGCTTAATACATGTCAATATTCAACAGAAGGCAACAGACCAAATTGAGCTCTGCAAAGATGACGAATTATGAGCCAACGATTTCCTTCTGTGCAATAATTATATAATTCCAAGACAATTGAAAGAAATAAAAGACAGTAAACCAGTGTTATGGAGAAGCGCATAAAAAGTGAAGATTGAATGATTTATTCTGTTCTTTTAAACCATCTGATGGATAAAGGAAGACCCCAGTGTTTTCAATAAAATGAGATTCAATAGCACAGAAAAATTCTTCATGCAGTTTAGTGAAGGAATTTTTGCTGTATGGTCTAATAATATAACCAATAATAAAAAATGCAATTAAATATGCAATTATAACCAAGATTAACTCAGACGTTAATCATAATTATTTTATTCTAATAGCTTGACAGCTCTAATTATACAGTGAAGTAACAGTTAAGTGACTGGATGAACAGCCAGATTTAGTCCATTGATCCAGAGACCTGAATTTGAATTCCACCATGGCAATTGGGTTTAATTCAAGTAATTAAATAAATCTGGAATTTCAAAAAAGATAGTCTCAGTGACAGTAGACATGAAACCCATTGGGTTCAGTAATATCCATCAGGGACAGAAATCTGCCATCCTTAATTGGTCTAGCTTACATGCTACTTTCAACTCCATTATGGTTCACTGTTAATTAAGGGCAGTGCAGTGGCACAGCAGGTAAAGCCACTGCCTCACAGCTCCAGCAACCTGGGTTCAGTCCTGACCTCAGATGCTGTCAGTGTGGCGTTTTGCACATTCTCCCTGTGACTGTGATGAGTGTGACCATTGGGTGCTCCGGTTTCCTGCCACATCCCAAAGACGTGCAGGGTAATTGGCAACTGCAAATTGACCCTGTTGTGTTGGGGGTAAGTGATAGAATCTGGGGAAGTTGATGAAAATCTGGGAGAATAAAGAAAATTAATGTAGGTTAGAGTAAATGGGTGATTTATGGTCAGTGTGGGACATGGGGCCCCATTTCTCTCTAAATGCCCTTTAAGAGGGGTAAATCCTGGGGCAAGTACAGATGGACACCAAGTTCCAGTGATGCCCACATATTGTGAAGTAAATAACACAACCTGATCCAAGCTCATAATCAATACTGAACCGAGTGAAACTCCAATGCACAGTAACACAGAAGTGGTGGACTCAGCCAGTTCCATCACAGGTACAGCTCTCCCCGCCACCAAGGACAACTGCAAGAGGTGGTGTCGTCTCAGGAAGGTGACACCCATCATCAGGGACCCCCACTGTGAGCCAAGCCCCCTTCTCAATGCTGCCATCAGGCAGGAGGTACAGGAGCCTGAAGACCCACACCTCAAGGTTCAACAACAGCTTCTTCCCCAATGCCATCAGGTTTTGAACCAACCTGAAAAACCCTGACACTACCTCAGACTACATTTCTTTCTCTCCACTTGCACTGTGTCATTATATTTAGTCTTGTAAATTATATATATAATTTACATTAAACTTTGTTAACTTGTGTTTGTAATGCACTATACCACTGCTGAAGAAAGCTGGTTTTCATGCCATTTATACTGTGGGCATGTATGTTCATGACATGAAATTTGAACATACTGCACTATTGCTAAAGTTGTCTTAAGGATTAAACATTAATCAGAGACATCCTTTGCTTGTCTAGCTGTTGTAAAAGATTTTACAACAAATAAAAAACCAAGTGTGCCTGGCCAAAATTCTTCCTTCGATCAATACTGCCAATAAACTAATAATTCAGCACAGCTGCTGATTATGGGATCTTGCAGCACTTAAGTTAGTTGCTACACTTTACCTAAAATTGTTATGTATAAATCACATTAATGTGTTCTGAACATGTGATAAGTCTTTTTTGAGTGGATCAGTGTTGAATGGGTTTAATTTATATGTAAACAAGTTTTACATGTATCCCAGCACTATCTGTGCAAATCAAAGTGCTACAAGTCTGAAGTGGTTGAATGAGAAGGCATTGGGTTAGTCTGGGTGCTCCTGATTTCTAGAACTTTCTGTACCTCTGAATTATGAAGATAGTGCGTAATTCATCAGATATAGTAGTTGCAAAGATCTTCAGTACAATTATGAGAGGCATAGATTAGGTGGACAGTGGCAGTCTTTTCCCCCAGGGTAGGGGAGTCCAAAACTAGGGGACATTGGTTCAGGGTGAGAGGGGAAATAAGGGACCCAAGGGGCAACTTTTTCCATGCAGAGGGTGGAGTGTATATGGAACAAGCTACCAGAGGAAGTGGTTGAGGCAGGTACAATAGTATCATCTAAGAGGCATTTGGATCAGTACATGGAGGGGTGGGACTTAGAGCAATATGGGCCAAATGCAGGAAATTGGGACTAGTTAGGTGGGCATCGTGGTCAGCATGGACTTGTTGGGCCAAAGGGTCTGCACCTGTGCTGTATTGCTCTGACTAACTATCAGGATTACTTAAGGAAATGTACCATCAAATCAGTTAACAATTCTTCAGGAGATTTGGTAATCAAAAGAATATCAAAATATACATGATCTGCAGTTTTAAAATTCTAGGAAACTTACCAACTTTATTCTTTAAGTGCTTGACATTGTGTCAATGGAATACATGATTGAGGGGAGTGTAGACAAAAAAGTTAACCTAAACTTAGCCACTGTCCTAATCTGTGCAGAGTACAGTAACACTCACTAATATATTCACAGAACTTTGCAAACAGGGCCAGAGGTGCGGGTTGGGAGCCATGGGCATGCTGTGTTGGTGCTGGAGTAGCAACACTTGTGTGTTCTCAATGATGCAGGAGGATGCATTTTGCTGTGTTTTGATGTACATGTGACTAATAAATAAATGTTTTATCTTGTCTACCAGAGGAAGTGGTTGAGGCAGGTACAACAACATTTAAAGGACATTTGGATAAGTTTAGAGGGATTATGGGCCAAACACAGGCAAATGGGACTAGCTTGGTGGGCACCATGGATGAGTTGGGCTGAAGGGCCTGTTTCCATGCTGTATTACTCTGAATAAGGATTGGAAATATTTTAAGGACAAAAACAGGAGGGATACATTCCCTCAATCTGTGAAAGATAGGCACAGAATCTCCCACACTCCACATGATAGACGAAATGCTAGACTGCAGGATGTAGGCACCGAGTCCCTCAGGGTCACAGTATCCCACATGCAACCCTCTCCCTCAATGTCAGAAGAGCAAAAGAGCTGGTCATTAACTTCAGGAAGCAGGGCAGAGGACACACCCTATATCACTGGTGCTGAGCTAGAGATGGTTGAGAGCTTCAAATTCCTCAGTGTAAATAGCACCAACAATTTGTACTGGTCCAGCCACATGGACTATGTCCAAGAAAGCACACAAGTGCCTCAGAAGGCTAAGGAAATTTGGCATGTCCCCAATGACCCTCAATTTTTTTTTAAAAAAACAGACACCATAGAAAGCATCCTATTCAGATGCATCAGTTGGTATGGCAACTGCTCTGCCCAAGACCACCAGAAACGTGTGAATGCAGCCCAATCCATCATGAAAAGCAGCCTCCTTTCCATGGACTGTCTACACCTCACTGTCTTGGAAAAGCAGCCAGCTAATCAAAGGCCCCTCCCATCCCATTCTACCCTCCCATCAGGCAGAAGATACAAAAGCTTGAGAACACATACCACCAGGCTCAAGGACAGTTTCTATCCTGCTGTTACAAGACTCTTGAACAGACCTCATGTATGACAAAGATGAACTCTTGATCTCTCAATCTACCTTAGTGGTCCTTGCACTTCATTGACCCACTGTGCATGTTCTGTAACTGTAACACTATATTCTGCATTCTGTTTTTTTCTCCCCCTTTGTACTACCTTGATGCACTTACATATAGAGTGAGCTGTCTCAATGGCATGCAAACAAAAGCTTTTCACTGTATCTTGGTACATGTGACAATAATGAACCTATTACCAAATGGATAACCAAGTTCTTGAGGCCATTCTCCTACAGGAGATCCTTCTCTGTCCCATCCCCCAATCCAACCTGTCTTTGCCTTGTATGTTCCCACACTGCTTAATGTCATTTCAAGGAACAACGCCTCACCTTCTTACCAGACAGAATGCAACCACTTAATTCAACTGCTGGAAATCTGAAGTGAAAACAGGATACTGGAAATGTTCTGCAGACCAGGCAGCATCTGTGAGGAGAGAAACAGGGTTAATGTTTCAGGCTGATGACTTTTCTTTATAGACTCAAGGCAAGGAAACAGGCCCTTTGGCCCACTGAGTCCTTTCCAACTATCAAGGGGTCATCTACACTAATCCCATGTTATTATCCCCAGGTTCCACCGCTCATGTCCACACTAGGGGCAATCTACAGAGGCCAATTAACCTCCCAACCCGCATGTCTTTGGGAAGTGGGAAGAACTGGAGAACCCAAAGGACAGTGGTAGCAGGGAAAGTGTGCAAGTTCCACACAGACAGCACCAGAGGTCAGGATTGAACCTGGGTCGCTGGAGACAGCAGACCAAGTGGCTGGACCATTCTGCCACTACTGGTGTAACAAGTTAGAAACCAAACACACTTTAGGTTGTGCAGAAGGGGGAGGAAGGGAGCTGAGAGACTGCAGCTCTACCTCCTGCCTCTTCCCATCTCTGCCTTAAGTGGGCGACACATTATTTAAGCAGTGACCTCAAGTTCAAACAATCTCCCAAATCCTAGTATTCTGTCCCACATTCTTTTCAATTGCCAAGGCATAGAAGCCAACAGACCAAGAGCTGGTAAATAAAGTCAGAGTTGTACAGCACAGAAAAAGGCCCTTCGGCCCAACTGGTCCATCTTGACCAAGATGCCCATCTATTACAGTCCCATTTGCCTGCATTTGGCCCATATCCCTCTAAACCTTTCCTATCCATGCACCTGCCCCAGTGTCTTTTCAAGTTTAATTGTATGCGTCTCAACCACTTCCTCTGACAGCTCATTCCATATATGCACCACACTCTGGAAAAAGTCATCCCTCAAGTTCTTATTAAATCTTTCCCCTCTCACCTTAAGCCAATGCCATCTGGTTCTTGATTCCCCAACCCTGGGGAAAAGACTGAGTGCATTCACCCTATCTATGCCCCTCATGATTTTATCCACAGTGTTAACACAGACTTTTAAAAAAAAGTTTGAGGTTCAGCATGTCAAACACTAAAACTTCTGCAGATGTACCATTGAAAGTATCCTGACTAGTTGCATCACAGTCTGGTACAGCAATTAGGAAGTGCAGGAATATAACCTGTAGCTATTAGCATAACGTTATTACAGCACCAGTGACCTGGATTCAATTCTGGCCACTGTCAGGAGTTTGTATATTCTCCCCATGACTGCATGGGTTTCCTCCGGGTGCTCCGGTTTCCTCCCACATTCCAAAGATGTGGAAGTTAGGAAGTTGTGGGCATGCTATGTTGGCACCAGAAGCATGGCAACACTTGCAGGCTACCCCCAGAACACTTCACAACAGATGCATTTCTGTGTGTTTTGATGTACATGAGTAATAAAGATATCTTATGATTTTATACATAAATGAGATTAGTGTAGATTGGTAATCAATAGTCAGCAATGGACAGGGTGGGCTGAAGGGCCTGATATTGTGCTGATTCTATGACTAAGTGGGGTGGTGGGGGAGAAGGTGGCTTTGCCACTGTAAATGGGCAATCTCTACCCGAGTGTCTCAGTCACAATCTCATGATGCCAAAGATACAAACAGGTAAAACCTCACTCAATGAACCCTCCATCGCAGGACCTTGCTTACTGTTTTCCTGCCATGCCAACATTTCAAGAAAATTACATCAAATAAATTTAAAAGCAATCATAATACTATCATGGATTTAAATAGTGTCCTTCAGGGTATCCCATAAAATGTTTTATGCATCATTAACCCAAAGAAGAGGCAGCTCAGGATGTTGTTTTTATATCCATTGGCTCCTAAAATCAATACAGTCTAAGCACATTAAGCTCTGAGCTGAGCTGCCACATGACTGCAGCTGATCTGAGGCCAGGTTGGCAGTGGATCCAAGTCTGCACCAAGTGAGGGGTCTGGTAGATCGCTCGGCCTCTCTGCTGAGGCTGCACTCCTGTTGCAAAGCAGGAAGTAGCATTCAGTGAGTAAGTTTACCTTCCACCTCCACATACCCCCACCCTTGCACCAGATGTAAATAATTCCCACATGAACATATGGGGAATAGGAACAGGAAGAGGCCACTCAGCCCCTCAAATCTGTCCTATCATTTAATGATCATGGCTGATCTGCCCCAGGTCTCAAGTCCTCCTCTGTGCCAGTTCCCCACCACACTTAATTCCCCAATTTATCTATATCCTAATTGGTAATTAGTTTATTGTCACATGTACTGAGGTACAGTGAAGAACTTTGTTTTGCATGCCATCCATACAGATTATTCCACAACATCAGCACATTGAGGTAGTACAAGGTAAAACAATAACAGAATACAGAGAAGTGTCACAGTTAGAGAAAGTAGTGTAGGCAGACAATGAGGTACAAGGCCATGACAAGGCAGTTCATGAGGTCAGGAGTCCATCTTGTTATACTGGGGCCATTCAATAGTCTTATAACAGTGGGATAGAAGCTGTCCTTGAGCCTGGTGGTACGTGCTTTCAGGTTTTCGTACCTTCTGCCCGATGGGAGTGGGGAGAAGAGAGAGAATGTCTGGGGTGGGTGGGGTCTTTGATTATGTTGGCTGCTTTACCAAGGCAGCAGGGCGTGTAGACAGAGTCCATGGAGAGGAGGCTGGTTTTCATGATGTGCTGAGCTGTGTCCACAACTCTGCAGTTTGTTATCATGGGCAGAGCAGTTGCTGTACCAAGCCATAATGCATCCAGATAGGATGCTTTCTACGGTGCATCTATAAAAATTGGTGAGGGTGATGGGGCATGCTGAATTTCCTTAGCCTTCCAAGGCAGTAGAGGTGCAGGAATACCCTCAATAATCCAGCCTCCACAACCTCTGGACAGTGATCCTTAAGGAGCAATCCCTCCACACCTCAGTTACAATACTGGGGCCGTCATTTAAAGCTATGTCCCCTTGCTAGAGACTCTCCACTAGTGGAAACATCACATCTACCCTGTCATACACCCCAAGGATGACACCCCTTATTCTTCTAAAGAATACAGATCTGACTTCTTTTGCTGTTTGTGATGGAACAATCCTGATATCAAGTATTAACCAAATGAAGCTCTTCTGCACTGCATCCACACTAGTATATATATTTTCTTAAATGCCAGATGTACTGTCCTGGTTTATGGATTGGAGTTTCTCTGGGGTGGTGACAGATGGGCAGGCAGCAGAAAAGAACTGGAGAATGACACTAGGGGCTGTGAAACAACTAATCAAATGTTATAGGGGTGGTAGCCAGTAACATAAGAACTAATCTTTAAACTCTCCCAATGTGATTACAAGACATTGCACCATTATAAATCATGCAGGGGAGTAATAAATATGTTTATTGAGCTCCCAGGATGAGATCAGGGAGGGGTCCAGAATGGTTATCCGGCCACTTATTGCACAATTAACAGAACATTACTGCACAGTACTGGCCCTTTGGCCCACAATGTTGTGTTGACATTTTATCCCGCTCTAAGATCTAACCCTCCCCTCCCACATAAATGATAGAGAAATGGAGGGCTAAGAGTCTTAAGTGTCCCTAATGTATCTGCCCCCACAACCTCTGCAGGCAGTGCATTCTACACACCCACCACTAAAAGAAAAAACTTACCTCTGATATCCCCTTCATACCTTCCTCCAGTCACCTTAAAATCATGTCCCTTGTGTTAGCCATTGTCACCCTGGGGAAAGTCTGAATGTCCACTTGATCTATGCCTCTTATCTTGTATACCTCTCTCAAGTCACCTCATCCTCCTCTCCAAAGAGAAGAGCCCTAGCTCACTCAACCTATCCTCATTAGACATGCTCTCCAATCCAGGAAGAACCCTGGTAAATCTCCTCTGCACTCTAAAGCTTCCACATCCTTCCTATAATGAGGTAACCGGAACCGAACAATACTCCAAATGTGGTCTGACCAGAGTTCCATACAGCTGCAACATTACCTCACAGCTCTTGAACACATTACCCCAACTAATGTAGGCCAACATATTGTATGCCTTCCTAATGACCTGCTCAGCAACCTTGAGGGATTTATGGACATGGACCCCAAGATCCCTCTGTTCCTCCACACTGCTAAGAGTCCTGCCATTAACCTTGTATTCGGACTTCAAATTTGATCTTCCAAAGTGTATCACTTCACATTTTTCCAGGTTGAACTCCATCTGCCACTTCTCAGCCCAGGTCTGGATTCTATCAATATGCTGTTGTAGTCTACAGCAACCTTCTACACTATCCACAACACCACCAACCTTTGTATCATCAGCAAACTTACTAACCCACCCTTCCACATCCTCATCCAAGTCATTTATATATTTAAAAAACATCAAAGAGCAGGGGTCCCAGAACATCCCTGCAGAGCACCACTGGTCACTGACCTCCAGGCAGAATACACTCCATCTACCACCACCCTCTGTCTTCTATGGGTGAGACAATTCTGAATCCACACAGCCATGTTACCCTGGATCCCATACAATCTGACTTTCTGAATGAGCCTTCCATGAGGAACTTCAACACCTTACTAAAATCTATGTACACTACATCTACTACCCTACCTTCAATGTGCTTTGTCACATCCTCAAAGAACTCTCAGGCTTGTGAGGAACGACCTGCCCCTCCAAGCCATACTGACTGTCCCTAATCAACCTATGCTTCTCTAAATGCCTATAAATCCTGTCTCTAAGAATCTTCACCAGTAATTTGCCCACCACTGAGGTTAGACTCACTAGTCTATAATTCCCAGGATTATTCCTACTCCTTTCTTAAAGGAACAAGATCTGCTATCCTCCAATCAACTCCTGTGGCCAGTGAGGACAAAGATCACCAAAGGAGCAGCAATCTCTTCCCTTGCTTCCCATAACCTCTCCTCCAGTCAGCCTGTCCACATACTGTCGGGAATCCTTCATGGACACTTAACTCTGCCCCATCTATCCCCTTTACAGTAAGGAGGTACCAATCAATATTAGGGAAGTTGAAATCTACACTTATGACAACAACCCTATTATTTTCACACCTCTCCAAAATCTGCCTCCCAATCTGCTCCAAGGTCTCTGCTGCTATTGTGGAATCTGTAGAATGCTCCCAATAGAGTGATCACTCCCTTCCCATTTCTGACTTCCACCCACACTGACCCAGTGGACAATTCCTCCAGGACATCCTTTCTACAGCTGTGATACTGTCCCTGATCAGCAGAGTCACTCCCCCACCTCTTACCTCTGTCCCAGTAACTTTTGAAACAACCAAACCCCAGAATATCCAGCAACCATCCCTGCCCTTGTGACAGGGAAGTCTAATGGCACCACATCATAGTGCCACATACTTACCCATGCTCTAAGTTCGTCACCCATGCTCTTGTTCTTGATACTACTTGCATTGAAGTAGACAAACTTCAGCCCATCCCACTGACTGCAAATTTGCCCTTTCAAATGCCTATCCTTCCTCAACCTTTCTACACACTGCAACTACTTGTACTTTAAATGCTTCAAGCTCTGACCTATCACTTGGGTTCCCATCCTCCTGCGCCACACATTCATCTGCCAAATCAACCTATTCTTACCCTCACTGGCACATGGCACAAGCAGCAATCCAAAGATTACAACCCTTGAGATCTTGCTTTTCAGCTTCCTACCTAACTCCCTATATTCCCTCTTCAGGACCTCATCTCTCTGCCTACCCACATTATTGGTACCAACACATACCACAACCTCTGGCTGTTCACCCTCCTCCTTCAGAATGCTGTGGAAGCAATCCAGGATGTCCCAGACCCTGGCACCCAGGAGGCAACATACCATCCAGGATTCTCTTTCACATCCACAGAATCTGCACCACACAGCCAGGCTCAGTGCCAGAAACTTGGCCAGTGCAGCTTTCCCCTGGGTAGGTCATCCCCCCAATAGTATCCAAAGCAGTATACCTGTTATTGAGCAGAACAGCCACAGGGGTACTCCACACTACCTGCCCATTCTCAGTCCTTCGTCTGACAGTCACCCAGCTACCTGCCTCCTGCAGCCTCAGCATGACTGCCTCCCTGTAGCTCTTGTCTATGTACACCACAGTATCCCATAGGAGCCTAAGGTCATCCAGCTGCAGCTCCAGTTCCCTAACACAGTCTGTAAGGAGCTGCAGCTGGATGCACCTCGTGCAGATGTAGTTATCAGAGAGACTGGATGTCTCCCAGAACTCCCACATCTCACAAGCTGAGCACACCACTGACCCCAGAGCCATTCTCACTACTCTGGCCTGGCACTAAAGGAAACAACAAAGCAAAGAAAGGAACATACCAGAGACTTACCTTCACCTCATCTCACTGAAACCTCTTGAGCCAAAGCCACACTAGCCCACTCACACAATGGCAACTCCCAAAATGACCACTCTACTGATACCTGCCTTCCCTTTAATTGTTGCCGTTAATAAGCCAATCAGCAGATAACAATTTGCAAATGTGCCTCGTTTAGATTCTTGTAAGGTGAAACTCAAAAGCACAGGCAGAGACTCACTTCTTTTCAATGGTCCTGCTCCAAATCTCACTCCAGCTCCCGACTCTGAACAAATAAAGACACTTGTTCTGTCAATCAATGATAGGGGTGTCTGTGTATCCAAGAGTCATCACTCAATACAGTGTTAAAGGCGACTGTTTTGGTATCTGGATGTGTTTGAATATTCAGAGATGTCTTGTCAGTTGAAATGTGCTCCCATTGTAATTCTACAGAGCCACTCGTCTACATCAACTTATTGAAGTAAACTACGTGTATCTAATGATTAAATCCTTATCTAATCACCTGCTTTATGTTTATCTTTGTGCTCAAAGAGTATAAAGTGTACTGAGTTCAGAGAACTTCTGCTGAGAGTCCCCCAGGAGATTCTTCCAGCAGATCTCCTACCTAATGAAGGAAAAGGACGCTGGAAATCTAAAATAAAAACAGAAAGTGCTGAAAACGCTCAGCAGGCCAGACAACATGTTTAACGTTTCGGGTTGAAGACCCTTCGTCAGAACTAGAGCATGGAACATAGAACAGTACAGCACAGAAACAGGCCATTTGGCCCACGATGTTGGTGCCAACCATGATACCAATCTGAACTAATGCCATCTACCTGCCCATGATCTATATCCTTCCATTCACTGCCTTTCTAAATGCCTCAGACGTTGCTATTGTATCTGCTTCCAGCATCTCCCCGGCAACCCGTTCCAGGCACCCACCACTCTCTGTGTAAAAAAAATTGTTCCGTAAATCTCCTTTAAACTTTCCCCCTCACCTTAAAGCTCTGCCCTCTGGGAATTGAACTGCTTTTATTTTATTATTCTCCTCCTGAATATTGCTTGTGTTGAATAAAGACCTTACGCATGATTTCTTGCCTCCACCTGGCTACAACAGAAGACAAGAATGGAAGGGGTTGAGGGGGAGGGGGGCACAACTGAGGTATATAAAATATTGACGGGTATAGATAAGGTAGACTGCAGGAAACTTTTCCCCATAAATCAGAGGTACATAAAACTAGAGGACATAGAGTTGGGATAAGGGGTAAGAGACTTAGAGGGGATCTGAGGGGGACTTTTTTCACCCAGAGAGCTGTGAGTACCTGGAATGCACTGCCGGAAAAAATGGTGGAAGCAGAGTCACTGACAGCACGTAAGGTGCGTCTAGAGGAGCGTTTGAATTGTCGAAGTATACAGGCCAAATGCTGGAAAACGGGATGGCTGCCAGCTAGTCAGCACAGATGTGGTGCGCCAAATGGCCTCTTCCCATGCTCTGTTGAATCTACATCTCCATGACAAGAGAGCCTCTTCTTGACACGCCCGAAGGAGATATTTTGGCCACTGTGAGAGGTGCTGGTCAGTAGACACTGGCGCTCCCCCCCATCATCCCCCAGTCTCTTCCGATGCACAAACTGGAAGAGGTATCCACCTCCCACTAACCACACCCCAACAAACTCCATGTATTGTCCACTTTTTCATTTCAGATAACCAAGAACTGCAAGTTGCTCAGGCAGCAAAAGGAGAGAACATTAACGCAGATATTAGCAACCCATTCAGCTGTAAAGGTTAATACAGATGTAAACCAGATGTAGGGGTAAGAAAATGGCAGTGATGGTACCAGATCAGGACTGTTCACTGTCTTATTTCATGAAAATCAAGACTACCACAGATGCTGGAATTCTGAAATAAAAATAGACAACGCTAGAAAGACTCAGATGGCCAAATACCATCTGTGAAGAGTCAAAGTGGAGTTTATTGTCATACGCACAAGTACATGTGTGCACAGGTGCAATGAAAAACTTGCAGCAGCACCACAGGCACATAGCATCAGGCACACAACGTTCACAAGATAAACATAAATTATACACAATGTTTACTAGAAAGAACACAATTAGAACAAAAAAAAAGTCCATTGTAGTGCAATGTGGTCATAGTGTTGCTCTACTGAGGTAGTGATTACGGTTGTGTAGATCGGTTCAAGAGCTGAATGGTTGAAGGGAAGTAGCTGTTTTTGAACCTGGTGATTCAAGACATAGAAAAACAAAGAAATGAGAAAGAGAGAAAGCAAGTTAGTTTTAAGTTGCAGAGAAAATGGGGGTGGATGGGTAGGACAAAGAGAATATCTCTGGTAGGGTGGAGATAAGTCGTAGAGGTCATCCAGTCGATGGGTTATTTGAGGATGAACACCGTAGGTCCATAACCAATGTCTTCCTTTTAACTATGTGCAAGGCTAATGGTATGAGGGGTGGGGTTGTGTAAGGTAGACTGGATAAACAAGCTAATAGACAAGCCATTTGAGGAACAGCCAATGTATAAAGCTCTGCAAGAGTTTATCCCAATCAAAAAGAGGGATTCTATGAGAAAGAGGCACAATCCATGATTAACAAAGGTGGGCGACGCGGTAGTGTAATGGTTAGCGTAACGCTATTACAGCGCCAGGGACCTGGGTTCAATTCCGCCGCTGTCTTTAAGGAGTTTGTACATTCTCCCTGTGTCTGTGTGGGTTTCCTCCAGGTGCTCCGGTTTCCTCCCACATTCCAAAGACGTACAGGTTAGGAAGTTGTGGGCATGCATTGTTGGCACCGGAAGTGTGGCAACACTTGCGGGCTGCCCCCCAGAACACTCGACACAAAAGATGCATTTCACTGTGTGTTACGATGTACGTGTGACTAATGAAGATATCTTATCTTACCTTATAAAGTATAATGTTAGATTGAAAACTGGGCTATGCAAAGTGCCAAGGGCTAGTGGTAGACCAGAGGACTGGGAACCATTTAGGATCCAGCATCAGAAGACTAAAACGACCATAAGAAGGTAGAACATTAATTTTGAGAGAAAACTTGCAAGCAGTTTAAAACAAATAGAGAAAGTTTCTATGGATCTATAATAATAATAGGAATAGGTGGCTAAGGTAAATGTGGAGCCTCCAGAGAATGAGGCTGGTGAATTAGTATTAGAAACTGCAACAATTTTGAATAATTTTTTGTATAAGTTTTCATTGTTAAATTAGCCCATTTGATACCCCTAAGATATCAAATGGGCTAATTTAAAATTACATGGTAGAACTTACAAAAATCCAAATTACAAGGGATAAAGTATTGGAGAAACTCAGGAGGCTGAAGGCAGACAGTTTTCCAGGACCAGATGGACTGCACACTAAGGTGTTAAAGGATGTGGCTGCAAAGAGAGTGGACCTATTGGCTGGAATTTTTCATAACTCGCTAAACTCCAGGAAAGGATCAGAAGACTGGAAAATAGCCAGTGTGACTCCCTTGTTCAAAAAAGGCAAAAGGCAGGGAACTGCGGGCCACTTAGTTGAGCAGCTATTATTGGCAAGCTACTAGAGTCAATAATCAAAGAACAAACAGCGAATCATTTAGGAAAGCTGAATATCATTAAACCTAGTCAACATGGTTTTAGGAAAGGTAAATTACGTTTGATGAAATTTGCTTGAATTCTTTGAAGATGTAACAGAGAGGGTTGATAGAGGGAAAGCTGTAGATAATAGTAGGCCATCAAACCCTTCAAGCCTGCCCCACCATTGAATATGATTGTGACTGCTTTACACTGGCCTCAGCTCCTCTTCTGTACCATTTTTCCATGCCCCTCAATTCCTTACACATCCACTTTAAATACTTCTAATAATTCATGGAACTTGCAGATAGTGTATTAGATTCCCAATACGCATTTGACAAGGTCCACATAAGAGGATGGTGCATAAATTAAAAGCCCATGATATCAGAGAAAGTGTGTTAGCATGGATTGAAGAACTGGATGTCTCAAGGAAAACAGAGAGTTGGAATAAAGGGGTCTTTTTCAGATTGGTAGCTACTGGAGTACCACAGGGATCAGTTCTTGACCCGAAATTATTCACTATTTACATTAATGACCAGGAGGAAGGAACGAAATGTTTGCTTTCCAAATTTGCCGATGATACAAAAATAGATGGAAGTACAGGTTGTGATAAGGATATGGGAAATAAGATAAGATCTTTACTAGTCACGTGTACATTGGAACACACAGTGAAATGCGTCTTTTGCGTAATGTTCTGGGGGTAGCCAGAAGGTAATTTTCACGGGGAGAACATACAAACTCCTTACAGACAGTGGCATGAATTGAACCCGGGTCGCTGGTGCTGTAAAGCATTATGCTAACCGCTACGCTACCATGCTAGATTGAGTGGTCAAAAGATTGGCACATTGAATTTAAACATAGAAAAATAGAAGAGTACAGTACAGGAACAGGTCCTTCGGCCCACAATGTTACGCAGAACTAATTAAGCCAATGACACCTAATCTCTCCTGCCTGCTCGGTGTTCATATCCCTCCATTCTCTGCATATTCATGTACCACTCTAAAACCCTCTTAAACATTAGAACACTCTACACAAAAGATGTATTTCATTGCGTGTTTCGATGTATATGTGACTAATAAAGATATCTTATCGTATCTTACCTTATTTATTGTATCTACCTGCACTACCACCCCTGGCAGCACATTCCAGGCACCCACCGCTCTGTGTAAAAAATTTGCCCCACACATCTCCTTTGAACTTACCCCCTCTCACCTTAAATGGATACTCCCCAGTATTAGACATTTTGACCCTGGGAGAAAGATACCAACTGTCTATCTATGCCTCTCATAATTTTATAAACTTCTTATCAGGTCTCCCCTCAGCCTCTGCTGCTCCAGACAAAACAACCCCAGTTTGTCCCACCTCTCCTTATAGCACATGCCCTCTAATCTTGGTAAGGAGCCACAAGAGACTGTAAATGTTGGAATCTGGAGCAATAAGCAATCTGCTGGAGGAAATCAGCGGGTCGAACAGCATCTGTGGGAGGTAAGGAAATGTCGATGTTTCACGTCGAAACCCTGCATTGGGATCTGATTGCAATCGACAATATCTTTCCTCCCACAGATGTTGTTCAACCAGGAGTTTCTCCAGTAACTTGTTTGTAGCATCCTGGTAAACATCTTCTGCACCCTCTCCAAAGCCTCTACATCCTTCCGATAATAAGGTGACCAGAACTGAATGCAATACTCCAGATGTGGCCTAACCAGAGTTTCATAACTTCCTGACTCTTGAACTCAACACTCCGACTAATAAAAGCAAGCTTTCTATACGCCTTCTTTGCCACTGAGTTTAATGTGGGAAAGTGTGAAGTCATGCACATTGGTAAGAGAAATCAAAGCACAGATTATTACGCAAGCGGGGAGAGACTGCAAGTGAGTGAAGTAGAGGGATCTAGGTGTTCATAGTGCATGAATCATTAAAAATCTAGCAGGCAGGTCCAACATAGTTAAGAAGGCAAAGAACATTTTGACCTTTATTGCTAAGGGATTGGAGTTCAGGAATACTGAGGTTTTATTGCAATTGAAGTGAGGCCTCACCTGGAACACTGTGCACAGTTTTGTTCCCCTTACCTAAAAAAAAGACATAGAAAGTATCAGAGGCAGTAAAAAGTGATTCACCAGACTAATTCCTGGGATGAGAATGTTGTCCTACCGAGAGATACTAAGTAGTTTGGGCCTGTATTCCTTGGAGTTTAGAAGAATGAGGGGTGACCTTATTCAAACATAACAAGATCCTAAGGGGACTTGACGGAGTAGATGTTGGGACGTTTCCACTGGTGGGAGAGTCACGAACAAGGGGGCAGATGTACAAAATATAGGGCCGGTCTTTTAAAACAGAGGTAAGTAGGCATCTCTTCTCACAGAGGGTAGTGAATCTCTGGAAAATGATTACCAATAGTATTTAGAGTGAAAGCGTATAGATATTTGATAGATGAGATAAGATATCTTTATTAGTCACATGTACATCGAAAGACACAGTGAAATGCATCTTCTGCGTAGAGTGTTCTGGGGGCTGCCCGCAAGTGTCGTCACACTTCCGGCACCAACATAACACGCCCACGACTTCCTAACCCGTACGTCTTTGGAATGTGGGAGGAAACCGGAGCACCAGGAGGAAACCCAGGCGGACACAGGGAGAACGTACAAACTCCTTACAGACAGCGGGGGAATTGAACCCGGGTCACTGGCCCTGTAATAGCGTCACGCTAACCGCTACACTACTGTGCCTGCCCTAAGATGGAGGAATGGGGGAATGGAGAAATGACACAGAAGAGGAGGCCAGCAGAGATAAGCCATGATCATATTGAATGGTTGGACAAGCTTTAAGGGTCTGGTGGCTAAATCCTGCTCCTATTTCCTTGTGTTATAGAGAGCAAAAATAAGGAATCAAAAGCTATGAAATGAGGGTGGTTCAAAGGTGAGAACACAAAGGAACATAAAAGCTGTGAAAAGCTCGGCTGGGGTACTTGCTAATTTCTTGATTCGCCTGCTTTTCATGGAGCTGGTGGACAGTCAGTGCTTGTACAAGTTGGCACCTGGCACCCAAAGGTGGCCTGTGCGGCAAAGCTCAGAAACGTGCACGCGGACCTCAGACGGCACTTCTGAGCTGGAGAGCAAAACGTCGCTGGAAATGCTCAGCAGGTCAGGCAGCATCGGCAGAGAATGAATTGGGAATGGCCAGACAGGTTCAAGACGCAGTGAAAGTGAGGAGGAGAGCAGAGGATGCTGAGGAAGGTCTGTGGTAGGGAGGCGTGACAAAGGGGTGATGGTGCAAAGTGGAGTTGGGACAAGCACAGGAACAAAATATCAGCCTTAAGAAGTGTGGATAGCAAAGGAGGGTCATTGTCTGTGAAACCACCATGAGTGGCCCCCATGAGTACCTTTAAAAGGTAATTGGATGGGTAAGTGGATAGGAAAGGTTTAGCGGGACGTAGGCCAAACATGGCCAAATGGGACTAGCTTAAATGGCAATTCTTGTCGGCAGGGACCAGTTGGGCCAAAGGGTCTGTTTCCGGGCTGTATTCCTCTACGACTCTGTGCTGGAGGTTTGAAGTAAAATGACGATTAGACAACTAGGCACTGCCCGAAAAATAACCTGTTTGCAGCTCAATTTAACCTCCTACCTCATAACCCCTTGGATCTGCCCCCATGGCCCCTTCAGTGCATTCTAAACCTGTGCATGCAAAGCATTCCAGATCCTGGCCCACACCCGACAGGTAAAGGTTAGTGCTGATTGGATAGATAATGGCGATAATGGATAATGGCATAGATCAGCAAGTTCTGGGAGCCCTGTTCAGTGAGTCAGATGCATGGACTCTAGTTTTCCTTTTCCTTCAAAATTAATGCTCTAAATATGGGCCATTTCCATGTGCGCTCTTCCCAAGCATCTTTTCTTAACTGGGAGCATCCCATTAGACACTTCACCGCTCTTTGTATTTAGAGTGAAGTGGGTCGGCAAACCTCGCAGGGTAGACTTGCCGAAAATCGTTTGGTGAGCCATTGAGCTTTTGAAAGGAGAAGATCCAACAATCCTCTCGGGATTCATAATGGTTCTGAAGATTAATATTGTGGCTAATGTAGGTGGTTCAAAGGAACCACTTTATCAACAATATTGCCCGGAAACAGTCAAAGTGAACCCCAGGGAATCCTTCAGTTGAAGTGGATTGCTGCCAATGTATTAATGAGGCTCCAAGGAGAGGTTCCGGGCATGTTACTTAACCATGTTTACAACAGACAAAGAAAAAAATTTGCATTTATATATATCCCTTTGTGATCTCTGGACTCTAGTTCACACTCTGACACACAGCCACGATTGTAATTTAGGAAGTGCAAAGTCAAATTGTGCACAGTTGCTGCAAAGGGTAACATGGTAAATATTGGGCCAGACACCAGAAAGAACACTACAGCTTGTCTTCAGAACACTGCCATTTGATTCACATCCAGTTGAGAAGACAGGTGTAATCCTGGATCACCATCCCATATCCGGACACCACTTGCAGGTTTTCTACTTAAAGCACTGGGTTGGATTTGAACCAAAATCTCCTGACTACGAGGCAAGAGTAAAGTGCTTAAGGGAATGCATGATATATGTATATGTGTGTGTGTGTATGTGTGTGTGTGTGTTCTAGGTGTGCATATACTGTATGTTTGTATGTGTGCACATGTGTGTATGCACATTTGTGTGTATATTGTGTGCATGTATGTGTGTGCACACACACGAGTGAGTATAAATGAATGCGTGTCTGTGTTTATGTGTGTGTGTGTGTGTGTGTGTGTGTGTGTGTGTGTGTGTGTGTGTGTGTGTGTGTGTGTGTATAGATAGGACAATTTAATAAATAAATGTTCTACATGGGAGAATACAAATTAGCAGCAGGACTAGGCCACTTGGCCCCTCAGTTCTGCCCCACCATTTAATAAAGTCACAGCTAATCTGATCGTAATCTCAGCTCTATATTCCTGTCTACTCAATGTGCTGACGCAATGAAAAGATCTGTATGGATGGCATGCAAAAAAAAGTTTTTCACTGTACCTGGTTACATGTCACCAATTTACCAATTTATCAACTTACTTGTGGTAACCTTTCACCCTCTTGCTTGTCAAGTTTCTATCTACCTCTGCCTTAAAAATATGCAGCTAAAGTAAAGGCTGTGTGTGATGTGGGCAGAGGTTCTGAAGGAGGTTGATCCTGACAAAGCCTTCCTGAAGGTTCTCACTTGAGAAGAGGTTGGTCAGCCTTCACTGTGAAGTGGAAACAAGACGTCATGCTTCTATGGAGGTGAGGTCAGTGTGATCAGTAACTGCATTTTTAAACTAACAAAGCAACATATGGGAGACATCATGCCAATCTGGTCTTTGAAATGGGAAGGGTGATGTATTCATTCATGAGCACTGTACATGGGAGAAGGAGAAGACATGAAGTGCATCGAGTATAAGGATGTGTGTTATCCTGATGCCACAGTACATGGAGGGGGAATGCAATCAGCGTTACACTGCAGTTTGTGGAGGAAGAACAGTATTACTGTGACACCAAAGTAAGGAAATCTTATTCCTGCTTCAGTAACGATCCACCAATGAAAATTGACTATAGAGAGGTTACAACCTAAGAATAAAGTTGACAGCTTTGTTCCCTCTTTGAAAATGTTTGTTATCTTTATTTCCTGGATGGCTTCATTGTTGTTGCAGTGAGTATTTTTTTTGTGAGAGAATTATGCAGCACAGTAACAGGCCCTCCAGCCACTGAGTCTGAACCAACCATCAGCTACCTATTTACATAATCCTACACTACTCCCATGATTTTTAATCCCCCCACATTCCCATCAACTCCCCCTGGGTCTTTTGGGATGTCGAAGGAAATGGGAGCATCCAGGGGATAACCGTGAAATCACAGGGAGAACGTGTAAACTCCAGAGGTCGGGATTGACCCTGGGTCACTGGAGCTGTGAGGTACTGCCTCTACTGGCTGCGCCACAGTGCCAGTTCGTTTCTTCAGATGGGGTTTGCCTTTGCAATAAACTTGAGCTGGCAAGAAGCAGAGAGTTAATGTTTCAGGTTAAAGATTCTTCCTCAGGAAGGCAGAGTGCGTGATGAGCAGGGAGCTATCAAGTACCAAAGGCAGACTCAGAAAACAAAGCACCAACTGTCTCTCAGCCAAAGACAGGGCACAAAATAATTGAGGGAACTGGATGAGCAATGGTTGAGATGAAAAATGCCCCCATTCTCTGCAGGACTTGCCACAGTTTCAGCAGTACAATCAACTGGCCCCATGCCATAAGGGCAGGACATGCAAAATGATGTCTGAAACCAGCTTGTGTTCAATGCACCAGTAAGCCCTTAAATCACTCTTTCCACGGAACAGAGAAAAATATTAACACGGTGAGCTCTGAGCAAGTGAGTGCACTGAGAAAGGGTTTGCACATTCTCCCTGTAGGTGTCTCCATGTGCTCCAGTGTCTTCCCACATCCCAAAGACATGCTCGTGGATTAATTGGTCGGGGTGAGAGACCAATTAATAGAGAGAGAGAGAGAGAGAGAGAGAGGGAGAGAGGGAGAGGGGAAGAGGGGGGGGGGGAGAGGGAGAGGGTGAGAGAGAGAGAGAGTGAGAGAGCGCTACCCTGCTGTCCACCTTGGCATTCCTACAGCACCGTCCCAGTCTTGGCCCTCTTGGCTGTGCCTTGATTTCGTCCCAGGTACCCCAGGTACTCTCCCTGAATGTCCAGTTACTGGAGAGCACTGATTATTGAAGTGCCATCTAACCCAGCTTTTACTGTGCCCAGAAATCTGTCGGTGTCTGCTTTGAATAAACTCAATAACTGTCCTTTCATAACCCAGTGCAGGAGAAAATTCCAAATGTTCACTACCCTGTGCCTGAAGAAGTTCGCCCTCATCCTATCCCCGGCCTGTCCCTGAACCCTGGTCCTAGACTCATCAGCCAGGAGAAACATCCTCCAGCATCCAGGCAACTGGGTCCTACTTCCCCAAGAGACTGAACTGTGTCTCTTCAAGCCTCCCAGCAGCTACACCATCCTCCCACAATTCACTGTAAAATTAAATGAGATCTCATTCTGCTAGACTCTGGAGAATCAGGCGTACTCTGCTACGGCAAACCTGGCATCATAGGACCCAGTCTCGTGAATTCTTGATTCTCTTCCTCTATGGCAAAAATTTCTTATTTTCTTTAATTAAGAGGAGGAAAGCTGCACACAATACCCCAGGTGCCCTCCCACCAAGTTACCTGGACTCAAATCCTCTCTGTAATGAAGTTCAACATCTCTATAGAACTCTGGTTAGGCCGCATTTAGAGTATTGCGTGCAATTCTGGTCACCTCACTATAAGAAGGATGTCGAGGCTTTAGAGAGGGTGCAGAGGAGGTTTACTAGGATGCTGCCTGGATTAGAGGGCATGTGCTATCAGGAGAGGCTGGACAAACTTGGGGCTCTTTTCTCTGGAGCGGCAGAGGCTGAGGGGTGATCTGTATAAAATTATGAGGAGCATAGATAGGGTGGAGAAGCAATATCTTTTTCCCATTATTGAGCGATCCAATACAAGAGGGCATGCATTTAAGGTGAGTGGGGGTAGGTTCAGAACAGATGTGAGGGGTAAGTTTTTTACTGAGAGAGTGGCGGATGCCTTGAATGTGTTGCCTGATAGGGTGGTGGAGGCAAATTCATTGGGGGCTTTTAAGAGGGGCTTGGATGGGCACATGAATGAGAGGAAAATAGAAGGATATGAGCATTCTGTAGGTAGGAGGGAATAGCTGTTTCGGCACAACATTGTGGGCTGAAGGGCCTGTTCTGTGCTGTACTGTTCTATGTTCTATGTTTAACATATCAATTGCCTCGTGGGGAGATCAGGAGAGAAATATCTCAGCCTTTGGCCTCCTGAAGAGCAAGTTCCCATCGACAAGCCAGCTGCCTCTGCTCCAATACTCAGGCAACAGTTTTCTAAAGTTAGGGGCCATTAAACTGTGCTCTGTTGGGCCCTTTGATTGGATACCATGGCTAGCCATTTGGCTGGAGTTTTTTGTAACATGTGGGGACATGTTTAGTGTAACTCACATGATTCCCCCATTCCTGGAGAGTGGCAGATCTTGTAGTTTGCGAGTGAGCAGAGGTGGTGGGCAGAACTGTAAAGGTACTGGGGCAAGGTTGTCAGTGATACAGAGACCCTGCAGCTACTTCCCTGTGGAACTGTACAGGGTACTGGTGAGGCCACACCTGGAGTACTGCGTGCAGTTTTGGTCTCCTTACTTAAGGAAAGATATACAGGAAGTCCCCGACTTATGAACGCCCGACTTACGAATGCCCGTACTTACGAACCGACCTTCGTGGTCGGTTCGTAAGTGGGCCCGGCCCTCAATCTTACCACAGCGGCAGTACACCTTCTTTGGCCCAATCCCAGGCCAATTGCACATACACGGCTGGGAAACCCAGGGCCAAGTGCGTATGTGCAGCTGGGGCCATGTTCTGCCGCGATTCCTGGCCCAAGTGCGCGTGCACGGCCGCGACCCCCGGCCCAAGTGTGCATGTGCGGACACTGTTCTGAGTTACATACAAAATCGGGTTACAAACAGTCTCAGAAACGGAACTCGTTCGTAACCCAGGGACTTCCTGTACTGGCTTTGGAGGCGATGCAGAGGAGGTTCACCAGGTTGATTCCGGGGATGACAGGGTTAGCCTATGAGGAGAGACTGAGTTGCCTGGGACTATACTCACTGGAATTCAGAAGAATGAGGGGGGATCTTATAGATGTACATAAAATTATGAAAGGGATAGATAAGATAGAGGCAGGAAGGTTGTTTCCACTGGTAGGTGAGACCAGAACTAGGGAACATAGCTTCAAGATTCAGGGGAATAGATTTAGGACAGAGATGAGGAGGAACTGCTTTTCCCAGAAAACAGTGAATCTGTGGAATTCTCTGCCCAGGGAAGCAGTAGAGGCTACCTCATTAAATATATTTAAGACACAGTTAGATAGATTTTTGCATAGCAGAGAAATTAAGGGTCATGGGGAAAAGGCAGGTAAGTGGAGCTGAGTCCACGGCCAGATCAGCCATGATTTTGATGATTGGTGGAGCAGGCTCGACGGGCCAGATGGCTGACTCCTGCTCCCAAGAAATATGTTCTTATGTTTGGAAGCTGTCATTTCTTCACTCAGCCGGAGTGAGATAGATCGGCTAGTTGAGTGGTATCACAACAATAGCCTTGCACAAAACGTCAGCAAGACCAAGGAACTGATTGTGGACTTCAGGAAGTCAGGAGAACACACTCCAGTATTCATTGAGGGGTCAGCAGTGGAAAGGGTGAGCAGCTTCAAGTTCCTGGGCATCAACATCTCAGAGGATCTATCTTGGGCCCAACACATTGAGGCAATCACAAAGAAGGCATGCCAGCGACTCTACTTCATTAGGGGTTTGAGGAGATTTGGTATGTCACCAAAGACCCTTAAAAATTTCTGTGGATGTACGGTGGAGAGCATTCTGACTGGTTGCATCACCATCTGGTATGGAGGCTCCAATATGCAGGATCGAAAGTGGCTGCAGAGGGTTGTAGACTCAGCCAGCTCCATCACGGTCACAACCTTCCCCACCACTGAGGACATCTTCAAGAGGTAGTGTCTCAAGAAGGCGGCACCTATCATCAAGGACCCACACCATCCATGACATGCCCTCTTCACATTACTACCAGGAGGTACAGGAGCCTGAAGACCCACACTCAGTGTTTCAGGAACAGCTCCTTCCCCTCCGCCATCAGATTTCTGAACAGTCTTTGAACCCATGAACACTACCTCGTTATTCCTCTTTTGTACTATTTATTTATTTTTGTAACTTATAGTAATTTTTATGTCTTTATGTCTTGCACTGTACTCCTGCTGCAGAACAACAAATTTCACATCATGTATCAGTGATAATAAACCTGATTCTGATTCTCCTCCTCCCAGTCCCCCCACAGTTCTCTGCATTTATCTTTGCAGAGGAAGGTGTGATTACTTCTCCCCCGTCCCTACCTCAGCATTAAAACTTTCCACTTGCTACAGTTCCCTCACACTCCTACAGATCAAACAATCAGTTTCTTGATTGCTCCAAGGAACTTTATTTCCCCCTTCTTTCAGGTTACTCACAGCGGTGTTCCAGAGATTGACCCAGAATTGCTGGAGAACTTCAGATCCTCTAGGACGATTGATGCCAGCTTTAACTGAAGGTGGGCTTATCCCCTCCTGTGTCCCCTGAGAGCCCCCGGATCAGTGGTCTTTCCCTGCAGGTTAATAACAGTAAACTATTTGCCCAGCTGAGTCTGTGTTTTACTTCAGCTGAACACATTCTGTATGAGGTTGCCGTACTGGCAGCAGGAACCTTTCTGTTTTTCTCCTCTGAAGGTAATGTCAACACCTTTTGCTGCAGTGTTGGATGAGAACACTGCGTAAGAGTTGAACTTGGCACCTCTTTGCTCTGTTTGCCTGCAAGTTCTATGCAGCAATCATGTCATTTCTTGGGCTATTGGATATAATTCTAGACAAACTGCACAACATTTTGTAAGCACACAGCACAAAATGCATGCAGGGCAAACATTGCAATATACATGAAATAAATGCTGCGTAAATAATATACACACAACACATGTAGCACAAGACATGCAATATAAATCATTCCTCTACACACAAAATGTATCCAACAAATACACCACATAACATGACTCGAACATACAATGTATGCCCTACACAAAATCACCCACAAACATGCACCATGCACACAGACACATACATATAACATACTACATTCACACAGCACAAGTACCCGGCACCTGTAGCATGAACCACACGTAACACACAAACGGATATACATTACACGCAATACACGCACGGAACGCGGAGTATAAACCTGGCACTCACACAGAGATTGAAAGTAAACTGGTATGGGCTGGTACAGGGGTACCTGTAAGAAAGTGTCAGAGGCAATCCGTATAAATGGACTAAATTGGCAAGGTTAGTGATACGACTGTACCAGGAAGAAATGTAAGTTATTTTCACCCCTGGTCTCATATGACATACACAATACAGACAACGTACATCAAACATAATGAACAAAAAACACGCATGCACAATGTGCAACATTCGACCAAAACAGACAGCCCTTTGAGCCTCTTTGGGAAGCCAGGACTGGGATTGATGAGTCATTATTAGGATGTATCATCGGAGCATTAAACAAGATCAGCATTTAATGCAGATTGGTGCTCACCAATCTATAAGACTGAGAAGGTTTATTGGAGCAAAAAACTCTATAAAGGGGTCCTGTTCATCAACGCATTGTCAAGGAAGGTGTAACCATGTAGTTAGTCAAAACTTTCACACTAGCTTAAGGGAACTGTCAGTAAATTTCCAAGGAGATAAATTAATGTCAGTATTTCAATAAAAATTTATAATAGCCTAAAAATAACATTTGGTAAACAGAATCTAACATAAAAATAGATGCAGGTGAACCAAATGGAACCTTCTTTTTATATGCGTACCTTTATTAGAGATGTACCAATGATTATTGATTTATAAGACCAAAATGAGGACACAGTATATTGACATTTACGATATTAAGACCTAGTTTTCAAGCTACCACTTGGTATGAAGGTGGATGAGGAGGTTCTGCTTAGATAGTGCTTCTTAAGCTTGGTTTAATATATCAATTTGTTATGAAAGGAACAGAGGGCCTAATGACAGAATCCACAAGCCCCTTAAAGTTTGTGCCTTGTGAATCAAGTGCAAACTCAGCTCTCAGACTGCAAAGAAAGGTGTTTAATCAACACGAGGAAAAAGTGAGTTCCATCTGGTGTGCCTTCTATGACATAATGATAATAGAGTTGTTAAGCATTAAAAACAATCACTATCACTGGACTGCAACAAACTAAGAAGTGGGCAGATATATCCTCGTAGTAGAAGGCTTTGGAAAACAGAGGACTTCACAGCTCCTGGGTTTGAACCTGACCTCGGGCGCTGTCTGGGTGTTTCCATGTTCTCCCTTTGACTGCGTGGCTTGCCTCTCACATCCTAAAGACGTGTTAGTTGGTAGGTTAATCGGCCCCACTAAATTACTCCCAGAGTAGGGGCTTAGGCAGGAGAATCATGAGGGGAGTTGATGGGCATGTGACGAGAATAGGTTACAGGGAAATAAGTAGGGGAATGCGACTGATGGGAGGGCTCTGAGAATTGGCATAGACTGGATGGGCCAAATGGCTTTCCTGTCCGAAGAATCATTTGTCCTCTCAAATTATATCACATTGATATTTTCTGAAAGAAATGCAATTAACGTGCATTGGAATTAATCCACACCAATGTGTACACCATCCCCTGAGTGAGATCTGACGAGGTCATTGGAAATACTTTGAAATGTTCCCTCCACCCTCCCCCCAATTCCCCAACCCCGATTCAAGAATACGCTCTGTACTATGGTCCGATTTCTCTGGAGAACTGAACTTTATGGTTCACGATACAGCATACACGTCCTAAGGGAGACCTTTATCCTTTATGCAAGAGCTGGGCATTGATCAAACCCACTGGCCGACAGGAAGGTGAGACAATAACCTTTGCCGCAACCACACTGAAGCGATGCATGACAACACTTAGCTTCCTCTCCTGGACTAGAATTGGACACAAACTTGGACACTGTCTAATAGAAATATTCAGCAATCGTAAGGAATAGTAAACAATCAAATGTCTCTTCAAACGTTGATAGCACTTAATGATAGATTGCATGAAGTACTTGGAGAGCAATCTTATCTGGAGCGTGAACACCAGTGAAGGCCAGTTGGCTGTGCAATCTGTTTCTTGCGTGAACTATATAATTTGAGAGCTCTTCTGAACCATTTCCGCTTGTCCTAAGCTAAATATTCTCTCCTGCTATATGTTGGTCCAACTTGGTATTGGTATTGGTTTATTATTGTCACGTACCAAGGTACAGTGAAAAACTTGTCTTGCATACCATTCATACAGATCAATTCATTACACAGTGCATTGAGGTAGTTCAGGGTAAAAACAATAATGGAATACAGAGTAAAGTGTCAGAGCTACAGAGAAGTGCATTGCAAGTAGACAATAAGGTCAAGGTCAAACAAGGTAGATTGTGAGGTCAAGAGTCCATCTCATCATATAAGGGAACTGTTCAATAGTCTTATCACTGTGGGATAGAAGCTGTCCTTGAGCCTGGTGGTATGTGCCCTCAGGCTCCTGTATCTTCTGCCTGATGGGAGAGGAGAGAAGAGAGAATGACCCGGGTGGGTGGGGTCTTTGAGTATGCTGGCTGCTTCACCAAGGCAGCAAGAAGTATAGATAGAGTCCATGGAGGGGAAGCTGGTTTCCATGACACTCTGGGCTATGTCCACAACTCTCTGCAGTTTCTTGCAGTCCCGGGCAGAGCAGTTTCATACCAAGTCGTGATGCATCCAGATAGGATGCTTTCTCTGGTGCATCGATAAAAATTGGTGAGTGTCAAAGGGGACATGCCAAATTTCTTTAGCCTCCTGAGAAAGTAGAGGCTCTGGTGAGCTTTATTGGCCGTGGCACCTACGTGATTTGACCAGGACAGGCTATTGGTGATGTTCACTCCTTGGAAGTTCTCAACCCTCTCGACCTCAGCACCATTGATGTAGACAGGTGCATGTACACCGCCCCCTTTCCTGAAGTCAATGACAAGCTCGTTAGTTTTGCTGATATTGAGGGAAAGGTTGTTGTCATGACACCATGCCACTAAGCTCTCTATCTCCTTCCTGTACTCCGACTCATCATTATTTGAGATGCAGCCCACTACAGTGGTATCATCTGCAAACTTGTAGATAGAGTCAGAGCAGAATGTGCCCACACAGTCTTGAGTATATAGGGAGTAGAGTAGAGGGCTGAGGACGCAGCCTTGTGGGGAACCAATGTTGAGAATAATCGTGCTGGAGGTATTGCTGCCTATCCTCACTGATTTCTTGTTCTCATTGTAATGACATCAAGTCTAATCACTTGGCTAACCATTCTATCTCAGAGCCCTGAAACTGCGGAGCTCCTTGCCTCATCTTCGTATAGTCTATAAAACCGCGTGTCCAATTGTGCTGAGTGAACCTCACACTCCTTGTTGAGGTTCATCGTGACCAGCTGCCAGAACTCTCTGTTCCCCAGGGAGGCATACAGAGACAGACATCAAGTGCTGCTCGATGGTCATCAACTTGGTAACAGATGCACTTTGGTCTGCCTGAAGATTATGAGTCTCCCAGTACAATGGCACAACTGTAAGGGAATGCTGCCAAGAGGCACATTGCAGGCTGCAAGAGTTCGTGCTGAAGAATGTGCTGAAGCTTTGTGAACCAATGCAAATGCTTTGTGGGGAAGGACTGCAGTCTAAGATCCTGCTGCCAGTAGACACTAAGGGGTTGGCTCCCCTGTAACGGCCCCTTAAACACTTAAAGGGGTATTGTTCAAAGAGGCCACATGGGTGACATTGGTGCTTTGTACATAGAATGTACCTTGATAACACTGCCAGTGTACAGACTTGACAACACTATGAATGTATATACTGGACGATACTAGGAGTGTCAAGAAAGCCATGCAATGTTTTGCATTTCTAGTGTATATTTTTATGAATAAAGTTTACTTTTGAAATGAAAAGACAACGAAATAGAAACACCATAAAAAAATCAACAAAAATTGAAATATTTTTTAACTACACCATACAAAGTGCCTGTTCTCAGTGACGTATTGTTGTTTTAAGAACTGCTTCCATTCAGTGAGCTACCCAACCGCTTACCATGGATGAAATGTTTCAGGGATGAAGGTGACGTGTGTTGTCCATTAGATTCCAAGAGACAATGGCCTGAGAAAGTACTGAAGCTTTCTTTTTACAAGTGCCTTTTAAGACAGCAAATGCAATGCAGTGAGTAAAAACCTGTTTAATAATTATGGATTTTGTTTCTTGAGAATTACTAAAAACTGGATAGTGTGAAGACAGAGAACAAAGGGACAGAGTTTGGAATGATAAAAACAATTAAGTGCTCGGAATAGACTTCACCATCAGTTACCTTTGAAAGGTAAGCATCAGGAAACTGACTAAAGTGGGTCTCCAGGGAAATTAAGTGAAATGGCTTTTAAATGGACTCACCTGACCAATGGTTGTCAATCTGCTGCTTACAGAGTTTCTGAGTACGTGCTTGCAATGCGCTGTTTCAGATCATAAGAGCAATCCTCCGTGGCTGGATTCAGTTGAGCTGCTGTAACGTATGTCCTTGGTGAATGAGACTGAAGGAAACCAACCCTTGCTGGATGGCCCCAGAGTTAGACTCCAGGGAGTCATTGACAGCATCAGATCACAGGCCAAGAATGTAAGTGGAGGTCTCCAAGCTTCCTCTTCAGGCAGGTGGGATGCTTGACTGGAAGTTGACTTCCTATCTCCTGGTCTTAATGGGATTATAGGGGCATTGCTTCTGCCACCGTTTTGATGCAGCAAATTCCAAGTTCTTGCAAAATGAGGTACTAACTGAAACAACTCTTCCATTATATAAAACTTCCGAAAAATTAAAGAGCTGTCTGCCATATATCAATGGTTAGAATCAATCCTTGGTTACTCAAACTTGGTACCACAGCCAATTTTATTTTCTGCAGAATGGCTCTGTGATTCAGTGCTCAGCAACTGACTTGTTGGCCAAGTAGCAGCTCCTCACAGTGGGGCAAGGCCATGCGTAGGCCAACAGACAACACCCACCCCCAACACAGACAAACACACACACACACACACACACACGCGCGCACCCACACACACACACGCAGATACATACCATGGGCTTTTTGAAAAAGTTCGTAATTTGTGTCACCGATTGGATGCTACATCGAAGTATTAAACAGACAGAACCAGCAAATATTAAAACCAGTGTTCTCCGAAACCTATGCTCAGAAGCTCTTTGTTAAAACCATTTATTTTAAAGCTTGATGGAACAAGAAACAGAAAATTAATCAAAGCAGTTAGTCATAAATTATGGAAGTTGGCGTTTGAAGTTTTGCAAGGTTACATTTTTAGGAAATTTTCGTTCTTTCATCTATAATAAAATATTAACAGCGGACATTAAGACAAGTGAAACAATGAAGAGCTAATATTCCTTCCTGCTATCATGAGTTTACCAGATCTCCTTCCATCAGCAAAAGCTATGGAGTTAGATCAGTATGACGTTTTGTTACCTTTGCCTTGGTGATTAACATTTTCAGTTATTTGCTAAATCCAGCCACATCCTCCACCAAGTCATCTCCCTTTTTAATTTGCACGTTACACAGTGAGCTGCCAAAGAAGCCTTGCTGAATCACTGTGTCAGCTGAACTCTGAGAAATACAAAGGGACTGAAACAGTGAAGCCAAGTATTCGGCCCGTCTTGGTCATGTTGGTGTTCCCTCTCCATGCAAGCATCTTCTTCTCTAGTAGGTCAGTTAGCACCTGTGGAAAGACAAACAGAGTTCGAGGAACAGGGCAGGCAAGAGACTAATTCACAGGGAAATAAGTGGGAGAAATGGATTGCTTTGAGAGCTAGCATAGACAATGGTCTGAAGGGCATCCTTCTATGCTACAAGAAAATATAAGAAGAAAACATGAGGTTGATGACTTACCATCATAGCTGGGAAAAGAAACAACGTATAAGTTGGAGAGAAAGGGGGAGGAGAGTAAAGGGCATGTCTCTGATAGGATGGGGAGATTGAATGACAAGTGGGGATATTGGCCTCAAAGACGATGCCAGCATTAGTTCACTTATCCTTCCAGCGAATTGAGTTGATCATGGGTAAGCAGTGTTGGTGATATTTTCCTGGTCCTTGAGATGCTTGAGTAGGCAATTCTGGCTCAACCATGTAGATGTTATGGCCAAGGAAGCACACCAGCACCTCTACTTCCTCAGAAGGCTACGAAAATTCAGCATATCCTCATTGACCCTCACCAATTTGTAGAGGTGCACCATAAAAAGCATCTTACCTGGATGCATCACGGCTTGGCATGTCAACTGCTCTGCCAAAGACCTCAAGAAATTGCAGAAGGTTGTGGACGCAGCTCAGTCCATCACGAACACCGTCCTCCCTTCTATGGACTTTGTCAACGCTTCTCATTGCCTCAGAAAAGCAGTCAAGTATAATCAAAGACTCTTCTCACCTTGGTTGTTCCCTCTTCTGCCTCCTTCCATTGGGCAGAAGATATAAAAGCTTGAAAACACGCACCACCAGGCTCAAGGACAGCTTCTATCCCACTGTTATCAGACTCTTGAATGAACCTCTTGTACAATAAAGATAAACTCTTGATCTCTCAATCTACCTTGTCATGGTCCTTGCACCTTATTGTCTGCCTACACTGCCTCTCCCCGTGTCTGCGTGGGTTTCCTCCGGGTGCTCCGGTTTCCTTCCACATTCCAAAGACGTACGGGTTAGGAAAGTTGTGGGCATGCTATGTTGGCGCCGGAAGCGTGGCGACACTTGCGGGCTGCCCCCAGAACACTCTACGCAAAAGATGCATTTCACTGTGTGTTTCGACGTACATGTGACTAATAAAGCTATCTTATCTGAATGTAATACTATATTCTGCATTCCGTTATTGCTTTTCCCTTTGTACTACTTCAATGTACTTATGTTTGAGAATGATCCGTATGGATGGCACGCAAAACAAAGTTTTTCACTGTACCTCGGTACATGGGACAATAATAAACCAATTACCAATTACATGGAGGAATGAGAGGCAGTACATTCTAATGTGTCTGACTCTGAGGAGAATTGACATGGTAGGTGCTATGAGGACGATGCAACTGTGAGAGAGTTTAGAATTAGGGGCATATAGTGAAGATATGAGGTCAGACACAAGACAGAGATGGAGAACTTGTTCTTCTCTCAGAAGGTCTTGATTCTTTGGAATTCTCTACATTAATACAATAGGGACATTTAAAAGGCTCTTACATAGGGACATGGGAGTAAGGAAAACGGAGGGTTATGGGTTGTGCAGGAGGGAAGGGTGAGTGATCATGGAGTAGGTGCTCATATAGGTCGGCACAACATCGTGGGCCAAAGGGCCTGTACTGTGCTGTACTGTTCTATGTTCTATTGAGGAGCTGTGAAGCTGAGTCATTTGGGCTGAAATAGATTTTTCGACCAGGAGGCAAGAGATCTGATTAGCTATGACCACATTGAATGGTAGAGTATTGTTGAGGTCAGTCTAAGGTCCCTGCCGCTACTAGCTACCGACATGCTGAGTCCTGTGTAACAGCCTTTCAAATACTTGAATGGTGTGTTGTTCAAAGAGGCCACATGAGTGGCATTGGTGTTTTGTACATGGAGTGTACTAATTTGACAACACTACGAATGTATTGACTTGACAACACTACAGACATATAGACTGGACAACATTATTAATGTCAAGAAAGCCATGAACCATTTGTATTTCTTGAATATATTTTATGAATAAAGTTTATTATTGAAATAAAAAATCCGCAAGAACCAGAGGAATGCACGCCATTTCTTTAATGTGCTTCTCCTGAGGTGTGACTACATCCTACCAGGTGCACAACCAGTCACGGAAAGAAGACCTGCAGAAGGTGTGAGATTTGCAATGAGACCTTCACGCATATTTCAGTCCAATGCCTAGGTATCAACAATGTGAGAATTAAAAGGTGTGATACACTCAGTGATTGAACCTCTTGAATAAAGCTTTCCAAAGATTCACCGCACTCTGGTTGAAGACACTCTTTCTCATTTCTGTCCTGAAAGACTGACCAATTATTTTGAGATAGTCATCCCTGGAAACATCATCCGCATCAACCCTGTCAAACTCTGAAGCTCTGGCAGTAGAACACTCACTGAGTACGGGGCAGAGTTCCAGAGTAGACTATGTGCTGATCTCTGGAGTGGTTTATGGACCCACAACCATCTATGACTCAAAGTTAAGAGTCCTAAAGTGAAATTAGGACTGTATAACCACTTATAAGACATTGCAGAATCTTCTGATGCCAGTGGAACTGTGTCAACTCAAGAGAGATTAGGCAAAGGATCTATAAAGAAAAAAAGCCACAGGCTTCTCTTTCCTAAGTAAGTTTGTGAAGCAGGGTTTTATTCTGTTTATGTAAATATGGAAATGTTTCTGTGGTAGCGACTGGGACTCACCAGCACGTTGTGCTTCTGGCAAGTAGGGATAACACTACATGTTAAACCAAGAGCTCGGTTACATTCTTCCTGGAACACACACAAGTCCCCAAATTGGCTCCGGCACACACCTGGCTGATAGGAGGACGTGTTACACAGTCCTATTGTTTTTTGTGAAGGAATCGAAAGCTCTCCTTTCATCTGTTCTCTGTGGTAATTAAGTCAGAAATCACGAAAGCAGAAGCAGACAATTCCCACCAAAGTGATTTATTGAGTAACCGCAACGACGGATGAAAATTAATCTTAAATTCTGATCAGAGTGCTGCCAACTTATTAAAAACACGTCACTTTTAATTGCCAACATATGAAAAGGAGAATTATAGAGGATGAAGTCCAGTAATATTCACTCTCCTCTAGTCAGGGTCAACTTGCCTGCTTTGAGCAAGGCTTATCACAACTCATGGAAGCAATAAGATGGCCAATTTCAGGAAAAAACTCAGAAATACCTGCTGTTCCTTAAGGATATTCAGCAAGTTCCAGCAGCTTGCAAGCATCTCTGAGACATCATTTAATATATTTTTTAAATTCCTTTGTTCGTGGAGCACAGTATAAAGGCCAGCAGCTAATTGCCTCCTAGCTGACAGGCTTGCTGGGCCTTTTCCAAGAGCAGTCAACCATGTTGTTGTGTGTCTGAGTGACAAGTGGGCTGGACTGGAAAAGGGCAGTAGATTTCTTCCCATGAAGGATATCAGTGAACGAGAAAGGTTTTTACAACAATCCATTAGGTTAGGTTTACTGTCACTGACCGTGTTTTGTTTCAAATTCCGGGTTTATTTAATTTCATGCATTTAATTTCCCGAGCTGCCATGATAGGGTTTAAACCCACGTCCCCAGATCATTAACCCCATAGGCATATCTAGTAACTTCTGCTACCATACCCTTCCCTTTAACTCTCGCGCCTGCTCAGTTCAGTGTCGAGTGATTGGCTGCCACTGGACTGAGGGATGAGGTGGTACAGGGGTGTCTGGACAACGTTGGATCTCGGCAGCCTGGGTTTGAATCATCCACTTCCACCAATTCCAATCCTCAGCAGAAAATAAAGGCAGTCTCTAGGGGTGTCTGCAAAACTCTGGAGCACTTAGAATAGCCCCTACACTGACAGAACTCCTGGTATGTTCTTGGGATGCTGTGCCTTGTTTTACACCAGTGAAGGGTTAGGATTGTTATGTAAGTGAAAACTCAGCCAAGGTGCATGAAGCAAGATCATCAAGATCACACAAGCAAAGTGACGTGACTCAATACAGAGGCCGCTGGAGTTAGTAGAATATGAAAGAGTAAAGTTCCATAAATTGTGGAAGGACAACTTTGCTCTTTATTGGTATTGGTATTAGTTTATTATTGTCACTTGTACCGAGGTACAGTGAAAAACTTGTCTTACAAACCGATCGTACAGGTCAATTCATTACACAGTGCAGTTACACTGAGTCAGTACAGAGTGCATTGATGTAGTACAGGTAAAAACAATAACAGTACAGAGTAAAGTGTCACAGCTACCCAACAGGCACAGAGTTTAACAGAGAAACAAAGGACCACAGATGCTGGAATCTAGATGAAAACCACAATGATGCTGGAAGAACTCAGCAGGCCCGGCAGCATCCGCGGAGAAAAGCAGGCGGTCAACGTTTCAGGTCAGGACCCTTCTTCAGGACTGAGGATAGGAAAAGGGGGAAGCCCGACATATAGGAGGGAAAAGCAGAGCAGTGAGAGGTGGACAAAAGAGGGGAGGCGGGGTGGGCACAGGGTGGTGATAGGTAGATGCAGGTAAGAGATGGTGATGGGCAGGTGCGGGGGAGGAGGGGAGAGCAGATCCACCGGGGGATGGGTCAAAGGTAAGGAGAGAGAGGGAAAAAAGGGAGAATTCAATGTTCATGCCGTTAGGCTGCAAGGTTCCAAGATGGAAAATGAGGTGCTGTTCCTCCAGTTTGCGCTTGGAATTCTCCTGGCAGTGGAGGTGGCCGAGGACTGACATATCAGTGGTAGTGTGGGAGGGGGAGATGCCACTTGAGAAAATGTGGTACATGCCGGACTTCCAGCCCAGAGCATTGAGTGGCTAGAGCGGTCAGTCCTTGATAACATAACATAGTGAGTTGGTGTGGTGGGGTGTTGTGGTGGGGGTGGTGAAACATTGTGCATACAGTAGGTCCCCTCTCCCTTCTTAAGAGAGGATATTCTTGCAGTAGTGGCAGTGCAACAAAGGTGGTGCTATTGAAATGTACAGCATTATTACTGGGCTTGACAGGGTGATGCAGTGATGTGCGTTCCCTGGTCGAGGCATCTGGGACCAGGGGTCACAGCATTAAAATAAGGGGCCAGCTATTCAGGACACAGAACACAGAAGGTTGTGCCCCTTTGGAACCCTCTCCCTGTGCAGGCTCAGTCGCTGAGTATATTCAAGGCAGAGTCAATGGAGTTTTAGATGTTAAAAGGTAAACAAAGGATATGGGGTTAGTCCAGGAAAGTGAGCAAAAGATCAGATAATATTGAATGACGATCAGGCAGGAGGGGTCAAACAGCCTACTCTTGTTTCTGTTTCTGTTTCTCATCTCCTTATGAAGCTGAAAAGAACATCACAATCAAAATCATATCTGGAGCACAGCTTGCAGTCTGGATTAGCAACAGCTTAACTTATTCATACTCAAAAAACAAACAGAAGGATAATTTTAACTGCCCTTTAACATTAGGTCATCCAATCTCACCCCACCAGAGATATTCATTTTTTTCCACCCATTTCCCTCCCCACGTTCTCTGCTAACCTAAACTAACCGGTCTCTCTCTTTCCCAGTTCTGATGAAGTGTCTCAGGCCTGAAACATTAATTGTTCCTCTTGACGCAGATGTCGCCCGACCTGCTGACTGTTTCCGGCGTTTTCTGATTTTCGTCACAGAGAATCAATCGTACTTTTCAGCCATCAACATCCTGGACATTTCCAGTCCCATCCCACAGTTGGAGCCACTTGAGACAGCCCTGCTTTATACAGTGAAATGCTGCTCAACGCTCACTCTGGATCACGCCAAGTCACGATGGTGTCAGGGCCTGGAGAACAGTTAACTTTTCAGGTCAATGACATTCTATCAGAACAGAGAAAATTTAGACATGCAAGTTCTAAGGTACTTAGGACTTCTGACACCTAGTCTTTCCTGCACTCTAGCCTATCATTGTTCTTCTCTCTTTCTCTCCCTCCCCTTCTCTCTGCATTAACTTCCTTCCTTCTTAAACAGATTTACCAGTGACACTTCCCAATTACAATGAAAAAAATCACTGTGAGTCTGTTTCTCTCTCTACGGGCACTGCCTGACCTGCTAAGCATTTGCAACACATTTTGTTTTAATTTCAGGCTTGCACCATCTGCTGTATTTTTGATTTGTGTCTATGATAAATCAATCTGCTGCCCTTCCTTAGCTGATGACCAAGAGCTCCTCCACGTTGAAGGGTGCACGGTGTTAATTAGCCTCATATGATTTCAATGGTATTTTCCTTTTCCATTTTTCAAACCGGATATCCCACATTTCCCAGATTATACCATTATCAGTTTTTTTTAACCACTTACTTAACATGGGTATCTGCTTTTGGAGACTCCTTGTGTCCTATTCACAAGTTACCTACCTATCTTTGGATCGTCAGTGAACTTGGATGCTTTATTCATTCATTGTCCAGGCTATGAGTAATGTTGGCAAGGCCACCGTTTATACCCACCTCTAAATTCCCTTGAGAATGTGTTGGTGACTTGTCTTCTCGAATACCCACTGTCACCCTGGTGAAAGTATTCCCACAGTGCTGCGGACAGCGGGTTCCAGAATCTCGACCCTACAACGGTAAAGAGCCAGTGATATATGGAGACACAAAATACTGCAGATGCTGGAATCTGGAGCCAAAAACGAGATGCTGGAGGAACTCAGTGGGTCAGGCAGCATCTGTGGAGGGAAATGGACGGTCAATGATTCGGGTCGAGACCTTCATCTGGACTAGCGATATATGTTTTGTGACTTGGAGTGACGTCCCCTTGTGTTTACGGCCTTTGTCCTTTTTGGTGGTAGGGTTCACGGATTTGGATGGGGTATTTGGAGTAGCTTGGGTCAATGACTATAGTGCTTTAAGTGAGCCAGCAGTGGAGGGAATAAATATTTCCGATAGTGGATGGAGTGTTGATTAAGTGGGCTGCTTTTTCCCTGGATGGCGTTCGGCTCCTTGAGTGTTGGTGTTGCAATCACACAGGCAAGTGGAGAGCTCATCCACTCCGAATGCTTGTCTTTTGTAAATACAGAAATACCTTGTGGTATCAGGAGATGAGATTCGCTACAGGACGCCCAACCTCTGACCTTCTCTTGCGGTCATGGCGTTGAACTGGCTGGTCCGGTTAAGTTTCGAGTCAATGACGACACAGATATTGAATGTGACGGATTCAGTGATGGTGATGTCAAGGGGCAGATGTTTAGACAGCCTCTTGTTGCAAATGGTCATTGACTAATGTGGTGCAAATGTTACCTGCCACTAATCATCTGGTGCATGAATGTTTTCTTGGTGTTGCCACACGTATGATTCATTTGCTGAGGAGTTATGACTGGGGATAAACATTATGCAATCAGCATTGAATGACAGAAGGAAGGTCATTGATGAAGCAGCTGAAATGGTTGGGCCAAGGATACTGCCCTGAGGAACTCCAACAGAGATGCCCTGGGACTGGGAGGATTGTTTTCCAACCAACATTTTCGATTTGTACTCCGGCCGCTGGAGTGTTTCCCCTTAATGCCCATTGACCAGTTTTACCAGGGTGTTTTGATTCCACACTCAGTCAAGTGCTGCCTTGATGTCGAGGACGGTCATTGTCACCTCACCTCTGGGATCAATTGTTGTACCAGGGCTGGTGTGATGTCAGGAGCTGAGACGCCCTGGCAAAGTGGGCATCAGTGAACAGGTAATTGGTGATGAAGTGATAGCCAGTGTTGAACAACACCTTCCATCACTTTAGTGATCACTGAGGCAAAATTGATTGATAGTGGCTATTGGGATGAGATTTGTTCTGCTTGAATGGGCAATTTTCCATATTATTGAGTCAGATTTGTAAGTGTACCGGAACAGTTTGGCTCGAGGCATGGTTGGCTTTGGAGTGTAGGCCTTCGTCACAACAGTTGGGATGTTGTCTTGTCCCATGGCCTTTGCTGTATCTAGTGCTCTCAGCTATTTCTTATTGTTACACGGTATAAATCAAGTTGACTGAAGTCTGGCTTCTGTCATACTGGGGATCTCAGGAAGCCAAACAGAATCATCCACTTGACACTTCTGACTGAAAATAGTTATTGCTTCAACCTTGCCTTCTGAACTTGTGGCCCAGGCCCAACCAACTTCATTTTATTCATCCATTTATTTATTTATTAGTCTCCTGTACATCGAAGCACACAGTGAAATGCATCTTTTTTGCGTTACTGAGAATGTGCTGGGGGGGCAGCCCGCAAGTGTCGCCACTCTTCCGGTGCCAACATAGCATGCCCACAGCCCCTAACCTGTACGTCTTTGGAATGTGGGAGGAAACCGGAGCACCCGGAGGAAACCCACGCAGACACGGGGAGAACACATGCCGGAATCGAACCCGGGTCGCTGGCACTGTAATAGCATTATGCTAACCTCTACACTACCGTCCCTGCCCCTATCTTCAGCTGCTTCAGCTACTTCATCAATGGCCTTCCTTCAATTGCAAGGTCAGGAGTTGAGATGTTCGCTGAAGATTGCACAATGTCAGCAGCGTTCACAACTCCTGGGATAATGAAGCAGTCCGCATCTAAATACAGCAAGACCTGGACAATATCCGGGCCTGGACTGATAGGTGTCAAGAAACATTCGCGCCACGCAAGTGCCGGGCAATGACTGTATTCGCAAGGGAAAACCCAGCTATCACCTCCTGATGTTCAATGGCATTACCATCACTGAATCCCCCAATGTCAATATCCCGGGGGTTAACATTGACCAGAAACTGAACCGCCGTAGCCATATACACAATGTGGAATTTGTTGCCACAGACGGCTGTGGAGGCCAAGTCATTGGGTGTATTTAAGGCAGAGATTGATAGGTTCTTGATTGGTGAGGGGGTTAAGGGTTATGGGGAAAAGGCGGGAAAATGGAGTTGAGAAAAATCAGCCATGATTGAATGGCAGAGCAGACTCGATGGGCCGAATGGTCTAATTGTGCTTCTGTACCTTATGGCCTTATGGTCTATAAATGAGACTTTTAAGTAAGAAAGTTAAGACTTTCAAGCCTAGAAAATTAAAAGTTTTAGGGACAATATTATTTATTATCTCTATTTATTAAAATGCAACAGCCAATATCCTGCAGCTTGTAACAGACTACTCTCCTCACTACCAATTTTCTGTGTCTGACTTTGGAGCCGAGGTCAATGTCAGGCGATCTGTCTGATATGGATCTATGGTATAACAGATGCCTTGTTGCTTCATGAATGAGCCAACTGGGTAACGACAACAGATCTGCTTCCCAGGAAATCACCAGCGAACTTTTTAAAACAATCCAGCAGTTTCATTGTCACTATTACTGGAATGATTTTAAAAAAATCAAGATTATTTAATTCATAGAATGTTAATTCCGCAGTGGATGGATTTATGTTTCTGGTTTGAAAGCCTAGTCAATTGGATTATTAGTCCAGTAACCTTTGCACCATCACTGACAGTCATTTCCCCTCATTTAAGTCATCCAAGAGCGGTCCCTTAGAACAAAGAGTGGCTCCTCAGAGCAAGTGTGGGGAGGCTGGCATGCCACCATACAGCAAAGGAGCTGAAGTGTGCCACAAGTAGAAATTCGTCATGGAGTGCAATAATGCTATCTCAACTCAAGGTACGTTACCACAGGACATGAAAAGAAAGACTCCGTTTGATTGCTTATTTCTGGATCCATCAGCGCTAGTGATTTACTCATCCTCCTCACCATCGATGGGAAATTTATTATTACATTCAAAAATTCATGCTCTTCATCTTTCCTCATTTTAGTTTCCCTTGACAACATCCCAAAACGGCTGGTCCTCAGAACTATTATTGCTGATTACAGGACACAGATCTACTTGCAAGATAAGTGGCTAACCAACGGTGTGAGCCAAAATGGGCTCAGCATTTTGTTGCTGATGTTCACAATTTCAATACTTGCTTAGAACGAGAATCAAAAGCTTTGTAGCAAATCCCCCCAAGCTCTGAAAATCTAGTGGTAATACACTTATACCCTCCTCATAACATGATCTCTGTGAACCAGGCTTTCTGTCTGGCAGGTTGAAAGCTTTAGGACACAGTATTAAAATGCAGCAGAGAATACCTTGTAGCTCGTGACAGAGCGACGAAAAATTGAAGGAGGTTACACTTCTATCATGGACTCTCAAAGCATTTTCACAGATTTTTGAAATATAGTCGCCATGTAGAGGGAATATAGTAACAGCTACGCTCTAAAGTCCTGCAAACAGCAATGAGATTAAAGGCCAGAGATTCTGCTTCTGTTAGTCCTGTTGTTTGATAGAGAAATGCAGGACAATGCACTTTCTGTGTCATAATAAGTCGGATCTTACAGACAGTGCTTGTAACAGTGTAGCCACCTGAAATGTCAGCTGTGATTATGTCCTCAAGTCCCACTCAGTTCCCTTGACTAAACTCTTTCTCAGTGCGGCTTCAGGGAGCCATACAGAACTTTAAAATTTCATTAGTTTTGCTACCAATTTCCACCGCTCCCTCTTTCACGTGGTCCATCTCTGAATCTCCCTTCCCCTTTTTTCATTTCTCCATCTCCATCTCAGAGAACTGGCTAGCAAGCCCATAGCTATCTTGACCACTTCCCTCGACCCTGTCTCCTGTAAGGACTCCATTCCACTGTCCCATTTCCTCCTTTTCCATTGTATTTACTCTGATGGTGAAACTTTCCACGTTGCTGCCTTAGAAATGCCTTCCCCACTGCCATGCTGGACAGAATCCTTGACCTCATCACATCTATTTCCTGCACCTCTTCTCTGAGACAGAGAAAGGACAGAGTACCCCCGGCCCTTAACTCCCACCCCACCCCTCTCCACATTCATTGGATCATCCTTAGCAACTTCCAGCAGATATATCTCTGCTTCCCTTTCTGCATTGCGAAGGGACCATTACATTTGTGACTCCCTCGTCCTCTGTTCTATCCCCATCAACCACTCCCAATCCCACCTCTTCAATATAACACCTTTAACACCAATATAACACCTCTTCCCTTCCCACCATCCAGGAACTCAAACAGTGCTTCCAAGTGAAGCAGTGATTGACTTGCACTTCTTCCAGTCTAGTGAACGCTGTCATTTACTCATGACGTGGCCTCCTCTTCATTGGAGAAACCAAATGCAGATTGGGTAACTGCTTAGCAAGGACCTGCGTTCAGTCCACAGGGGCCGAGTGTTGCATAGAACATAGAACAGTACAGAACAGGAACATCCTGTTTCCTGCCACTTTAATTCACCTTCCCACTCCTACCCTCACCTAACTGTCTATGTTGACACAAGACACTGCAGATACTGGAAGCTGGAGCAACACTAAAAAAGCTGGAGGAACTCTGCAGGTCAGGCAGCATCTATGGAGAGAAATAGACAGTCACAATGTCCAGATGAACGGTCTCGACGCAAAACATCAACTGTCCATTTCCCTCCATAGACGCTGACTGACCTGTCGAGTTCCTCCAGTTTTTGTGTGTTGCATCTGTCTACAGTCTTCTACACTGTTGTAACAAAGCCCAACGCAAGTGTGAGGAACAGCTCCTCAGCTTCTGTCTTGGTGTGTTACAAGCTTCTGGACTCAGTATCAAATTCTATATAATCCAATGAATCCCTTTCACTCTCTCTATATCAGAGTTGGCCATTTTTGCAACTTCATCTGTCAGTGATATTAACTCAGTTCTTTTCCTGCTCTCCGTTAGTACAGCCTGAGTTGCTATTGTGTGCATTTCTGTTTGCCCCACTACAGGAGACATTGGAAAGGGTGCAGAAGAGGTTTAAGAGGACGTTGCCTGGATTAGAGGGTATGAGCTATAAAGAAAGGCTGGACAAACTTGGGTTGTTTTCTCTGGCTCGTTGGAGGCTGAGGGAAGACCTGATAGAAGTTTATAAGATTATGAGAGCCATCCATAGGGTGGAGAGTCAGAATCTTTCTCCCAGGGTGGAAATGCCAAATACTAGGGGACATGCATTTAATGTGAGAGGGGGTAAGTTTAAAGGAGATGTGTGGGGCAGGTATTTTACCCGAAAGTGGTAGATGCCTGGAACGGGCTGCCATGGAGAGTGGTGGAAGCAGATACGATAGTGGTGTTTCACGGTAGAGTAGCGGTTAGCGTAACGCTAGTACAGCACCAGCGACCTGGGTTCAATTCCCGCCACTGTCTGTAAGGAGTTTGTACGTTCTCCCCGTGTCTGTGTGGGTTTCCTCCGGGTGCTCCGGTTTCCTCCTACATTCCAAAGACGTACGGGTAAGGAAGTTGTGGGCATGCTACGTTGGCATCGGAAGCGTGGCGACACTTTGCGGGCTGCCCCCCAGAACACTCTACGCAAAAGATGCATCTCACTGTGTGTTTCAATGTACATGTGACTAATAAAGACCTTATTTAAGAGGCTGTTAGATAGACACATGAACACGCAGGAAATGGAGGGAGATGGACCAGGTGCAGGCAGAAGAGAATTAGTTTAATTCAGCGTCGCGTTCAGCACAGACATTGTGGGCCGAAGGGCCTGTTCCTATGCTGTACTCTTCTATGTTCTATGCAACTTCTTTGTCACTTCATTGCTTCTTTAAGTAATCCATCTCCAGGGCAACCCCGGCCCCAGCTTATTTCACATATTCCCTTTGTCCTCTCCATTCCTCCTCCTCCTCTCCAACTTAAAGCTACATTTTTTCTCTCTTTTTTTTTGTACAGTTCTGATGAAGGGACTTTGGTCTGAAGCATTAACTCTTGGTTCTCTCTCCATAGGTGCTGCCTGACCTGATGAGTATTTCCATCATTTGCTGTGTTTTTCTCAGAATTCCATCGACTGCAGTTTTTGTTGATTTCCACGATGTCCTCAAGAGTTTAGGGTGAGAATTGAGGCCACTAATTTCTTGTTGAGACAACAAACAAGGACCCAGGGATACCATTTGATGCAGTGGTAGGTAATAAAGATGACCATTACTGCAAGCAACTGCAGCAGTTCAGGAAACAAAATAGGGCAGCACATTTGGTAGAGCTGCCTTGAGCTCCAGAGACCCGGGTTCAACCCCGACCTCCAGTGCTGTCTGTGTGGAGTTTGCACCTTCTCCCTATGACCACGTGGGTTTCCTTCGGGGGCTCCAGTTTTCCTTCCACGTCCCAAAGATGTGCAGGTCGGTAGGTTAATTAGATACTGTAAATTACCACCAGTGTGCGGACGAATAGCCGAATGGGGGGAGCGCTGGTGGGAATATGGGGACGATAAAATGGATTAGGGTGGAAATTGTATAAAAGTGGGTGCTTAATGGTTGGCATGGACCCAGTGGGCCAAAGGGTCTGTTTCTGTGCTATATGTCCATATGATTCTAAAACTAACTATGCCCCCAAAGGATCTGGATCATGTGCACTTGCTCTGGCTGGGGGGAGACAAGACTGAGGCCAGTAGTCAACGAGATGAAGTAGGTGTGGTTGAGAGCTCTGTCAACTGTGGTGGAGGGGAAGACACTGTGAAACAAAAAGGAAGACGTCTCGGTAATACTGCTGTGGAGATTGTCATCGTCAGAAGAGGTACGACAGAGGAGCAGAGGGAATGGAATTGTGTCCTTACAGGAGGGAAGGTGGGAGGAGGTGTAGCCAAGATAGACACAAGAGTCTGTGGGCTTGAAGCTAACTGGCACATCTGTATACATAGAACATAGAACAGTACAGCACAGGAACAGGCCCTTCAGCTCACAGTGTTGTACCAAACTAATTAAACTAGCAATTAAATGCCTAACTATACTAATCCCTTCTGCCTGCACATGGTCCATATCCCTCCATTCTCTGCACATTCATGTGCCTAGCTAAACACCCCTTAAACACATCTATTGTATCTGCCTCCACTACCACCCTTGTGAACACATTCCAAGCACCCACCACTCGCTGTGTAAAAAACTTGCCCCACACATCTCCTTTGAAATTTCCCCCTCTCACCTTAAATACATGTCCTCTAGTATTAGACATTTCGACCTTGGGAAAAAGTTACCGGCTGTCTACTCTATCTATGCCTCTCATAAGATTATAAACTTCTATCAGGTCTCCCCTCAGCCTCTGCCGCTCCAGAGGAAACAACCCAAGTTTGTCCAACCTTTCCTCATAGCGCATGCCCTCTAATCCAGGCAGCATCCTGGTAAATCTCTTCTGCACCCCCTTGGAAGACTCCACATCCTTCCTGTAATGGGGCGACCAGAATTGAGTGCAATTCTCCAGATGCGACCCAACCAGAGTTTTATAAAGCTGCACATCTACAGACCGACAAATTATATTTCCACATACAATTGTCGTTGTAAGCATATCACACTGTAGTTATATTTCCTTTCCAGTATAAATGATAGCCTGCCCCCACTGGTGGAAACCATAATTACTCTGTGACTGGTTCACTTTTCTAAATGTGTACACAGGAATTTATAATGGGATTAGGAGGAAAGAACGTGTGAATTTAAGCAGACACTAATAATTTCCTTGAAAGCTGTGATCCGATTGTAACACCTGCTTCCATATCTTGTTTCATTTGACCTTGACTTGCTTTGTGGAATTCTTGAAAACGTCAACAGAGCAAAAATTAAAAAATCTTATTTTTCTGTTGACTTCCTTCTCCAAATTCATGTCTGTGGTAACACCTTTCATTTTAAACCGCAACACTGTATTTATGAAGGGCAATGTTGAAGTGAGCACATCACTCTGCAGTGAAGTCACCCCATAAATGATGTTGGCATATCACCCCAATTTGGCAGCTTCAAACTGCTCTTGCACACTCAGAGAAACTCATGTTCTAACCAACTCGTGCTCTGCTCTTCAAACTGATGTAAAGTTTCCTTTTTATATATAAATAACAATATTGTTCCAATAGCCAGAATGTTAAATTGGAGATCAAGTTATGCCTGCAAGACCTGACTCTAACCCATCATTTTATCTGTATTCAGGCAAATCCTTTGTAGATTGTAGTAACAAGTGACAAAATATAAAGGGGAAGTCAGATATTTCACCTTGTGGTTTGATGCTCAGCCTCGAGCAATCAATTGAGGGATAAGCTGACTAGGTTCGTGTTCCTTTCTCGAGGCTGAGGATGACCTGATGATAGTTGATAACACTATGAAAGAACACAAGCCCTTCCAAAATTTCCCAACCATGGGGGAGACCAGAAACAAGCGCCATGAACGTACAGCTGCCATATGGAGCAGCTGATACCATTAGCTCTGATAGAAAGATCAACTTCCCAGTTACCATGTCAGTGAATGGATTTCACCCAACGCAAACTTAACATAGGCAAGCCATGTACCTGGGAACACAAGAGATTCTGCAGATGCTGGAAATCTGGAGCAACACACACACAAAATGCTGGAGGAACTCAGCAGGTCAGGCAGCATCTATGGAGGGAACTGAACAGTCGATGTTTCAGGTCGAGACCCTTCATCAGAACTGGAAAGGAAGAGGGCAGAAGCCAGAATGAAAGGGTGGTGGTGGGGGGGGGGGGGGGGGGGGGGTAGGGGATGAGCTGGTCAGCGATAGGTGACTCAAGGTGAGGGGGGAAGGTAGGTGAGTGGGGGAGGAGGGGAAGGGGGACTGATGTGAGGAGCTGGGAGGTGATGGGTGGAAGAGGCAAAGGGCTGAAGAAGAAGGAATCTGATAGGACCATGGAATAAATGGAAGGAGGTGGGGAACCAGAGGGAGGAAGGTGTGGGTGAGGGGCAGGTCGTGAGGGGGGGGGGGGTCAGGGAGAAACAGGGGAAGTGATTACTTGAAGTTAGAGAAATCGATGTTGATGCTGACGGAATATGAGGTGTCGTTCCTCTAACCTGCGTCTAGCCTCAACTTGGCAGTAGAGGAGACATCAACATTGATATCTTTAACTTCCGGGAACCACTCCTCCCATTTCCCACCCCACTCCCTTCAGTTTTCCCCTATCCCTCTGGCCCCTTTACCCCTTCTCTTTCCCCTCCCCCCACCCTCACGACCTACCCCTCACCCACACCCTCCTCCCTCTGGTTCCCCACCTCCTTCCCTTTATTCCATGGTCCACTGTCCTCTCCTATCAGATTCCATCTTGTTCAGCCCTTTGCCTCCTCCATTTATCACCTCCTAGCTTCTTGCATCATTCCCACTCCCAGCCCCCCCCCAGCACTGACCTACCTTCTCCCCCCTCACCTGGACTCACCTATCTCCCGCCAGCCTGTGCTCCTCCCCCTCCCTTCCACGTCTTCCTTCCACCCCCTTTGTTTCCTCTTCCTCTAGAGATACTTGCCATCCCCTGGTGGAATGGCTAAGTCCCCACTTCAGCGAGGTTCCGCTGATGATCGTCAAGATATGCGAAGCTCTTGCAGAGCAGTACAGACAACTTATCATTGCCTGAGTGTGCCAACGTCCTGGCCAGTCATATCTTGGCTCTTGCTGAAGGCAAGCCGCCTGCACGTGTGGCCTTCCGCTGAGGGTCCTCTTCATCGGCCCACTTCCAGCAGTTCCGCAGTTCCTTCCTGCGTCACGCTGCGTTCTGAGAGGAAGGCAACCGCAACAGAGGCAAAAAGAGCCGGCTCTCTCCACCCCCTATCTGTGGCACACTGTTACTAATATCATCAGGGAAAGACCTCCCAGTCAACACAGCAGCTTTCAGAAGCATCCAAACGTCCATTCTCAGGACATGAAGATTAGTCTCGGAGTCATAGATCTAACGTTGAAGCCCAGTGGAAGGCAGAGATGAGGCCAGCTCACCTGGGTCTGAAATGCTGATCAATCTGTGGGTCTGACTCTGGCTCCGGGTAGAAGGTGGTGATGTCCTACCCACGCAGGGAAACTTTGATCTGAGTGCCCCCACCGCCTGCTTTCATCACCCTCCTTATGACCACCTCCTTCCTGACGGATTCAGCAAGGGGGCTCAGTTCAAACAAGACAGACAAGAGCGAGCGGCCTGCCTGCCTCCGGGTTTGACAGGGAAGCCTTCTGCGCGTGATGTGGCCGATCGTGACTGACAGGAAGATGCCCCAGCCCAATCGCAAGTCTGGAGGTCGCATGGGATCTCACCGTGTAATCTGAAAAGGAAGGCCTTATTTTGTTCAGGCTCATCAACGTTAATGTGTGAAACCTTCTCGTTATTGTCATTCTTCATCTATGTTTTCCTTAAGTATTTCTAACATACCTCAGCAATTATAGATCTTGCCCGTAGTTTGTAATTATTGGCAAAACAAGTCACAAAAGAAAGACACAAGAGATTCTGCAGACGCTGGAATCTGGAGCAACACACACAAAGTACTAGAGGAACTCAGCAGGTCAGGCAGCATCCGTGAAGGGAAATGAACAGTCGACATCTCGGGTCGAGACACTTCATCTGGATTCTAAATTGTGAAGTCAAGAGTCCAGCTTATCATACAAGAGATCCACGTAATAAAGCCAGCCACACTCCTGATGAAGGGTCTTGACCTGAAACGTTGAGTGTTTATTTCCCTTCATAGGTGCTGCCTGACCCACTGAGATCCTCCAGCATCTTGTGGGCGTCACAAAGGAAAGAGGTGATCTTGACATTTTAGCAAGATGAAAACTCTCTTTAATGTATAAATGACCCAACTACTGAGAGAACACAAGAGGTAAAAAGCAACTGACAGTATTTTGAGATCTAAGTGTTCATGCTAATGTTCACAATTTCAGCACTTGCTTAGGAGATTCAAAAGCTTTGCAGCAAATCCTCCCCAAGCTCTGAAAATCCAGTGGTGATATACTAGTACTATCCTCATAACACGAATCCGGTGAACCACATTTTCTGCCCAGATCATCAAATACTTTAGGACGCAGTATTAAAATGCAACAATCTATCCCATGTGAATTGAAGCAGAGGGAGGGATATCTGTATTTAAATTGCAACTTTTATGAACTCATGATGCCTCAAAGTGCTTTCCAACAAGGAAAGTACTTTGAACTGTAGTTATACGTCCAGGTTGGAACTGTGGCAGCCAACTTGCATACAGCAAGTTCCAACAAGCAGCTATAGGATAAATGAACAGACTTTGATCTTTTAATCGCTGTTGGCCAAAACTCCGGGCAGTGCCCGTGCTCTACTTTGAAGACCTCTGTGGGATTTTTCATATCCACAGGTTGGATAGTGGTTTAGCATCTTATCCTTACTGGGTCTAGCCAATACATGACACTAGTCTGCCCCCTCTGTGTCTGACTCTTAACTGCCCTCTGATCTGGACTAGCCAATAATTCAGTTGCTAAACCTTTATGATAAATAAAAAGAAAATGTGGGAGACACAAGAGACCGCAGATGCTGGAATCTGGAGCAAAAAACAAACTGCTGGAGGAACTCAGGCAACATCTATGGAGGGAAATGGACAGTCGGCTCCATGGAGACCCTCCATGTGGACTGAAAGATGGAGGGGAGATGGCCGGTATAAATAGGTGGGGGGAAGGGGTGGAGCAAGAACTGGCAGGTGATAGGTGGATCCAGGTGAGGAGGGGTGATGGGCAGGTGGAGGAGGGAAGGGTGGGAATAGTGACAGAGGCTGGGAGGTGACAAAGAGCTACAGATGATGGATTCCCCGACGTTGGATTGGATTTGTCACAATCACACCGTTTAATCATCCCTGCAATGTGCTTTTTGTTTTCATCTATGGAGATGCTAGAATCATTAAAACAATCACACAGACTCTTTCATCATGGATACTCTCTCAATCATACCTTACAGTATTGCACATTTCTCTGTCTCCATTGTTTGATTATGTCTTGTCCCATTAGCAGGACAGATCCACAGAGTTGATGGTGCAGTGATCTACAGTTAAGAAGGGAATGACTCTGGGAACTTTCATTATTGACGCTGGTCCCTGCTGTAGGAGTAAAGAATGGACAAATAAATCTCTTGCTGATTAGTACCAACCACCCTGTCTCGGCAAATGAAACATCACCCCTCCACATTGAACACCATGTGGAAGAAGCATTGAGAATAGCCAGAGGCTGGAACATACCTCGGATGTTCCAGCCTCTTCAAGCTCCTTCCTCAACAGTGGCTCACCAACTGGCCAAACCCTGAAAGATTTAGGTCTCAGACTGATCCAGCAGTGGATGGGGAGAGGATCTGATGCAGGGTTTCGACCTGAAACGTCGACAGTTCCTTACCACCCCCCACCCCCCCCCCCCCCCCCCCCCCCCCGATGCTGCTCGACCCACTGTGTTCCCCCAGCAGATTGCTTGTTGCTCCAGGTTCCAGCGTCTGCAGTCTCCTGTGTCTCCTCAAGCATGCCTGCTTTCTCACTTTTCCGATTCTGATGAGACTTTTCGACCCAAAGTCTTGACCGTTTCTATCTCCACAGATGCTGCTCGACCTGCTGTCTATTCCCAGCGTTTTCCAGTTTGATTTAGCAGCTTCCAGCATCTACAGGATTCTTCCCACGACCTGACCTGAGGCCAGTCAGGAAAAGGAGGCTGAGGTCATCTGAGGTTATTAATATTCTGAAGAGTTTCAAAGGGGTTGGATGTGAAGAAGCTGTTTCCATTTGTGGGTAGTTCAAGGCTAGGAGTTGAGAATACAAGATAATAACTAATAAAAACACAATGAGAATTGTGGGAAGAATTTCTTTATAAAAGAGTGATTAGAATATGAAATTCAGTATTTCTCAGAGTGAAACTTTATTTATACAGCATGGTAACAGGCCCTTCTGGCCCAATATGCCCACATAGTGTAGTGGTTAGTGTAACGCTATTACAACGCCAGCCGCTGTAATTCCAACCGCTGTCTGTAAGGAGTTTGTACGTTCTCCCCGTGTCTGCGTGGGTCTCCTCTGGGTGCTCCGGTTTCCTCCCACATTCCAAAGACGTACGGGTTAGGAAGTTGTGGGCATGCTACGTTGGCGCAGGAAGCGTGACGACATTTGCGGGCTGCCCCCAGAACATCTACACAAAAGATGTATTTCAATGTGCGTTTCGATGTACATGTGACTAATAAAGAAATCTCATCTTATCTTATCTTAGTTGAAAGAAATGGGAATTGTGCATAATGTCACAATGGTGATGTGCATGAGGGAAAGGATTTACTAATGCTTCCAGGTTTGAGGGATTTCAGATGCATTGGGTTGTTCTCTTTGAAGCAAAGAAGATTTAAAGGATTGTTGTCAGATGTACAAGATAATGACAGGATAAATACAAGAAATGTGGCCCATTAATGGATCATTAAAAAGTCAGGGAGCATAAATTGAAAGTAATGGGCGGAACTTGCAGGGAGATCGTAAGGAAATCTCTTTTCACCTTGAGGGTGCTGATGACCTACAGCAGACTGCCTGTAGGTATGGTAGAAGCAGAGTGACCAGGGTTTCAGAAGGGAATTGGGTGGCACACTGGAGAATAAATTGCAAACCTATGAGGAATAAGTAGGAACAATTGGATTGCTCCACAAGGAGTTCTATACAGACTTGATGGGCCAAATGGCCTCCTTCTCTCTGTAGTGATCCTATGATTCCACAAGTGGGAAGAGGTCTATGTACGGCGCAAGTCTGTGCTGTAAATTATATGTAATATTGATCAGCCTCCTTGTGCAAGAGCTGGTTGAGGAAACCCCAGTCCTCAGTCCGTCCTTCACTAGTGCAACAGATGAACTACATGGGGCTGGAGAGGGTGGCAGGGTGTGACATACTTTGCCAAGCAGATGAAGTCACTCCCAACGAGGACAGTAAGGCAGGAGGGCAGCACTGTTCATGATCCACTACACTGAGGTTCTTCCAAACTCACGTGTTGATCACAAGATCACAAGATCACAAGACAGGGGAGCAGAAGTAGGCCATTTGGCCCATCGAGTCTGCTCTGCTACCTCACCATGAGCAAAACTATTCTGATCTAGCCCCAGTTTCTGGCCTTTACCCCATATCCCTTGATACCCTGACTAATTAGATACCTATCAATCTCCTCCTTAAACACCCCCAATGATCGGGCCTCCACAGCTGCATGTGGCAACAAATTCCATAAATCCACGACCCTCTGACTAAAGAAATTTCTTCTCATTTCTGTTCTAAATGGGTACCCTCTAATTCTAAGACTGTGCCCTCTAGTCCTGGACTCACCCACCATGGGAAACAACTTAGCCACATCTACTCTGTCCAGTCCTTTCAACATTCGAAATGTTTCTATGAGGTCCCCTCTCATTCTTCTGTACTCCTGTGAGTACAGTCCAAGAGCTGATGATGGCTCATTGTAAGTAAGCCCTTCCATTCCGGGAATCATCCTTGTAAATCTTCTCTGAACCCTCTTCAACATCAGTATATCCTTCTTAAGGGGACCAAAACTGCACACAGTATTCCAAATGAGGTCTCACCAGTGCCCCATAGAGCCTCATCAACACATCCTTACTTTTATACGTTATACCTCTCGAAATGAATGCCAACATAGCATTCACTTTCTTTACCACCAATCCGACCTGGTGGTTAACCTTTAAGGGTATCCTGCACAAGTACACCCAAGACCCTTTGCACTTCTGTACTTTGAATTTTCTCCCCACCTAGATAATAATCTGCCTGTTTATTCCTTCTTCCAAAATGTACAACTGCACATTTCTCAACATTGAATCTCATCTGCCATTTCTTTGCCCATGCTCCTAAACTATCTAAATCTCTCTGCAACCTTCCTGTTTCTTCAATACTCCCTACTCCTCCACCTATCTTGGTGTCATCTGCAAACTTAGCCACAAAACCATTTACTCCATAATCTAAATCATCGATATACAATGTAAAAAGAAGCGGCCCCAACACCGACCCTTGCGGAACACCACTAGTAACCGGTAGCCAACCAGAACAGGATCCCTTTATTCCCACCCTTTGCTTTCTGCCAACCAGCCAATGCTCCACCCATTCTGTTATCCTACCTGTAATTCCATGGGCTCTCATCTCATTAAGCAACCTCTTGAGCGGCACATTGTCGAAGGCCTTTTGAAAATCCAAATACACTACATCGACAGCCTCTCCCTGATCCATCCTACCTGAGATTTCCTCAAAAAGCACCAATAGGTTGGTCAGGCAGGACCTTCCCTTCATGAAACCATGCTGGCTTGGACCTATCTTGTCATGCACCTCTAAGTATTCCATAACCTTGTCCTTGAGGATCAATTCCAATAACTTGCTGACCACTGATATCAGACTAATAGTCTGTAATTTCCTTTATGCTGCCTCCCACCTTTCTTATACAGCGGAACTACATTAGTGACCTTCCAGTCCTCTGGAACCATTCCGGAGTCTATCAATTCCTGAAAAATTATCACCAATGCCTCCACAATCTCTAAAGCCACCTCCTTCAGAACCCAAGGGTGTACTTCATCCGGTCTGGCTTATCTGTCCTTAGTCCATTTAACTTCCCGAGCACCTTCTCTCTAGTAATCTTGACTGAACTCAGTTCTATCCCCTGAGACCCCTGACTATCCGGTATATTGCTGATGTCCTCCACAGTGAAGACCGATACAAAATACTCATTTAGTTCCTCTGCCATCTCTTTGTTATCCATTATAATCTCTCCCGCATCATTTTCAATTGGTCCTATATCAACCCGTGTCTCTCTTTTACTCTTCACATATTTAAAAAAACTCTTAGTATCCTTTTGAATGTTATCTACCAACTTCCTTTCATAATTCATCTTTTCTTTCCTCATAACCTTCTTAGTTTCTTTCTGTAAGTTTTATAAAAGTTTCCCAGCCTTCTGTTTGCCACTAATTTTTGCTTCCTTGTATGCCCTCCTTTTTGCTCTTATTTTAGCCTTAACCTCTCATTAGCCACATTTATGCCATTTTTCTATTCATAACCTTCTTTTTTCTTGGAATATATCTATCCCGCACCTTCCTTATTTCTTGTATATCAATTTCTGCTCTGCCGTCCCTCCAACTAGCTTACATTTCCAATCAATTTGGGCCAGTTCCTCTCTCATGCCACTGTAAATTTCCTTTGTTCCACTGAAATATCGATACACCTGATATCAGCTTCTCCTTCTCAAATTTGAAACTGAACTCAATCATATTGTGATCGCTACTTCCTAATGGTTCCATTACCTTTAGCTCCCTAATCACCTCAGGCTCGTTACACAACACCCGATCCAAAACAGCCGATCCCCTGGTGGGCTTATCAACAAGGTGCTCCAAAGAGCCACCCCGTAGACACTCCACAAACTCTCTCTCCTGAGATCCACTACCTTCCTAGCTTTCCCAATCCACCTTCATGTTAAAATCCCCCATAATTATCTTGACATTGTCTCTCTGACACGCTTTTTCTATTTCCAACTGTAACCTGTAGTCCACAATCCCGGCTGCTGTTAGGGGGCCTATATACAACTGCTATTAGGGTCCTTTTACCCTTGCTATTTCTTAACTCAACCCATAAGGATTCTACTTCTTCTGACCCTATGTCCCTTCTTTCTATTGATTTTATATCATTGCTAACCATCAGGGCCACACCACCCCCTCTGCCTACCCGCCTATCCTTCCTATACACTGTGTAACCTTCGACATTCAGTTCCCAATCACATCCGTCATAAAGCCATGACTCGGTGATTGTCACAATGTCATATTTTTTAATCTGTAGCTGTGCCACTAGGTCATCCACTTTATTTCTAATGCTATGTGCATTTAAATACAGTACATTTAGACCAGAATCTGCTACCAATTTCGCTGCATTTCTATTTCTCAGCAAATTATCTTGTCTTTTTGCCTGCCTGTCCTTCTTACCATCTTCACTGCACACTGTCTTGGACTTATTTCTATATACCTCTTCCTCTATCCTAACATCCTGGTTTCCTTCCCCCTGCCAAATTAGTTTAAACCCTCTCCAACAGCTATATTAAGCATTCCCGCCAGGATATTGGTCCCCTTTGAGTTCAGGTGTAACCTATCCTTTTTGAATAGGTCATACCTCCCTCAAAATAGGTCCCAATGATCCAAAAATTTGAAGCCCTTCCCCCTGCGCCAGTTACTCAGCCACGCATTCATCTGCCTGATCCTGCTATTCTTACCCTCATTAGCACACGTGGCGTGGGCAGTAATCCTGAGATTACTACCCTGGAGGTCATGCTTCTCAACCTTCTTCCTAACTCCCTGTAATCTTCCTTCAGGACCTCCTCTCTTTTTCTATCTATGTCATTGGTACCAACATGTACCAAGACTTCTGGCTGCTCACCCTCTCCCTTCAGAATATTTGAGCAGCTCCTCCTGTCACACTTTCACGATTGGGTTTAATTAGAGACTAATTTATTCAAAGCTAATTCCTTGCAGCTGAGTAGACCTTATGCAAATTTATTAATTTTAATCTTTAACTGAAGGGCAGCAACCAGAAACTGCTGATATGGTTTCATTATTTTATAATTAATGTTTCTCTTCTCATAGCGGCCTTTGTCCTCTGAAGTCCACCTTCTGCTCATTGCATCCTCCACCACCTTCTCCCTAACTATCAGCTAATCTACAACATTGCTCATAGTTGTACTTGGTACCACGCACTTAATTTCTGTCTGAAACTTACAATTGAATCATGCAAGGAACCAATACTTTGCAGCATATTAGCCTTTCCATGAAGAAAAATTGCCTTCATTTCGCAGTCTCTGTTCAAGTCAAGTTTATTGTCATATGCACAAGTACATGTGTGCACAGGCGCAATGAAAAACTTACTTTCAGCAGCATCAGAGACACATAGCATCAGATACACAACATTCACAAGAGAAACATAAATTAAACATAAATTATAGAAAACTATAGAAGAAAGAACACAATTAGAACAAAACAAAATCCATTGTAGTGCAAAGTGGTCATAGTGTTGCTGTACTGAGGTAGTGATTAGGGTTAGGCAAGAACCGAATGGTTGAAGGGAAGCGGCTGTTCCTGAACCTGGTGGTGTGGGACTTCAGGCTTCTGTACGTCCTGCCCAATGGTCGCTGTGAGAAGATGGCACGGCCCGGATGGTGGGGATCTTTGATGATCGATGTTGCCTTCTTGAGGCAGCGCCTCCTGTAGATACTCCCGATGGTGGGGAGGGATGTGCCCGTGATGTACTGTACAGAGTCCACTACTCCCTGCAGCTTCTTACGTTCCTGCACATTTGAATTGCCGTATCAGACCATGATGCAACTAGTCAGGATACTTTCAACGGTACACCTGTAGAAATTTGTTAGAGTGTTTGGTGACAAACTGAACCTCCTTAACCTTCTAAGAAAGTAAAGATGATGGTGTGCCTTCCTTGTGATCGCATCTATGTGCTGGCCTTGGGACAGGACATCCGAAATGTTAACACCCAGGAATTTAAAGCTGCTGACCTTCTCCACCGCCGATCCCCCAATGTAGACTGGTGCATGTTCACCCTCCTTCCCCTTCCTGAAGTCAACAATCAGTTCCTTAGTTTTACTGCCGTCGGGCGAGAGGTTGTTACAGTACCTTACTTTGTTAACTGGGTGATTGCATTATACTACCAGCAACTTGAGTAGCCACCACAACCTTCCTTTTTTTTTCCTTATGAATCCACCAGAAAGGACTTGCTTCTCTTGTGCATTCTGAGGCCAATGTGGAAGCCATATATTCTACCACAGATGGGCAGGAGGTCGCTGATAGGGTGGGCAGCTAGGTTGGGAGGTGAAATGCCCCTTCTGCCTTTCCTGATGGCCTTCCCCATGCTCCTGACAAGGAAACCCAAGGCTCTTAGTGCTGTTCCATTTTAAGCAGCCACATTCTCATGATTTGGTGAAGAAGTAATCGGTGATTGGTTTATTATTGTCACATGTGCCAAGATACAGTGAAAAGCGTTGTTTTGCATGCCATCCAGACAGATCATTGCATATATAAGTACATTGTGGTAGTAAAAAGGGAAAATCAATAACAGAATGCAGACTCTGGTGCTACCGTTACAGAAAAAGAGCAGTGCAGGCAGACAATAAGGTGCAAGGGGTACAATGAGGTAAATTGAGAGATCAATAGTTCAGATTTATCGTACAAGAGGTTCATTCAGTAGTTTTATAACAGCAGGATAGAAGCTGTCCTTGAGCCTGGTGGGGTGTGTTTTCAAACTTTTGTATCTTCTGCCTCATGAAAGGGGGGGAGAAGAAAGAATGACTGTGGTTACATTTCTTCAAAGGAGGTGTTGAGACAACCTTGAATTTTTTCCCTGATAATCTATTGCCACGATAGAGTATGGAGCAGGGTCCATTTCAGAAGTCTTGGTGTTAAGCACGTGAATGAGGCAGCCTGCCCATTGAGGTTGATCGAGAGCTTTGATAAGCTTGATGCTAGAAGTATTGGCCTGGGAGACAACATTGATATTGGTTTGTTTATCCTTAGATGGATTTGGGAGGAGATCAAGGAGACAGCATTGGGGTGTCTTTTCCCAGTGCCTTGAAGTGTCTGGAGTAGGTAGTTCATGTCTCCAAAGCCTACAGGAGGGCAGAGATCACTGCTGTTCAGAGGCTATGTTTGAAGTCCTGATTTTTGGACACTCTTTCCAGATGCATCACAGCTTGGAATGGCAACTGCTCTGCCCGAGACCGCAAGACGTTGCAGTGCATTGTGAACACAGCCCAGTCCATCGTGGAAACCAGCCTCCTCTACACTTACTGCTGTCTCAGGAAAGCAGCCAACATAATCAAGGACCCCTCCTACCCTGGTCATTCTCTCTTCTCCCCTCTCCCATCGGACAGAAGATACAAAGCCTTGAGAACATGTACCACCAGGCTCAAGGACAGCTTTTATCCTACCATAATCTGTCACTTGAAAGGACCTCTCATACACTAAAAGAGGAATTCTTGATCTCCCAATCTACCTCATTGTGGCCCTTATTTCCTCTGCAACACTATATTCTGCATTCTGTTTTACTTTTTCCTTCCTCGATGTACCTATGTATGGCATGATCTGCCTGGATAGCACACTAAACAATGCTTTTCTCTGTATCTTGGTACATGTGACAATAACAAACCAATACCAATACCGACTGACAGAGTTAAATTCTGTGTTGAAGAAGGCCGTACTTGTTGGTGCTGTACCCTGCATTCCTGTTGAAGATGATGCACAGTGAAGATTGTTGGAGGGATTTAGTGTGTAAACCCACACTCAAGGTCTGGCTTTCACCTGGGGCCCAGTCACCCCTCTTAATTACAGTTCAGATCAAGACGGCACACCAAAGAAAACCCGTACAGCTGTGGTGAGTTTCTCGAATGTCGGTTTATTCTCCCCCACTTTACAGCGTACTTCAACTGAGAGTCAAAAATACTTCGCTGTCCCAAAATACTTCCAGTACTTTATCGTATTCACGTTACGATAGTTACATGTGGATTTTACAGTTTCACAATGAATCATCAAAATCCTGCTTTTTCTCTGTGGATTCTGATCATTAATTATTGATTTATGCTGGACTTGCCTGACAGCAGTTCCCCCATCCTTCTTGAGGATAAAAACTCCTCCCCAGGTCATCTGTATGTACAGATAGATTTGTGGACGTTTTCACTTATCCTGTGACCTCGCCTCTCTGTTCGTAGTCTACTTTGTACTCTCCTACATGACTATCTTTGTTCCAATTAGCTCTGCCTTGCAGTCTGAGCACTTCTCTGCTCTAATTACTGCACTAACGTAACCTTCAAAGTTCCTACTCGAGCTGGGCTTAATCCTTTTCTGCCTTTTACGGTAAGTAATGCATTTAGGTTGACCATATTACAAACTTTCCCCATATTATTATGATTTATGGAGATTCCTTCTTCAAAGATTATGTCCACCATTCCTCTGGATGGACACATCCACACTTCAATTCACAGAGAAGACTTTTGGCCATGGGGAGGAGGTGGAGAAGGAACATGTCAATAACTTCCAATACAATAACCTACAACAATTTTCCTTTATTCTTGGGCTGGTTGAGAGTGACCATAGAAAACTATGCCCTACTGACCTAGCAGCAGGACCACCATTACGACCTAGCAGCAGGACCACCATTACGAGTCCAGTTTTTGCTCCAGCATTAAACCATTACGTTGCAAGTGGGATGCCTCTAGTACTTTCTCTAAAAGAAAGCAAGAATGGTCCATTGCAAGAATGGACTATCTTCCATACTCCTGCTGGTTCCTCAGCCTCCCCCGGGCTATGGACCTTAAGTTCAAGTTCAAGTTCATTGTCAAAGACATACATAGCCAGGGTATAAGTGCCAGGACAATGAGCTTCTTGCAGCAGCAGCACAGTACAGTACAAACAGGACAAACGTAAGTTAACATAAATTAACATAAATTATACATAACTCACAGGACAAGATAAACATAACGACACTAATGCAAGATTACGAGAGAGAGAGAAAAGAAATATAGTCCGAGGTAGTGCCAGGGTTTTGAAGGACCTGAAGGCAGTGGGGAAGAAGCTGTTGTTGAACCTTGAGGTGTGGGTCTTCAGGCTCCCGTACCTCCTGCCTGATGGCAACATCGACAAGAGGGTACGGCCCAGATGGTGGGGGTCCCTGATGATGGATGCCACCTTCCTGAGGCTTATGGATGTCCTCGATGGTGGGGTGAGCTGTACACATGATGGAACTGGCTGAATCCACCATTCTCTCTAGCCTCTTGTGTTCCTGTGCATTGGAGTTTCCATACCAAGCCTTGATGCCACTAGTGAGAATGGGGAAGGTTTGTAATATGGTCAACCTAAATGGCTTACTTACTGTAAAAGGTACACCTATCCTCAGTTAACCTGAGCCCACATTCTGTGAGTGCTGCTGAATTGGATGAATTATAAAGCCCATAGTATAGACTTGGACACTTAAAGGCCTGTTGGTGCTCCCTCCCAACAATCCCTGATTCACACGGACTTACAGAAACGCTGGGCCATGTGACATTCCTTTCATGATTTATCAGTAATGTTTGTGCCTGTTAACCTTCTGCTCTGTAGATAAATCTGAGGGGCTGCAGTTTAGTGGGACGATCAATTCACTGACGTAAAGCAAATTAAATCAGGGTATCTGATAGCTCAAGATGCAACATAAATTCCAGCAGGTTAAGTCCTCACAGTCGGAGGCCACTCAGGGATTCAGTTTAAACGATATGCATTTCTGTTCAGTGAAATGAAGTTGAGTAATATATATTTGGGATTGATTAGAAGGTTAATACAGGATTGAGATGACATCATTAGCTGTGAAAATGCAATTTGAGCACTTCAGATCTGTCAACCTAATCCCAAAATGAAGGTCTCCTGTGCTCTATGTCCGTAAGCAGAGAAAAAAAGAACAAATTGTGTGAATAGTGTGGCAAACACACACTAAACACCGGAGGAACTCAGCAGGTCAGGCAGCATCCATGGAGGGAAATAAACAGTCGACGTTTCGGGCCGAGACCCTTCATCAGGAGCGTCGCTGGCCCTTGGTGCAGACATCTGTAGAGGAAGAACAACCATTTCCTTTTCTTCTTCCCTCGGCTCCTCTCCCGAAGTCACAGCAGGTTGCCTTTGATTCCACAGATGCTGTACGCTCCCTGCTCCCTGCTGCCTCACCAATAGGGGCATCGCTCAGCATGAGGACCAGGAACTAGTTTGACTCAGAGGGCACCACTAATGAGGCCGTCCTGGTCCTAGCTGGAATCTGTGCCTCGCAGAGGTCATCGGGAGAAAGACCCTGGCTGACCTCCCCACTACATTGCTGTATCTCTGTTACTAGCTTGGCTGGAATGATACCAGCTACAAAAGCACTGGAAATTGCATATAACTGGTATTGGTTTATTATTGTCACTTGTACCGAGGTACAGTGAAAAACTTGTCTTGCATACCAATCGTACAGGTCAATTCATTACACAGTGCAGTTACATTGAGTTAGTCCAGAGTTCATTGAGGTAGTACAGGTAAAAACAATTAAAGTACAGAGTAAAGTGTCACAACTACAGAGAAAGTGCAGTGTAATAAGGTGCAAGGTCACAACAAGGTAGATCGTGAAGTCAGAGTCCATCTCATCGTATAAGGGAACCGTTCAATAGTCTTATCACCATGGGATAGAAGCTGTCCTTGAGCCTGGTGGTACGTGCCCTTAGGCTCCTGTATCTTCTATCAGATGGAAGAGGAGAGAAGAGAGAATGACCCGGGTGGGTGGGGTCTTTGATTTTGCTGGCTGCTTCACTAAGGCAACGAGAGGTATAGACAGAGTCCAAGGAGGGGAGATTGGTGTCAGTGACGCGCTGGGCTGTGTCCACAACTCTCTGCAGTTTCTTGCAGTCCTGGGCAGAGAAGTTGTGATCCTAAAGGAGCCAATGAGTTTACTTTTTAAAGACTAGAACATAGAACGTAGGAACAGGCCCTTCGGCCCACAATATCTGCACTGAACATGATGCCAAATTAAACTAAATTTCTTCATGATCCACATCCCTCCATTGCCTACATATTCATGTGTCTATCTGACAGCCTCATGCACGCCACTATCGTATCTACTTCCACCGCTACCTCAGGCAGCCTGTTCCAGGCACTAATTGCGTCCATAGCATTACACAAATTCTGGCAAAGGAAGATCCACCTCAAAAAAAACAATGCAATAAATGAACAAGAAAATTTGTTTCTCATACTGTTGGTTGAGGGACAATATTGGCCAAAACAAGGAGAACTTACCCACTCGTTTCATTTTTCTATGTCTCGCCAAACAAATCAGTATCTTTGATAGTGCAGCACTGTATAAAAGACCAGTGTAATGATGGGTGCTTGGTGGTTGGTGCAGAAGGACCTGTTTCTGTGCTGTATCTCTCACCGTAAGTCAATGACACTCTCCGCCACTTCCATCAGGATCCCACCACCTAGTATATCTTCCCCTCCCCACCACTTTCTGCCTTCTGCAAGGACCGCTCTCTCCGTGACTCCCTAGTTCACTCCTCCACACCTCCCCCCACCCATCCTGCTCGCACCCCGGGAACTTTCCACCGCCCCCGCCATAGGTTCACCACCTGCCCCTACACCACCTCCATCACCTCCATCCAGGGACCAAAACAGTCCTTTCAGGTGAGACAGAGATTCACCCGCACCTCCCTTAATATCATCTACTGCATTCGGCGCTCCAAGTGTGGCCTCCTCTACATTGGTGAGACCAAACGCAGACTAGGTGACCATTTCGCAGAACACCTGCACTCTGTCCGTAACTGCAATCTGCATCTCCCCGTTGCCGGTCACTTCAACTCCCCCTCCCACACTGTCACTGATATGTCAGTCCTCGGCCTCCTCCACTGCCAGGAGAATTCCAAGCGCAGACTGGAGGAACAGCACCTCATTTTCCATCTTGGAACCTTGCAGCCTAACGGCATGAATATTGAATTCTCCCACTTTAGGTAACCCCCACACCCCTTCCACACAACCTCCCTCCCCCTCCCCACCATGATTCTTCTCTTCTTCCCCTTCCTAGCTCCTTTTTTCCCTCTATCTCCTTCCCTTTGGCCCATCCCCTGCTGGACCTGCTCTCGCCTCCTCCCCCACACCTGCCTATCACCATCTCTTACCTGCATCTACCTATCACCACCCTGTGCCCACCCCACCTCCCCTCTTTTGTCCACCTATCACTGCTCTGCTTTTCCCTCCTATATATTGGGCTTCCCCTTTTCCTATCTTCGGTGCTTAAGAAGGGTCCTGACCCGAAACATTGACCGCCTGTGTTTCTCCACGGATGCTGCCCGGTCTGCTGAGTTCCTCCAGCGTCATCATGTTTCTCATCTAGATTCCAGCCTCTGCAGTCCTTTGTTTCTCTGACACTTCTTTAAATGCTGCATTGTGAGTGCCAGGTTGGATTAATTGAAGTGGGACATGATCTTCAGATTGAGAGGCAAGAGTTCTACTCAGTGAGCCACAGCCTCATGCCAGTCTCCTGCTTTCATCTGAATGGGCCACTTCCACGCTGGCCAACAGTTTTCCCATCACTGTATGTTCATTAAGAGGAGGGACAGTAGGAGAGGAGAGTAGGGATGAGCCGAGATGATCGTTCCACCATTCACAGGGACAAGGTACAGATTTAGACCCTCTCACCATTTACAATAAGCAGGCCACAGAAAAGAATTTACATGGGATGGTTTTCCCACAGCGTACACCGGAGTCAGCTCTCTTCTCCCCTAACCTTTTCTCCTGTTTTGCTTCCCCAAAATAGGATAAGACAAGAGAAGGTTTCTTTATTGTCACATGTACATCGAAACCCACAGTGAAATGCATCTTTTGCAAAGTGTTCTGGGGGGCAGCCCGCAAGTGTCGCCACACTTCCGGTGCCAACATAGCATGCCCACAACTTCCTAACCTGTACATCTTTGGAATGTGGGGGGAAACCAGAGAACCTAGAGGAAACCCACGCAGACAGGGGGGAGAACGTACAAACTCCTTACAGACAGTGGCCGGAATTGAACCCAGGTCTCTGGCGCTGTAATAGTATTATGCTAACCGCTACACTACTGTGCCTGCACACCCTTGATGACACCCACCAGCTCTCTCTGGCCATTCGAGACACAAGTGCACACTCAGAAAAGTAGCATTGTTTAATAGATGATGGGAAATCCATCTGTTTAAACCTTTGAGGGAAAACTTGTGTTTAGTTGAAATATTGAGTCGGCAAAACACTCCATCTGCCTGAAGTTCTTCCGCTGCGGTTTGTTCACCCTAGCCTCACCCTGGCTAATTAAACCACTTGCTTGTGAGCCATCAACTGTGTATTCACATTTTCATGCCGTTACCAGTTGAACCTTTATGAAAATTGCACTGGCTGAGCTATTTGAAAAGAACCATTTCAAATCATAATTGAGCGGCTAATTCTGTGCTTTTAATAATCATGGGGGTGGGGATGGGGAAGGCGTGTTAAGAGCCACGGTTAGTTACTTCCCTGGACCAGTGCAGATGGCCTGCAGTCAGTTAATGGCAATTCCCACAAATATTTAGATGCCCTCATGACATTGCAATTTTTTGGGAGATTCATGATCATCAGTCCCAAAGAATCCATTGGGAAATAACTAAGGAGATTTAACATGGAAAAAGTGCTTATATTCCATTCTGTATTATTTCTGCAGTTTAAAGAAAATAATACTTCAAAGCTGCAGGAATTTGCACGGTCGGTTAGTGTAGAATTCCTCAAGGCCACCCAACAGAAGTTTACATTTGTTTCATTATCACCAACCCTCAGTGCCTTGCTAGCTTGTAAACTCAGTTGCTGATTTGAATTTGAGATCATATTTCCTGTCTTTTTGGCAGATAATGGGAATAAACGAGGGCAAAGCATTAATGGATGGTAAGGCTAAAGTTTGGAGTCGGTAAAATTGAAGTGAAATCAAGGGCTGAAGGGCCTGTATTGTGCTGTATTGTGTTCTATGGTTCTATGGTTCTATAACCACAAGGTGGGTTCAGGGGAGAGGGGCCAAAAAACATCAGCTAGAATAAGCTTCAACTCAGCCTAGGTTACTGGGTAGGTGTAACAAGCCTTTAAGCATGGAACATTCTGTTCTCTCTTATCTGTGTTTGCCTTTGTTGAGTTAAGTAGGTCTGTACATTTACTTTAATTGATGTATTTTATTATTCCATTGGATAGGGGAGTCACGTGTCTGATTCTCAACCACACAGTAATTTCACAGATAGTCTGGAACATTTGGTTTGCACAAACAGTTTAAAGACTCAACAGGTAAATATGAAGTGTCATGCCTCAAAAGTAAACAGCCATACCTTTACATAACTTTTCGTGCATTCATGGAATGATTACAGTGGGGATTCAACGTAACCTCAGTGCTGGGGATCAAGTGACAAAGTGGATGGAGCACAATATAAGGTACAACCTTAACAAATGGCAGAGCAGGCTCCAGCGACCATGCAGACCACTCGAACTTCTACCGCTTAAATTTTTATGTTTCTGAACCTGCGAAGCATGTTTAATGTGTGTTAACGCTTCATTAATACAGGCAAGGCTGGAGCCTTTTGTTATTTACCAAAATATAAATTCGACAATAACTTTGACTATCATACATTCCTAGGCATCCCATTCATATCATCTCCATCATCATAATTTCTGAAATGTTGGTGTTGCTGCCCCCAGAACACTCTACGCAAAAAAAGACGCATTTCACTGTGTGTTTCAATGTACATGTGACTAATAAAGAAATATTTTAATATGTTAAGTTACCACGTACAACCTAACTACACAGACACTGCAAAGCTGGGTCTTTTATATTCTGCTTTTTGTTCAGCACTTACAATAGGTTTCACACTCCTCTCTCTGGTCACAGCAGCTCGTGAGAAAAGTAATGGTTTTTACTGTTTTGAGCAGGACAATGTCTGTGTTGTATTGTAAAAACAGTAAATGTTAGAAATATTCAGCAGGTCAGGCAGGATCTGTGGAGAGAGAAAAAAAGATACAGATGTTTCAGGCCAATGATCTTTCAATCGATGAAAGGCCTTTGACTTGATGCCTTAACTCTGTTTCTTTCTCCACAGATGCTGCCTGACCTGCTGAGTAATTCCAACGTAGTTCTGATTTTATTTCAGATTTCCAGCATCTGCAGGTTTTCTTTTGCTTTTGGATCTATGTTGTGTGGAGCAGGACTAAAATAACATGTTGAGATGAGGCCAATTTCCCACCACCCCCCCCCCCCCCCAAAAGTTTTGAAAATGGTAGCTGGAGACTGACCTTGTGATATGCCATTAAGTGGCTTGGCTGCATGTTTATTGGTCCTTAGAAACACAATGGATATCCTTATATGTAAATTCAAACTCAGGGATTGCACTGACAGCCAATGTTAATGAGCAGATTTGCTGATACAAGTGATATTTCTAAACTGGTTGAGCCAACAGAGGGACTTTATTCTAAGTTGGGTTCAGATCACTTAAATTAATAGTTAGAAAATCATATAGAGTCAAACAGCAAGGAAACAGGCCCTTTGGCCCAACTGGTCCATGCCGACCAAGATTCCCATCTAAGCTTAGTCCCATTTGCCTGTGGATGCAGAACATTGCTACTAGAACACAATGTATCTGCTTCATCTACTTCCCAGCGAGAGTGGTTTCATAACTTGAGGGTCAATGTATTTGGATTTGTATGATATCATTCTAATATTACTGAAAGATAAACAGAAGATACTGAGAATGTTCAACAGGTCAGACAGCACCTCATACTAAGTACTTCCAGGATTTTGTGCTGTTATTTCAGAATTTCAGCATCAGGGTTGACTCTTGCTTCCCCCACCTGATTTTCTTTCTGTTGCTACTAAAGGGCTGAAGAATAGGGCTCCATTTGTCCGGTACATTCCCATTAACTGATGTTTAGCAAGGGAACAATGGATCAGTACCACTTTTAGTGAATGTGAAATTACCCAGAACAAAATGTTATTGCCATTCTGATAAACAATGTTACCTAGAGGCTATGTGTGTGTGTGTTTCTCTCTTTCTCTCTCTCTCTCTCTCTCTCTCTCTCTCTCTCTCTGTCTATGTCCTTGGAATATTTCAAAATTTTCACCTTTTATTTCAGATTTTCACACCTGTGGGAAGAGTGACAAACTGTGTCTACGTTAACAGGGTCAGACAGTTGTACGGTAAAGTCTCTATGGTCCATCCATTCAGAGATTCACCAAACTGATATCCAGGCCGTCCATGAGAGAACCGAAGGCTCAGTAAATCTATAAGATGAAATCAGACAGAGACAGAGTGAGAGAGCTGTGTATTTGCTGAAATTAAACATTCCTTTTCTTCTCCAAGTCCCTGTGGTTTTTGACTCTCCACAGAAAATGTGAAATTCACAAGACGGTAATAACTAGGGCTCCAGAAGTTTGGATGCATCCCCAAATTCTTTGAAAATTCAAAATGGTCAGATCTCTGTTGAGTTGAGAACCATTAGAAAGGCACTTCAATAGAGAAACAAAAACAGAGCAATAGAAACCCTGCTGCACCTCATGGAACAGTTTGTTTCTGGAACACCACTTCATCTGCAACGATTCTACAGTTAACTCAGGCTTTCACAACAGAAGAACAAAATAAAGGAATTGGCACGTCTGGAAGTTATATTTTCCCACCTGATATGTCACATAATTGGAATTTGCATTTTCTCACTTGAAACGTAACCACATTATTACTATGTATTCCTCACTCGAAGTAAGTGTGTGTGTATACATATGTGTGTATGTGAGTGTGTGTGCATGTATGTGTGTGCGTATGCATGTGTGTGTGTGTGTATGTGTGTGTGTGTGTATGAGTGTGTGTGTCTGTGTGTGTGCATATGTGTGTACGTGAGTGTGTGTGTGTGTGTCTGTGTGTGTGTGTCTGTGTCTGTGTGCATATGTGTGTATGTGTGTGTGTGTGTATGTGTGTGTATGTGTGTGTGTGTGTTGTGTGAGTGTGTGTATGCATATGTGTGTATGTGTGTGTGTGTGTATGTGTGTGCGTATGTGTGTATCTGTCTGTGAGTGTGTGTGAATGCATATGTGAGTGTGTGTGCGTGTATGTGTGTGTGTCTGTGTCTGAATGTGTGTGCGCGTGTGTGTGTGTCTGTGTGAGTGTGTGTGTGTGCATATGTGTGTATGAGTATATGTGCATACATGTGCGTGTGTGTGTATGTATGTGCGTCTGTGTGTATGTGCGTGTGTATGTGTGTGTGTGCGTGTGTGTGTGCGATATGTAAATATGAGTGTGAGGGGAGAGGGGAGGGGGGTTCAAACAAATTTGAGACCTGCCACAGTAGAAAGATTAGAGCCCACATTTAATGTTAAAGTTTTACAGACAACTTTCTTCATTTCACTGATGGTAGTATCCTCTAATCCAGAGCCCAGGCTGTGAATGACTAGAAGCAGGCTCTGGCTGTCCAAGCCTTAAAATGGGAGATAAATCTTGGTTGGATGCTTCATAATGTCCTCCTGTTAGTGTGAACTTTGCCCAGGGAGTGGACTCACCAACACTTTCTACATGACCAGCTGCTTCTTGGATGCTCTCCAGAGATTATTTGTAAACTATTTGATCAGTCACACGGCACAGGAGAAGCTAAAGCAGAATATGAAGGAAATGCTCAGCAAATCAGGCAGCCTCTGCGGAGAAGGAAACAGAGTTTCAGGGCGATGATCTTTCATCAGAAGAATGAAAGGTCAGGAAGCAATCATGCGTTATGTTGAAGAGAAGGGGAGGGAGTGTGGAGAACAGAAGGAATGTCTGTAATTGAGTAGAGAGCAACAGAGATTGAATAATACAAATGGTGGTGGTGCTGGCTGAGAGAGGATGGCCAAGGCTTGCTAGTCGCCCGAAGAGCCCAGGTCTGATACTTTATCAATGCTGTTAGTCGAAGCACATGGTGGTGCTACGTTTCCTCCTGCAAAACTGGGGGCAAAGATTCCCCATACCTCCTGCTCGTTCAGAATTTCCTGGTGCAAAATGCAATGTTGGGTAAGGACAATATTGGGACTTAGTTGCGATGCTGTCAGCAATTGGTCTCATTGCCCTAAATAAGCTAAATAAGATAAGATTTCTTTATTAGTCACATGTACATCGAAACACACAGTGAAATGCATCTTTTTGCTTACAGTGTTCTGGGGGCAGCCCGCAAGTGTCGCCACGCTTCTGGTGCCAACATAACATGCCCACAATTTCCTAACCCGTACGTCTTTGGAATGTGGGAGGAAACCGGAGCACCCGGAGGAAACCCACGCAGACACAGAGAGAACGTATCAACTCCTTACAGACAGCGGCCGGATTTGAACCCGGGTCGCTGGCGCTGTAAAGCGTTACGCTAACCGCTACATTACCATGCCTGCCAGTGAAGACCATCCACGAAAGAGAGGAAACCAGAAGAGATGAAATGAACAACAATGGGGTTTTGGTGGCTGAGACAGGTTGCTAAAGGGTGGTCAACACTGCCTGATCGCTCTGAGAGGGGTGCAAGTGGGAGGAAATTAATGATATCTGAAGTAACAGAAGTGGAGGGAAAATAAACTGTGAATGCTACAAGTATGAGATGTAAGACTGGAACAGCTGAATCATTTGAAATTCATTGCTGAATCAGGAAGGTTGCAATGTGCTCGAGAAACAAAGGACTGCAGATGCTGGAATCCAGATGAAAAACACGATGATGCCGGAGGAACTCAGCAGGCCAGGTAGCATCCGTGGAGAAAAGCAGGCGGTCAACGTTTCGGGTCAGGACCCTTCTTCATTTCACTGATGGCAGTATCCTCTTAAATCCAGAACCCAAGCCGTGAATGACTAGAAGGCTACACTTCTTCTGAAGAAGGGTCTTGACCAGAAACGTTGACCGCCTGCTTTTCTCCACGGATGCTGCCCGGCCCGCCGATTTCCTCCAGCATCATTGTGTTTTTCATCAGGTTGCAATGTGCGGTCAGAAGCTGAGGTACTGTTCCTCAAGCTTACAATGAGCTTTTAATTTTTGGGTTTAAGAACCTCATAGATTCCTCCGTTCTTGAAGGCTGCACTGCCCTGTTGGCAAAAGCCATAGAAGCAAATAGTTCTTCCCTCCCGAGTCGCGTTCTTGGAGAAATTACCCCCCACCACCCCCAAACAGTGCTAGCCTTCAACTCATCCTGTAGTATCCTGAATAAATTTAAACATGCAGCTGCAAGGGGCAGCGTTCACAACTTTCACAGGAAAGAGAGAAAGTAAGCGAGAGAGCAAGAGAGAGAGGGAGAGAGAGTGACAGAGAGAGACAGACAGACAGAGGCAGAGGGAGAGTGCTGAGCTTCAGCCCAAAGCACTGACAATTCCTTTCCTCCCACAGGCGCTGCTTGACCTGCTGAGTTCCTCCAGCAGATTGTTTGTTGCTCCAGATTCCAGAAGACTACACAATATTTAAGTAGTATCTAGAGGAGCATTTGAATCACCAAGGCATAGGAGGCGATGGACCAAATTCTGTTAAATGGGATTGGCATAGATGGGAAATTAATGGTCAGCAAGGACCTGGTGGGCCAAAGGGCCTCTTTCCGTGCTGTCCGACTCTATGACTATAGCTATGCTGGGTCATCACAGCTGCTGGTTGCACTGAGAAAACCCCACAGCCCAGCTAACTGGACTGAAGGAAAAAGGGACAAGAGCATCGATTTTACTTGAACATCCCCTGGATGCCTGCAAGATAATGGGACACATATACCCATTCTGGTTTTACTCTCCTTTGAAGTCAATGGGTCAAGGTAGGGCCTTGGCTCCAGCCCACCTTGTTTTCATTGCACAGGTTAAGATAAAACTAGAGCTAAGGAAACAAGTTGAGAAAGAGGAGGAAAGAATAGTTTCAGTCCCTGTGGCCTTGATGAAGGTCAGAACTCACAAACCGCTGAACGTACAAATTCAAAGCAGGGTTAGACAAGTCAGCCCCTCAGGCTTGCTCCATCACTTTACTAAGATCACAGCTGATCTTAGTGTAACCTTAGTTCAGCATTGCTGTCTACACCCAATAATCATTCATCCTTTGATATACAAAATCAATCTACCTCTGTTCTGCCTTCATAATATTGAGACTCTATGCCTACCTGGCCTTGAGGAAGAGAGTTCCAAATACTCAATAGCCTCCAGGAGAAAGGAAACTGCCTCATCATTGTCTTAAATGGGTGTTCCCTTGTTAAACACTGACCCCTAGTTCTAAATTCTCTTGCAAGAGGGAACGTCGTTGCTTAGGCCGCAGTTGGAATATTATGTGCAATTCTGGTCACCACGCTATGGGAAGGATGTGATGAAGCCAGCGAGGGTGCAGAAAGGGTTCACAAGGATGTTGCCAGGGCTGGAGGGCTTGAGTTGTGAAGAATGATTGGATAGGCTGGGGTTGTTTTCCCAGAAGCGAAGGAGGCTGAGAGGTGACCTTACAGAGGTTTATAAAATTACGTTGGGCATAGACAAGGTTGATGGTCACAGTTTTCTCCCCAAGGGTCGGGGAATCTACAACTAGAAAGCATAGGTTTAAGTTGGGACAGATTTAAATGGGGTCTGAGTGGCAAGTTTTGCATACAGAGGGTGGTGGGTGTATGGAACGAGCTGTCAGAGGAGCTGGTAGAAGCGGGTGCATTTACAATGTTTAAAAGACATTTGGACAGGTACGTACATGGGAAAGGTTTAGAGGGATAGGGACCAAACAAAATCAAATGGGATTAGTGTAGATAGGCATTTGGGTCACCATAGACGAGTTGGGCCAAAGGACCTATTTCCGTGCAGTGTAACACCACGTAAATGATATCCTCTCAACATCCACCCTGTCAAGACCAGTCGGGATCTTATATGTTTCCAACAAGTGTCACTTCATTCATCCAGACTCTGGTAGATACAAGCCAAGCCTGTCCAACCTTTCCTTATGAGGCAACCTGCCCATTCTCAGAATCAGAATCAGAATCAGGTTTATTATCACAGATGGGTCATGAAATTTGTTGTTCTGCAGCAGCAGTACAGTGCAAGACATGAAAATTACTATAAGTTACCAAAAAATAAATAAAATAGCGCAAAAAAGGAATAATGAGGTAGTGTTCATGGGTTCATGGACTGTTCAGAAATCTGATGGCGGAGGGTAAGAAGCTGTTCCTGAATCGTTGAGTGTGGGTCTTGGCTCCTGTACCTCCTCCCCAATGGTAGTAATGAGAAGAGGGCAGGTCCCAAATGATGAGGGTTCTTAGTGATGGATGCCATCTTCTTGAGGCACCGCCTCCCGGAGATGTCCTCGATGGTGGGGAGGGTTGTACCGTGATGGAGCTGGCTGAGTCCACAACCCTCTGCAGCCTCTTTCGATCCTGCGCATTGGAGCCTCCATACCAGGCGGTGATGCAACCAGTCAGAATGCTCTCCATCATACATCTGTAGAAATTTGCAAAAGTCTTTGGTGACTCCTCAAACTCCTAATGAAGTAGAGCCGCTGATGTGCCTTTTTCGTGATTGCATCAGTGTTGGGCCCAGGATAGATCCTCTGAGATGTCAGTTTAATAAACTTTCTCTGAAACTGCTTCCAACATTATGACCCTTCCTTAAATAAGCAGACCAATACTATACACAGTAGTCCAGATGCGGACTCACCAATACCCCTTATAACTGAAGCAAACCTCCCTGCTTTGGTAATAAGCAATAACATTCTATTAGTTTTCCTGATTGCTTGCTGGTCTAGCCTTTTGCAAGTCATGCTCTTGGATACCCAGGTTCCCCTGCATCTCAGAGTCCTACAGTCTATATCTATATCCCTTTGTAGCCTCCTTATGATCTCTCCACAAGACACTTTCCTACCTATCTTTATGTCATCAGCAAATTCAGCAGCCATATCTTCAGTGCATTTATCAAAGTCGTTTATGTAAACGGTAAAAACTTGAGGTCCCAGCACAATCCCTGGTCAACCAGAAAATGACCCAGTTATGCCTAGTCTCTCTTTCCGGTTAGTCAGTCAATTTTCCGGCCATGCCATTATGTTACCTCTGTATTTTCCATAATAAACTTTGATGCACGTCTTATCAAACGTCTTCTGGAAATCTTAGTATATACAAAGGTTCTCTTTATCCACAGCACATGCCACTTCTTCAAAGAACAAAGAAAGTTGGAGAAGCCAGGTTTCCCTTTCACAAAACCATGCTGAACTTGCCTGACCGTCGAATTTTTCTCAGTGCCCTTGTTAACACCTGTAACAACATTTTCTAACTTGACAATTTAACACTGTTTCTGTCACTGTGCAAGTCTGTTCCCCAAGTACACAACACACAACTGGGAATCTTGTTGCAAGGACTTGTCCTTGTGTTGGCACCACTGGTTGCGAAAAATCGTTAATTGCCTTTGGCAAGGAATAAAGATAACACAATTGATATTTTTCTTCTTCCAAATCAGATAACACACATTCGGTGGAGAGAGAGAGGAAAGGGAAAGAATGAAGAGATGCATGAGACTGCAGATGCTCGAACCTGGAGCATCTGTAGCAGGAGAGGAACTGTCGACGCTTCGGGCCAAAACCCTGCATCAGGACAAAGAATGATCTGGAGTTTAGAAAAAACCTACAGCACAATTCAGGCCCTTCAGCCCACAAAGCTGTGCCGAACATGTCCCTACCCTAGAAATTACTAGGTTTACCCATAGCCCTCTATTTTACTCAGCTCCATGTACCTATCCAACAGTCTCTTAAAAGACCCTATCGTATCCTCCTCCACCACCGTTTCCGGCAGCCCGTTCCACGCACTCACCACTCTTTGAGTAAAAAACTTACCCCTGACATCTCCTCTATACCTACTCCCCAGCACCTTAAACCTATGTCCTCTTGTGGCCACCATTTCAGCCCTGGGGAAAAGCCTCTGACTATCTACCCAATCAATACCTCTCATCATCTTATACACCTCTATCAGGTCCCCCCTCATCCTCCGTCGCTCCAAGGAGAAAAGGTCGAGTTCCCTCAACCTGCTTTCATAAGGCATGCTCCGCATTCCAGGCAGCATCCTTGTAAATCTCCTCTGCACCCTTTCTATGGCTTCCACATCCTTCCTGTAATGAGGCGACCAGAACTGAGCACAGTGCTCCAAGTGGGGTCTGACCAGGGTCCTATATAGCTGCAACAATACCTTCCGGCTCCTAAATTTAATCCCACGATTGATGAAGGACAATACACCATATGCCTTCTTAATCACAGAGTCAACCTGTGCAGCCGCTTTGAGCGTCCTATGGACTTGGACCCCAAGATCCCTCTGATCCTCCACACTGCCAAGAGTCCTACCATTAATACTATATTCTGCCATCATATTTGACCTACCAAAATGAACCACTTCACACTTCTGGGTTGAACTGCATCTGCCACTTCTCAGCCCAATTTTGCATCCTATCTATGTCCCATTGTAACCTCTATACCATCTACAACACGTCCAACCTTTGTGTCATCCGCGAACTTACTAACCCATCCCTCCACTTCCTCATCCAGGTCATTTATAAAAATCACAAAGAGCTAGGGTCCCAGTACAGATCCCTGAGGTACACCACTGGTCACCGACCTCCATGCAGAATACGACCCTTCAACAACCACTCTTTGCCTTCTGTGGGCCAGCCAGTTCTGTATCCACACTGCAATGTCCCATTGGATCCCATGCCTCCTTACTTTCTCAATAAGCCTTGCATGGGGTACCTTATCAAACGCCTTGCTGAAATCCATATACACTACATCTACTGCTCTCCCTTCATCGATGTGTTTAGTCACATCCTCAAAAAATTCAATCAGGCTCATAAGGCAGGACCTGCCCTTGACAAAGCCATGCTGACTATTCCTAATCATATTATACCTCTCCAAATGTTCATAAATCCTGCCTCTCAGGATCTTCTCCATCAGCTTACCAACCACTGAGGTAAGACCCACTGGTCTATAATTACCTGGGCTATCTCTACTCCCTTTCTTGAACAAGAGAACAACATCTGCAACCCTCCAATCTTCTGGAACCTCTCCTGTCTCCATCGATGAATCAAAGATCATCGTCAGAGGCTCTGCAATCTCCTCCCTTGCCTCCCACAGCAGCCTGGGGTACATCCAATCCGATCCCGGTGACTTATCCAACTTGATGCTTTCCAAAAGTTCCAGCACCTCCTTTCCTAATACCTACATGCTCAAGCTTTTCAGCCTGCTGCAAGTCCACGCTACAGTCCCCCAGATCTTTTTCCTCAGTGATTACTGACGTAAAGTATTCATTAAGTGCCTCCACTATTTCTTCCGGATCCATACACACTTTCCCACTGTTGCACTTGATAGGCCCTATTCTTTCGCATCTTATCCTCTTGCTCTTCACATACTTGTTGAACGCCTTGGGGTTTTCCTTAATCCTGCCCACCAAGGCATTCTCATGTCCCCTCCTGGCTCTCCTAATTTCCTTCTTAAGCTCCTTCCTGTTAGTCTTATACTCTTCCAGATCTCTAACATTACCTAGCTCTCTGTACCTTTTGTAAGCTTTTCTTTTCCTTTTGACTAGATTTATTATAGCCTTTGTACACCATGGTTCCTGTATCCTCTTGTGACTCCCTTGTCTCATTGGAACATGCCTATGCAAAACTCCACACAAATATCCCCTGAATATTTGCCACATTTCTTCTGTACTTTTCCCTGAGAACATCTGTTCCCAATTTAAGCTTCCAATTTCCTGCCTAGAGCCTCATAATTCCCTTTACTCCAAATAAACGCCTTTCTAGTCTGCCTGTTCCTATCTCTCTCCAGTGCTACCGTAAAGGAGATAGAATTATGATCACTATCTCCAAAATGCTCACCCACTGAGAGGTCTGACACCTGACCAGGTTCATTTCCCAATACCAAATCAAGCACAGCATCTCCTCTTGTAGGCCTATCTTCATATTGTGTCAAGAATCCTTCCTGAACACACTTAACAAACTCCACCCCATCCAAACCCCTCACTGTCTGGAGATGCCAATCGATGTTTGGGAAATTAAAATCTCCCATCACAACAACTCTGTTATTATCACAACTTTCTAGGATCTGCTTCCCTATCTGCTCCTCAATATCCCTGTTACTATTGGGGGCCTATAAAAAACACCCAGTAAAGTTATTGACCCTTTCCTGTTCCTAACCTCCACCCACAGAGACTCCGTAGACAGTCCCTCCATGACGTCCACCTTTTCTGCAGCCGTGACACTATCTCTGATCAACAGTGCCACTCCCCCACCTCTTTTGCCTCCCTCCCTGTCCTTTCTGAAACATCTAAAACCCAGCGCTTGAAGCAACCATTCCAGTTCCTGAGCCATCCAAGTCTCTGTAATGGCCACCACATCGTAGCTCCAAGTACTTATCCAAGCTCTAAGCTCATCCGCCTTGTTCACACAATAATACACTGAAGATCTCCCTTGACAAAAGCATTGGTATCTATTAGCCGTAATATCTCACTTGTGTGGCCACATCATGATGCTTCTGTTTCAGCTCCATGAGTTTAATTGCAGAACTCCCATATCGCCACAACCCCCCTTGCTCCCACACACACCCCCCCCCAAAAAAATCAATCTCTAACCAGGAAAAGTTGCAAGGCATTTATTGCGGTGCCAATTAAATATGTATGGTCTCCTCCGCTCTTCAAGTCAGGTTACTGCCCTTTTTAATTTTTAATTCAAGGTCAAATTAGTCACACACATCTCTGAGCTATGAGGAGAGGGTGGACGAACTTGGATTGTTTCCTCCAGAGCATCAGAGGCTGAGGAGTGACCTGAATGAAGTGTATCAAATTATGAGAGGTGTAGGGTAGATCGTCAGAGTCTTTTCCCAGCGTGAAGATGTCAAATACTAGAGGGCACAGATTTAAGTTGAGAGGGGAATGTGTAAAGGAGATTTACAAGGCAAGCTTTTTTTTACACAGAGAGTGGTAGATGCCTGGGATGGGCTGTCAGGGGAAGCAGATACTATAGCAGCATTTAAGAGGCATTTAGATAAGCACACGGAGAGGCAGGGAATGGGGGGATATCAACCACTTGCAGACAGTAAGAATTAGTTTAACTTAGTATCATGGTCGGCCCAGACATTGTGGGCCGAAGGGCCTGTTCCTGTGCTGTAATGTCCTGTGTTCTAGGAGATGCCAGGTTCTCACTAAAGCAGAATATAAAAATACAAGAAACATAAATGGAAGTAAGACATTCAGCCCCTCATGCCTTCTCCACACTTTCAACAAGATCACGGCTGAGCACTTACCTCAGCACCAGTTTCCTGCAGTAACCTCATATCCCTCGATTGCTTTAATATCTACTGATCTCTGCCTTGAAGATACTCCGTGACTGAACCTCGACCATCTCCTTGCATAGAGAGAATTGCAAACATTCACCACCCTCAAGGTAAAGAAATTTCACCCCATCCCTGTTCTGAGTTGGGGCGTTCTCCACGTAAAGCTTCCCTTTTAAACCTCGTTGGTTTTAATGCGGGTGACAGCTGATCCAAGAAGCCAAAGAAAGATGTCACCCTTAACAAGGAAACATTCTCAGCCCTTCCCCAATCAGGAGTGGTGTCTCAGTTATGAGGAGAGAATGGATACACTTGGTTTGTTTTTCCTGGAGCAGAGAAGGCTGAAGAGAGACCCGATAGAGGTGTACAAAAACAGGGCAGACAGTTGTAGACTTTCTCCCGTGGCAGAGGTGCCTATATCCAGAGAGGATATATTTATGATAAGGAGTAAGGGGTTTAGAGGGAATGTAAGGAAGATTTTTTTTCATGCAGAGGGTGGTTGGAATCTGAAAGGCTCTGCCTTGGGGGGCCAGTGGAGGGAGAGACTCTCCAAATATTGATGACATCTGTTGATGAGCACTTGAATTGCCAAGACATAGCAAGGGTTAGAAGGCTTGGGACCAATTGCTGGTAAATGGGATTATTATGGATGGGTTCTTGTTGGTCAGTATGAGCCAAAGAGTCTGCTTCTATGCTGTATGACTCTATGACTCTGGTACTTGTAGGATAAGGTTTCTTTATTAGTCACATGTACATTGAAACACACAGTGAAATGCATCTTTTGCGTAGAATGTTCTGGGGGCAGCCCGCAAGTGTCGCCACGCTTCCGGTGCCAACATAGCATGCCCACAACTTCCTATCCCATACGAATTTTGGAATGTGGGAGGAAACCGGAGCACCCGGAGGAAACCCACGCAGACACGGGGAGAACGTACAAACTCCTTACAGACAGCGGCAGGAATTGAACCTGGGTGGCTGGCACTGTAATAGCATTACACTAACCGCTACATACTGGTAGATATTGGTGGATATTGGTAGAACGCAGGATATTTATTTGTTCATTTTCACATTTCATTCAGAATGATCTGTCTGGATGACATGCAAACCAAAGCTTTTCACTGTATCTTAACACAATAATAAACTAATTAGCAATGACCAGTCACCAGTACAGGCCATGTCAAGTGATGGGCTGCTCACTGTGTGGATTTAATCTGAGTGCTCTGGTTTCTTCCTACATCTGAACCTCCACAACCCTCTTGGGTAGAGAATTGCATGTATTCACCACCCTCAGGGCAAAGAAATTTCACCCCCTCCCTGCTCTGAATGGGGACATTCTCTGTGTAAAATTCCCCTGGTACTGAACGGTCCCTTTGTTTAATAAGATGGACTCTTGACCTCAAATCTTCCTCGTTATGGCCTTGCACCTTATTGTCTACCTGCACTGAATTTTCTCTGTAACCTTTACACTTTATTCTGCATCCTGTAATTGCCTTGCCCTTGTAATAACTCAATGCACTGATATGATGAATGATCTATATGGATGGCATGCTGAAGAAAGCTTTTCACTGTACCTCGGTACATGTGACAATAGTAAACCAACTTACCAATTTACCATCTCCAAGACATACAGGTTGGTAGGTGAATGGCCACTGTAAATTGCCCCAAGTGCGCAAGTGAGTGACAAAATCTGGAGGGGAGTTGATGCGAATGTGGGGAGAATAAAATGGGACTGGTACAGCATTAGTGTAAATTGGTGGTTGACGGTCGGTGCAGACTCACAGGGCCTGTTTCTGTACTTTATCTCTCTATGGCGCTATAACTCTATCTAACCCCATGTAGGAGATCCCAATGTACTGGTGTCCAGTACTCTGCTTCAGACTCCACCAAGCAACCAGCAACATCCTGACTGCTTCAGTGTTCCCTTGACTCGAGGCCTTCCTCCATTGACATGGGGTACAGCGCTACCTTAAATGTAAACTCCTCATCCTAGTTTTCCAACCTATTCACAGCCTTCTTATCGTCCTCCAGTCTTATAACCCTCTGATATTTTCAGCTCTCCTATTCTAACCTCATGTGCATCCCCAAACCTGTTGCCAAACTCTGGACAGCCCTGTCTAATTCTCCATGATCTTCTATCTCATTGAGATGCTTCCAAAACCTTTCTTATCACCTCTTTAACTCTCTCCTCACGTGGCTTGGTATCATTTTCAGACTGGTAATACTCCTGTGATGTGCTTGGGATATTTTGCTATGTTGAAGGTGTTCTATAGTTGAAAGTTCTTTTTTGCCCTTGGGGCCTTGAGCTCTGTGAGGATGAACTAGGTGCATGGATAATAAGTTTGCTCTGTGATCCACTGTCAGAAAAAAAAATATTAGTCAGTTTTCTTCATCAAGTACTTAGTTGGCATCCATTTGAGCAAGTAACCGTGTCCCAGGAGGCAGATGTGTATGACGTGTCGTTGCAGCAGGTAGTGTGGCTACCTACAGCTCCAGTGACCCGGGTTCACTCCAGTGCTGTCTGTGTGTGGAGCTTGCACGTTCTCCCTGTGGCTGTGTGGGTTTCCGCCCTGGGTGCTCCGGTTTCCTCCTTCAAAGACGTGCATACAGGTTCATTGGCCACTGTCAGTCACCCCTTTGTGTTTTAAAAAACATCAAAGGGAAGTTGATGGGTATGTGAGTAAGAAGAGGTTGCAGGGGTACAGGAAAATAAGGAGAGGGGAAATGTGACTGTGGGATTAATCTGCTGGAAGCCAGCATGGGCCTGATGGACTGAATGACCTTGTGCCAATAAGTAAGCCAGTCACCAGTGAGTGATCCAAATTGGAAGTGGCATGTAGAACTCCCCAGGTTATGTGAACCAGCTGACCTAAACCACAGTAGTGTTCGGCTTGATGCAATAATCTTTGAATTCAGTGGTCAGCAGATTTCAGCGGTCAGCAGAATTCAGCCTGTTGGTGGCTCCCTGCGCTGTCCCATTTCCCCACATTACCCTCATGACACTCACTGAGCAAGGAAATGTGCTTCAAAGCTATATTTCTTCTTAATTATTACCAATTCTTCATAGACAACAGCCATATCCACAGAAGACTCGCTAGGGGTCAGAGAGAGTGATCGAGTGCATGGTTAATAGAAACAATGATAATAACCCCAGACTTGAACCTATTTCTGTCGGGTCCTCTGTTGATATCAGAGAGCTACCAGTCCTCTATTGATATTACGCCAAATACTGCTTTGTTCAAATCAGCAGGACACATTTGGTCAACAAGGATCACTATTGCTTAGACTGTGGACTGTTTACAGAGACAGCGACCGCTTGAGAGAACTGCTTCTTGAATCTCACCGCAGGATTTATACAGACCCCAACTGGTTCTAATGAAGTTGCAGCAGGGATGTCCCAAACAATGTGGCATGACCATGAGGCAGTCTGGGATACCTGACCAAATGTACAGGCTGTATTGAGACAGGTGAGACAATGGACTGAGTTAACAGGAATCCACATCGACGTAATACACCACTGTTGGTGGACAAATCACAGGCGGTAATGAGTCAGCTTACCGGAGCAAGACAGGACACCTGGGTGAGTGGTGCCACAACAACAACCTCTCACTCAGTGTCAGTAAAACTAATGAACTGATTGTTGACTTCAGGAAGGGGAAGGCGAACATGCACCAGTCTACATTACCGATCGGCAAGGGAGAGGGTCAGCAGCTTTAAATTCCTGGGTGTTAACATATCAGATGTCCTGTCCTGGGCCCAGCACATAGACGCAATCATAATGAAAGCTCGTCAGCATCTTTACTTTCATAGAAGGTTAAGGAGGTTCGGTATGTCACTGAACACTCTAATAGACATTATGGATGTACCGTTGAAAGTATCCTGACTGATTGCATCATGGTCTGGGACGGCAATTCAAATGCACAAGAATGTAAGAAGCTGCAGAGAGCAGTGGACTCAGCCCAAAACATCACGGGCACATCCCTCCCCACCATCGGCAGTATCTCCAGAAGGCGCTGCCTCAAAAAGGCAACATCTACTGTCAAAAATCCCCACCATCTAGTCCATGCCATCTTTTCGCAGTAACCATCAGGCAGGAGGTACAGAAGCCTGAAGTTCCACACCACCAGGTTCAAGAACAGTTACTTCCCTTCAACCATCCAGTCCTTGAACCAATCGGCACAACCCTAATTACTACTTCATTACAGCAACACCATGTCCACTTTGCAGTACAATGAACTGTTTTTTGTTCTAATTATGTTCTTTCTTGTATAGTTTTATATAATTTATGTTTATGTTTTTCTTGTGAATGCTTTGTCTCTAACGTTATGTGACTGTAATGCTGCCACAGGTTAGTTTTCCATTGCACCTTTTATAGATATAATTCTGGAGACTTCAGACTTACACATATTGGTCTTCATTTCTCTCATAGCCAGGAGGGGTGTATTGCTTAAATGGAAGGAAACTACTCCCCCCACTCATGCTCAATGGTCACGGGATGTTATGTCATATCTAAATTTAGAGAAGATTCGTAGCTCTATTTCTGGATCTATTCTGGACTTTCAAATATTAATGGGACCTTTTTTGAACTACTTTCAAAACCACTGATTTGGTGCTTAAAGTACAGATATTGGCCAATACTACTATGTCTTTAGGATGTTACTAAACAGCTTCGGTTTTGGTAGTGGGGTTAGATTTTTTTATAATAAAATTATTCCGACGTATCATTACTAATTAGTTACCACTTTTGTTTATTAATATGAAGCATTGTGATTTCTAGTGTGATTCAATATTTTGTAACATTTTGTTTTTTTCCTTTGTTTCATGCACTTTACTTTTTATTTGGAATTAATACAAATATTGAAAAAGAAAGTTTTTCGTTGCACCTATGCATACATGTATTTGTTCATTAGACAATAAACTCAACTTTGACACCTGAGTGACAGTACAAAGCAGGAAACATTGATGAGACAAGGATAAGGGGGACAATAGTCCTGTGGGTTGTGGCCCTTCAAGTACACACCCAAACACTGTTTAAATGTGGTAAGGATGTCTGCCTCCACCACTCTGTCAGTCAGTGAGTACCAGACCCCTAGCCTCCGGCTGAAAACAGCTTTCCCCATCTCCTCTATAATCCTTCAACAATTACTTTCAATCTCTGGCCCTGGTCTCTAATCCCTCTGTTAAGGGACATCGTTCTTTCCTCTCTCTGGCTCCTCATAATCTGCACAGATGCTTCCTGTCATAGAGTCATAGAATCATAGAGTCATAGTTATACAACACAGAAACAGGCCCTTCAACCCAACCCGTCCATGCTGACCAAAGTGTCTTCCTGAGCCAGTCCCATTTGCCCGCCTTTGGCCCATATCCCTCTAAACCTTTCATATCCATGTAACTCCCCAAACGTCCTTGAAATGTTGTTATAGTCCCTGCCTCAACCACTTCCTCTGGCAACTCATTTCACATGCATTCCACCCTCTGTAAGAAATAAGTTGCCCCTCAGGTTCCTATTAAATCTTTCCCCTTTCTCCTTAAGCCTAGGCCCTCTAGTTCTTGATTCCCCAATCCTGGGAAAAAGACTGTGTGTATTCACATTCTGTGCCCCTCATGATTTTATCTATAAGGTCATCTTGCTGAGCATTTCCGGCGTTTTTCTGTTTTTTTTTATTATAGCCGGCAAATACTTGATTTAACCCTTCCTCCCTTTTTAAACATTAGTACGACGTTAGCAGTCCTTTAATCCTCTGACATCACGACTGTAGCAGGGGAATGCAATATGATCAGTTGCCAGAGCTGCTATAGTTTCCTTCCTTGTTTCTTTTAATTGCCTGGGATACATTTCCTCCAGGCCTGTTGGTTTATCTATTTTCAAAGATGCCAAAGGACTTAATACTGTCACTCCTACTTCTGTCACGATTATCCTCAACACTGGTGCCCCACAAGGCTGCATCCTCAGCCCCCAACTCTGCTCCCTATACACTCATGACTGTGTGGCCAGATTCTGCTCTAATTCCATTTACAAGTTTACAGATGACACCACCGTAGTGGGCCAGATCTCAAACAAGAAGACAAGAGTACAGGAAGGAGATAGAGAGCCTAGTGGCATGGTGTCAAGATAGCAACCTCTCCCTCAATGTCAGCAAAACAAAAGAGCTGGTCACTGACTTCAGGAAGCAAGGCAGAGTACACGCCCCTGTCTGTATCAATGGTGCTGAGGTGGAGATGGTTGAGAGCTTCAAGTTCCTTGGTGTAAACATCACCAATAACTTGACCTGGTTCAAGAAAGCTCACCAGTGCCTCTACTTCCTCAGGAAGCTAAGGAAATTTGGCATGTCCCCATTGATCCTCATCAATTTTTACAAATGCACCATAGAAAGCATCAAATCTGGATACATCACGGCTTGGTACGGCAACTGCTCTGCTCAAGGCCTCAAGAAACTGCAGAGAGCTGTGGACACAGCCCATCACATCACGGAAACCAGCCTCCCCTCCATGGTCTTTGTCTACACTTCCTGCTGCCAACATAATCAAAGACCCCTCCCACCCCAGACATTCTCTCTTCCCCCTCTCTCATCGAGCAGAAGGTAAAAAAGCTTGAAAACACTACCACCTTGCACCTTATTGTCTGCCTGCACTGCACTTTCTCTGTAACTATAACACTATTTTCAGCATTCTGTTATTGCTTTTCCCTTGTACTACCTCAAATTACATGTTTTGAAATGAAATGTATGGATGGCATGCAAAACAAAGATTTTCACTGTGCCTCTGTACATGTGACAGTAATAAACCAATTTACCAATGACTAATTTGTTCACCCCATCCCATGTTTAGGAATTTTTTTCCCTTTAACTGCAATACTGGCATCATCACTCTCTTAACCTGTCTCACATACTATCCCTCCACATCCTTTTGTACAGTCATAGAGGTTTTGAGGTAGATTGATAGAGGTGTACAAGATGATGAGGCATAGATCGAGTGGACAGTCAGAGACTTTTTCCCAGGGCGACAATGGCTAACACAAGGGGGCATAATTTTAAGGTGATTGGAGGAAGGTATAAGGGGAACGTCAGGGGTAAGTTTTTTTACACAGAATGGTGGGTGCGTGGAACGCACTGCCAGCAGATGTGGTGGGGGCAGATACATTAGGGACATTTAGGAGACCCTTAGATAGACACATGAATGATAGAGAAATAGAGGGCTATGTGGGAGGGAAGGGTTAGATAGATCTTAGAGCAGGATAAAATGTCGGCACAACATTGTGGGCCGAAGGGCCTGTACTGTGCTGTGATGTTCTGTGTTCTATGTTCTACAGCACGGAAACAGGATCTCTAGCCCACCAAGTCCACACTAACCATCAACCACGCATTACCACCAATCCTGGTGATCACAAATTTCACTTTCCCCACGTTCCCATCAACTGCCCCCAGATTCTGCCACTCACCCACACACTATGGGCAGTTTACAGCGGCCAGTCAGTCAGCCGCCCATGACCTTCTTCAGTCTTAACAGGTTATAAATGTCTCTGAAAGTCTCCTTTCCTGTTAAGAATAGATAACAGCGTTTTGCATTTGGCACTGTGGTTGCAATTCCAGGCAGGAATAGCAGAACAAGACCCGAATGGATAATGTCCCTGTTATTCAAGGCCCGCACTGCATTTTCCTTCCTCTTCCCACTTATGGGTGACAGTCGTTTTCGAAGTGCGGACTGGCTGAGAGCAAATAACATAACACAACGCACTAGAATCCGGAACCTTGTGTTCTGTGTTCATGTGTGCTTTCTTATTGTTTTCGGATCCTGGCATCGTTGGCAAAGCCAGCATTTATTGAGAAAGTGGTGAGTGAGTCATTTCCTTAAACTGCTGTAGCTCCAGGTTTTAGACCCAGTGATGGTGAAGGATCAGTGGCACATTTCCAAGTCGGGATGGTGTGTGACTTGGGAGGGGAACCGGCAGATGATGGTGCTCCCTTGCACACGCTGCTTTTTGTCCTTCTTGGTGACAGATGCTGCAGATCTTGAAGGTGCTGCCACGGCCACTGGCCGTGACGTGTCATTGTGATGGGGAAGCCATGTTGGAGAATATTTATTTCCAATTCCTTCTCGTACATCTTTGATGGAGATCTTAATATAAAAGCAGTTTGTCATCATGTAAGTTTGACAAACTTAATCAGGCCTCCTCGACAAACTACTGGTGAGTGAGCCATCCTTTCAGTGGGAAGTGGCAGTAAGATTTCTAATGGTGAACTGTATGGACAAAGTCTTCAGCTCGGGAAATATTCTTCACTTCTTATCCCTGAAAGAGCAATGTTCCACTTGAGGGCAAGAAGAGAGATAACAAATTTTGCAGGAGGAGGTATAAGACTATTCTTTTTCCACATGGAGTGAGCTAAATTTACGTTTTAAACCCCTCAACAAGACCAGGTGTTGAAAGCAAACTCCATGTTGGAGGAGGGAGTTGCGTATCACATTTAATTCATCTGCTCTCATTCAACCTGATGGTGAAGAGTTCACATTAAGAAGGAATCATCCTTGCCAGTTACTGGAGCATTAAGAACAGCGACATCTTCTATTGATGTGGAATCCTTAACATAGTAAAATATCCCAGGGACCCTCCATCGGAGTGTTAGCTACCTAAGCAGATATTAAAATGGGTGACAATTAACACGGCAGGCTTTACAGAGTAATGCAAAGAAGAATGGTTAGAGAAACAGGGAGATTTGCGGAGGAAATTCCAGATGTTTGAGCCTCAGCAGAGTTGCCAGAGGAGAAGTGGAGAGTTGAAAGTCAGGGAGAAGCAAGAGACCAGGGGTGAAGGGATGCAGGGGTCGACAGAGTTGTAGCTTACATAGATGGCGATATTCACTGACTGGTTACTACAGCCACTCTACTGAACTAGTAACTGCGTTTCTAATCACTCTCTGGCACCCATACGAGGATAAGACGTTTCCCGATAGTGGGCACTGGATAACAAACCCACTTGCCATCTCCCAACTAGGGTTGGAGGCAGGCCTCCTCAACAAACTACTGGTGACTGAACCATCCATTCAGTGGGAAGCGGCAGTAATATATAAATGGATGCATCACGGCTTGGTACGGCAACTGCTCTGCCCGGGACCGCAAGAAACCACAGACAGTTGTGGACACAGCCCAGTGCGTCACAGAAACCAGCCTCCCATCCATGGACTCTCTGTCTATACCTCTCGCTGCCTTGGTGAAGCAACCAACATAATCAAAGACCCCACCCACCCGGGTCATTCTCTCTTCTCTCCTCTCCCATCAGGCAGAAGAGACAGGAGCCTGAGGGCACGTACCACCAGGCTCAAGTACAGCTTCTATCCCATGGTGATATTGAACTATTGAACGGTTCCCTTATACAATGAGATGGACTCTTGACCTCACAATCTACCTTGTTTGACCTTGCAACTTATTGTCTACCTGTAATGCACTTCCCTGTAGCTGTGACACTTTACTCTGTATTCTGTTATTGTTTTTACCCTGTACTACCTCAATGCACTGTGTAATGAATTGCTCTGTACGATCGGTATGCAAGACAAGTTTTTCACTGTACCTCGGTACAAGTGACAATAATAAACCAATACCAATAATGGTGAACTGTATGGACAAGTCCTCAGCTTGGGAAATATTCTTCACTTCTTATCCCTGAAAGAGCAATGTTCCACTTGAGGGCAAGGAGAGAGATAACAAATTTTGCAAAAGGAAGTATCCGACTATTGCATGGACCTCTTGTATGATAAGGTGGACTCTTAACTTCACAATTTAGAGTCCTGAAGAAGGTCTCGACCTGAAACGTTGACTGTTCATTTCTCTCCATAGATGCTGCCTGACCTGCTGAGTTCCTCCAGCACTTTTTGAGTGTGTTGCTCCAGATCCTCTGACTTCACAATCTACCTCATCTAAAGTCTATAATAAAATCAGAAAATACTGGTAACGTAGAGCCAATCAATCAGGTGGCATCTGTGGAGACAGATACAGCTAACATTGCAGATCAATTCTCTTCTCACTGCTAACGTAACCAAAGACCCCACCATCCCAACATATTGGTATTTGTTTATTATTGTCACTTGTACCGAGATACAGTGAAAAACTTGTCTTGCATACCAATCATACAGATCAATTCATTACACAGTGCATTGAGGTAGTACAGGGTAAAAAGGTAGTACAGGGTAAAATCAAAGACCCCACTCACCCCGGACATTCTCTCTTCTCCCCCATCCCATTGGGCAGAAGATACAAAAGCCTGAAAGCACGTATCACCAGGCTCAAGGACAGCTTCTGTCTGTTGTTATAACACTATTGAACGGTCCCCTTGTACGTTAAGATGGACTCCTGACCTCACAATCTACCTCATCATGGCCCTTGCACCTTATTGTCTGCCTGCGCTTCACTTTCTCTGGAACACTTTATTCTGCATTCTGTTGTTTTTCCCTTGTACTACCTTGATGTACTGATGTGATGAAATGATCTGTACTGATGGCATGCAGAACAAAGTTATTCACTGTACCTCATTACATGTGACAATAGTAAACCAATTTACCGAGACTTCTTCAGCAATCTCAGATATTATAGCAGTTTATGAAGTAGAATGAGACCACTTGTAGAAATTGGGAAACTTTGCTTCTATTCAAAACATTTTTACTTAAGTCTTCAGGGGTTTGCATATCCTTGATTAACACAGCTCTGGAACTGCTTTCCTACAGTTTCTAAAACAATGCACCTTCACTGTGAAAATCATTGTTGTGCAATTCACACAGGGATTACTTGGCATGCCTTCTAACAAAATTCTCACCTCATTTTATAACAATGTTAAGCAGCAGACTCTTAGCATGTAAATGTATTTGCACATAAAATAATATCCTGGGGATTGAAGTGAACAGATTTTACAGAATCTCATGGCATTGTTCTCTCTACATCATTCCTTCTGTTCTTAAATATTCATGTATCCACACGCCAGCTTGGGTCTCAGGTTTTATTGACTTTGTGCGTTTTTAATTTCTTAATGGTGGCTTCCTTACAGACTGACTGCTGCTTCAAAACCTTTCGACAAATAATGTCTGTGGATGCAGTAACAATTCCTTAATTAGATGACTGCACTTGGAATCAAGGCTCCAATCCTTGCATCAACAAAGGTTTTAACACAATATATCCTTGAAATTTGAATGGTGCCATCAGACCCTAAGTTGTTCATCCGCACTCTTGTTCTTGCTAATGTATGCTAGCTCCTGATCCACCTTAATACTCCCATTCTGGTGTTCAAATCCCTTCAGGATTTCCGATTCCCTGGGTATATATATCGACCTCCTAACCTACGACTTCCAGAGGGAGTGGTTGAGGCAGGTACATTAACAACATATAAAAGACACTTGGACAGGTACATGGATAGGAAAGGTTCAGCGGGATAGCGGCCAAACGCAGGCAAATGGGACTAGTTTAGATGGGCATCTTGGTCAACATGGATGAGTTGGGCCAAATGGCCTGGTTTTGTGCTGTATTACTATGATTCTCTAGGGTCTTTGGGCTACTCTGATTCTGGGCTTTGGCACACCTTGGTTCTTGCATTGATAAGTGAGTCTTAAGCTACCTTGTCCTTTAACTCTTGAACCGATCTCTTGTACGACAAAGACGAACTCTTAATCTCACAATCTACCTCATCGTGGCCCTCGCACCTTATTGTCCACTTGCACTGCACTTTCTCTGTAACTGTAACACTGTATTCTGCATTCTGTTATTGCCTTACCTTTTGTACTACCTCAATGTACTTAATGTTTTGGAATGATCTATATAGATGGTACGCAAAACAAAGTTTTTCACTGTACCTCAGTACATGTGACAATAATAAACCAAACAAACCAAACCTCTATTCTGGATATTTACCTAACCCCTAACCTCTAAAACTTTAATGCGTCTCTATTTATCTTTCTTAATTTAGAGAGTCGCAGAGTCATAGAGCAATATCGCACGGATACAGGCCCTTCAGCCCAACCAGTCCATACCAACCAGGTGTCCACCCAGTTAGTCTCAATTTCCTGTGTTCGGCCCATATCCCTCTAAGCCCCACTCCTACATATATTTATCCAAATGGATCTTAAATGATACTATTATACCTGTCTCTGGCAGCTCATTCCATGTACTCACCACCCTCTGTGTGAAAAAGTTGCCCTCAAGTCCCTTTTATATCTTTCCCCTCTCACCCTGAACCTATGCCCCCTAGTTTTGGACTCCCCCACCCTGGGGAAAAGACTGTTATCATCCACCTTATCTCTGCCTCTCATAATTTTAAATATTTTTATAAGGTCGCCCCTCATTCTCCTACGCTCCAAGGAATAAAGACCCAGCCTGGCCAACCTCTCCCTATAACTCAGGCCCTCTAGTCCTGGCAACATCCTCGTAAATCTTCTATGCACTCTTTCTAGTTTAATGACGTCTTTCCTATAACAGGGTGACCAAAATTGTGCACAGTACTCCTAGTGCGGTCTCACCAACGACTTATACGACTGTAACATAACGTCCCAGCTCCTGTACTCAGTGCCCTGACTGATGAAGGCCAGTGTGTTAAATGCCTTTTTCACCACCCTGTCTTCCTGTGACACTGCTTTCAATGAGCTATGCACTTGTACTCCCAGGTCCCTCTGTTCCATTACACTCCCTAGAGTCCTATTTGTTCTTAAAATATGACCTTCTTGACTGTTGTTCAGTTCACTCATTCAGTGGTTTGGTCACAAATTGTCTGAGGAGATTCATACAAAATATCTTATGATGGCAAAGATGTTACAAGCAGATTATTGTTCTTTTTTATCCAATTTCTCACTTCTTTCATCTTTTCTCATTTTGTTGGGGCTATATGATCTGTTGGTAATGTTCTGAGCAGTCTCCAACATGGGAATTGAACCCACAACATTAGCCTGCTCAAGAATTTCCAGTTTGAAAGTAAAGTGGTTGGTCTGGGAAGCCAAGGGAAGGTCACACTGGTAGGAGGAGGAGGTGATTGGGCTTACATCCATGCCCGGGTGTCCTTGGAGAGGGAGCACGCTGTATCTGCAGGGCACTGTGGATGAATTCCGCGATCGGATGGCCCCTCAGGGGACAGTGTGTGTCATGGACAGTGAGAATAACATTCTGATCTGAAGTAATGCATTTTGTGGTAGTTTAGTTAGCGTTATCTGATGTAGTTATGCATCTGCGTAGTTCTTTCTTGTATTAGTTGCTGTAGTTTTGGCACTACATCTCATTCAGTAGTGCTTTTAGTGAATAAACTTCTGTATCTTCATAATTAAAAAAAAGTGATGCTCAGCTATTGTGACTGGAGCTGGGATCAAGACCTTTTTTCAGTTGAGTGATTGAACCAGGGCTACAGTGGGGAGATCCAGATATTGACACTGAACATCTGGAACAGGTGGTGTTCTGTCCCTCAGATGCATGCAAAAATTAATGAGGCAATTTCTCTTTATTTTATCCTTTCAGTTTATTAATATCTATGCAGCTGTGCCAGCTTCAGTCTCAGATTTTTTTTGGCTTTGTGTGTTTTTAATTTCTCAGTAGCAGTTTCCTTGTGGACTGGCTGCTACTATAAAAACGTTTGGCAAATAAAGTCATTGGATGCAGTGACAAATCCCTGTGTTACATGGACTGGACTCAGAACCCAGTCATTTCCTCAGCAAGGGTTCAATACCATGGTACCAAATACCCTAGAAGAACTCTTTCCCCAATCTTCTGGTCCAATGGTTTCTAATTCTGAATATTTTGTGTTCATTAGATCTTTTACTGTTTATTAAAATATGTATTTTCTTTAGTTGCCTCTAGATCTGCTTTTGCAAAACATTTTTCATGCTTGTTTAGGCTGTGATTTCAATCTTTCCCTTAAACACATTAACAATTCATATCCTACCCTGTTTCAAATTCCAAATACCAATTCCCAGCTCTTCCTTTTACCATAAGGTCTGCTTTTTTTTTTGAAATTGGACACACTTCTTTTTAACACTGAACCATCCAATTATTTAATGTCATGATCCACCTCAATTAACCTCCCCACTACTCAGCAACCACTTCCCACTTCAGGTTTCTGTCAAGTACCGGTCTAATGAAGCACCCAGACTAGTTACATTATTTACATCGTTTTTTGTCACATTGCATTTGTGTAGAAGTTGCATGAATTTGTTGTTTCAGTGGAAGATGAATCACTGCTGGATCATTGCTAAGCGGTATGTCTAATATTACATCAGACCTCATTAAAGTGCATACATGATGTGTTGTAGAGCAGCTTTGTGCTCTGAATTCCTTCCACCATGAAGATGTGTGAAATTACTTGCCAATTGGATTTAAAAACGTACTCTTATGCTATTGTTCAACCTTATCTCATTAAGATCAAGAGTTTTCCTTGTACCCAGTCCATGAAATTTGCATTGCTTGGTAAATTGGTCTGTGCATCACTAGCACACACCAGTAGTATAGAATGGACTGCTGCTGGTGTCGATCTCTTCTGCCATACTGATCTATCAGATTGGATCACAAGGATCTGGTGTTAAGTGTGAGGGACTGATGTTACCGGCAGGAAGAACCAGCCCATCTTGCTTCTCACTACCATCCGCGCCAGTTAAGGATGTCCTCAGTGAGTCACTTTTGATTTGGTTCTCTTCAAGGTAGAGAGCTGTGTTGGTTGATATTTTCAAAGACGTAATCTTTAAACCCTCAGGCAATGCTGTGGCTGGGTATGACATTCCATTCCCAAGTGACAGCTTCAGCCAGATTGCCTAACCTGGGGGGGCCTGCTTCATGATAGGGAGGAGGAGCAGGGCCCCACAGAGGAAGGTGGGGGTAGGAGGGGGAGAGCACCCCAGGACTCAGGCAGCAGCTGTGACACGCACAGCCAACTGGCTGCAAAATTTCACCTCTTCAGGGCATGGGGACTGAGATCAGCCACATGTTGCAACCACTGCAGCTGTAAGTGCCACTTTGCCCATAGATCTGGATGTGATTGTGACCCTTGGTGTCTTCACCTCTGGCTTGGTACTAACAGCATCAGTAATGCATCACAGTGCTCAGCTGCATGGGCTCTGCACATGAGGGGAGGTGAATTCAGCTCCTTCTCATTCAGGTAGGAAGAAGGGCTTGTGCTGGGGGGGGTGGGGTGGGGTGGCATTTCACCAATGTGGTGCTCTTCCTGATTTAACTGGCAACATGCCTACAGCTTTGTGATTAATTGCATTTTCACCCTCCTTTTGATGTCAAACATCTGACCCTCTAACCATTACAACATCTTTTCCATGAAGATGTTTTGTCTTTGTTACCTCTCTGTTCAACGCACTCTTCATTCAAACACTTCTGCATTAGTCTATTATCCACCATAATTATCAGCTTCACAAGATTTTAATACACTCCCTTTGAGAATGCTGCTTAAATCAACCAGAATAGAAAATGGTCATTTAAATCCTCAAGCAGTTTCAGCCATTCGATGACATCAAGGCCAATCAATGACTGTCTCCTTTATTTCCAGGCTATTGATCTTGTAACCCCCAATACATTTGGAGTTTGTATGTTCCTCCCATTACAGAATGGGTTTCCAGCAGCTGCACTAGTTTCTTCCCAAATCCCCAAGATATGCTGGGAAGTTAATTGGACATGGTAAATTACCTCCAAGTATATATAAGCAGCAGATGAATCAAAGGGGATTGGCATGAGACAGAATAGATGCAGGGCTACAGGGAAAAATGGAGAGGGGGGAATGAAACAAGTGACTGTTGTGCTGGGAACTGGCCTGGTTTCAATGGGCTGAATGGGCTGTGTTGTACCAAGGAAACAAGTTAAAAGCTATCAACATACAAATCCTGTATGTGGCTTCTTTGACACATGTTTTGGTCCTGTCCTCTTTTGGAAAAATATTGGAAAGATATTTTCAACACTTCAAATGTATTGAAGATTGATTTACAAATTCATCCTATCACTGCAATTTTTGGATTACCAGGGATAGAATCTGGCCATTTATCTGCCTCCGCTAACCATATGATTGCCTTTGTTACATTAATGGCCAAATGACCCATTTTGCTTAAATGGATCTAATACCCCCTACTACTTTTCAATGGTTCTCTCAAACTATATCATGTTTAAACTTGGAAAAAATTAGGAGTGGTACTGTTGATCCTTCGCTTAAATTAGAGGAAGTTGGGAGTCCATTTATTCAATATTTTCACATGATATAGATCCCCTTATAATAAACCTTTCAATTTAGAGGAATGGAGTTGACAACATAATATTGCTGTTTCTATTGAGAAATTTTAGTCCAGTTTCTTCTTCGAATTTTCTTTAGCTTAGTTTGGTTTGATATATTGTTTACAATTTTATTGTTTTGGGGATTTTTGTCTTAAGAAATTTCTCTTTTCTATTATATTCATTCACTAACAGATTGTTGGACCTACAGATTTTTTATACTTTGTTCTTTATGATTATCCATGTCATGATTGTTCTCCTGATCTTTGTATTACATGTATAAACATTGATATATTAATCTGTATTAATTTGAAAACTAATAAGATTGAAAAAGAAAAGCCATCAAACTCCAAATGAAAATGAAGAAATGGCACAATCTCAATTGTTTGCAGAAAAGAGTTTGACCTTCCCCTTCTTGGGTGTAGAATAGTTCCTGACTTTACTAGTAAGAATTGGCATTAACTTGAAAACAGATCCCCGACCCTCCCAAGTTCCCAAAGTAGGGAACAAACTTGTGTAGTAAACAATCTGTTCTCAGCCTCACTCAGTACCATTCACTCATCCCCTCTCCTCATTGATCTCCACCAGAACTTAATCTGGAATTGATCTCTTGAACTGAATTGAAGTGAATTAGAATCATAGAACACTACAACACAGAAAACAGGCCATTTGGCCCTTCTAGTCTGTGCCAAAATGTTATTCTGCTATTCCTATTTACCTGCACCCAGTCCATAACCCTCCAGACCTCTCCTGTCCATGTATCTATCCAATTTATTCTTAAATCTTAAGTGAGCCCACATTTACTACATCAGATGGCAGCCTGTTCGACACTCCCACCTGAGTGAAGTTCCCAAACCTTTCCCCTTTCATCCTAAAGCCATGTCCTCTCGTACTTCTAATCTAGGTGGAAAGAGCCTACTCACATTAACTATCTATACCCTCAATTTTGTAAACCTCCATCAAATCTCCCCTCATTCTTCTGCACTCTAAGGAATAAAATCCTAACCTGTTCAATCTTTCCTTGTAACTCAACTCCTGAAGACCTGGCAACATTCTAGTAAATCTCCTCTGCACTTTCAATCTTACAAATATCCTTCCTATAGTTAGGTGACCGGAACTGCACACAATACTCCAAATTTGGCCTCACCAATGTCTTATACAACCTCACCATAACATCCCAACTCCTATACTCAATACTTTGATTTATAAATGCCAGGATGCCAAAAGCCTTCTTTACAACCCTGTCTCCCTGCAAGACCACTTCCAGGGAATTAGGTATCTGAACTCCCAGATCCCTTTGTTCCTCTGCACTCCTCAGTGCCCTACCATTTACTGTGTACGTCCTACCTTGATTTGTCCTTCCAAAATGCAACACCTCATGTCTGCATTAAATTTCATCTGCCATTTTCTGGCCCATTTCTTCCAGTTGGTTCAGATCCCTCCACAAGCCTTCCTTGCTGTCCAATCCACCTCCAATCTTAGTATCATCAACAAACTTGCTGATCCAATTTACCACATCTAGATCATTGATATAGACAACAAACATCAATGGCCCCAGCACAGATCCCCGAGGCACACCACTAGTCACAAGCCTCCAGTCTGAGAAACAATCATCCACTACCACTGTCTTCTCCCACACAGCCAATTTTGAATTCAGTTTACAACCTCTCTATGGATACCTAGTGTCTGAACTAACCTCCCATGTGGGACATTGTCAAAGGTCTTACTAAAGTCCATGTAGACAAGATCCACAGCCTTTCCTTCATCTACTTTCTTGGTAACCTCCAAGAAAACCTCTACAAGATTCATTAAACATGATCTACCACACACAAAGCCATGCCGACCATCCTTAATCAGCCCTTGGCTGTCCAAATACTTGTATATCCGATCTCTCAGAACACCTTCCAATAATTTGTCACTACTGATGTCAGGCTCACTGGCCTGTAATTACCTGGTTTACTTTTAGAGTCTTTTTTAAAAACAGAACATGAGCTACCCTCCAGTCCTCCAGCACCACACCCATGGCTAAGGACACTAAATATCTGCCAGGGCCCCTGCAATTTCTACACTAGTCTCAAGGTCCAAGGAAATCAGGCCCAGGGGATTTATCTACCTTTATTCGCTGTAAGGCAGTAAGCACCTCCTCCTCTTTAATCTCTATATGTTCCATGACACCACTGCTTGTTTCCCTTCCTTCCATATCCACTATGCCAGTTTCTTGAGTAAATACTAATGTAAAAAAGCTGTTTAAGATCTCCCCCATCTCCTGAGGGTCCACACAGAGGACCACTCTGATCTTCTAGGGGAAAAATTTTGTCCCTTACTATCCTTTTACTCTTTATACTTGTAGAAACCCTTTGGGTTTACCTCATTACCTGCCAAAGCAGCCTTATCTTTTTGCCTTCCCGATTTCCTTTTTTAGTGTTTCCTTTCTGTACTCTTCAAGTACCTCATTTGTTCCTAGTTGCCTATACCTGCTATACACCTCTTTCTTAAAGAGCACCAATATCCCTTGAAAACCAAGGCTCCCTATGCTTGTTAACTTTGCTTTTAATCCTGCCAGAAACATGCAAACTCTGCACGCAAAATTTCATCTTTGAAAGCCTTCCACTGACTGAACACATCCTCACCAGAAAACAATTTATCCCAATTCACTCTTCCTGGATCCTCTCTCATTTCCACAAAATTAGCCTTTCTCCAATTTAGAACCTCAACTTGAGGACCAGACCTGTCCTTATCCATAAAGAACTTGAAACTAATGACGTTATGGTTAATGGACCCAAAATGCTCACCTACACACTTCTGCCACCTGACCTGTCTGGTTCCCTAATAGGAGATCAAGTACTGCATTCTCTCTTGTTGGTACCTCTATTGATTTAGAAAACTTTCCTGAACACATTTGACAACTTCCATGCCATCCAATCCTTTCAGTGTGAGTCCCAGCCAATATGTGGAAAGTTAAAATCCCCTATTACAACTTTGTTTCTTACATCAGTCTGCTATCTCACTAGATTTGTTCCTCTAATTCTCCGACTACTGGGTGGTCTATAATACAACCCTATTAGTGTGGCCACACCTTTCCTATTCCTCAGCTCCACCCATATGGAGTCAGTAGGCAAGCCTTCTGGACTGTCCTGTCTACGCACAGCTGTGATATTTTTCATGACTAGTAATGCCACTCCTCCCCCTTTATCACATCTGAAACAACAGAACCCCAGGACATTAAGCTGCCAGTCCTGCCCCTCCTGCAACCAAGTCTCTCTAATAGCAATGTCATAATCCCACATGCCAATCCACACCTTAAGCTCATCTGCCTTACCTACAATACTTCTTGCATTGAAATAGATGCACCTGAGAACATTTCTATCACATACAAACCTTTGATTTGTCGATACCTGCAGTCCTTGCGTGACCTTTTTCCTCCTCCACCTCATTATCTGCTCTAACACTCTGGTTCCCCTCCCCCTGAAAATCTAGTTTAAACCCCCCCAGAGCAGCATTAGCAAACCTACCCACAACAATGTTAGTCCCCCTCCAGTTCAGCTGCAAACCATCCCATCAGAACAGGTCCCACCTTCCCTGGAACAAAGCCCAATTGTCTAGAAACATGAAGCCCTCCCTCCTGCACCATTTCCTTAGCCACATATTTAGCTGTATGATCCTCCTACTTCTAGCCTCACTAGTTCATGGCATGGATAGCAATCCTAAGATTGCAACCTTGGAGGTCCAATCCTTCAACTTTACACCTAATTCTCTAAACTCTTTGCAGTACCTCCTCTTTCCTATCCACATCATTGGTCCCTACATGGACCACAACATCCGGCTGTTCACCCTCCCTCCTGAGAATATCAAGAACTCAATCTGAGATATCACAGACCCTGGTACCAGGGAGGCAACAGACCATCAGGGATTCTCAATCTCTCCCACAGAACCTCCTATCAAATCCCCTATCACTACTGCTCTCCTCTTCTCCCTCCTTCCTTTCTGAACTGAGGGTCCCATCTCAGTGGGAGAGACACAACCACTACAACTTGTCCCTGGTAGGTCATCCCCACCAGCAGTACACAAAATGGTATACTTATTGTTGATGGGAACAGCCACAGGGGTGCTCTGCTCTTTCTGTCTAGACCCCTTCCCTCTCCTGACAGTCACCCAGCTACCTGCCTCCTGACTTTTAGGGGTGACTATCTCCCTGAAACTCCTGTCTATGTCTGCCTCACAAATGATCCAGAGTTCATCCAGCTCCAGTTCCCTAACTCAGTTTGTCAGCAGCTGGATAAGTCATCAGGGACAAGTGTGCCATCCCTGACTTCCCACATATGGAGCACACAACTGCCCTAAATGCTGCCATCACAACCTACTCCTAAGTTAATTACATTAAAGGAACTTACCAGCCTTACCTCTCCGGGAGCAAGCTCTTCCTCAGCCTCTTGAGCCAAAGCCTCAAAGCTCCACTCCCACCTCAAGCCACACTGGCCACTCCTTTTCAGTTACTCCTCCTTACATTTGTCCCTGCCAATTACCTCAAGTACACACTCCCTCTAATCAAGCACTCAACACTCTGTTTAACCCTTCAATTGCCCTCCACTTAAGCTTTTGAAATACACTCACCGTACCTGAAAGGGAACTGCTGCTCCAACGGCCGCCGGGCTGCTTCTGTAAAAGAATTGAATTGAATTGAATTCATTTCTTCACTTCATTTTAAACTTCTAGGAGGTCTGATCTGGAGATGCATCTAAAATTCTTTTGTATTCATTTAACTTTCAGTACGCCACCCCCTCCCAATCCTACAAAAGAACTTTGCGCTCCTTCAATTGTGGCTTCTCGCAGAAGCCTGATTTTCTTTTTTACTGTCACAGATGCCTGAACCTTCAACTTCCACTTCCAGTCTGCCACTGTAGAACTTCTCTTTTGGATCTCTTGCCCCTCCTTTGAGATCCTACTTTGACCGAGCATTTGATATCCGTTCCCAGCACTTCTTAACATGCCTCCCTGTCGGTTTTTGTCCGATTATCCCTCCGAAGTGTCTTGTAACATTTTGCGATGCTTCCAACAAGTTGTTCTGTAAATATGAGTTGTAGCTGATAACTTTAATCATCCTGAAGTTGTATACATTTTGCTAGCTCAGCGTGAGGGCTCAAAGTCACAATAGTTATATTTTGTACCGATTTGCACTACGTGTTAGACTGGGTATAGGGACCTAGAAATCCACCTCTGGAATGCCCCAGAAAAATGGAACTGTCAGTCCTCGGCCTCCTCCACTGCCAGGAGAATTCCAAATGCAAACTGGAGGAACTGCACCTCATTTTCCATCTTGGAACATTGCAGCCTAACGGCATCAACATTGAATTCTCCCCCTTCCCCAACCCCCCCAACCCTCCCCAACTATACCTCTTCTTTTCTTCCCTTTTCTAGCCTATCTCTCATTTTCCTATCCCCTTTTTTCCCCTCTCCGTACCTTTGACCCATCCCCCAGTGGATCTGCTCTCCCCTCCTCCCCCACCCCTGCCTATCACCATCTCTTACCTGCATCTACCTATCACCACCTCATGCCCACCCCACCTCCCCTCTTTTGTCCACCTATCACTGCTCTGCTTTTCCCTCCTATATATCGGGCTTCCCCTTTTCCCATCTTCGGTCTCGAAGAAGGGCCCTGACCCGAAACGTTGACCGCCTGCTTTTCTCCACGGATGCTGCCTGGCCTGCTGAGTTCCTCCGGCATTGTAGTGTGTTTCATGAGATGAGATGAGATATCTTTATCAGTCACATGTAGATTGAAACTCACAGTAAAATGCACCTTTTTGTGTCTAGTGTTCTGGGGGCAGCCCGCAAGTGTCGCCACGCTTCCGGCACCAACATACCATGTCCACAGCCTCCTGCCCCATACGTCTTTGGAACGTGGGAGGAAACCGGAGCACCCGGAGGAAACCCAAGCAGACACGGGGAGAAGGTACAAACTCCTTACAGACAGCGGCGGGAATTGAACCCGGGTCGCTGGAGTTGTAATAGCGTTACGCTAACCACTACACTACTGTGCCTGTATTTCTACATTCCAGCAGTCCTTTGTTTCTCTGAAGATGATGTGACTGCAACATTAACAGACATTGCATATAGCCACTGCAGTCACTTAAAGCACACATTTTGAAGACAAGAGCATAAGAAGCCGTGGTAGACTACTCGACTCCTCGTGCCTGCTTCACCTTTCAATAAGCTCATGGATGATCTTAGTGGGTGAGTTTGCAGGATGTCGGCTGATCACACTGTGGACCATGTAGCAACACTCTGCCCTCAGCACATATTAGACGTTACAGAGAAGCACTCCCTCTCCTCAACAACATTCGACTGACTAACTCGTCTGGTCCTTGCCCCGTGACTCCAACACAAAAGGAGCTTGGACTTCCATCATGCACACTTACATTGTGTCATCACCGTTCAAAGAGTCCTCAGGGTGTCTCTGCAATCCACCAACACATCCGGCAATAGACGACGTGGATGGTAAAGACCTGACCCTGCAACAGCAATGGATCCAAGTCTTCTGTGCTCTCTTCAGGATGCGTGGTGTCAGAATGCCAGTGTGCCTGTGGTCTTTCCCTCTTGCCCAGCTGGTCAATATTGCTGCCCACCATGTTAAGAAAGTATAATCCAACGCTGTGCTTTCTGGTTCCAAAAGGTCACCTGCAGGCTCGTCCACTCAAACTTAGCAACCTTCATCCACCACAGAGGTAAAATGGTGCAGGAGCACTGGAACTGAAAATCCACGCGGAAGGCAAACACTAAGGCAAAGCACAGTGGTAATGAGTTGATCTTTACTTGCCGTCAGGCCCAGCTTGAAAATATTGGTGGGGAGTGTTGATTTGTGCTGGCTTCTGTTTTGTGGTTGTGAGGACTTGTGATGATCAGCTACAGAACTAAGGTTAGATGTGGGAGTATGGGATCTTGGAGAAATCAACACTACGTTTATTGGTTGAGCAACCAAATGAGTTGGTCACGGAGAGATGACCAGGAAGAGATTATCTAGTTTGCCTCCTCCCTTTCCCTCCTTTTTCTCTTCCTGATTTGCATCCCATACGGGCAAGGTTTGAGCCCTGCTACCTACAGTAGACCGCCACTGGTGAGGTTGCTGACACTCTGCACTACAGGAAGGCCTTCAGTCGAGACCAAGCCATGCGCTTGATCTATCCGCTGCTCTCTATCAGGAAAGAAAGGAACATATTCCTGTCCTAGCACAGGGAGTGGCAGAGTGCTGTCTTATGAAGCAGCAGAGGTTAGGCATGGCCGAGTCTATACCTCTCTGAAAGTGCCAAGACAAGTAGATAGAGTGTTAAAGAAGGCAAATTAGTATTGGTATTCATTTATTATTGTCACTTGTACCGAGGTACAGTGAAAAACTTGCCTTGCATACCCATGGTACAGGTCAATTCATTACACAGTGCAGTTACATTGCTTGCCTTCACTGCCGGGGCATAGAGTACAAGAGACAGGAAGTCATGATGCAGTTGTATAAAACTTTGGTTCAGCCGCACTTGGAGTATAGCGTGAAGTTCTGGTCACCCGCATTACAGGAAGGATGTGGAGGCTTTGAAGAGGGTTCAGAAGAGGTTCACCAGGTTTCTGCCTCGATTAGCTATAAAGAGAGGTTAGACAAACTTGGAATGTTTCTCTGGAGCGTCAGAGGCTTGAGGGGAGACCTGGTAGATGTTTATAAAATTATGAGAGGCACAGATAAGGAAGACAGGCAGAATCTTTTCCCCAGGGTAGAAACCTGGAATATAGAGGGAGTAGGGGGAGGGTTTAAGGGAGATGTGTGGAGCATGTTTTTTACACAGTGGTAGGTGCCTGGAATGTGCTCCCAGGGGTAGTAGTGGAAGCAGATGCCATAGTGGCGTTCAAGAGGCTTTTAGATAGGAACATGAATATGCAGGAAATGGAGGATATGGATTATGTGCAGGCAGAAGAAAATAGTTTAATTTGGCCTCATCCTTGGCATAGACATCGTGGGCCGAAGGGCCTGTTCCTGTGCTGTACTGTTCTATGTTCTGTGTTCTCCAGCCCCAACCTAGAATGTCCGCCATACAAAAAGTACATGGACACAGCAAATAATGCTGACCCTTCTCTGAAGCTAGTGTTGAGGGCTGAAGCTTGTGACGTGCTTTAGTGACAATACCCTCACATGCTGTTTGTCTCTGAGGTTCAGGTAGGAGAATTGCTCCCTTTAGACCCTGGTGAACATAACCTTTCACCCCGTCCTTCCTCCTTCAACAGTTTGAATGCTCAAATGGGCATCCTCCGTTCTTTCTCTCTGTCATGCTGCTGTCCAAGAGAAAATGCCATCTAATCCATCCACAGCTGGGCACAGATGTTCGAAGGCAGACACCCTCCTGCAGCACTACTCCGTATAGACCAGCAGCTTGACTGAGTTCAAGAAGGGCCAGTTGTTAGTGGAACTGAAGTGTCAGCTTGCAAGAATCAAGCGGTAAGCTGTTGTCAATATGTTCGACGGGCCAGACAGCATCTGCATGGATAAACAAGAGGCTGAGGACCGGACAATGCTGGAGTGTATAAAAAAAAGATGCAGGAAAGGGAGCAGAAGAGGAGAGAACAAAGAGTCTGTGATGGGCTGGGATCCAGTATCATTTAGCATTGTTCCTAAAGTAGAGATTTGCTCTACAATTAACCAAAATTGGCAGCATCTTCTCAAGCTTTCTGAGGTCCAATGTACTGTACATGGTACTACTATTTAATAGATTGATTGGAATTAATGGTCAGCAGGTTAAAAGACAAAGATCTGCCTTCAAGCTAAATACTTCCCATCACTAACACAGGGGAGGGAGATACCTAATTAATTAGCTCAGGATTAGTAGACCTTGGAATAAGTATGTGCATCGACATGACCTGTGCTTGAAATTAAATTTAAAGATTCAAATATTGTGAATGTATTTCAGTAAGAGAGTGGAACCAGTGCCCAGAGGGATAGCAGTATTGATCCTTTGGAATGCAATTTAAACCGATTTCTTTTAGAAAACGTTATCTTAGGAATCAGTATCTTTTTTTTTCAGGTTTATTATCACTGACCTATGTCGTGAAATTTGTTGTTTTGTGGCAGCAGTACAGCGCAAGACATAAAGACATAAACATTACTATAAGTTACAAAAATAAATAAACAGTGCAGAAGAGGAATGATGACCGTTCAGAAATCTGATGGCGGAGGGGAAGAAGCTGCTCCTGAAACTTTGAGTGTGGGTCTTCAGGCTCCTGTACCTCCTTCCCGATGGTAGTAACGAGAAGAGGGCATGTCCTGGATGGGTAGGGTCTTCAATGATGGATGCTGCCTTCTTGAGGCACTGGCTCTTGAAGAGATCCTGGATGGTGGGGAGGGCTGTGTCCGTGATGGAGCTGGCTGAGTCTACAACTCTCTGCAGCCTCTTTCGATCCTGCACATTGGAGCCTCCATACCAGGTGGCGATGCAACCAGTCAGAATGCTCCCCACTGTACATCTGTAGAAATTTGCAAGAGTCTTTGGTATCTGGGTGATTTAGATTTGTGGGGAGTAAAGCGGACTTGGGAGGAACAGGAAATGTTGGATTTATGGATCCTTAAAGCTCTCAGTCACTGGGTTTTCCTGATCATGTGTCTGAGTTGGCTGGAGGCTCACTGATATATTTATTTGTTTTTATTTGCTTTTCAAAATTAAGCTGGAAAGAGGGCAGAAAAGATTTACAAGGAGGTTGCCAGGGCTTGAGGGACTGAATTATAGTGAAAGGTTGGACAGGTTAGGACTTTACTCCTTAGAGCGTAGGAGACTGAGAGGTGATCTTATAGAGGTGTATAAGATCATGAGGGGCATAGATAGGGTGAATAGACACAGTCTTTTTCCCAGGGTCGGAAATCAAGAACTAGAGGACATAGGTTTAAGGTGAGAGTGAAAAGATTAATAGGGGCAATTTTTTTTTACACACAGGGTGGCGTGTATGTGGAATGAGCTGCCACAGGGAATGGTTGAGGCAGGTACATTAACAACTTTTAAAGGAGACTGGACAGGAACATTAATGGGAAGGTTTAGAAGGTTATGGGCCAAATGCTGGCAAAGGGACTAGTTTGGATGGGCAGCTTGTTCAGCATGGACAAGTTGGCCGAAGGGCCTGTTTCCATGCTGTATGACTCTATGACTCTTATGTTAGCTGTTGAATTTCTCAAAGGAATAAAGTCCTACCCTGTCCAGCCTCTCCTTATAAGCTGTTAGCTGTTGAATTGTCCACCACTAGTCACAACTAGACATAGCAGGACTGCAGAGTTTCAATCTCATCCAATGGTTGTGAGGTCACTTGGCATGTTGTTCAGCTTCATTCGGCTGGCACCTCATCAGTTGTACGTTCACCTGCTGCTGCTACCAACATGACTTCCTGCACCCCTCATTGAACAGGGTTGATCCCTTGGCTTGACAGGAATGGCGGAGAGAAGGACACACCAGGCCATGAGGTTACAGATTGTGGTGTGCTGCTGCTGATGGTCCACTGGCCACACATTTGCCCAGTCTGCACCGCTAGATCCATTCAGGACAATGGCAACGGCATTGTTAGTGTTAAGACAGGACTTTGCACAAGGACTCTCTGGCAGTGACTTTTCCTCTTGCTGTCATGGACAGACGGCCCTACCGCACTGATGAAAAGGAGGTCAGGGGGGCAGCATCTGTGGAGATCACAGATCTCCAGGGATAAGTTGGCTTATCCCTTGTGCTGGACACCAGTCTGGCAGTTGTCAGTCCCTGATGCTGGTGCCCAGCCACTCTTGCTCATGGACGATGAAGTCCTCATATCCAAATCGTAGGGTGGTAGAAGGAGAGTTAGTTGGGCCTTGGTCCTTTATAGCTTAGCATCTCCTGAGTTGATTACTTTTTCTCTCCCTTCCTCAGATCATACTTCACAGAATTGACCAGAATTTTAGCAGATCTTTTGACCGCGGTGACGTCGACACAATGATGGGACCCAACGTTAAAACCTTTCGTCAGGCAGTTGTGGATGGAAAGGCTGGCTGATTATCCCCTCCTTTTGCAGGGGGAAGAGCTACATCAGGTATGTCCATTCTGAGGAGAGGCCACCGACTCAAAGTGGCCTCCACAGATGCTGCCCCTGACCTACGGAGGAGACGCAGCATTTTCTGCCTTCATTTCAAATTTCCAGCAACGGCAGCATTTTGATCAACTGCCTTTGATAAACTTGCGTTTCTTCAAAACTGCCATTTGATTGGGACCGGGCCAGTTGGAATAGAGACCAGTCATGCCACTAATGGGATTGTAAGAACCTCTCTGTATCTTTTTGGTTACCTAATCCAGACTTCTACCCTTCCATCAACTCAGACCTCATTCAACATTAATGAGAAGGATGAATCACCATGTGCTACAGCGAGCGTCTACAGCCCGATCTTAGGCAATCGGAGTTCAAGACACAGTGAACAGTGCTGCTCATTGTAAGTTTTCGCTTTCATCTCTGACCTTCGAAGGAGCAACCCACAGGGAGATCATAAATCATCAAATATATAAGTAATGAGGTGAGGGGAAAAAGAAAGAATCAGTGTTTAAAAGTAATGTCTTCCGGGCTACGTCTGGGAATATGTTTGATTTGTGGACAGTAACTCCACTGGATTCTTTTTGCAATCGGCTCGGCCATATGCCAATTTATGTCGAGGTTCCCCATCATGAATCATGTTGATCGGAGAGTGATATTTTTGAAGCTGTAATTTCATGAGATGAGCTCTTCGCAGACAGCCAAGGCAGCAAGGGCATTAGTTGGTAATTGGTTTATTATTGTCACATGTACCGTGATACAGTGAAAAGCTTTTGTTTGCGTGCTATCCAGGCAGATCATTCCATGCATAAGTACATCGAGGGGGTACAAAAGGAAAGAAGAACAGAATGCAGAGTATAGTGCTACAGTTACAGAGAAAATGCAGTGTATGTAGACAAATAAAGTACGAGGCCCATGATGAGATAGATTGAGAGAGTAAGGTTCTTTATCAAATTAGAGGTCTGCTCACAGTCTTATAACAAACGGGATAGAAGTTGTCCCATCTCCCTCCGATTTCCTCTTCCTCATCAGCTTGATGGTAGGAGAATCTTATTATGGAGATATTGTGTAACATGTGGACCATTATAAACCTACCCTGAACACTGTAGGGCCCCTCACAAAATGGAATCAATCCCAAGGCCTGTTCGGTGGAATTCAGTGTGGCACCATGACTATCAGTGCCCTCACAATGTGTGCCAGAGTCATCAGCAGGTTGTCCATATTCTCTGGAGCTACCCTATGGTTTGCCGGGAATTGCAGCTTCCACTGCGGACAGGTGCAGAATGCAGGAGGATGGCTTCTGCCTGAGATACTGGCCATTCATCTGTTGCCTATGGACACGCACCAGGTATTCAGTGAAGTAGTGGCATTCCTTTGGATTTTGCTGTAGTGGAGAATCCTTGTGAGTGCCTGCAATGCCATATGTGAGTGGTCAGTGATAGCCTGGGAACTCTCGAGTCCAAAAAAACCTGACTGACCACTCAAACAGAACAAACTAAGTCAGAAATTTCAATTTTGGACTCACCTACCCTAGAGAAAAGACTGAATCCATCCACCTTATCTAAACCCCTCATGGTTTTATAAATCTCTATAAGGTCACCCCTCAGCCTCCTACACTCTAGGGAAAAACCCCAGCCTCTCCTCATAACCCAAGCCCTCCAGTTCCAGTAACGTCCTCCTTCCTACAGCTGGGTGACTGGAACTGCATGCAGTACTCTAAATGTGGCCTTACCAACGTTTGGTACAGCTGTAACATGACATCCCAGCTCCTGTATTCAGATATTCTGACCGATGAAGGCAAGGGTGCCAAACGCCTTCTTCGTCACCCTGTCTACCTGTGTCGCCACTTGCAGGGAACTACATACCTGCACCCCTAGGTCTCTCTGTTCGCAACACTCCCCAGGACGCTACCATTTACTGTGTAGGTCCTGCCCTGGTTTGTCTTTCCAAAAATGAAACATCTGAATTGAATACCATTTGCAATTCCTTGTCCCACTGGCCCAGTCGATCAAGATCCCATTGCAATCTTTGTTAACCTTTCTCACTCTCCACTGCACCACCAATTTTAGTGTCATCCACAAACCTACCAACCACATCATATACATTCTCATCCAAACTGTTAATATAAATGATGATCCACAGTGGACCCAACACCGCTGGTAGGCCTCCAGTCTGAAAATGACAACTCTCCACCACAACCCTGTGCCTTCTATCTTCAAGGCAATTTTGTATCCAATTGGCTAACTCACCCTTGATCTTATGTGATTTAACTTTGCGGACCAGTTGTGTTCACTGGTTGTACATATTTCTATACACTGAGGTCAGAGCTAAGTACAACCAAAATCCAATACTCGTACACACAGTTAGCATAGCAACCAAAGATATAATTCTCTCATAGTCCGTTTAAACCAAGAGGCAAGAGCTTGTATAAGTAGAAATGGTGTAAGGTTCTGTTTCCTGGTCACACTGCTGATTAAAATTGAGCTTGATTGTGAGAGCAATAACGAAGAAAACCTACAGGAGAAATTAAGAAAATGAGGGGATGCAATCCTAGAGGGAGAACGAGGAATGTCTGCATAAAGACAACCACAGCTGCAGTAAGCTATTCCATAAATATGTTTGGAAAAAGGTGCGACTGAAAGAGAAGATTGTCATCTTATAGAAGGCAATCAAAAATGGTGGAGGTGCTGAGTAACTAATTCACATCAGTCTTTATTTATATGAGGCATTATGGACAAAGGAAATGGTGAATTGATCAAGAGGGAAAGAGATGAGTGATAGTCTATTGGATAAAATAATCATTTTAGATCAGATGGGCAAGTTAAAGGGAGGTAAAGAGGCAGAAATCTGCAATACTTTCTAGACGCCTAAAAAAGTTGGTGAGGAGAGTTGAGATCCTGGAAGATATTTTTCAACATTTGTTTGATCGTGGGACTATGCCAGCAGCAAAGGGAGACCGAACTAATCAGGGTAGTTACATAGTTACGTCAGTTAGCCTTGAGTCTGTGACAGGGAACATTTTAGAGTCTGACAAAGAGAAAATAGAAAGAGCCAGCTTGGATTTCAACGGGATGCAAGGTTCTGTTCGAGATCACTGCTAGAAAATGTGCACATCCATCATCTGGATATAGACACAGTAAGTTATCCAAATTTGTGAATATGCTTCTTGAAAGCTGCAGCTTTATAAAACTCTGGATAGGCTGCATCTAGAATATTGCATTCACTTCTGGTCACCCCATTACAGGAAGGATGTGGAGGCTTTGGAGAGGGTGCAGAAGAGGTTTAGCAGGATGCTGCCTGGATTAGAGGGGATGTGCTATAAGGAGAGGTTGGACAAACTTGAGTTGTTTTCTCTGGAGCAGCAGAGGCTGAGGGGAGACCTGATAGATGTTCATAAAATTATGAGAGGCATAGATAGAGTAGACAGCCAGTATCTTTTCCCCAGGGTCGAAATGTCTAATATTAGAGGGCATGCATTTAAGGTGAGAGGGTAAAAGTTCAAAGGAGATGTGCGGGGCAAGTTTTTTTACACAGAGAGTGGTGGGTGCCTGGAATGTGTTGCCAGGTGTGGTGGTGGAGGCAGATCCGATAGTGGCGTTTAAGGGGCTCTTAGATAGGCACATGATTGTGCAGGGAATGGAGGGATGTGGACCGTATGCAGGCAGGAGGGATTAGGTGTCATCAGCTTAATTAGTTTTGCACAACATCAAGGGGTGAAGGGCCAGCTCCTGAGTTGTACTGTTCTATGTTCCATGTTTTATTCTGTATTTCTCTCTAAAGTCTCCCAAAAGTATATACGTTCAGTCCAATTTGTTCAAATACCTTCTACTCTCCATAACATCTCTCCTGGTTGTCTGCAATGGTTGTAGGCATGCTAATTGGCAGGAGTCACCTCTCTAAAGTCTTAAATGCTACTTGTAGAAATAGAAGCAAGAGTAGGCCTTCAGCCACTCATGCCTTCCCTGCCAGAGAGCACCAGTAACAAAGTAATAGAGTCATGAAGTTGTACATTACGGAATCACATCCATGTCGACATTTTTTGCCCATCTAGACTAATCCATTTTCCTGCATTTGGACCATATCCTTCAATGCCCTGCCTATTTAAGTGTCTTTATAGATGAAATCTAATGTCCCACAGCACCAGGTTCAAGAATAGCTACTTCCCTTCAACCATTCAGTTCCTGAACCAACCGGCACAGCCCTAATCACTGCCTTAGTATAGCAACACTATGACCACTTTGATTACTTAGCACTACAATGGATATTTTTGTTCTAATTGTGTTCTTTCCTGTAAAAATTGTGTGTAATTTATGCTTAGTTTATGCTTTTCTTTTGTGTGTTTTGTACCGGATGCTCTGTGCCTGTGATGCTGCTGCAAGTAAGTTTTTCATTGCACCTGTGCATCCATGTACTTGTGCATCTGACAATAAACTTGGCTTTGACTTTAGAACATAGAACATTACAGCACTGTACAGGCCCTTTGGCCCACAATGTTGTGCCGACATTTTATCCTGCTCTAAGATCTATCTAACCCTTCCCTCCCACATCGCCCCCCATGTGCCTATCTAAGAGTCTCTTAAATGCCCCTAATGTATCTGCCCCCACAACCTCTGCCGGCAGTGCGTTTGACGCACCCACCACTCTCTGTGTGAAAAACTTACCTCTGACATCCCCCCATACCTTCCTCCAATCACCTTAAAACTATGCCCTCTCATGATAGCCATTTTCACCCTGGGAAAAAGTCTCTGACTGTCCACTCGATCTATGCCTCTTATCATCTTGTACACCTCTATCAAGTCACCTCTCATTCTCCTTTGCTCCGAAGAGCAAAGGCCTAGCTCGCTCAAACTATCCTTATAAGACATGCTCTCCAATCCAGGCAGCATCCTGGTAAATCTCCTCTGCGCCCTCTGTACAGCTTACACATCCTTCCTATAATGAGGCAACCAGAACTGAACAGAATACTCCAAGTGTGGTCTCACCAGGGTTTTATAGAACTGCAACATTACCTCGCAGCTCTTGAACTCAATACCCAAATAATGAAGGCCAATACAACATACGCCTTCTTAACAACCCTATCAACCTCTGCCGCAACCTTGAGGAATATATGAACGTGCACCCCAAGATCCTTCTGTTTCTCCACACTGCTAAGAGTCCTGCCATTAACCTTGTATTCTGCCTTCAAATTCGATCTTCCAAAATGTATCACTTCACACTTTTCCAGGTTGAACTCCATCTGTCACTTCTCTGCCCAGGTCTGCATTCTATCAATGTCCTGCTGTGACCTACAGCAACCTTCTACACTATCCACAACACCACCAACCTTCGTGTCATCTTCAAACTTACTAACCCCACATCCTCATCCAAGTCATTTATAAAAATCACAAAGAGCAGGGGTCCCAGAACAGATCCCTGCGGAACACCACTGATCACCGGCCTCCAGGCAGAATACAATCCACCTATAACCACCCTCTATGGATGAGCCAATTCTGAATCCACACAGCAAAGTTCTCTGGATCCCATGCCTCCTCACTTTCTGGATGAGCCTTCCATGAGGAACCTTATCAAACACCTTACTAAAATCCATGTACACCACATCCACTGCTCTACCTTCATCAATGTGCTTTGTCACATCCTCAAAGAATTCAGTCAGGCTCGTGAGGCATGACCTTCGCCTCACAAAGCTATGCTGACTGTCCTGAATCAGCCTATGCTTCTCTAAATGCCCATAAATCTTGTCTCTCAGAATCTTCTCGAGTAATTTGCCCACCACTGAAGTAAGACTCACTGGCCTGTAATTCCCAGGGTTATCCCTACTCCCTTTCTTGAACAAAGGAACAACATTTGTCACCCTCCAATTATCTGGCACTACTCCTGTGGCCAATGAGGACACAAAGATCATCGCCAAAGACACAGCAATCTCTTCCCTTGCTTTCCATAATAACCTTGGATATATCCCGTCCGGCCCCAGTGACTTACGTATCTATCTTAATGTTTTTCAAGAGTTCCAGCACATCTTCTTTCCTCACGTTGACATGCCCTAGCCTATCAACCTGTCGTACGCCGTCCTCACAAATGTCAAGGTCTCTCTCTCTGTTGAATACTGAAGCAAAGGATTCGTTAAGGACCTCCCTACCTCTTCCGACTCCAGGCCACATTTTTTCCTCTTTATCCCTGATCGGTCCCTACCCTCACCTCTAGTCATCCTGCTATTCTTCACATATGTGTAGAACACCATGGGGTTTTCCTTAATGCTACCGCCAAGGCTTCTCATGCCCCCTTCTAGCTTATCCTAAATCCATTCTTAAGCTCCTGGCTACCTTGTAACTCTCCAGAGCCCTGTCTGATCCTTGCTTTCTAAACCTTAGGTTAGCTTCTTTCTTTCTCTGGCAAGATATTCTGCATCTCTTGAGAACCACGGTTCCTTCACTCTACCATCCTACCCTGCCTCAATGGGACAAACCTATCCGGAACCCCATGTAAGTAATCCCTAAACAACCTCCAAATTTCCGTGTGCACGTCCCCAAGAACATCTGTTCCCAATTTACACTCCCAAGTTCCTGCCTCATAGCATCATAATTCCCCCTTCCCCAATTAAATATTTTCCCATATTGTCTGCTCCAATCCCTCTCCAAGGCTATGGTAAAGGTCAAGGAGTTATGGTCACTGTCTCTAAAATGCTCTGCCACCGAGAGATCTGAAACCTGATCAGGATCATTGCCTGGTACCAGGTCCAGAATGGTCTCTCCTCTAATCGGCCTGTCCACATACTGTGTCAGGAATCCTTCCTGGACATACCTAACAAACTCTGCCCCATCTATCCCCTTTACACTAAGGAGGTGCCAATCAATATTAGGGAAGTTGAAATCACCCATGACAACAACCCTGTTATTTTGCCACCTTTGCAGAATCGGCCTCCTGATCTGCTCCTCAGCGTATCTGTGCTATTGGAGGGTCTGTAGACTACTCCCAATAGAGGATTGTTCCCTTCTGTTCTAACTTCCACCTACACTGAGTCAGTGGACAATCCCTCCAGGACATCCTCCCTTTCTCCAGCCGTGATACTGTCCCTGATCAGCAAAGCCACTCCCCCACCTCTTTTACCTCTGTCCCTGCACCCTTTTGAAACAACTAAGCCCCAGAATATCCAGCAGCCATCCTGCCCTTGTGACAGCCAAGTCTCGTGATGGCCACCACGTCATAGTTCCATGTACTTACCCACACTCTCGAGCTCATCAGCCTTGTTCCTGATACTTCTCGCATTAAAGTAGACACACTTCAGATCATCCAGCTGACTGCAATTTTGCCCTTTCAACTGCTATCCTTCCTCAGTCTTTCTACACTCTGCATCTACTTGTACACTAAATGAACCAAGCTCTGACCTATCACTCTGGTTCCCATCCCCCTGCCAAACTAGTTTAAACCCTCCCCAACAGATCTAGCAAACCTGCCCACAAGAATATTGTCTCCTCCAGTTCAGGTGTAACCCGTCCCTTTTGTACAGGTCCATATCTTCCCCAGAAGAGATCCCAATGATCAACAAATCTGAAACCATGCCCCCTGCCACCAATTCTCAGCCATGCGTTCATCTGCCAATAAATCATTCTATTCTACCCTCACTGGCACATGGCACAGGCAGCAATCCAGAGATTACTACCCTGAGGTCCTGCTTTTTCAGCTTTCCTACCTAACTCCCTAATATTCCCTCTTCAGGACCTCAGGATCTTTTCCTACCTATGTCATTGGTACTAATAGGTACCACCTCCTCTGGCTGTTCACCCTCCCCCTTCAGAATGCTGTGGACCCGATCCAAGGACGTCCCTGACCCTGGCACCTGGGAGGCAACGTACCATCCTGGAGTCTCCTTTCACAGTCCACAAAATCTCCTGTCTGCCCCCCTTAATATGGAATCCCCTATCACTACCGCCCTCCTCTTCTCCCCCCACTTCCCTTCTGCACCACACTGACCAGGCTCAGTGCCAGAGACCTGGTCACTGCAGCTTTCTCCTGGTAGGCCGTCCCCCCCCCAGCAGTATCCAAAGCCGTATACCTGTTATTGAGGGGAACAGGCACACGGGTACTCCGCACTACCTGCCTATTCTCCGTCCTTCTCCTGACAGTCACCCTAGCTACCTGCCTCCTGCAGCCTCGGGAATGACTGCCTCCCTGTACCCCTTATCTATGAACTCCTCAGCATTCCGTAGGAGCCGAAGGCCATCCAGCTGCAGCTCCAGTTCCCTAACACGGTCTGTAAGGAGCTGCAGCTGGATGCACCTCATGCAGATGTAGTTATCAGGGAGACTGGAGGTCTCCCAGAACTCCCACATCTCACAAGCTGAACACACCACTGACTCCAGAGCCATTCTCACTACTCTGGCCTGGCACTAAAGGAAAAAATCAGAGAAAGAAGGACAGAAAGAAACTTACCAGAGACTTACCTTAGCCTCCGCCTCCTCTCGCCGAAGCCTCTTGAGCCAAAACCTCAAGTGCTCCACTCTTAACACTGGCCTCTTCTTTTAACCAACAGTTATTTTCCCCTTTACTATTCCTAAGGACAGGCATAGTAGTGTAGCAGTTAGCGTAACGTTATTACAGCACCAGCCACCCGGGTTCGATTCCCGCCGCTGTCTGTAAGGAGTTTGTACGTTCTCCCTGTGTGTCTGTGTGGGCTTCCTCCGGGTGCTCCGGTTTCCTCCCACATTCCAAAGACGTACGGGTTAGGAAGTTGTGGGCGTGCTATGTTGGCACCGGAAGTGTGGCGACACTTGCGGGCTGCCCCCAGAACACAGTGCACTTCACTACGTGTTTTGATGCACATGCGACGAATAAAGATATCTTGTCTTGTCTTCAACATAGTGACTGCGTCTGATTCGACCACCTCCTCTGGCAGTGTGTTCCACAGTCTGTGTAAAAATCTTAACCCACAGATCCCCTTTAAATCTCCTTCCTCTCACAAACCTATGCCCTCTTGCTTTTGATACCCCTACTATGGAAAAACGATTTTGATTATCTACCCTATCCATGCCTCTTGTAATCTTATACACTTCTATCAGGTCACCCCTCAGCCTCCTTCGCTGCAGGGAAGACAAGCCCAGCCTGTCCAGTCTCTCCCCATAACTGAAGTCCTCCAATCTAGGCAGTATCCTGGGGAATCTCCTCTGCACTCTCACCAATGCAACCACATCCTTCCTACAGTATGGAATACTGTATCCTCAATACTTCAAGTGCAGTGCTCACTGTAAGGTTCAGCGGTTGTTCAGCTGCTTAGTTGCTTCACGTTTGTAAAATAAACCCTTTTCTGCCTCCAAGCTCACACTCTCCTCCGCTCTCTTCCCTCACCAGCCCACCTGCTGGTAATATTCAAAGCAAAAATCTTCAGATGCTGGGAATCTGAAACAAAAACAAAAAGGGCTAGAAACACTCGGCGGATCAGATTCACAGGGGCATCTCTGGGAGAAGTGAATGAATAGATTGTGCAAGAGTAATTAGTAAGTTTAGACTTCGTGGACTGCAACACTGGTCTGGAATCAGTGATAAAGTTTCTGCTTTTCCAATTGCCAACATGCAGGTACAACAAGTAAAGATGAAAGCAGTGCAATGTTATTGGTTATGGTGCGGGAAATTGAAAGCAACATGAGGGAGGTTTGGCTAAAATTCTGTGGGATACTGGTGAGACCACAACTGCAGCACTGTGCACAGTTTTGGTCTCCTTATTTAAGGATGGATATAAATTTATTAGAAGCAGTTCACACATGATTTACTCGACTAATACCTGGAGTAGGTAGTACTTAGAATGAGGAAAGGCTGGACAGGCTTGGTTTGTATCTGCTGGAGTTCAGAAGAATGAGTGGGGCTTGAATCAAAACATACAAGATCCTGAGGAGATCTGGACAGGATAGATGTGGAGAGGGTGTGAGAGGATGAGGGGTCATTGTTTAAAGATAAAATAAGATTTCTTTACTAGTCACATGTACATCGAAACACACAGTGAAATGCACCTTTAGCATTGAGTGTTCTGGGGGCAGCCCGCAAGTGTCGCCACGCTTCCGGCGCCAACATAGCATGCCCACGACTTCCTAACCCATACGCCTTTGGAATGTGGGAGGAAACCGGAGCACCCGGAGGAAACCCACGCAGACACGGGAGAACGTACAAACTCCTTACAGACAGCGACGGGAATCGAACCCTGATCGCTGGCGCTGTAATAGCGTTATGCTAACCACTACACTACCGTGCCTGCCCCGTTTAACAATGTGTAACTGTCTAACTGTTCCTGTCTAACAATGGCTATTCAATGCTATGTAGTTCAACAATACTCACCCATTTAAGAGGTAGAGATGAGGTGAAAGTCCTTCTCCTTGTGAGCCTTTTGAACTCATTTCCTTAAATGGCAGTGGAAGTAGAGATATTGAATATTGTTAAGGTAGATTTTTGTTAAGGACGTGGATGAAAGGTTACTGGGAAGACAAGAATGCCGAATCTGAATTGCGCCTGCCATCAAAGATGCCCACCATCCGGGCCATGCCATCTTCTCGCAGCTACCATCGGGCAGGAGGTACAGAAGCCTGAAGTCCCACACCACCAGGTTCAGGAACAGCTACTTCCCTTCAACCGTTCAGTTCCTGACCCAACCTGCACAACCCTTATCACTGCCTCCGTACAGCAATGCTATGACCTCTTTGCACTACAATGGACTTTGTTCTTTTGTTCTAATTGTGTTCTTCCTTGTATGGTTTTGTATAATTTATGTTTTTCTTGTGAATGATGTGTCTCTAATGCTATGTGCCTGTGATACTGCTGCAGGTAAGTTTTTCATTTCGTGTATGTGCATGTGACAATAAACTTGACTTTGACTTTGAATTAGATTAGCCAAAATCTTATTGAATAACAGAGCAGGCTTGAAGGGGCTGAGTGGGTTAATTCATCTGTTCACATGCTTCTATGAGTTCCCTTTGGTGTATGTAATCCAAATGTCTTGTTTTAGTGCTTGCATAAATCTTGCTGTTTTATCTTGACACATGACCAACGGAGAGTGATTTTACAGACACAAGAGACTGCTGGAATCTGAGCCCAAAGAAAATCTGCTGGAAGAACTCAATGGGTCAGGCATCATCTGTGGGGGAAAGGAACGGTTGACGCTTCAGGTCGGGATCCTGTATCAGGTGAGGAAAGGCAGCCAATATAAAGGGGGGGGGGGGTGGTGGGGGGGTGGTGGTGAGATGGGGCTGGTAGGTGATAGGGGCCTGAGGAGGGGTGAAGGATGATGGACAGAAGGAACGAGGAGGAGGAGGAGGAGGAGGAGGAGGAAGGGCGGAGTTGGGAGACAGGGGCAGGCACGTGAGGAGTGGAAGCAGATTAGGGAGTAAAGTGGCAGATGAAAGCCAGGTGAGGGAAGGGAAGATGGAGACTGAAGGGTGATGAGCGAGGACACAAGGCTACAAGTACTGGGGTCTGACAGGCGAGGAAGGTGATAATGGGAACCATTATGGAAGAAATGAGGGATAGATGGAACCAGGAAGAGGAGGGGGACGAAAATGGGTGATGAGGGGGGCTGGGGAAGGGAACAGAAACCACAGAAAGAGAGAAAGGAGACCACAGGAGGTAGGCGTATGATTTTGCAGCGTGTGGACTCAGTTACATTGCTGAAATCATTGCTTTTGGATGACAGCTGTTAATCCACCCACCCTCACTGTTTTGAGAGCACCAGACTGTGTGAAGAACTATTTCTGTTATGGCATTCAACACTTGAGAAACAAAGGATCATCAGAGTGTAGATTTGTGAACTCAACATGGATGTCAACGCGTGGACCCATGGGTAACTCCGGTGCTTGTATCATAGGACATAGAACAGTACAGCACAGGAACAGGCCCTTCAGCCCACCATGTTGTGCTGAACTAATTAAGCTAATGATGCCTAATTAGTCTAATCCCTTCTGCCGACACAATGTCCATGGCCCTCCATTCTTGCACATTCATGTGCCTATCTAAGAGCCTCTTAAATGCCTCCATCGAATCTCCCTCCACCACCACCCCCGGCAGCACATTCCAGGCACCCACCACTCTCTGTGTAAAAAGTACTTGCCCCGCACATCTCATGTGAATCTTCCCCCTCTCACCTTCAGCGTATGCCCTCTAGTATCAGATATTTTGACCCTGGGGTAAAGATATCGGCTGTCTACTCTGTTGATGCCAGTAGGTTTGATATGGCTGTTGCTCGATATGCTAAGCAATAGTTAATTTTGTGTTCAATCACATGGTCCATTTCTGGGAACCATACCTTGTTCCTTAACAGATGTCTGGCTTTTACAATTCCTTAAGGATCTTCATGAGCAAGTGTACAATGAATTCCATTCGTGACTTTGAGTGGTGGGGGTTTGGGTGGTGGGGGCGGATCTGGTGGAAACCATGTAATTATCTCGCTGTACAAAATCTGAGGTGGGTGAGATTTGTGAGTTCCTCGCAAACGACATGCAAATCCAGCAAAGTATCGTACTGTGGGCTCTCAGGAGTTCTCTATCCCGCTGGGTCGTGGAGGTCAGTCCAATGGAGGCTGCTAAAGAGGAAGGAGATGAATTTTTGAAAGATTCAGGAACTGAGGGCTAGGTCAAATGACACAGAAGAGGAGTTGAGACCTGGAGTAGATCAGCCATGATCATACTGAATGGTGGGGCAGGACTGAGGGGCCTGTTTTCTTATGAGTGTGTTCAACATAATAGGTGTCCAGTTCTACAACTGTTGCTTCATGACTGGTGGGCTTCATTGTAGATGCTGCGTGCCTGATCTCTACCATGTGAAGGGCCTGCATAGTGTTGAAACTCAGCTCAGTGAGATTGCATAGAATGTCACATTGACATCCTTGGAGGTGGGTGGCCTTTGGTGTGGGAACACTCTAGAACCACCTAAAGTTTTGGTTCTATTGGAAGGTGATAACATGGCATTCCCTTGCTGAGCTAGCGTGGATCGACAAGTGAAGATTCTTGAGACTTGTTCCTCATCACATTGACAGATGCACCTGCTTCAACCTTCTACTGGTGAGTAGGTACTTTTATAGCTATTTTCAACAACAAATGCAGTTAAAGATCATTAGATTCTGTTGTACACCAACACAAAATAGAGTCCCTGACCAGCTGTCAGTTATGGCAGGGCTTACATGCCATAACATGCTACAAGACGAAGTCGGACTGCATAGTTATCCCTTCCTGATGAACTTAACACATTCTATGCGCGTTTTGAACAGAAGGGAAGTGGATTGTCACCATCCACCCTGACAGCCTCCAATGCAGCTGAACCTGTGGTCACAGTGGAGGATGTAAGATCAGTCTTCCAGAGAGTGAACATGAGGAAAACACGTGGCCCAGATGGCGTCCCGGGCCGCGTGCTCAAATCTTGTGCTGATCAGCTGGCAGAAGTATTTGCGGACATATTTAACCTCAGCCTGCTTCAATCTCAGGTTCCCACCTGTTTTAAGAAGATCGCTATCAACCCAGTACTGAAGAAAAGCAAGGTAACATACCTCAATGACTACCGACCAGTGGCTCTCATATCCACCATCATGAAGCGCTTTGAGAGGTTGGTCATGGCACGAATCAACTCCAGCCTCCCAGACAACCTGGACCCACTGCAATTCACCTATCACCGAAACAGGTCTCCAGTGGATGCCATCTCCCTGGCTCTACACTCAGCTCTGGAGCATCTGGACAGTAAAGACACATATGTTAAACTTTTGTTTATTGACTACAGCTCTGTCTTCAATACAATAATCTCAAGCAAGCTTGTCACCAAACTCCAAGACCTAAGACTCAACACCTCCCTCTGTAACTGGATCCTTGACTTTCTAACAAACAGACCACAATCAGTGAGGATAGGCAGCAATACCTCCAGCACAATTATTCTCAACACTGGTGCCCCACAAGGCTGTGTCCTCAGCCCTCTACTCTACTCCCTATACACTCATGACTGTGTGGCCAGATTCTGGTCTAACTCCATCTACAACTTTGCAGATGATACCACCGTTGTAGGCCGTATCTCAAACAGCAATGAGTCGGAGTACAGGAAGGAGATAGAGAGCTTAGTGGAATGGTGTCATGACAACAACCTTTCCCTCAATGTCAACAAAACAAAAGAGCTGGTCATTGACTTCAGGAAAGGGGGCGGTGTACATGCACCTGTGTACATCAATGGTGCTGATGTCGAGAGGGTTGAAAGCTTCAAGTCCCTGGGAGTGAACATCACCAACAGCCTGTCCTGGTCAAGTCACATAGATGCTACAGCCAAGAAAGCTCACCAGTGCCTCTACTTCCTCAGGAGGCTAAAGAAATTTGGTTTGTCCCCTTTGACTCTCACCAACTTTTACCGATGCACCATAGAAAGCATCCTATCTGGATGTATCACGGCTTGGTATGGCAACTGCTCTGCCCAAGACCGCAAGAAGCTGCAGAGAGTTGTGGACACAGCCCAGCGCATCAGGGACACCAGCCTCCCCTCCTTGGACTCTTGTCTTTACCTCTCGTTGTCTTGGTGAAGCAGCCAGCATAATCAAAGACCCCACCCACCTGGGACATTCTCTCTTCTCTCCTCTTCCATGGGGTAGAAGATATAGGCGCCTGAGGGCACGTACCACCAGACTTAAGGACAGCTTCTACCCCACTGTGATAAGACTATTGAACGGTTCCTTTATACAATGAGATGGACTCTGACCTCACGATCTGCCTTGTTGTGACCTTGCACCTTATTGCACTTCACTTCCTCTGTAGCTGTGACACTTTACTCTGTACTGTTATTGTTTTTACCTGTACTACATCAATGCACTCTGTACTAACTCATTGTAACTGCACTGTGTAATGAATTGACTTGTACGATCGGTATGCAAGACAAGTTTTTCACTGCACCTGGGTACAAGTGACAATAATAAACCAATTCCAATAAGGTCATCAATCTGAAATGTTTTACTGTTTACCTCCTAACAGTCACCACCTGACGATGAATATTTACAGCAATTTCTGTCTTTATTTCAGATTTCCATCATCTGCAATTTATTTCAGTTCGTCAAAATTGTGGCTTTAATCAGTTTTAATACTTTGTGCTTTGATGTGCCCTGAAGCACTGTTTATTGAGTGACAAACTTTCACAAAATGGTTGTTTTTTTTCCCACATGACTCACATCTTGTTCCTCTAGCAGGTCAGCCTGCATTGTGTGGGAAGCTGCCACCACACTAACGACGCTTCTGCTTTACTGATGCTGCTAATTGTTCCCTGTTGATGGTTTTGAGTGAAAGGTTCTGCCCCACTGCTTACTCCCTCCTCTGAGTCTATTCACAGCTGTTTCTTTTGGTCTTTGCACAACAATGGCACTTTATTCTGAAAGTGACTACGATCTTGCTAACTTCAGCAGCTCGGACAGTTTGATATCTTTTTTCAAGAGCTTCCCATTGATTTACTTTGATGTACATCCTTCAGTGATCTGCTCTTTCAGCTTTTACCTGAGATTGCAACATACACATCTTGCTGTGAGTTGCAATATTGATCAATTGCTTCATTTGCTCCTTGCCTTGTGTGACAGAATACAATTGCTCTACTTTGAAGCAAAATATGCAATCAGTGCAATGATTGCACCTATGCTGTTATCATTTGTAGGTGATAACATTTCGTAAACATCCTGCAATTCTTCATCATAACCAGAATGTTTTGATGTTCTAACGTTGCCTGTGACTCCAAGTCTGGTCGTTGCACTGTGTGTTTCGATGTACATGTGACTAATAAAGATATCTTATCTTATCTTACACCTTCAGTCTGGTGAAGCCATTATTCCCAGTAGAAAAGGACCAGGTTGCTTCAGTGTGAACATCCAATGATATCAGGTGAGGATGGACATCACCCATCTTCACAGCCCGAAAAATCCTGTGTAGATGCACTGAATTCTCTGAGTTCCGTAGTTAATTTAAACACTTTTCTTTGATGCTGGTTGCCTTTTACAAATTCTGTTTTTAATTAGATTAGGTGTGAGAATTTATTGTCTGCTCAGAAACTGTAGGGTTCCATGGTAAAGCAACTTTGTTTTAACACATCGTGGTGTTTGTAAGAAGTCACACATAACAATCAAAATAAAAGCAATTGCTGTGGACAGTACTCAAATGGACACAAGGTTGACACTGAAAGCAAATGCATTTCCATGTTGTTTATCCTTATTGCCATTGAAAATTCCAACAGTTTTAGTGCTTATAGTTGTAGCTAATTATGCAAACCTGCTTGGTGTGTTACCAGGCTGTGACTGATTAATTACACAGTTACTGATGACAGCAGGTGAAAACAATACCTGCTTTGCTTTCTTGCCTGACCCACATCACTGGACATACTCGGAGCCATACACAGTGAAAAGGAAAGAAACACAGCCCTCTTAAAAAGGGAATGCAATTGTGTGGTACACTAATAACACTACAGAACCATTCCAATAAATCTTCCCCACTCCCTCTCTAAGTCCGTAACGTCACTCCAAAGATATATTGCTTAGGATTCTACACAATACTCCAACTGGGACTGAATCAAGGTTTTATAAAGTTTAACAGAACTTCCTTGCTTTTATAAACTAAAACTGCGATTTATAAACCCAAGGATCCCAAATGCCTCTTCAGTTGCCTCTTTCACCTCCTCTGCTAGCTTCAAAGATGTATGTACTTATTCACTCAGCTCTGTTTTCCCTGCACCACCTTAGTCCTGACAAAAGAATCCGACCTGCCCAAATGAATATGCACACTATTTCCTGATTTTATTCCATTTAGATTGCACTTTTTCTCTCAAAATATTTTGCCCTCCTCTGCATTGTTTCTGAACATAAAAACACAGGAGCAGAAGAAATAGGAGCAGGAATAGGCCATCTAAGCCTCTCCACCTTTCGTCAAGGTCACGGCTGATCTTCTCCCTCAAGTGCTATTTACCTGTGCTATCGCTAGTATCCCTTGATTCCTCTAACATCCAGAAATATGTCTATCTCTATTCAGAAGCAACGCAAAATGAAGCTCCATGGTTTTCCAGGACAGAGAATTCCATGGGTTAATCGGAATTGGAATTGGTTTATTACTGTCACTGGTTTATAAGGTGATTTATAAGGTGGTTTATAAGGAACTGGTTATAAGGTGACTTGACAGAGGTGTACACGATGATAAGAGGCATAGATCGAGTGGACAGCCAAAGACTTTTTCCCAGGGTGACAATGGCTAACATGAGGGGGCATAATTTTAAGGTGATTGGAGAAGGATGTCAGAGGTAAGTTTTTTTTACACAGGGAGTGGTGGGTGTGTGGAATGCACTGCTGGCAGAGGTTGTGGGGGCAGATACATTAGGGACATTTAAGAGACTCTTAGATAGCCACATGAATGATAGAGAAATGGGGGGCTATGTGGGAGGGAAGGGTTTGATAGATCTTAGAGCAGGATAAAATGTCGGCACAACATTGTGGGCCGAAGGGCCTGTACTGTGCTGTAATGTTCTATTGTCACATATTCGAGATATAGTGAGTCTTGTGGGCCAGGTGTAGGACAAGAGGTCGTCATTCCTTTATCAGTCAAGGCTTCCTTAGGAACATTCTCCAAGTTAGAGGGTTATCGGTTCAACCCACTTCAGAAACACTGAAACTCCACTGCAACACAGGGGGAATGCTGCAACGTTGAAGGTGGGGGATTGAACCCAGGCCATCGGCGGAGCTGCAAGGCAGCATCTCTACCAGTTGTTCCACCACAGAAGTCTCTCAATCTCTCTGTGTACCTGTGCTAATCAACTCTTGTCTCTTGGTATTGATACTGGAATTGGTTTATTATTGTCACATACCAAGATACAGTGAAAAACTTAGTTTTGCAAGCCATCCCTGCAGATCATTGCAAAACATAAATATGTTGAGGTAGTATAAGGGGAAAGCATAACAGAATGCAGAACACAGTGTCACAGTTACAGTTCCAAAGATATTGAGGTGCAGGTAGACAATAAGATGCAAGGGCCATGATGAAGTAAATTGTGAGGTCAAGAGTTCGTCATTAACGTACAAGAGGTCCATTCAAGAATTTTATAACAGCGGGATAGAAGCTGTCCTTGAGCCTGGTGGGGTGTGCTTTCAAGCTTTTGTATCTTCTGCCCGATGGAAGGGAGGAAGAGAGAGAGTGTCCGGGGTGGATGGGGTCTTTGATTACGTTGGCTGCTTTTCTGAGGCAGCGGGAAGTGTAGACAAGAGTCTGTGGAGGAGAGGCTGGTTGTGTGATGGACTGGGTTGTGTTCACAACTCCTTGCAATTTCATGCGGTCTTGGGCAGAGCAGTTGCCACACCAAGCTATGATGGATCCATCATCTGCTTTCAGTGGTGCATCTATAAAGATTGGTGAGGGTCAAGAGTCACCACCCAATGAGTGAAGAAATTTCTCCTCTTCTCAATTGTAAATCACCTCTCCATTACTGTAAGACCGTGACCCTTGCTTCTAGACTCCTCATTCAGGATAAATCCTTCCTCAATCCATCCTGGAAAGGCCTTTAAGAATTTTGTAGCTTGAATGAGGAGCAAATGTGAAATGGAGACGGGTTCCCATAGGCAGCTGAATTTGAAGAGAATATGCCACAGTCCTTCCCGATTGATTGAGTCAATGGCTTTAGTGCAGTTGAAGAAAGCCATGTTTAATGGCTACTGCTGCTCTCTGTATTTTTCTTGGAGTCATGGTGGAGGTCATGTCTACTGTGCCTCAAGAAGGATGGAATCCGCACAGTGATTCAGGTAAGAGTTCTATTGGCACTGAGGTCAGGTGGTTGAGGAGGACCCTGGCAATGCTAGACAGCAGGGAGACTTCTTTGGAGAGACCACAGTCAGACCTGCCTCCTTTACCTGAAGGTGGAATCTCTGAGGTCTTCTACTCTTTCCAGATATGGATGATGACATGTGGATTCATGACGGAGGCCAAGCTTGAGGGGATACTACCTGCTCTCAAAGTTATTTCTTTAGTTGGATATGGTTTTCTTGACTTATTGATCAGGAGTGGCAGTGTGGTTAGCTTGGATAGGCTACCGGGGATTGGGTCTAAGAGTGTCCACCTCAAGGTGTTCCTTCCGGTGGCCTCTCTCCTGTTCCGGGCTCTTGGTGAGGTGGGGTCTCAGCTCTTTTCAATGGCTTTTACAGTGTTGAGGGACCCAGGTGTGTCATGACCATTGGAAAGTTGCTAACCCTTCTCCTCTCTCTCTATTCCTAATGCATTTCTATGGAAACCCTTACTGTCCTTTTTGATATTTAAGATAAGATATCTTTATTAGTCACATGTACATCGAAACACAGAGTGAAATGCATCTTTTTGCGTAGAGTGTTTGGGGGGCAGCCCGCAAGTGTTGCCACGCTTCTGGCGCCAACATAGCATGCCCACAACTTCCTAACCCGTACGTCTTTTGGAATGTGGGAGGAAACCGGAGCACCCGGAGGAAACCCACGCAGACATGGGGAGAACATACAAACTCCTTATAGGCAGTGGCGGGAATTGAACCCGGGTCTCTAGTGCTGCAGTAGTGTCATGCTAACCGCTACGCTACTGTGCCTGCCTTTCTGTTTCCTTATCAATGCCTTGGTCTTGCTTTTCCAAAGTTTCTCCAGTACTCAGGCTTTCTCCTGCTTTTGATGCTTTGATTCTTTTGATCCAATACTATCTTTAACTTCTCCTAATAACCACGGCTGAATCACATTTCTACTTGTATTTTTTTTTGCCCTCAATCCGTATCTTACTTGTAAATGGACTCCTCTACATTGAGGAGTCCAGGGGAAAACTGGGCGACCGTTTTGCCCAACCACCTGCACTCTGTCTGCTATGGTCTTCAGGAGCTCCCAGTTGCCAGCGATTTCAATCGCCCTCCCCATTCCCGCACCGACCTGTCTGTCCTCGGCCTCCTCCACTGCCAGCGCAATGACAGCTTACTTGGATTCACTACATCTTTTGAAGGGGAAGCAGTATAGTGTGTAGAAGCATAAGATTATCTTTAGAACTGAGTACACCGTGTGGTGTGACTTTGATGCACTGCCACACCAGATGCTGCCACTCATCGAGAGTTACTACCTTCAAAGAAGGACATAGTGTTAATAGCTCTATCTCTGCCTTTGCAAACAGCAACAGGAGAATTTGCATCTCCTTATATTACACTCATGAGCTAATTGATTGATATGACTGCACTGCAGGGAGGTGTTCTGTAGATTTGTCTTCTGAGTTGGGTGGCAAGAATCAGTCCCTCTCATGATACTGTGGCATTAATCACTGACACTTGTGTGTTCCGCGCCAGTAAAAGATCTCTCCCATCTCCCTCTACCATCCTCTCCTGTACGTCTTCCCCCCTTTTTGTGCTGAACTCATTGCCGCCATTTTGAAATAATCGTGGAGCTCATGGCTGATAAATGGCTAATGGGACTAAACCCACTTCCCTGCTCTAAATCCCAAGAGTTTGAGCATGTCAAAGGATCATCCTGGTTCTTTTTAAGTGGAATGGACGTTCCTGCCTTCATCGCCCTTTCCAACAGTGAATGCCCCCATTCCGAAGGCGAAGACATTTTCTGCAGCTTTGGTCTCCTCAGTTACTGACCTCCGTGCAAAAGGTCCTATCTGTTCTCCTTATCCACCTAGGTTATAAACACCCCTCAGCCTCCTCTGCTATGGGAAAAATAACTATAATCTCATCAAGTTTTCCATGTAACTAACCTCCTCTATTGTCAGTAACATAAAACTCCTCTGAACCCTCTCTAGATCTATTACATTCTTCTTATTTTTGTTTGAATTTGGAATAAATTAGCAATAAGAACAGGAATATTTAAAGTCAGACAGAGTAACCGGTGGTGGTGTGAATACTTTGCATTGGTGATAGAGAGCTGTCTTCATTCTGCTTACAGTGTAAGGTGAAAACTGCCTGTGTTGCTCAATAACTGTGGTGTTGTTAGCTGTAGCTTTCTTTGCACACGTTAATTGTAAATGCTCTTAAATTCTACTCAGAAATTTCTGATCTGAGGCTTTGTACTTTTCAAAGTTAATCAAATGAGGGCAGAACACAATGGATTAGGGTAGGGATAGTGTTAAAATGGGCGCTTGTTGGTCAGTGTAGATGCGCTAGGCCTCTGTGCTGTACCTCTTTATGATTCTATGACTAATTTCAGGGAAACAGATGTGTAACTGTCACCCTGGAAACTCTGTATGACCACATAAAACTGTGATCTGATCAGTGAATTTTCAGTTTGAGATGTGATTTACCCATTGCAAGGCTCCTCTTCAAATCAGTTTGAAAAGATCCTTATGCATTGACACTCTTGGATATGATGAAGGGTCTGAACCCGAAAAGTCGTCTGTTTATTGGGATTCGTTTATTATTGTCACTTGTACTGAGGTACAGTGAAAAACTTGTCTTGCATGCCATTCATGTAGATCAATTCATTACACAGTGCAGATACACGGAGTTAGTACAGAGTGAATTGAGGTAGTACAGGGTAAAAACAAGAACAAAATACAGAGTAAAATGTCACAGCTACAGGGAAGTGCATTGCAGGTAGACGATAAAGTGCAAGATCAATAACAAGGTAAATTCCCTCCATAGATGCTGCCTGACCTGCTGAGTTCCTCCAGTATTTTATGTGCGTTGCTCCAGATTGCAGAATCTGCAGAATTTCTTGTGTCTCAGACTAACTTTGTCTTCACATTACACATGATGGAAACGCAGTGTCATCCTGGTATCCTGGCATGGACAGTGCATCAAGTAAAATTGTATGGCTCAGAAATATATCCCCACCTGGAATGAATTCATGGAGGGAAATGAATAGTCGACGTTTCGGGCCAAGACCCTTCATTATTGTGTGAATCCTGCACTAGACCAGTGACATAACTTGAATCTTTAGATGGTGTGAGACTATTAAATGCTGGGGTTCAGAGAAGTGGGGTGTCCTCATACAAGAATTAGAGTTAACATGGCAGGTAGTTAATAAGGCAAAAAGATTGTTGGCTTTTATCCCACTGGGTGATTGAATGCAAGAGGAGGGAAATCTAAGGTAATTGGGTACGATCAAACAGAGCACAGAAACAGACACTTCAACCTACCAATTCTGTGCCAACCATCAAACGTCCAGTTACATTAATCCTACACTAATCCCATTTTATTCTCCTGTCAACTCCTGGCATATTCTACTACTCACCGTACATTAATGGCACTTTCTCTGTCGCTACAACACTATATTCTACATTCTGGTTTTCTTTTTACTTCCTTGATGTACTTACGAATGAAACAATCTGTCTGCATGGCATGCAAACAAAAAGCAAGCTTTTCACGGTACCTCAGTATATGTGAATAATAAATCACATATGGAATGCTTGCTTTCATTAATCGAGTATCGGAGTCAAGAAGTTATGATGCACCTCTATAGAACTCTGGTTAGCTCCCATTTATGTGGGTGACATAATTAAAGACAGTTCCTTGGATAATCCACTTCCCTCAGCTGGCAGCCAGCTCAACACTGAATCTCGTTCCTCCAACTTGAGCCAACCAGAATCGGGAAGAAAAATAAAAGTTAACCTGGTATGGAAAAGATGCATTTAATGACAACTGCTATTTGTAACTGTTGCTCTTCAGGAGCATGGCTGTTTTAGAGGCCTGTTACTTGCGTAAAGTGTCACTAGTGTGGAAACCAGAACATTTGGATAGGCATGGTAGTGTAGCGGTTAGCATGACGCTATTACAGCGCCAGCGACCCAGGTTCAATTCCGACCACTGTCTGTAAGGAGTTTATACGTTCTCCTAGTGTCTGCGTGAGTTTCCTCCGGGTGCTCCGGTTTCCTCCCACATTCTAAAGACGTATGGGTTAGGAAGTTGTAGGCATCCTATGTTGGCGTTGGAAACATGGCCACATTTGCGGGCTGCCCCCACCCTATGCAGAAGATGCATTTCACTGTGTGTTTCGATGTACATGTGACTAATAAAGATATCTTATCTCATCTTATTGCATGCAGTTCTGGTCACCTCACTATAGGAAGGATGTTGAGGCTTTAGAGAGGGTGCAGAGGAGGTTTACTAGGATGCTGCCTGGATTAGAGGGCATGTGCTATCAGGAGAGGCTGGACAAACTTGGGGTCTTTTCTCTGGAGCGGCGGGGGCTGAGGGGTGATCTGTTGGAAGTGTATAAAATTATGAGGGGCATAGACAGGGTGGACAAGCAATATCTTTTTCCCATTATTGAGCAATCCAATACCAGAGGGCATGCATTTAAGGTGAGAAGGGGTCGGTTCAGAACAGACGTGAGGGGTACGTTTTTTACTGAGAGAGTGGTGGATGTCTGGAATGTGTTGCCTGATAGGGTGATGGAGGCAAATTTATTTTTGGCTTTTAAGAGGGGCTTGGATGGGCACATGAATGAGAGGAAAATAGAGGGATATGAGCATTCTGTAGGTAGGAGGGATTGTGGGCCAAAGGGCCTGTTCTGTGCTGTACTGTTCTATGTTCTATGTTTTCTATGTTCACTACCAATTTACCTTTGGGACCTGGGAGGAATCCAGAGCACCTGGAGGAAATCCATGCAGTCACAGGGAGAACGTACAAACTCCACACAGACAGCACCCGAGGTCAGGATCGAACCCCGGTCACCAGAGCTGTGTCAGCCGTCTACTAGCTGCACCACGGTACCGCCCACTGTTTTTGTTTCTTTTTCTAAGGAACGTTTCTTGGTTTGAGAACGTTAACTCTTGAGGAAACCTCTTGAGTGGACCTGCACTGTCTGGAGTTTAGAAAAATCTCATTGAAGAGGGTCTGAGGAGATTGGACAGGGGAGAACGCAGACAAGGGAATCCCAAACCAGGCGGCACAGCTTCAGAACTGGAGCCAGCTGCAGATAGTAAGGGAGATGAGACCGGTCGGAAAGATTTTGAACGCAAGGCAGAGAATTTTACTTTTGACGTTTTGCCAAACTGGGCATGTACTGGGTGAATAGGGCCAGGCTCAAACACAAAGCAAGCTCATTGACTTCTGAAAATTAAAACAGAAGCGACGTCCGAGTAGGCGTGAGGTTTCCTCACAGCTCCATCTGCTCTGGTGAAGGCTCCCATTTTTCAGACAGTTGTCATTTCCAATGCTGGCTGGACATTACCCTGGCGGATGAATCATTCTTCCACTGTCCAAAAACCCCTCCATCCAAATCGGTCAGCATAAAATGTGTGTTGGTTTAATGAGGGGAGTGGATATACTCCCCAGGGATGACAATAAGACTGAACATGTACCCACAGCCTCTCCATGTGTGAACGCCCAATGGTGACTGTTTCTTATTTCAGATTTACAGTTTCGTTCTAACTCTGAGAATGATGACATTTGCTCTGGCTAGACAATGAATAATAAGCTGCTAAAATGAGCCATTTAGATGAAGAATTAACAGATTAGCATTTGCAAAGGTGAGAACAGAGCCTATTAATCTATTTCTGACTTGTACATATGTGCCTCGACTGCAAAACTATGCTCTAGAGCGAAGCAACTTCTGCTGCAATTCCTAACCTAAAAGCCCTGAGGTGAAGGCAAATAATATGCATTAAGGGAAAAAAATACTTAGCTAAAGAAGCTGATAAAGTGGGGGAAAATTTAACCTGACTCACCCGATGGGAAACCCGTGGGGTCATCAGAAACATTAAGACGTGCGCCTGGGCTAATATTATTGAGCTAATCATGAGGAGATACTCCTTGCTTTTTGTTGAGGAAATATTTTGCTTCAACTCGAAAAAGTAGGTGGGGCTTTGATTTTCATCTTACGCAATAAACAGCTCCTTCCGTTGTTCGCTGACTTCAATGGAGAGTGAAATTAGGTGCATGCAAGGCAAACATTGAGGTCAATCTCACGGGGATCAAACCGGTCAGTCAGGTCAAAATTGTCTCCAAGGAAACGTGGAGGGAGGGAAAAGCAGAGGTTCTTATGGTTGTGGTTAGTCTGAGGAAATACTATTAATCATCAGAGTTCAAAATCAGTTCAACCCACTGTGATCCAGCATTTGAACTGGAGGTCATAGAATCATTGAGAGATACATCAGGGAAACAGGTCCTTTGGCCTACCAAGTCCTCACCAACCACAAGCATCCATTTTCACATTGATTCTACCCTAACCAAATTTCTTCAGATGAACAGTGGGGAGCATTCTGACTGGTTGCATCTTCGCCTGTTATGGAGCCTCCAATGCGCAGGATCGCAAGAGGCTGCAGAGGGTTGTAGACTCAGCCAGCTCCGTGACAGGCACAACCCTCCCCACCATTGAGGAAATCTCAACATCCAGGACATGCCCTCTTCTCGTTACTACCATTGGGGAGGAGGTACAGGAGCCTGAAGACCCACACTCAATGATTCAGGAACAGCTTCTTCCCCTCTGCCATCAGATTTCAGAATGGCCCATGAACACTACCCCGTTATCCCTTTTTTTTTTTGCACTCTTTATTTATATTTGTAATTTATAATAATTTTATGTCTTTGCACTGTACTGCTGCCACAAAACAGCAAGATAAGATATCTTCATTAGTCACATGTACATTGAAACACACAGTGAAATAAATATTTGTGTAGAGTGTTCTGGGGTGCAGCCCGCAAGTGTCGCCACGCTTCCGGCACCAACATAGCATCCCCACAACTTCCTAACCCGTACATCTTTGGAATGTGGAAGGAAACCAGAGCACCGAGAGGAAACACACAGGGAGAACGTACAAGCTCCTTACAGACAGCGGCCGGAATTGAACCCAGGTCACTGGCACTGTAATAGTACTATGCTAACTACTACAAACCTTATGTTATATAAGTCAGTGATAATAAATCTGATTCTGATTCTAACCCCTTATTCCCAGCAACTGCCCCCAGGTTCTACCATGCATTTACACACTAGGCAATGTACAGTCGTCTGCAACCTGAACATTCTTGGGCTGCAGGAGGAAACTGGAGCAGCTGGGGGAAACCCACTTCGTCATAGGGCGAATCTGCAAACTCCACACAGAGAGGACCAGAGTGAAGAATCATACCAGGTCACTGGGGTAGTGAGAATGGAGCTCTTCCAGCTGTGTCACCGTACTGCACAGTAATGCAGTTTGACAAGCCAGCATTCACTATTGATAGATGCTGAAGGGTTGGATCCAAGAGACGTGAGATTTGTACTGTCTTACTCCTGGTAAACCTGGGGCTCCACATTTTACCACAGGATCATCTGAATACTTCACCTTTGTGAGCTGCTTCATTGTGGACCTTTGAGCCTCATGGACCAGGTGTACGGCAAGGGATTCTTTGACATTCCTTTTTCAGTCAAGGCTCCCTTTGGAACATCGGAAGGTTATGGATTCAACACACTTCAGAAACACTGAAACTCCACTGCAATACAGAGGGAGTGCTACAGTGTTGGAGGTGGAGGATTGAACCCAGGCCATTGGAGGAGCTGTGAGGGAGCATCTCTACGAGTTATGCCAGTGTAGAAGTCTCTCAATCCTCTCTGTGTACCTGTGCTCATCAGCTGCTGACTCTTGTCTCTTTTTCACCCTTCAAGCCTCTACTGGTGCTTAGAGCTCTGAGGGAGCAGAAGAAGGAAGTATGTTTGATTCCCCCTTGCTGCCAATCTCGACCTTGCATCATCATTGTCACGTTGTCCACCTCCATCGTTCCCTTCCCCAGCATCTCTATCTGTACCTCAGGACTGGGTAGTGACTGATATCTCTTACGTCAGCAGATTCCCAGCCCATCATTGTCACGTTGTCCACCTCCGTCGTTCCCTTCCCCAGCATCTCTATCTGTACCTCAGGACTGGGTAGTGACTGATATCTCTTACGTCAGCTGATTCCCAGCCCTCCTTCTTGAACGGACTCCATTCCATTCTCTCTGGTTTCTCTGGCTCCATCATATCCGTTCTGATGTCCATGCTGTGCTTCAGGGATGTATTCCTTTTACCTTAACTGTGGCTTCCCCACCGGAGCCAGCTTCCCTGCCACTGAAATGAAGTTGGCACAGATTTCTGACAGAATGGCGGGAGGAGACAATAAATAAATAGAACACCTTTATGTCAGACTTTGCATATTGCATAACTGTCTCTGTTTGCCCACTACATTCTATTAATCAGCATTTTTTGTTGCCCTACCTGTGCCTCAATAAGAGAAACATGATCTGCAAAGCAATACACTGAAAGACTACAGGAGAAACTAATTTGTCTGGTGAAATGGAAATATGCATGTAATAATCAGACCATTTAAATGAGCTGTAGAAATGAAACATTGCATTAGAGAAGAATTAAGTTACTCCAATACATTTCAATGCAGACAAAACTATGAGGATCTCTTGTCGAATTCCCATTACTGTCCTGCAGTGTTCTGCGGGTCATTCTTTGTGAATGGCTGATTGAATTGGGAACAATTTCAGTTTTAGCGAGAAGAAAATTGATAGAGAACCCTATGCATTTTAAGTGGAGGTTTCATCTTCTAAAGTATTACACAATTTTCTTGTCAGCAGATCTTTGGAATAATCTACATGAGCATGTTGAGAGATGCAGACTGGAAGTGGTAATGAAACAGAATGTAATTAACATTGCAGGGAAACTGGTAGGAAAGTGCAAATAAAAGCACAAAGAGAAATCCGAACCTCCTGAAAGGATGCCTGAACAGGACATTCAAATCTCTCTCAATTTTTTTTAGAGTTCAGATAGAAGCTCTCCTCCCTTAATGCGAATCAAATGGTCAGCAGACAGTAAAAGAAAGTGGTAAAAGCTTCATCAAAAGACAATTAAATTGGAGTTAAATATCACCTTAGTGAATGCTTCGTCCCCATCCTATGGAACCACCCAAGCACTTAATAAAGATTGTCCTACTGTGGCACATAACTTCCATTCCTACTCTCCACAGGATGCTACAAAATAGAACACCTGGCCATGGGGAATTCATGGTTCAAAGTCCATTAATTTCATATTGCCCTCACCTCAATAGAATCATACACACTTATAACACTGCAGATCCCTTCAATTCATTTCTTCTGTGCTGTTTCACTTAAAAAGCTTCATCATCACATATTGTCCAGAGCCCCGTAAATTCCACACCCTTTGCAAAATTATTTATGGAAGCTATTTTCCACCAACTTTGACAAGAGTTATTTGCAGATTATGAGTGAGGAAACATTTATCCCTCACCTCCTCTCACGATTTTGACAAATGATGTTTAATCTCTGGTTACTGACTCACTCACCAGAGGGAATAATTTCTCCTTGTATAGTTTGTCTGTCTGGGGAGGGTGCAGAGGAGATTCACCAGGATATTGCCTGGATTGGAGGACTTTAGCAATAGGGGAGATTGGACAGGCTGGGCTTGTTTTCCCTGGAGCGAAGGAGGCTGTGACCTAACACAAGTATACAAGACAATGAGATGCATAGATAGGGGAGAGAGTCAAAATCATTGTTGTCATGGTAGGGGTATTATCAATAACAGGGCATAGGTTTAGAGTCAAAGGAAGGGGTTTTAAAGGGAATCTGAGGGGCCAGGTTTTACACAGTAAGTGGTTGATATCTGGAACAAGCTGCCAGAGGCGGTGGTGGAATCAGATCCAATTACAATGTATCAGAGGCATTTAGACAGACACTTAAATAGAGAAGGGATAGAAGGACATAGTGCTAATGCGGGTGGATGGATTAGTGTAGACGGCAAAATGGCTGGCATAGGCGGTGGGGCAAAGGGCCCATTTTAGTGCTGTTTGACTCCAGGACACTCCTCATCTAGAAAACGTCCAGCTGATCACATTTAGATCTGTGTGAAGAGAGCAGTCTTCTCATGACTGAAGAGCTTCCTCTCCAGCGACATTTTAGTCGATCCGTCCTCCAGCTTTTCTAGGGTGACAGCCTTCCTGATAAGATAAGATTTCTTTATTAGTCACATGTACATTGAAACACACAGTGAAGTGCATCTTTTGTGTAGAGTGTTCTGGGGGCAGCCTGCAAGTGTCGCCACGCTTCTGGCGCCGACATAGCATGCCCACAACTTCCTAACCCGTACATCTTTGGAATGTGGGAGGAAACCGGAGCACCCGGAGGAAACCCATGCAGACACAGGGAGAACATACCAACTCCTTACAGGCAGCGGCAGGAATTGAACCTGGGTCACTGGCGCTGTAACAGCACTACGCTAACCTCTACGCTACCATGCCTGCCCTGAAGAGTGTTGCCCAGAATTAGCCACAATACATTTGAGCCCTGACCTGTAATTTATAAAATTCTGGAGTCATAGAGTCATGCAGCAAAGAAACAGACATTTTAGCCACCAAGTCCTGGCTGACCATCGAGCACCCACTTACACACCAGCACCTCTACTCCTCAGGAGGCTAAGGAAATTCGGCATGTCCCCTTCAACCTTCACCAATTTTTATCGATGCACCATAGAAAGCATCCTATCCGGATGCATCACGGCTTGGTACAGCAACTGCCCATGACCTCAAGAAACAGCAGAGAGTTGTGGACACAGCCCAGCACATCAGTGAAACCAGCCTCCCCTCCATGGACAATTCTCACTGTCTCGGTAAAGCAGCCAACATAATCAAAGACCCCGCCCACCCCAGACATTCTCTCTTCCCTACCCCATTGGGCAGAAGATACCAAAGCCTGAAAGCATGTACCACCAGGCTCAAGGACAGCTTTTATCTCGCTGTTATAAGACTATTGAATGGTCCCCTTGTACGATAAGATGGACTCTTGACCTCACAGCCTACCTCATCATGGCCCTTGCACCTTATTGTCTGCCTGCACTGCACTCTCTGTAACTGTGACACTGCATTCTGCATTCTGTTAATGTTTTCCCTTGTACTACCTCAATGTACTGATGTGATGAAATGATCTGTATGGATAGCATGCAAAACAAAGTTTTTCACTGTACCTCGGTACACGTAACAATAATGAACCAATTTATCATCTTATTCTCCCCACATTCTCATCAGTTCCCCAAGAACCTTCCATTCACCTACACATCAGCAGCAATTTACAGTGGCCAGTTAACCTATCAACCTGCATGTTTTTGGGAAACCAGAGAACTCTGAGGAAACCCGTACGGTCACAGGCAGAATATGTAAACCCTAATTCTACCCCTTCGCTTATAAACCCAAGTAATACATTTGTCTTATTAAACTGCCTCATAACCTTGGTGTGTGTGAGCACCAAGGGCTACTTGTGCATCCATATTTTGCAACATTGCTGCCTTTCTATCACAGTCTTTTCAAAGAATAGTGCTACACACGTCTGTATTGAATCACCATCCTTCAATCCATTTCACCATCCTTCCCTGTCATCCTGAAGTCTGAATCATTCTCGTCATATTTGTAACCTTGTCAAGTTTGGCATCATCTATAAAACTCTATAAATTTTCCTGTTAATTCCCTGGTCCTACAAATAAACACAATGTGTACTGTATTATCTTGATCAACATACTCTCATCAAGTAATTCAATTAAGTTGAATCAGATGCAATTTGCCTTTTACAAACCTAAGCAAACTCTCTGTGATTAACCCACACATTTCTGAAAGGAAGTTTATTTTTGTCACTGGTAATGATTTCCCAACAAGTTGTTACTAAAAAAAAATCTTCTAAAGTGGCTCTGTCAGCTTCGGGGCAGTTTGTTCAAGTTAACCATAAATCTGAGGGCCCTACAAGGCCTTGAGCCATGTTTCAACCACCTCCCCGACGCTGCAGCCAAACCTGCAGCAAGAACGCATTTAACTAAACCAATGTTAAAGGGACCAGTCAGCTCCACTATAAAGTTCTGTGGCTTTCACACAGAGAAATGACCATTATGCCAGTATGTCATGAGGAGTCAAGGGCTTCTGTAATGAACATCTAAATAAAGAAAAAGCTATGAACTGAAGAAAGTATTAAATAAGCTGAACTATTTGCTTTCTTTTCTGAACCTCTGACCTGGTTGGTAAAAGGATTTACAAGTTAACACATAACTAGCAAGCATGGTTCTGCCAAGTCTGCATTTGTTACTCAGACTTTTGCCCTTCAAAAAAATGTAAACATATTTGCATTTTCTTGCTAAACACATGCTAGTTCGTTGAATCGTGAACAAACACAATAGAGGTAGCTGTGTGTGTAGAAATATGCAGGATCACCAATGTATTTTATAACACAAAGTAAAACTTAATCACAGTTCTATGGTCTACTGTAAACGTACGGAGATGTATGTAAGGCTGACACAAGACAAAGAAGATACACCAGATGGTTTGTTGCATACTTAATCCAAGTGGCTCAGAGACATAACAAGTAAGATTTGCATCCTGTGGCTGAGAGAGAGGGAGGTGTGATGCAACGCATGGCTGGAAGGTTCATGTGGTGGAGTCATGGTCCAAGAGAAGCTATGGAGGCAACTGATAACAGCCAGCAGGGCTCGCCACTAAAAAGGGGCAGCTCCTCAGCTCCAAAAACTATACAGTCAGGAAGGGGTGACCTGGTCAGTTACCAGAAGACCGTGGCAAGTTGAACAGTCGGAAGGAGAGTGAAGTCAGGAAGGGGGTAACCTGGTCAGTCGTCATCAGATCCTCAGTGGATGTCCTGAAATGGTTGTGAGAATGCAGGGATAAGCTCCGGACTTAGAGGGAAGGTTAAGGTATCAGCGATTACGTTAAGTTATTGCAATGTCCCAGATCAAGTAAAGCTAAGTCATCATAGAATAAGAAACTCTGGTTTGCCCTCATTTATTAACTCCCCTGCCTGGACTCTTGCACAGCACTGGTGGATCCCCACCTGTTGTAAACATAAGACAGACTTAGTGGAGAAACTTGTCCTACATCTCAAAAACATCTCCTGCCTCTTTCCATAGCTTAGCACTAGCCTTGTGCACATCTTTGTCACTACTAGGCCCAATTTTTTGAAAACCTACCCAGACAACATTCTAAGTTCAATGTAACACTTTGGAGCGTTGATATGCAGAGTGATCTTGGGGTCCGAGTCCATAGCTCCCTGAAAGTGGCAACATAGGTAAGGTGGTAAAGAAGGTGTATGGCATACTTGTCTTCGTCGGGAGGAGCATTAACTAGAAAAGTGTGAAAGTCATGTTGCAGCTGTATAAAACTTTGGTTAGACTGCATCTGGAGCATTGTGTGCAATTCTGGTCATCCCCATTACAGGAAGGATGTGATTCTGGAGAGGGTGCAGAGGAGCTTCACCAGGACGCTGCCTGGATTAGTGAGCATTAGCTATAAGGAGAGGTTGGACAAATTTGGCTTGTTTTCTTTCGAGTACTGGAGGCTGAGGGGAGGCTTGATAGAAGTTTATAAAATTATGAGAGGCATAGATAGCGCAGATGGTCAGAGCCTTTTTCTCAGGGAAGAAATGTCAAATAATAGAGGGCATAGCTTTAAGGTGACGGGGGGAAGATTTAAAGATTTGTGAGGCAAGTTTTTTTTATATACAGAGTGGTGGGTGTCTGGAACAGGCTGCCAAGGGCAGTGGTGGAGGCAGATACAATAGAGGCATTTAAGAGGCATTTAGACAGCCACGTGAACATGCAGGGAATGGAGGGATATGAATCACGTGCAGGCAGATAGGTTTCGTTTAATTTGGTGTCGTGTTTGGCACAGACATCTTGGGCTGGAGGACCTGTTCCTGTGATGTACTGTTCTGTGTTCTCTGAATCTGATTTATCTAACACATGTTAGCCAACCTGATCTCCTGGTTTCGGATCCTAGGACAATGAAGTAGTATTGGATTTCGCACTCTAATAAAGCCCTTTATTGTACTACTGCAGCCAGGTTTTGAAACTTCTGTGGCCCCAGCTGCCTGCCTGCACCTTCTGCTCTTGTGAGAGCTTCTTTGTGTTCCTCTCTGTCTCCTCCATGATTGGGGCGGCAGCCTTCAGACATCGTAGCTCGAAATTTCCCTCCCTTCCTCAGTCGCAAGCTCTGGAATTCCCTTCGTCATCTCCCCTTCCTTCTTCAATGCTCCTTTAAACGTATCTAAATAACTCCACTTGGCTTGAGGCTAAATTGTATTTGACAACATTCTATTGTAGTATCTTAGAACTTCGAACACAGAACATAGAACAGTACAGTACAATACAGGCCCTTCAGCCCACAATGTTGTACCGACCTTTAAACCTCGCCTAAGACTATCTAACCCCTTCCTCCCACATATCCCTCTGTTTTAAATTCATCCATATGCTTATCTAGTAATCTCTTGAATTTGACCAATGTACCTGCCTCCACCACCGCCCCAGGCAGCGCATTCCATGCCCCAACCACTCTCTGGGTAAAAAAACCTTCCTCTGATATCTCCCTTGAACTTCCCACCCATTACTTTAAAGCCATGCCCTCTTGTATTGAGCATTGGTGCCCTGGGAAAGAGGCACTGGCTGTCTACTCTATCTATTCCTCTCAATATTTTGTACACATCTATCATGTCTCCTCTCATCCTCCTCCTCTCCAAAGAGTAAAGCCCTAGCTCCCTTAGTTTCTCCTCATAATCCATACTCTCCAAACCAGGCAGCATCTTGGTAAATCTCCTCTGCATCCTTTCCAACGCTTCCACATCCTTCCTATAATGAGGCGACCAGAACTGGACACAGTAGTCTAAGTGTGGTAGATATCTTGCTATATTAAAGGCACGATATAAATGCAAGTTGTTGCAGTTGCCTGTTTAGTCAAATCCTTTCATAACTGGATGCAATTAGTGCTACAGAGCTTTCTTCTGATCTCGTGGTTCTGAGACCACTTGGCTCTATTGACCGCCTTCAACTAACCTCAGTTGGATTTCCCTTGTCCTCACCTTCCACGTCACCAGCCTCCACATTCAACAGATGTGGTGTCTCAGACACATCCAACATGAAGCCACCTGTAAACACATCTTCCGCCATTCTTTTTCCACAGGTGTTTCCTGACCTATTGAATATTCCCCTGCATTTTTTACATCCACAGGAGATAGATACACTTTACATCCATTTCCAAGGTGTGGGAAGAGTTCCAAAGTGAGACAACAGTCAAACTCACCACCAGTTGCTGGTTTGGGATGACACCTTTCACTTCAACCTTTCTTCTTCTTGGACAGTCCCTCAGGACCTGTTCACTTCAATGGAAGCTGCTCAGTGGGCAAGTTCCAATGTTATGTCTCACATGTTTAAATGTCTAATGAAAAATAATAGATCATTGATTCCATTCTCAATGTATAAACTATAATCTCTCCTCGCTTAAAGTTATTTTGAACAGATCATTTTAACAATATATAATGTGCTCCTTGTTATTGATGGATTAATCAGAAACTCAACTGATGCCAAATACAAACAGTTCTCTTCTGCAGAACATTGATGTAATAGAATTAACAGATATTTCTGTAATAAAAGTTCAATTAAACCAAATTGAGTAAGTGCCAAGGTCTAATATTTAATTGAAATAAAGAATTGTCTTTGTACAGGCCCTTCCAACAGTTCACAATGTTGTTATAGGACTATTGTAGATTGGTCCCCAGCTCATCGACTCTAACTGTACCCATTAACCTGTATTGTGTCTGTTTATGGACATAACTAAGCGTCATCCTGAATAAGAAGAGCTCAGCAAATGGGTGGCACAATGGCTCAACTAGTAGAGTGACTACTTTACAGCTCCAGCGACCCAGGTTCAATGCTGACATCGGGTGCCATGTGCTTGGAGTTTGCCTGTTCTCCCAGCTGCTCTGGTTTCCTCTTACATCCCAACAGCACGTAGGTTGGTAGGTCAAATGGGCACTTCGTGTTGATGTGTGGTATGAGAATTGGGGAGGGGGAGGAATGATGGCCATGTGAGAGAGAATAGGTTATAGGGAAGTAAGTGCATAGTCTTGATGGGCCAGATGGCCTCCTTCTACATTGTAAGAAAATTTGAGGATCTTCACACCTCAATGGCTCTACTGATGTACTTCCCCTCTCGCTCACTTCAAAGCTCATGGTAACAATTAAACAGACTTGCTGGCTATTTGATTTCAGACCAAACCTTTCAAATCAACTGTTTCGATAACCCAGACCACAGACACCACAATTCTATCAGTGCCCAAAGTTAAACTAATGGCCCTTGATATTTCCAGAGTTTCATCGTAGCTTCACTGAGCAATTGGCGTCTTGGAGATTAGCAAGTGAGCTGCTGACCAGTAGTGTAGCAGTTAGCGCAACGCTATTACAGCGCCAGCGACCCAGACTCAATTCTGGCCGCTGTCTGGTGGATACACTGGGGACGTTTAAGAGACTCTTAGATAGATACGTGAATGATAGAGAAATGGACAGCTACGTGGGATGGAAGGGTTAGATAGATATTAGAGCAGCATAAAATACCAGCACAACATTGTGGCCCAAAGGGTCTGTACTGTGCTGTAATGTTCTATGTTCTATGTCTGTAAGGAGTTTGTATGTTCTCCCTGTGTCTGCGTGGGTTTCCTCCGGGTGCTCCGGTTTCCTCCCACATTCCAAAGGCGCATGGGTTAGGAAGTCGTGGGCATGCTATGTTGGCGCCGGAAGCGTGGCGACACTTGTGGGCTGCCCCCAGAGCACTCTACGCAAGAGATGCATTTCACTGTGTGTTTCGATGTACATGTGACTAATAAAGATATCTCATCTTTTAAAAATGAAAATCGTATGACTTCTTGTTGAGACATCAGTAAAGAGGTCTCTAGGGAAAAGGTACTTAACCATACTCTATTCCATCTTCAATGAGCAAGTGAATATCTTTCAGCTGAAGGGCACAGGTAGGGATAACTGAAACACACAAGAAGCCACCTAACCGCTGAACGTTTGCTGTTACCTCTCAATGTCAACAGGCTACAAAGACCTTACATCTCAGAATTAGAGCTGCGTTTAATTTTAAAATCACAGAGGCCTGGGGATTCTTCTGCACCTGTATTACATGTGCGTCATGCAGCAAGCAAATGAATGCCTATCGTATTGCTTCACTACTATGAAGTTCCATTCTTCACAGTGATCAAGGCACAAGGGATAAGAGTAAAGCCTTTCAAAATTAATGCACTCAGTGCACTTCCCTTCACTTGTTCTGATATAATGGAGGAAAGCAGGTGGCTCGTGGACCTTCTTTTCAGGTCTTGTGTCAATGGGAACACTGGGGATAATAAGATTTCTTTATTAGTCACATGTACATCAAAACACACCGTGAAATATATCTTTGCGTAGAGTGTTCTGGGGGCAGCTCGTGAGTGTCGCCTCACTCCCAGCACCAACATAACATGCCCACAACTTCCTAACCCGTACGTCTTTGGAACGTGGGAGGAAACCCAAGCACCCGGAGGAAACCCACACAGTCACGGGGAGAATGTACAAACCTTACAGGCAGCGGTGGGAATTGAACCCAGGTTGCTGGCACTGTAATAGTGTCACTCTAACTGCTGGGAAGTGGGCTTCACTGGGAAGGAGGTGTAAACACTTGGCTGTGGGGTGATAGGATTGGTGGGGGGGGGGGGGGGTTGTATAATTGTGCATGAAGGAGTGCTCAGGGGACCACAGTGTGTTCTTACTTATAGTGAACCAACCTGAAGCTGGCAGACTCCCCCACCGGCACTAGTCATGGTGGGTGGCAGGGCAGACCTGTCTTCTCTTAGGTGTGGATGACGACTTGCTTCCAATTTTATGGGTTCTGAGGTGTCAGATGAGACGAATGTGGGAAATGTAGACTCTTGCGCAGATAGGGCAGGAGGTAGGCTGATGGAACAGGCAAGGTGGATAGTTTGTGAAGCAAGAGTTCACCAGGCAGATGGAGGAAGAGATTCAAGGATGTCCTTAGCCTCCTTGAAAGATATGTTAAGATCCTCACTGACGCTGGAGGAGTTCCTCCCACATCACAAAGTATCACAAAGTCAAGCGAAGAGCAAGCTCGCAGAGAACCCAAATTCAGCACACTAGTACAAGACTGGAGTCGGGATGCTTCCTAGGAACCGAAGGCAGGCAGCGACCAGAAGGAATCTTGCCTCGGGGTTCTGAGGCTCTGAGGCGGAGTCCTGACGCTGAAACTGGATATCCTAGGGGAAACAGTGAAACCAGGACTGCTCTAGAGTTGCCAGCTCTAAGCAGCCAGGAGATGACATATACCCAAAGGTTGACCAATACTCTGGCAACTAGTGCTAGTGAAACCAGGGTTCTTATGCAAGTCTCCTGATGGGACTCAGGTGTGTGTTGTTATGCGATTAGTGGTGCATGGAATCCATGTGCTGCACAATGAGGCACCATCAATGGAGCCGAATCGAGGGCCAGCACTCGGAACCATGACAGTAACCCCCAACTCAACGGGGGCCTCCAGGCGACCCACTGGATTTGTCCGGATGGTGTGAAGGAGTGAGGAACCCAGGAACGTTCCTCCAGACTGTATCCCTCCCAGTCGACTGAGTACTGCAGGCCCCTACCCTGGCAGGGTACATCCAGTAAACGCCGGACGGTGTACGTTGGGTGGTCATCAACGATCCGGGGGGGGGGGGGCGCGGGCAGAAGGGGCTTGGCTGGAGGACACAATGGACTGCTAGCCACCGGTTTCGCCTGAGACACGTGGAAAGTGGGATGTATCCTCAGAGTCGTAGGCAATTTGAGCCAGACTGTCGTGGGATTGTCAATATGCTCAATTTCAAAAGGTCCCAAGAAGTGAGGAGCAAGTTTCTTCAGCTTGTCTTTGAGGGGGATGTCCTTAGCTGAGAACCAAACTTTCTGCCCAGGCTGGTACACTGGTGCGGGAACCCACCGACGATCAGCGATTCTCTGGTTGCAGTCGGCGGTATGGAGCAGGGCCGCGCTTGTGTCCTCCCAGACCTTGCGGCAATGGCGGAGATGGCCCTGAACTGAGGGCACGGCGATGTCCCTTTCATGGATGGAGAACAGAGGGGGTTGGTAACCGAGTGAGCATTCAAAGGGGGATCTTCCAGTGGCGGTGCAGACCAGAGAGTTGTGGGCGTACTCAACCCAAGCAAGGCGGGTGCTCCACGTCGACGGGTCGTTCGCCATTATGCAGTGTAGTGCTGTTTCCAACACCTGATTCGCCCGTTCGTCTGTGGATAAAACCAGACGATAGACTTACGGATATTCCGAGGGCCTGACAAAAGGACCTCCATACTGCAGAGACGAACTGGGGACCCCGGTCGGAGACAATGTCTGCAGGGATTCCATGGAGGCAGAAGACGTGTTGGACGTCAAGGTCGGCTGTCTCCTGAGCTGTAGGAGTTTGGGAAGACCCACAAAATGCACAGCTTTGGAAAAATGGTCCACTATGGTGAGGACAGCGGTGCTCCTGTGAGAAGGGGGCAGTCTCACGACAAAATCCAGGGCAATATGGGACCACGGACGGCTAGGTACGGGTAAGGGATGAAGCAGTCCAGCTGGTGGTCAGTGGGAGGCTTTTCCACAGGCGCAGACAGAACAGGCAGAAACAAAGGAATGAGTATCAGCATCCATGGAGGGCCACCAGAAGGGTTTCTTCAGGAGGAAAAGCGTCCTATCAATCCCCAGATGGCAGGCGAAATGAGAAGAATGTCCCCACTGCAGAACCTGAGACCACACGGACTCTGGTACAAAAAGGCAGTTGGGTGGTCCATTACCTGCGTCATGTTAGGTCTGTTGGGCTTCCTTCACTACAGCCTTGATCTCCCAGGTGAGGGCTGCCACCACACAGGACCGGGGAAGGATGCTCTCGGGGTTAGGGTGGTCCTCCTCGGTAGTGTATTGCCAGGAGAGAGCATCGGGCTTCCTGTTCTTGGACTCAGGATGATAGGTTAGCTTAACCTGAACCTGCCAAAGAATAATGCCCACCTGGCTTGACGGGAATTCAGGCATTTAGTGGTTTGCATATATTCCAAATTCTTGTGGTCTGTCCAAATGATAAACAGATGCTCCGCTCCCTCTAGCCAGTGCCTCCTCTCCTCTAACACAGGCTTGACTGCCAGTAACTCTGGGTTCCCCACGTCGCAATTATGTTTGGCGAGGGACAACCGGCGAGAACAAAAAAATCACAGGGGTGCAGTTTCTGATCCAAACCTGAGCATTGTGAGAGGACCGCTCCCACCCCGGAGTCGGAGGCGTCGACCTCCACAACAAATTGGCTGGAAGGGTCTAGTTGCACCAGGATGGGAGAGGACATGAAGTGTTTCTCCAGGTCCGAGAACGCTGAGTCAGCTTCGGGGTTCCACAGAAAAGGGGTCTTAGGTGAAGTGAGTTGAGTAAGAGGTGCTGCCACCTGACTATAATCCCTAATGAAACGGCAATAGAAATTCACAAACCCCAGAAACCATTGGAGTTGCTTGTGTGTCGTGGGTCGAGGCCACTCCGCCACCGCCCGAATCTTCTTGGGATCCGCCCTTACTCATCCGCTCTCAATGATGTATCCTAAGAAGCTGACGGAAGGGACATGGAATTCACATTTCTCAGCCTTAACCAAGAGCTTGTTTTCCCAAAGCCTCTGGAGAACCTGACGGACCTGCTGGGTGTGTTCTTGGAGACTGCTGGAGAAGATCAGGATGTCATCCAGATAGACAAACACAAAGCGATTTATGAAGTCTCGTAAGACATCATTGATCAGAGCTTGGAAAACGGCGGGAGCATCGGTGAGGCCGAATGACATTACTAAGTATTCGAAGTGGCTGAGAGGGGCATTAAATGCTGTTTTCTACTTGTCTCCCTCCCTCATCCTGACTAGGTGGTAAGCGCTTCGTAGATCTAGTTTAGAGAATATGGTGGCCCCGTGAAGCAGTTCAAAAGCGGAATTGATGAGAGGCAGTGGGTACTTGTTTTTGACGGTTATGTTACTTAGGCCCCAGTAGTCCATACATAGACGCAGTGAGCCGTCCTTCTTCCCCACAAAGAAGAACCCTGCACCTACCGGGGAGGATGAGGGATGAATAATGCCTACTGAGAGAGATTCATTGATATACTCCTCCATTGCTTCTGTCTCTGGTCAGGACAAGTTATATAACCAACTGATAGGTAGCGGGGCTCCGGGAGAATGTCGATTGCGCAATTGTATGGCTGGTGTGGAGGCAGGGAAAGGGCCTGTTGCTTGCTAAGTAATTGCCCCAGGTTGTGATACTCCGCTGGGACCCTGGACAAGTCTGGGGTTTCGGCGGCCGACGAACTAGCGGTAGCCTTTACCAAGGAGAGGTCCAACTGGAGACAAGTGGAGTGGCAGAACGGACTCCAACTATCCTGCCCGTGGACCAACTGAGGTGGGGATTGTGGCGGCTCAATGAGGGGTACCCAAGAACCATCAGAGTCTGGGGGGAGGCTATCAGGTGAAATTGGACCTGTTCCCGATGGTTTCCAGAGATCAGCAATGACAGCGGAGGTGTACCGTGCGTGACTTGGGTCAACAGTCTGCCATCTAGTGCCCGAACTTCTAGAGGGGTACTCAGTGGCTCCCAAGGAATCCCAGCCCAGGAGGCTACGTCTTTATCCAACAGATATCCCTCAGTGTCGGAGTCCACCAAGGCAGAAAGGGACAGGGACTGTTGGAGGTGCTTTATGGTAGCTGGGATCAGCATGCAGTTCTGGGATACAAGAGGGAAAGTTTCCTGGCTCACCAGGACCCCCCTCTCTACTGGTGAGCCTTCTCCTTTTGGCCGAAGGGGACAACTGGCAAGAAAATGGCCAGGCTGGCCTCAAGAGAGGCAACTCCCAGCTCTTAACCTCCAACACCGTTCAGACGGAGAAAGTCGGTTCCGTCCCAGTTGCATTGGTTGCTCCCCCGGGGTGGTGCAATCGGCCGGGTCGGGAGTGCCTCTAAGAGTGGAAGGAGCAGAGAGACTTGGGCCAGGAGAGGCTGGGAAGGTGACCTGTGGGGTGAATGGAGGTGTTGAATCAACCGTCCTCTCTCTCTGCCATTCCGGGAGTCGGTTGTCCAGCCTGGTGACTAGGGAGATCAATACATCCAGGCCGGTTGTCTCATCCCGTGCCGCCAACTCGTCCTTTATCCTGTCACCGAGGCCTTGCGAAAAACCCCCTGGAGAACATTCTCATTCCACTGAGTCAGCCGCTAACGTCTGGAACTTCACGGAGTATTCCTCAACGCTGCGGGAGCCCTGACCGAAGGTGAGTAGTCATTTGGCTGCCTCTTTACCCCTGATGGGATGGTCAAAGACCTTTCTCATTTTCTCGATGAAGGTGTGAAATGAAGAGCAGGTCTCTGGCTGATTGTCCCAGATGGCAGTGGCCCGTTCCAGCGCACATCCTCGCAACAACCCCACGATAAATGCGATCTTGGGTCTCTCGGCGCTTTCTTATCCATAGCGTAAGTGTGGTTGGGCCAGCAGATCTTGGCAAATGGCCTCAGATCCCAAACCTCGACCATCTCATACTCTCTCCTGTGTTGTTTTTGAGTTAAAAGCTCCCCTGCCTCGATACCATCCCAACCCTCCCCCACCCCCCCTTCTCCCCACTGCTCCATTATTCTTTCCACCTCCAATTTCACTTTAGAGCCTCCGGATGGGAAAGGAATCACCGTGAAGGTAGTTATTAACAGTGAGCAAATAAACAGGCAGCTTCAAATTATCCTTGTTGCAGGGAGCTGTTCTATCAATCTCCAGAGGGCATGTATGCACATTAAAGCTAATCTAAAGGAAATAACATATCACAATATTTACCGTACACATTAAAATGACCCATAATTTGTGACTAAATGCAATCTCACTCAGAGAAACAGGAGCTAAAAAATAGAAAGTCATTCTGGTGGAGACGTGTAATATGATTTTGTGGTGTAAGCACTAAGGGCATTTCATCTAGGCTAACAATTCAGTACCATACTGCCAGCATCCCACACTAATGGAGAGGCCATAATTCAACTGAGATGTCCAAACCTCATCTACAAGTAATCACACAGCATGATGCAAAGAAGAGGAAGGAAATTATCCCCCATCTTGCGAAAGTTTTATACGATAAGATAAAATAAGATAAGATATCTTTATTAGTCACATGTACATCAAAACACACAGTGAAATATATCTTTGCGTAGAGTGTTCTGGGGGCAGCCCGCAAGTGTCGCCACACTTCCGGCGCCAACATAGCATGCCCGCAACTTCCTAACCCGTACATCTTTGGAATGTGCCAGGAAACCGGAGCATCCAGAGGAAACCCACGCAGACACAGGGAGAACGTACAAACTCCTTACAGACAGCAGCCAGAATTGAACCCAGGTCGCTGGCGCTGTAAAGCATTATGCTAACCGCTACACTACCGTGCCTGTCCACATTTAAATGCCATAACAAATAATGTGGTGTAATATAGTACCTTTAACGCAGAAAAATGTCTCAGAAAAGTATCCCTTAACTATCATCTTTAACAAAGCATTAACTAACCATTTTTGGATTCTTATTTATTGGATCTGTTTGTGTGCAGGTTGGCTATACATTTCCATTTTCCATATGTCTATGCCAGCTCACAGAGCAATCCCCACTATTTTTTCCTCTGTGACCTATTCTTCTCACAATCCCATCAACTCCCCCAAGATTCCAACATTCACCTCTCACTGGGGATTACATACAGCAGCTAATTAACCAGCGAACCCTCATGGCTTTGGGATGTGGGAGGAAACCGGAGCCCCCGGGTGGAATCCCACGCAGTCACAGGGAGAAACTCCACACAGATAGCGCCGGAGGTCAGGATTGAACCCGGGCCAGTGAAGCTCTGAGGCAGCACTTGGTGCATCACTGTGTCATCCAACATTTCCAGCACTGCAGTGGCCAAGTTCATTGGGTGTAAAACTTTGGAATGCCCTGAGACTGTGAAAGGTGTTATACGAAAAGAATTCCTTCTCCTGTCATGTGTAATTTGCCCTCACTTGATAAGGCAAATTTTCATCTAAAGACTTGTCTTTAGGTGAAAAATTGTAAGTTGAAATGCCGCACCACGTCTGGGGTGTATAATCTAGTCCAACACTCTAAGAAAGATGGCGTTAAGGCAATTGCTCTGAAGTTGAGACACATTTTGTTTTCAGAGTCATGCACCAGAAGCTATGGAGCCCTTTGGCTGACCGTGTCTATACTGGTCATTGTGCCTGTCTATATTAACCCCACTTGCTGGTATTAATTCCATATCCCTCTATGCCCTGATTATGCAAGAGGCTGTCCTGATCCCTTTTAAGCGTTGTTCATGTTCCTGCCTCCACCACCTCCTCTGGCAGCTCATTCTGGATAATAACCTCGCTGCATGAATTATTTACCCCTTAGATCTTCTTTAAACCTCCTCCCTCTCACTCTAAACCTGTGCCCTTTCATTTTAGACAACCCCGCCATAGGAAACAGACTCTGGCTATCTATGCCATCTATGCCTCACATAGTTTTATATACCCCCATTACGTCACCTCTCTGCCTCCTTCGCTCCAGGGAAAACAGACCCAGGCTACCCAATCTCTCTTGATAGCTCAACCCCTTCAGTCCAGGCATCATCCTTGTGAACCTTCACTGCACCCTCTCTAGCTTATTCACATCCTTCCAAGTGCGGCCTAATCAACGTTTTGTACAACTGTAACATGATGACGCAACTCTTATATGCCCTGTGCCTTCCTCACCACCCTGTTTACCTGTGTTTCCCATTTTCAGGGAACTATGTGCTTGTACTCCAAGGTCTCTCTGTTCAACAACACTCCCCAAGGCCCTGCCATTCACTGTGTATGACCTGCCCTGGTTTAACTTCCAAAAATGTCTCACCTTGCACTTGTCTGAGTTAAATTCCGTCTGCCACTCCCTCGTCTGCTTTCCCAGTTGACCTAGATCCTGTTGTAACCTTAGACAACCTTCTTCACCAGGTCAGATGCAGGGTCTCGACCCGAAACATCGACATTTCCTTTCCCTCCCACAGATGCTGCTCGACCCTCTGAGTTCCTCCAGCAGATTGTTTTTGATTCAGTCCATTACATCTGTGCCAGCAACTCACTAATTCCACCCACGGGACCTTTCACTGTAACCTTGCAATGTTGTTCTCTGCAATATATTTACCCAATTCCCTCTCGAAGACCACAATGGAACCTGCCTTCACCACAAGCTGGTTGACTCTTAACTACCTCCTCAGTTTCGGGACAATTAAGGATGAGTAATAAATGCTGGCTTTGCCGGTGACATCCACATCCCATGAACGAATAAAGAAAATATAAAAGCTAAAAAAGTGATTCATGAGGAACAATGAGGTCCCAGGTTTAGATTCCCCTGAGTTGTGCTGCTTGGGAGTTACCACAGACATCGTGGGTCCTGGGACACAAAGACGGAGAGGGAAAACATCAGCCTTCATCCCCACTGTCAACAGTGAGCAACAATGACACGGCAGTGAGCTGATCTAAAAGCTGACGTTCACTGCCTTGTGTCTTCTTTATTTTTCAATCTTTTTATTGAATTTCAAGTTAATTCAGATTGATGTACATAACATTAATAATTATACAGATGGTGCAAAGAGATCGGGATAACAATAATGAATTAATATTTATACTCACAAGCAGTAAAATATATAATCTAGACCTCCCGCACTCTTGCTAGGTGTACATGATGGGAAAAAAAAATTGAAAAGAAATTTGATTATATGAAGAGAAAACCCCCAAATCAAAAAAAAAATTAAACAAAAGCAAACCAAAAACTTCAAAGAAAAAAAACTGGACTGATATTTCTTCAATTAAAAAAAAACACACATTTTCATGTTGTCAGCTCCGCTCCTTTATATTCAAAGGTTATTGAAGGGGATTGGAAAAAGGTCTGTTCATATTGTATAGAAATATTGAATAAATGGGTTCCAAACTTCCTCAAATTTAAGCGAAGGATCAACAGTACCACTCCTAATTTTTTTCTAAGTAGGGGGTATAGGGTCCTTCCACCTAAATAGAATGGATCTCTTGGCCATTAATGTAACAAAAGCAATCATACGATGAGCAGAAGCAGATAAGTGGCCAAAATCCGTCATTGGTAACCCAAAAATTGCAGTAATAGGATGGGGTGCCTTGGGTCTTACATGAGAAATGAATAGTTGGGTGAGGTACTGAATCGTGTGGGTTAACACTCAGCCGAAGCCGATATCCTCAGGGAAGGGGAGAACTGGGAGAACTCAACAAACAGACTTGTCTTACACCCAGAGCAATTCGGAGCATGAAACAGAACTAACAAACAGAACTCCAGGCTCGCTAAACCAAAACGCAAAGGACAGGTCATTCTTTTAAAGTATGAACTAAAAAACAGAATAAATATTAAAGCGATTGAAGTTGCAAATTGAAGACATTTTATATGTATCAGAATCGGTACTGGTATTGGTATTGGTTTATTATTGTCACTTGTACCGAGGTATAGCGAAAAACTTGTCTTGCAAACTGATCGTACAGGTCAATTCATTACACAGTACAGTTACATTGAGTTAGTACAGAGTGCATTGATGTAGTACAGGTAAAAACAATAACAGTACAGAGTAAAGTGTCACAGCTACAGGGAAGTGCATTGCAGGTAGACAATAAGGTACAAGGTCATAACAAGGTAGATTGTGAGGCCAGAGTCCATCTCATCGTGCAAGGGAAAAGTTCAATACTCTTATCACAGTGGTATAGAAGCTGTCCTTGAGCCTGGTGGTATGTGCCCTCAGGCTGTTGTATCTTCTGTCTGACGGAAGAGGAGAGAATGACCCGGGTGGATGGTGTCTTTGATTATACTGGCTGCTTCACCAAGGCAGTGAGAGGTAAAGACAGAGTCCAAGGAGGGGAGGCTGGTTTCCGTGACATGCTAGGTAATATACGCGCTGAATAACATACAAATGAATTTGTTATAAATGAGACTAGTGGTGCTGTAATTGTTTTAGAATTCTCATTAGTGATTACTTTGTTAAATGTCTCTGGCAAGTGATTAAGTACCGATTTTCTTTGCCAATTAGCTTTGGACAAATGCCTTCACCCAATTACAATCCAGATGACTTTACACCAAAGCTTCATTTCTATCTTATCGGTTATTCTCCACTTCTGTATTCACTTTTGTAGTTCAGGATGGTAAAGAAATCTTAGGGGGTAATTGCCTGGTGCCCTACAATGGAAGATGCTGTGCTTGGAATTCTTTGATTTGGAAGGTGGCGGGTGAGATTCCTTGCTGTATAATGGAAGTTCTCCTGTTGCCTTGTGTTGGTGGGTATATGGCCATCTCTACAAGCAGTGTCTTTTAGGAAACAAAGCTGAGTGCACGACTCTGCCATATGAAGGAGGCTTTCATGTGAGGTTTTCTCATTGCAGATTTTCTGCCATGCCTCACTACTTCGATGTTCTTTTGATGTTCCCTGGGGGTACAGCATCTGTGTGGGGCTAAGCCGATCTCCAGGGGGCTGTGCCCTTTGAAGGGGACTCTCAAGTTGCCAGATGAAAACCCCACCCAACTCTCTAACTTGTCTGAACTGTAGATATCTTAGCTGCTGCTTGCGCAGGTCCTGTGATGGTACACTTTGTCAAAGGGAATAATTTCCTTTGAGGACCTGCCATCCACCATTTCCAGAGCTGACATTGCCGGGGTGAGTTAGCAATGGCACAGTAATAATGCAGCAACTTATCACTATGAAAGTGATCAAGCTACACTCGCTTCTGATAACAAATCAAGCGTTGCATGACATGTGGACCACTGATTCTTAACTGCATCACTGGATACTGGGTGGTTGTCTTCCCCCATTACCAATGGCCAAAACATCATTCACCTCTGATGCTTTCTGGTGCGTTGCATCAGGAAGGCTCACAGGATCGTCAAGGTTCAACAACAGCTTCTTCCCCACTGCTGTCAGGCTCTTGAAACGACCTGAAAAACCCTGACACTACCTCGGACTATATTTCTCTCTTCCCTCTCTCTCAACTTGCACAAGTGTAGTAATGTTTTTTTTATTTTGTCGTGTGAGTTATGTATAATTGATGTTAATTTAAGTTTATGTTAACTTATGTTAGTCATGTTTGTAATGTACTGTGCTGTTGCTGCAATAAAGCTAATTCTCATGGTATTTATACCCTGGGTATGTACGTCAATGACAATAAACTTGAACTTGAAGGATGCCTGGCCATTCCCTTTTCTCTCTTCCACAGAAGATACAGGAGCTTGAAGTTCCAGATGACCAGATTCAAGAACAGCTTCTTCCCCACTGCTATCGGACTCCTGAGCCAAACACCTCTTTCACGTCTCCTTCCCGGTGGTGCTGCCACATCCTCGAACCCTTAACACTACCTCTTCTGTTATTGTCACTTCAGTATTTCTTTTTGCACTGCTGTACTTTGCACCATTCTGTGTTTTGCACTCATTGCTGCATTTATCGCTGTTCTTACTATTACCACGTATACTGTTTGCTCTGTGAACTTCACGCAAGCAAGGAATTTCATTGCATTCTGACAATAAACTAATCTGAATCTGCTTTCCCTCTGCAGTCGTTAGCTAAGGAGTTTGTAAGGGACCATCCTCCTAATTCTCTGTCTCTCCTTTTCCCTTGGGCTTTGATTTCTCTTCACCAGCACATTGATGCGTGGCTTCAATAATGCGTGAGAGCATACATGACAGGCTCCCGCGACAGAGGATGACGGCCAGGAGGAGGCTCTGAATAAGGATCACGGGAGATGGAGGATGTGGGGAAATGCACAGGGAGGGAAGAATTTTGGTGACTGCAGCCTGTGTGAAGAGTAACACGGTAGAATAGGGTGGACAGGGCAGAATGCAGAGGTTGGGGCAATGGATAGAACATAAGGATCAGGAGCAAAATAGGTCATCTGCCCCTTGGACCTTGCGCGATCATTCATCAAGGTCATGACTCAACTTCTCCCTCAGCACCAGGTGTGATCTCATCAAAGCCCGACAGAATTGCAGTAAAAGCAGAAGATGCTGTAAACACTCAGCAGGTCAGGCAACCACCTGTGGAAAGCCAAACATTTAACATTTCAGGTCGAAAACATTGTGATTCTTGATAGTCAAGGAGTCATACAGCAGGGAAACAGGCCCTGCGGCACAATTGATCCATGCCGACCAAGATTCCCGTCTAAGCTAGTCCCATTTGCCCGCGTTTGGCCCATATCCCTTTAAACCTTTCTTATCCATGTACCTGTCCAAGTGTCTTGTAAATGTTGTTAATGTATCTGCCTCAATTACTTCCTCTGGCAGCTCGTTCCATATACTGACCACCCTCTGGGTGAAAAGGTTGTCCCTCAGGTTCCTGTTAAATCTCTCCCCTCTCACCTTAAACCTACGCCCTCCAGTTCTTGATTCCCCAGCCATGGGAAAAGGACTGTGCACATTCACCCTATGTCACTCATGATTTTATGCACCTCTATACGATCACCCCTCATTCTCCTACGCTCTAACGAAAAAAAGTCCCAACCTGCTCAACTTCTCTCCATAACTCAGTCCCTCGAGTCCCAGCAACATCCTCATAAATCTCCTCTGCACTTTGCAGCTTAATAGCATCCGAAACATTAAGTCTGTTTCTCTCTCTACAGATGCTGCCTGACCTGCTGAGTGTTTTCAGCATTTTCTGTTTCAGATCTGCAGTATCTGCAGGTTCTTTTGGTTTTCCTAAATAATTGCAGTTAGACATCTTTATTCCTGCACTCACATCCTCATGTAATAAGGGCCAACATACCATTTGCCTCCTTAATGGTTTCTTGCAGAACATAGGTGACTGTGCAGTTGTGATCACCAACCTTAATCCTGGGTCATTCAAATTCTTCTGGCACTGAGATTAAGCTCCTAAACTAGTACCAACCACGGTTTCTTTGTGGAAACAACAGTCCTCCCATCTCTGGGAAGTCTCCGTCCATCTCCTCACTGCCACAGCTCCCAACAGTACACTCATGGAGTTGTTATTTTTAATAGTTGTCCAACATTTATTGCCCTACCCTGTACAGAATATCTTGCCAGACCATGTCAGAGTCAACCACATCATCACAAACTCTAGAGGACAGTGTGCTTTAGATCTTCAGGACGAGTGACAGAAAATGAATCTCTGCCCTTCAATTAATTCTGCAGAAATCGACTTTTGAATTTCAACACAGTCTTGAATATAAACTGGATTTTCCATTGATATTGATAACATTGCAAATGCACATTGAATAGGTCAGAGAATCATAGATTCACACAGCACGGAATCAGGCTCTTTGGTCCCTCAAGTCCACACTGGCCATCAAGCACCCATTTACACTAAACCTACCTTAATCTTATTTTATCAGAGGTTGTGATGGCAGATAAATTAGGGACATTTAAGAAGCTCTTAGATAGGCATTCGAATGATAGAGAAATGGAGGGCTATGTGGGAGGGAAGGGTGAGATAGATCTTCGAGCAGGATAAAACGTTGGCACAGCATTGTGGGCCGAAGGGCCTGTACTGTGCTGTAATGTTCTATGTTCTATTATTCTTCCCACATTCCCATCAACCGTCCCCGGATTCTACCACTCACCTGCACACCAGGGACAATTTACAGTGGCCAATTAACCGTCTGGAGTCACATATCAACTGATGGCAGATTTCCTTCCCTGATCAACAATCTGGTGGTCATCATTACCAAGTGCACCCATCCTTTTTGAAGAGGGCAAATTATTAACTGGAATTGACATTCCACAGCTGCCCAGATCTGTTGACCTGGACACCAGGCTTTTCCGCCACTGTGGAGGAAGCTGAACCCCAGAGCCCAGGGCATTCAGTTTTCTGCCATTGCTCTTTTTTTGGGATAATAAAGGACGTCGCTGCCAGATAAGAATTTCCCCAGCTCCTTTGAAGCGGCTAAACAAGTCACAACTGCTTAAAGGTTACTCCGTGTTGTTTGGTCCCTGGGGAGAGTTGCTTTGTCAGGGAGACTTTGCCCAACATTCTGTCGTACAGGCAAGCACGGCTGGCTTGATGGGAGAACAATACAGAGTGAAAAAGCCACTTGCATAGGTGTCAGTCTCAATGTAGTTTTACAGCACACCTTGCGTACTCCACAGCACTTCAACATTATCTTCTCCCAGCACGTTGTCTGACGAGTCGAGTGTAATAGATGGCTATGAATTAAATCAAACACTTTCTCCGCTTAATTGAATTGCTTGAATGAATCAAAGGCAATTTTGTTTAACTTTCTTTCTGGGGAGATTAGGAATTGCAATGACTCAGCAGACCTGAGGAAGCTGGACATGAATCGAACCGTGATTGAGGCAAGGTTAGACTCCAACTCCCAACAAAATTAAATGGAGCATGATCACACTTTCTGAGTTAAGTCCTGCTCAGTTTCACAAGGTGTCCAACCACATTCAGTGGTCTTGTCTCTGGTGTCCGACTGGAATAATAATAGAACATAGGACATTACAGCACAGTACAGGCCCTTCAGCCCACAATGTGGTGCTGACATTTTATCCTGCTCTAAGATCTATCTAACCCTTCCCTCCCACATAGCCCTCCATTTCTCTATCATTCATGTGCCCCCATAATCTCCGATAAAATAAGATTAACGTAGGTTTAGTGTAAATGGGTGCTTGATGGTCAGAGTGGACTTGAGGGACCAAAGAGCCTGATTCCGTGCCGTGTGAATCTATGATTCTTTGACCTCTTCAGTGTGCCTTTACAATGTTATGAATATCAATGGAAAATCCAGTTTTTATTCAAGACTGTGTTGAAATTCACAACCTCTGCCGGCAGTGCGTTCCACGCACCCAGCAGTCCCCGACATCCCCCTTATACCTTCCTCCAGTCACCTTAAAATCATGTCCCTATCTGTCTATCTCGTGTTACCCATTGTCGCCCTGGGAAAAAGTCTCTGACTGTCCACTCGATCTGTGCTTCTTATCATTTTGTACACCTCTATCAAGTCACTTCTCATCATCCTTCTCTCCAAAGAGAAAAGCCCGAGCTCACTCAACCTATCCTCATAAGACGTGCTCTCCAATCCAGGCAGCATCCTGGTAAATCTCCTCTGCACCCTCTCTAAAGCTTCCACGTCCTTCCTATAATGATACCTTGCTCCTCTCCTGGTATGTCAGATTTTATTCATATCCTCCAACACCTCCTCCAAATGATCCTCTCTCAGCCAGCATCACTACCCTCGTCTTAGGCAGTCTCTCCAAGTGAATGAAAATCAAAGAAACTGCCGGAAATACTCAGCAAGTCAGGCCGCATCTGTGGAAAGAGGAACAGAGCTAACACTGTGGGGGAGAGAGAGGCCAAGAGCATACAGCGAACGGCATTGAGTGTGGACCTGAGGATGCCAAAAGCTCAGTGCCTCGAGAGAGAGACACTGGATAGTTTGAACATATCTGTGACCCTGGGTGGGTCTGAATCGTGAAGGACAGAACTTCAGTCGGAATCCACAATGGGACGAGTTGGAGCCGGATGCACAGTTGCTAAGGAAAGGGGCTGTGGCTGTAGAATGGGTTTTGGTCAAAGTTAAGAAGGGAAACAGAAACCACCGAGGGTGAAAAAGGCGAGAGAGAGGGAGAGGGAGAGGGAGAGAGAGAGAGAGAGAGAAGGAGAGAGAGATGGTAATCCCGTTGGAAAGCAGTGTGGGACCTCCTCAGCTTAGGATTTCCTGGGACAGCAGTGGCAGGTGGCAGTTACGTGGCACAAATTGCCAGAGGAACTGGGGGTCAAGCAGCATCCGTGGAGGGAAGTGGAGAGATGACGCTTTGGGTCGAGACCCTTCATCTGGACTGAAAGAGAGGGGAGGGGTAGCCGGTATAAACAGACGGGGGGAAGGGGGCGGAGCGGGAGCTGGCAGGTGATAGGTGGATCCAGGTGAGGAGGGGTGAGAGGCAAGTGGAGGAGGGGAGGGTGGGAATAGTGACGGAGGCCGGGAGGTGATAGATAGAGGCAGCAAAGGGGCTGCAAGCGATGAAGGTGGAGCATGAGAGCTCACAGCCCAAGGTGGTGCTGGTAAGAAGCACAATAATACATCAGCTCCTGAAAGGAGGGGTCAGAACCGGACTGTAACTGTAATTCTTCACTAATGGAGATACTGAGATGAACATGTACTTTGTCGTAGAATAAGTCACATGGAAGTAAGTCATAGATTCATACAGCACAGAAATGGGCTCTTCAGCTCACCACTATAGTCATCTATACAAGTCCCATTTACCTACATTAGGTCCGTAATACCTGACTCCAGCACCTCCTCACCAGTGTGCTTCAGATTCCAACCACTCTCTGTGTGAGAGAAGTCCCTCTCAGATCCTGTCTAAACCTACCTGTCACTTCAAACCTATGTCTTCTTGTGTTACACACCCCCTACTCTGAGAGATGATGTGGATGCCTTTCCCATGACGGGGTGTTCTTTCACCCTGTTCTTTTACCTGTAGGTCTGATCTAGAGGGAGGTTCTAATTGGATAAATAGACAGTCACAAATCTGTATCCAACAGAAATCAAGCCAGAAATGTGCTCAATATAGTGTAATATAAAACGGGAAGTCTGAATAAAAAGCTTGCATTGACAGAGCAGTTTTCAAGATCATCAGGAGACAGGTGAGTATCGATTCAGCAATGCAGGAAATGTGATACCAAGAGAAATGGGACAGGTTCTCACAAATGTCAATGAGAAAATGATCAGATCATTTCTGCTGATAATGGAGAGATAAACATTCATGAGTGGGAACAGGAGAACGGGGCATAGAATGTAAGAGCAGGGAGGTTATTCAACCACATTATTCAGCATTGGTTCAGACACAGCTGCAGTAATGAGTGCAGTTCTAGTCACCACACCATGTGATTGCAATGGAAGTGGATCAGAGGAGATTCACTGAGATGTTTCCTAGGATGAAGTATTTCAGTCATGAGGAGCTGACTTGTTTTTCTTGAAATGGAGGAGGCTTGAGGGGAAGGGGGTGGCAGGGAGATAGAGGTATACAAAATTATAAAGGGCACGGGTAAGGTGGATACTGGTAAAAACTTCTCCCCATTGCAGAACTATCTAAAACTTGGAGGGCTTAGATTTAGGGGAAGGGGTAAGATGTTTAGAAGAGATGTGGGGGCTTTTGGAGAAGGGTGCAGAAGAAGTTCACCAGGATGTTGCCTGGAATGGAGCATATTAGCCACAAGGAGAGGTTGGACAAAGTTGGATCGTTTTCTCTGAAGCGTTGGAGGCTGAGGGGAGACCTGATAGAAGTTTATAAGATTATGCCTCTCATAGGTGGGGTAGATAATCAGCATCCCTTTCCCAGGGTACAAATGTCAAATACTAAAGGGCATAGGTTTAAGGTGAGAGGGGGAAAGTTTAAAGGAGATGTGTGGGGCAAGTTTTTTACACAGAGAGTGGTGGGTGCCTGGAACGGGCTGCCAGGGGAGGTGGTGGAAGCAGATACAATAGCAACGTTTAAGAGGCATTTAGACAGGCACATGAACAAGCAGGGAGTGGAGGGATACGGACCAGGCAGACAGGATTAGTTTGGATTGGCATCATTGTCAGCACAGACATTGTGGGCTGAAGGGCCTGTTCCTGTGCTGTACTGTTCTGTGTTCTGTGTTCTACGTTCTGAGGAGAATGCTGGACGTTACTTAATTGTCCAGAGCAATCAGTTCCTATCTTTGCCGTAAGCCTTCCCATCCCATCTCCATTGGGAATCAGCAGTATTTCAGCTGGTATATGAAGTGTGCAGCTGAATGTTACAGAATAGCAAGTTGGGAGTGAAATCCACTTTATCCTGAGTTACCCTGACTTAAGACTCAGTGGTTACATTCTCAGGGCAATGCCAGGAGGGAGACCACAAGAACACAAGAAAGTAGGATTTGGAGTAGGCCACTCGGCCCCTCAAGCCTGACCTGCCATTGAATATGAGCCCCGGGCCTGAACAACTCTTCTGCCAGTTCCATACAGTCCTCAATTCCTCAAACTATCACAAAATTTAACATATCCTCTTTAAATACCACCACCCCCACCACCCCCCCCCCCCCAGTGATCCAACCTCCACAAGCCTCCAGAGCAGAGAATTCCAGAGATTCACCGTGAGAAGAAATTTCCACAACACCTCAGTTTTAACTGACTGCCCCTTACTCTTATAACCACGTCCCCTCATTTGAGACTCTCCCGCCAGTGGAAACATCTTGACATTTGCCCTATCATGACTACTATGAATCTGATATCTTTCAGTAAGATCACCCCTCATTCTCCTAAGATTACAAACCCAACTTCTTTGGCTACTCGCCTGGATTTGGGAAATCCTGTAGCAGCTATTAAATCAGAATCAGAGTCTGGCTTCTGCCCCTTACCTTTCCAGTCCTGATGAAGGGTCCCATCCTGAAATGTCGACTGTTTATTTCCCTCCACGGATGCTGCCTGACCTGCTGAGTTCCTCCGGCACTTTTTGTGTATTGCTCCAGATTCCAGCATCTGCAGAATTTCTTGTGTCTCAGACTCAGATTTATTATCTCTGACTTATATGATGTGAAATTTGTTGTTTTGCAGCAGCAGTACAGTGCAAAAATAAATAAATAGTGCAAAAAAAAGAAATAATGTGGTGGCGTTTATGGGTTCATGGACCATTCAGAAATCTGATGGCGGAGGGGAAGAAGCTGTTCCTGAATCATTGAGTGTGGGTCTTCAGGCTCCTGTACCTCCTCCCTGATGGTGGTAACGAGAAGAGGGCATGTCCCGGGTGGGGAGGGTCCTTAGTGATGGATGCACCACCTCTTGAAGCACCGCCTTCTTGAAGATTGGCATGTTTGTGTGTGTGTGTGTGTGTGTGTGTGCGCGCTTCAATGCACATGTGTGTGCATACATGCACATCATGAAAGGAGAGGATCAAGCACAGATGTGATGCACTCCCTTGTGAAACAGTTTGCTGTCAGTCATGGTTCGGAAGCATACAACAATCTGATAAGTATTGGAGAATGATGCCATGGTGGAGATGCCTCAGAGCAACATTCAGAAGCCTCAGGAAAATACTGAGAGGACGAGGTATTTGAAATAAATAACTGTTTCAGCCACTAGAAGTCAGTTGACAACAGCTGGCTCTTGCTTTTGGGTTACAGAAGCAGCTGTTATGGGATCCCTCGGCTTTGCTTTTGGAATATAATGTTCTCAGTTTCCATGCTGTGCTGCACTTACTCTCTCATTTATTACATCCACAGGTTGATTTGTAGCTTGAAAGGGTTGTCTCAGTTTAACTTAAAAGCTTCTATGGTACAGTTAAAGGATACCCATCGGTCAAGTAATAACAAACAGACAGGTCCTTTTCTGATTACAACCATGGCATGGCGCACTGCTACTCCCCGGGCTCCTTCTGACAGGCATTAAATGCTCAAAGTCATGCTTTTTAAAAAGACAGCATTTGATTTATCATGCAGTTTCACATGATTGTAAGAAATATTAGGAGCAGGCAATGATGACGTCCCAGTAAAAAAAAAGAAGATACTGGAAATACCCAGTAGGTCAGGCAGCATCTGCAGAGAGAGGAACAGAGTTACGTTTCTAGCTCAATAACTTTTCATTGGTTCATAGATGCCATTAAGCTGGGAAAAGTGCAGAGGAGATTCACAAGGTTGTTGCCGGGACTTTTTTTTTAAAATTAAATTTCATTAAATTTTATTTACAGCATGGTAACAGGCCCTTCCAGCCCAACAAGTCCGCGCCGCCCATTTTAAACCCCATATTAACCTACTCGTACCTCTTTAGAATGTGGGAGGAAACCGGAGCACCTGGAGGAAACCCACGCAGACATGGGAGAAGGTACAAACTCCTTACAGACAGCGACGGGAATCGAACCCCGATCGCTGGCGCTGTAATAGCGTTACATTAACCGCTACACTACCGTGCCATACTTGAGGCACTGAGATATGGAGAGAGGTTGAGCAGGTTGGGATTTCTTTTGTTGGAGTGTAGGAAAATGAGGGGTGATCTTATAGAGGTGTATAAAACCATGAGGGGCATAGATAGGGTCAATGAGTATAGTATTTTTCCCAGGGTTGGGGAATCAAGCACCAGAGTTCAAAGGTTTAAGGTGAGAGGGGAGAGATTTAATAGGAACCTGAGGGTAAACTCTTTCATCCAGCGGGTGGTCAGTATATGGAACGAGCTGCCAGAGGAAGTGGTTGGGGCAGGTACATTAACAACATTTAAAAGGTACTTGGACAGGTAGATAGGTTGGAAAGGTTCAGAGAGATATGGGCCAAAGTGGGGCAAATGTGACGAGCTCAGATGGAAATCTTGGTCAGCATGGACCAGTTGGGCCGAAGGGCCTGTTTTCATGCTGTATGACTATGACTCTGTAGACAGGTGTGTGGATAAGAAAGGTTTAGAGGGACAAGGGCCAAACACAGGCAACTAGCTTACGTAGGCAACTTGGTCAGCTTCGACAAGTTGAGCTGAAGGGCCTGTCTCCTTGCTGTATAACCCTATGACTCCGCATGACTTTTCTATATATTTGGCCATTGATGACGCCAGCTCTACTGCAGTTACTCCAGTCCCTGGAAGCACATGCAGAATTGGAATTGAAATTACAATGGAGTGGGGCTTGGCTCAATGGTACATCCTATCCCAGACCTGCCCCCAGATGGGTTATGGGTTCAAGCACCACTACAAACAGCCCAGAGGACAGAGCATACCCCCTGGTCTGTGCACCGATTGGGCATCCAGTGATTATTCATCCAATGGGGGGGTTAGCAGCCCTCCGCTGGTGGTGTGTGGTGAGTCACGGAATATAACCCAGTGCACAATCTGACACAAAAACAGAAAATGCGGAAAGACTCATCAGGTCAGGCAGCATCCGTGGAAAGTAAAACATTCAACGTTTCCGGTCTGAGACCCTTCATCAGAACTAGAGCACTATCTCGTGGACATGCTGCAGAAACTGGTTGCCACATGCCCTGTTGGACATAGAACAGGGAGACATTGGGCCACTCTGTCCCTCTAAACTGCACTGCTGCTCAGTTAAGTCATGGCTTCATCTACATGGCTTAGTTCATCATCCCTGGTATTGCTCACTGAACAAAAAATCTTTCAGTTTTTGAAGCTCAAGTTGCTCCCTCACAGATACCTAGGAGAGAGAGATTCGGATGAAGACAGTTTAATCACATCGACGCCAGAACAATGTGATCATTGGGCAACCCCTCACACCAACCCCCCCCATCCCCATCCCATTGTCTGTGTTACCTTTAACTCCACATTCACACTGCTCTCATTTCCCAGGTCCTCCCAGACACTTGTTTTATATTTTTCTGGCTTGTCTTTATCTGATCTTCCATTCAAGTCACAACACCGTGAACAAAATGTTTTCTCTGGAGTGTCGGAGGCTGAGGGGAGGCCTGATAGAAGTATATAAAATGATAAGAGCCATAATCAGAGTCTTTTCCCAGGTTGGAAATGTCAAAAACTAGAGGGCATAGCTCTCGGGTGAGAAGGGGAGGCTTACGAGGCAAGTTTTTTTTACACAGAGAGCGGTAGGTGCCTGGAACGTGCTGCCAGGGGAACTGGTGGAAGGAGACACGATAGCAACGTTGAAGAGGTGTTCAGACAGGTTGTGGACCGAAGGGCCTGTTTCTGTGATGTACTGTTCTACACTTCATGTTCTACAACAAGTGGTCACTTGGTGCTAGTTCACACTACTCTCATTTTCAAGTTATTCCAGACAATGCTTAATAACTTCCTACCTCATGTTTATCTAAGTTCCTGTCAGCTGTAGTATTTGCAAGACACTGGGATTGCCCATGCTGATGAATTCATATCTTCAGGTAGCTTTAAAGGAAAATATTACTCTAACCTTCCCTTAACGTTCCATGTCTGCTCTGCGTGGGCCTACCTGCTTCGATCACCAAAGTAATTCCACGAAAGCTAAAATCTGCAGCTGCTGAAAATCTGAGATAAAAGTGCTGGAAATACTCAGTGGTCCAGGCAGCATCTGAAGAGAGAGAGAGAGAGAGTTAACATTTCAGATTGATGACAGATTATCAAAACTGGGGGGGGGGGGGGGAAGTTAGGGATAAACAATGTAGAGTGAGAGAGAGGTGGACAAAAGGGATTATGTGGGAAAATAATTTTTTTTTGCTTTACTTAGTCATTTTTCAGGAAGTGAGTGTAGGTGCCAGCGTTTAGCACCTATCCCCGGTTGTCCTGGAGGTGGTGGTGGTGAGGTGGCTTCTTGAACTGCTCCTGTCATTCTGGGCAGTAATAGTGCAAGGCAACATGAGAAGAAACATGGAACTTATTGAATTCTACACAGAGCCCCAAAGTTTATAATAGCTGTTTCTCTAATTAATGGTGCATTAACATTAAGGACCAATCCCAATTTCAGGTCAAAGAAGAGGAAAAAATTCAACATGGAAGGATTCCAATGGAATACAAAGCAGTTCAAAAATTAAATCAAAAACTAGTTATTATTTAAAATTAGAAGGCTCTGTGACAAATGGGATGTGGTAGGCTGTTCTAGGTATTTAACCAACCTCTCAACGCAATTTGTTGTCCATTGTTTTGCCGAGTCTGAAGGCGTCTCGAAAGAGATGGGAAAGCGGTGAAATAATTCACAAATGGTAATTAAAAACTTGTTCAGTGGATGAGTCAGGAGGTTAGACAAACCTGAACAAGAGCTTCCCACCCGTACAATATGCACTGATTAATTCAATCCCTCCTTCCCCAGACTCTCGCTCTGTCTCACTGACTTCTCTCGGTATGGAGTCTGCCTGTGTAATGTGCAGGCAACAATTGAGAGATCATCTGTCTCCATCTTAAATTCCTACAGCTTGTAATTTCTGCTTCACAGACAGTTAAAAGGTTAGTTCTGACACAGTTCACTTGCTTGAACATGGAAAATGGTTTCAGTCCCTGTTGTACTGCACTGTTCACTTGCAATATTAGCTTCCAATGTGAAGGTTCAGTGGTAGTGCTCATCACTGAACCTGGTTACAAATCACCAGGGATAAAACAACATTTGTTCTTTACACATGCTCCTCTTCTGCTCAAACACAAAGCTATTATTTGACATCATCTGCTTGCAGAGTTTCTTAAGGCCTGTACTACACAACAGCAGTGGATATTTCACGATATATTACTCAAGAGTTGGATTACATATAAAACAGGTGAATCCTGTAATACAAACTAATCATGTTCCTGTGATTTGTAGCATGCAGTGCTTATGAATAATTAGTTGAGTTAGTGAGGAAGGGTGCATAGAAAAGTAAATTAATGCATTAATCCCTGAGGAAACAAGTAACATCTCAGAAATAGCTATAAATAGGGAATTGGAAAGGGGAGGGGGGGAAGAATTCAGGAAAATTATAAACACCAGGGAAGTGGCATTGAACAAAGTATTAGATTTGTGGGATGACAAGTCTTGAGTCCAGGTCAACTGCGTCCTTAAGTTAAGGATGCAGGGTCTTAAATTAAGTGACTAGTGAGATAATTGATGTATTGGTTTCAATCCTTCAAAGTTCCTGAGATTCAGAAAAGGTTCCACTCGACCAAAAAACAGTGAACAGAACTCTTTTATTTAGAAAGGGAGGGAGTTTGGAAGCAAGAAGTCTCACACCAGATGACAGCGCTATCATCGGGAAAATGTCAGAAGCTATTATTAAAGGCACCTTAAAAATTTCAAGGTAAATAGGCCAAATCAACATGGCTTTGTGAAAGGGACAATCGTAGTTAACCACTTTTTAAAACCTCTTTGAAGAAGTAACAAGCGTTGCAGATAAAGGCGAGCTAGTGGATGTGGTAGATTTAGATTTCCAAAATGTACTTGATAAGGTGCCGCCTCAAAGGTCATTGCAGAAAATAAAAGGCCGTGGTGAAGTATGTAACGCTTGACATGGTTAGAAGATCAGTTGACCACGGACATAGAGACCTGGCATATATGGGTCTTTTTCTAGCTCTCAAGATCTAATGAGTGGCATGCCACAGGATTTAGTGCTGGGGTCTCAAATTTGTACAACTTCATTTATTATATGAGTTGGATGTATTCGTAAATTTGTTGATGACTCAAAAATAGGTAGGAAGATAAGTTATGAAGGAGACATAAGGAGGTATCAGAGGCATGTCGATAGTTTCAGAGAATGAGCAGAAATCTGGAAAATGAAGTAAAATGTGGGAAAAAATGTGAGATTCTCCACTTTGTCTAGAAAGGTAAAACAAGAAGCATATTTTCTAAATAGTGAGGGGTTGCAGAGTTCTGAGGTACAGAGGGACCTAGGTTTGCAAAAAGTTAGCAATATAGGTACTGCAAGTAATTAAGAAAGCTAACACAGTGTTGTTAGATATTGTAAGAGGAATTGAATGTAAAAGTAGGAAGGGGAAGACACAGGAGATTCTGCAGATGCTGGAGTCTGGGGCAACATACACATAATATGCTGGAGGCAGCATCTATGGAGGGACATAAACAGTCAACATTTCAGGTCAAGACCCTTCCTCAGGACTCAAAGTAAGAAGGTGATGCATTGATGACCACATCTGGAGCACTTGTGTACTGCAATGGCCTTATTTAAGGAATGATGTAAATGAGTTAGAAGCAGTTCAGAGAAGGTTTATGAGACTAACATCTGGAATGGCCTGGTTTCCTGATGAGGAAAGGGTTAAACAGATTAGCCTTGTGTCTGCTGGAGTTGAAAAGTGTGAAATATGACTTGATTGAAACACATGAGCTCTTGAGGGCCTTGACAGGATGGATGTGGAGGTAATGTCTCCTCTTGCGGGAGAATCCAGAACTAGGGATCACTGTTTAAATATAATGGATTGCAACGTTGACCGCCTGCTTTTCTCCACCGATGCTGCCCGGCCCGCTGAGTTCCTCCAGCATCATCGTGTTTTTCATCTGGATTCCAACATCTGCAGTCCTTTGTTCCTCTAATGGATTGCCCATTTAAGACACAGGGGAGGTGACATTTTTTTGTCTCTTGGAAGGTCAGTAGTCTCCGGAGCTCTCTTCTTCAAAGGGCAGTAGAAGCAGTCTTTGAATATTTTTAAGGAAGACGTAGATAGATTTTTGATAAACAATGGGGTGAAAGATGATTAAGGGCAGGCAAGAATACAGAATTACAATCAGATCAACCATGGCCTCATTGAGCAGCCACAAGAGCCACCCTACTCTTCTTGTTCTTATGATTAAATTGCCATTATGTCCCCTAAAGGGTAATATAGAACATAGAACAGTACAGCGCAGGCCCTTCAGCCCACAATGTCTGTGCCGACCATGATGCCAAATTAAACTAATCCCTTCTGCCTGCATATGATCCATAGCCCTCCAGTCCCTGCACATTTGTGTATCGTATGCCTATCGTATCTGCTTCCACCACCACCCCTGACAGCCCGTTCCAGGTACCTACCTCTCTCTGTGTAAACACCTTGCCCTGCACATCTCCCTTAAACCTTCTCCCTCTCACTTTAAATGCATGTCCTCTAGTATTTTTGGGTTACGGCAAAAATTAAAAGTCATTCAACTTCTTAAAGGTAAGTGGTGACAAAAAATGTTTCAGCTTTCTAATGGCTACAATCTGTGCTCCCTGTAACTTGTAATGTTCCAGTTACCGGTTCTCATTCTTAATTATGAGCACAGCCCTCCCCACCATTGAGAGCATCTCCATGAGGCGCTGCCTCAAGAAGGTGGCGTCTATCATCAAAGATCTCCATCATCCGGGCCATGCCGACTTCTCACGGCTCCCATCGGGCAGGAGGTACAGAAGCCTGAAGTCCCACACCACCAGCTTCGGGAACAGTTGCTTTCCTACGACCATTAGGTTCTTGAACCGACCTGCACAACCCTAACCCTACCTCAGCAACGGAACATGACGGACCTCCTCTTACACTGTCAGGGACTTGTCTCTGTGTTATGTTTTGCATTAATGTCTTGTTTTGCACACTTTTTTTTCCTTCACTGTCTCGTATAATTTACGTATGACTTATGTTCGGCGTAACACACACAAAATGCTGGAGGAACTCAGCAGGTCAGGCGGCACCTCTGGAGGGAAATGAACAGTCGACGTTTCGGGCCGAGACCCTTCATCAGGACTGAAGGGGAGAGGGCAGAAGCCAGAATAAGAAGGTGGGGAGAAGGGGAGCACTGGCTGGCAGGTGATAGGTGAGTTCAGGTGAGAGGGGGGAAGGTAGGTGGGTGGGGGAGGGGGGATGAAAGGGAGTGATGTGAGAAGCTGGGTGGTGATAAGGCGGAAGAGGCAAAGGGCCGAAGAAGGAGTCCAGTTGGAGAGGACAGTAGACCATGGAATGAGGGAGGGAGGTGGGGAACCAGAGGGAGGTGATCGGTAGGGCGTGCGGGCAGGGGAGGGGAAAGAGAAGGGGAGAGGGGTCCACAGGAATGAGGGAAAAACAAAAGGGGGGGGGAGGGAAGAAAAACAGAGGGGAGGGGTTACCAGAAGTTAGAGAAATCGACGTTGATGCCGTCAGGTTGGAGACTCCCAAGGCGGGATATGAGGTGTTGCTCCTCCAATCTGCTTCTGGCCTCAACGAGGAGGCGGTGGACAGACATGTCAGTGTGGGAGTGGGATGTAGAATTGAAGTGGGCGGCCGCCGGGAGGTCCTGGCTGTTGCGGCGGACGGAGCGAAGGTGCTCGACGAAGCGGTCACCCGATCTGCGTCGGGTCCCACCGATGTAGAGGAGGCCGCACCGGGAGCGCCGGATGCAATAAATGACACCCTCGGACTCACAGGTGAAGCACTCGTTCACCTGGAAGGGCTGTCTAGGGCCCTGAATGGTGGTGAGGGAGGAGGTGTAGGGGCAGGTGTGGCACTTAGGAGGAGGAGACGTGGGTGAGAGCTGCATTGATAGCGGCGGAAGGGAAACTCCATTTACTGAAAAAAAGTTGACATCTGTCTGTGTTATTATGTAGTTATAATAAAGAACTACAGTGCCCAGCAGGCAATGCAAGGGGTCACATGGGGGAACCAGAAGTGGCTGTAAAGGGCAGGGAAAAAGCAACCAGCCTGTCTGTTATAAGTCTGTACAGTCTGTTGTTGTTGTTTTAATAAATATTCAGATGTTAAACCCACGCCAAATTTGTCTCGTGATGGAGAACAAACATAACACTGTCCTGGACTGGAGAGCCTCATCACGAGGAGAGATGCAGCAGAGGCAGAGGAAATTAGAGAAGGGAATAGCATCCTTGCAAGTGACAGGGTGGGAAGAGGAAGGTTTGTAAAAGATGTCGCTGGATAATCTGTCTCCGGAGATGAAGACAAGAGAGATCCAGAAAGAGTAGAGAGGTGTCGGAGACGGACCAAGTGAATCTGAGGGCAGGGTGGAAGTTGGAGGCAAAGTTGATAAAATCGACGAGCTCGGTGTGGGTGCAGGAAACAGCCCCAATGCAGTCGTCAACGTAGAGGAGAAAGAGTTGGGGATCGTTACCGGTGTAGACTTGGAACATGGACTGTTCCACGTAGCCAACAAAGAGGCAGGCATAGCTGGGGCCCATGCGAGTGCCCGTGGCCACACCTTTCATCTGGAGAAAATGGGAGGAGCTGAAAGAGAAGTTGTTGAGGGTGAAAACCAGTTCTGCCAGACGGAGGAGGGTGGTGGTGGTGGTGGTGGAGGGGAACTGGTTGGGTCTGTTGTCCAGGAAGAAGCAGAGAGCCTTAAGGCCTTCCTGATGAAGGATGGAAGTGTACAGAGACTTGACGTCCATGGTGAAAATGAGGCAGTCAGGGCCAGGAAACTGGAAGTTGTTGAAGTGATGGAGAGCATGCGAAGTGTCACAGATGTAGGTGGGAAGGGACTGGACCAAGGTGGACAAAATGGAGTCGAGACATGAAGACACAAGTTCAGTGGGGCAGGAGCAGGCAGAAACAGTGGGCCTACCGGGGCAGTTAGGTTTGTGGATCTTGGGTAGGGGGTAGGAACAGGCAGTGTGGAGTAGGGGAACTATGAGGTTGGAGGCTGTAGAGGAGAGATCTCCAGGGGTGATGAGGTCGGTGATGGTGCAGGAGACAGTGGCCTGATGCTCCTTGGTGGGGTCCAGGTTGAGAGGTAAGTAAGGGGAGGTGCTCGAGAGTTGACGCCTGGCCTCGGCAGTGTAAAGGTCAGTCCGCCAGACTGCAACAGCACCTCCCTTATCTGCAGGTTTGATGGTAAGGTTAGGATTGGTACAGAGAGAGTGGAGGGCAGTGCGTTCAGAGGGGGTGAAGTTGGAATCGGGAGTGGTGAAGTCGAGATGGTTAATGTCCCGTTGGCAGATAGAGATGAAAAGGCCCAGAGCAGGCAGAAGGCCAGAGCGGGGGTGTCGAAAAGGAGGAGGAGGGCTTAAGGCAGAAGGGGTCATCAGTAGGGGGTATGTTCTGTGTGTTGTCTGAATCTACGTGCCTGTGGTTCTGCTGTGAGCAAGTTTTTCATTGTACCTGTACCTCACCGTACTTGTGCACTTGACAATAAACTTGACTTGATCCATTCAAACACAGCAAATTGAACTGTGATGTCTATGTGATTCACTGGCAGCTTTGGCATCTCTCTGCAAGGGCAGCAACCAGTACAGCAACACAGGAATAGGAAGAAGCCATTTCGTCCCGCGAAACTGTTCTTCCATCCAATTGCGACTCATCTGTGACCCAATTCCAATGCCACCTTTAGCCCATGATAACTCGGCCTTCAAAAGATCCACCAGTCTCAAATTTAAAATTAATGATTTACTGAGCATCAATTGTCTCAACTCCTGAAAAGCCTGACTCTAATTTACCGAAAATCTTTGCAAGCTTTTGAACCCTTACCCAACCAGTGGAAATAACTTCTCTAACTGCCCTGTCAGTTCCCCATCACATCTTATGATATAAACACTTTGATCTAGTCATTCCTTCACTTCATAGTTTCTGGGAATGCAACTCCAGTGATTTAAAGCTGGGAACAAGGGATCATTCTCTTAAATCCAGCCTGAGCTCCCTCAGGAACAGTGAATCCTCCTTTGATGTGGTGTCAGAATATCTCACACTGCTCCAGGTTACAACACAGTCACCATTCTGTCCCAGGTCGGGTGTTTTACAAAGAGGGAAGCTCACTGGTTCTCATGACTGGAATAATTTGCACACAGCTTCCACCTGGCTCCCTTAAAACGCTCGCTCCCTCATTCATTCTGGTTCTGAAAGTACCTGGCTTTCCATTTGAACTATCTGTCAAAGCAAGAGCTCTCATCAACCTGACCTTAGACAGATAGGTATTTATAGATGTTTATTTATTAGTCACATGTACATCGAAACACACAGTGGAATGCGTCTTTTTGTGTTACTGAAAATGTGCTGGGGGGCAGCCCGCAAGTGTCGCCATTCTTCCGGCACCAACGTAGCACGCCCACAGCTCCTAATCCACACATTTTTGGAATGTGGGAGGAAACTGGAGCACCCGAAGGAAACCCACGCAGGCACAGGGAGAACATACAAACTCCTAACAGACAGCAGCGGGAATTGAACCCGGGTTGCTGGCGCTGTAATAGCGTTAAGCTAACCGCTACACTGCCAGCCCTTGCGGTAAAGCACAGTTTGTTTCAAGAAAACAGACCAGCTGCAACACAGGAATACAAACTTTTTGTCGAACTCAGATGATGCAAAGTTTGCTTCCTTCTAAAACACCAGCCTACTGCCAAAACGGGCAAGTGAAAAGGATTGGAGAAACACAGGGTAGGAGGCCCTGCCCCTTTTATAACCAGCTACAATAACGTGTGCCCTGATGTCACAGACATGTCTACACACACAGTCCTTCACACTTGGGGAAAAAACTGTCTGTCCCTGCAGAAGGAGTCAAATATACATCCCTGCATGTACCACTGTGCCAGGAACATGGTGGGAGCCTCATTTCTTGGGACTCTCAAGGTAGTATAACGGTTAGCGTAACGTTATTACAGAGCCAGCAACCCGGGTTCAATTCCGGCCGCCGTCTGTAAGGAGTTTGTACGTTCTCCCCGTGTCTGCGTGGGTTTCCTCCGGGTGCTCCGGTTTCCTCCCACATTCCAAAGATGTACGGGTTAGGAAGTTGTGGGCGTGCTATGTTGGTGCCGGAAGCGTGGCGACACTTGCGGGCTGCCCCCAGAACACTCTACACAAAAGATGCATTTCACTGTGTGTTTTGATGTACATGACTAATAAAGACATCTTATCTTATCAAAGGACACAGAGCGTCTGGCAAAAAGAATACAAGGTAAGTAAAAGTGGATGCAGATTCAGGAAACACATTTCTGTGTTAGGAGAGTGTTGACACAAGTGATGCAGTTGCTGGAATCTGGAGACAAAATAAAACAAGCTGCTGGAGGAACTCTGTGGGTCAGGCAGCATCTGTGGAGGGACCATTCACCTGGACCGTAGCAGAAATGTGCACTGTCCACTTCCCTCCACAGCCGCTGCCCGACCCGCTGACTCCCTCCAGCAGCTCCTTCTTTGCGGAGGAAACCATGTGATTTGTCTTATTCTTTCCCACCTGGAGCTCCATCAGCCACAGTTGTCCCCACTTACTTAGTCCCTTCCTGACTCCCTCCATCCATACATGGTGCTGCAATGGGTAAAGTGTGTCCGATAATTCGATAACATGAGATCCAATGTGACACTGCTCCAACGGTTGTGTCCTGCTCCACACCATGCCTCGTGTCCTGCCCCACACCTTGCCTTGTGTCCTGCCCCACACCTTGCCTTGTGTCATGCCCCACACCTGCCCCGCACCTTGCCTTATGTCCTGCCCCACACCTTGCCTTGTGTCCTGCTCCATACCTTGCCTCGTGTCCTGTCCCACACCTGCCCCGCACCTTGCCTTGTGTCATGCCCCACACCTGCCCCACACCTTGCCTTGTGTCCTGCCCCACACCTGTCCCACACCTTGCCTTGTGTCCTGCCCCACACCTTGCCTTGTGTCCTGCCCTACACCTTGCCTTGTGTCCTGCCCCACACCTTGCCTTGTGTCCTGCCCCACACCTGCCCCGCACCTTGCCTTGTGTCCTGCCCCACACCTTGCCTTGTGTCCTGCCCCACACCTGTCCCGCACCTTGCCTTGTGTCCTGCCCTACACCTTGCCTTGTGTCCTGCCCCACACCTTGCCTTATGTCCTGCTCCACACTTTGCCTTGTGTCCTGCCCCACACTTTGCCTCTGCCCCACACTTTGCCTCTGTATTCCCTTTTCCTGCTAAAGCCAAAGATAACACCATTAGTAGTTTCAAGGTGAAAGTACACTTGTCTTGCCTCTCCTCCTGATATACAAACACCCCTTGTAGATCGGTTTCCGGGTTCTTTCTCTGAACTCCTTTCCGCACCCGTATCGGGGCAGTTGACACTACTGATTTAACCTGAGTACATCCTTAAGCCTAACCATCTCATTTCGTTGACCACCGCAACAAGATCAAGAGCTCTCACCATAGCTACCAATCCACTCTTAGAATCATGGAATCATACAGAGATACAGCATGGAAACAGGCCCTTCAGGCCACCATGTCCATGCTGAACTCATCACTGCCAGCAGTCAGGATGCTTTGGTATTAATATTTGGCTATGTTAAAAAATACCTCCCCTTTAAAGGCGATTAGCACTTGTTTCCTCATCCATCCGCTTTTGTTTCTTCATGTATGGAACCCACTCGGCTTAGATGTTGGGGGCTAGTGACTGTGGGGTGTGTGGTTGGTGAAAGGTGCGAGGCAGCTGGACCTACCTCACAATATCCAATGAGGCTGGACTTATACACTCTAACCTCGGTTAACGTGACACTGGGAGTCAGGGAGCAGGCTGCAGATCACACAGCTTACTATCTGAACAGAAAAGTGCGAAGAAGCTTTTCTCGGGGATGACTTTGTGACCTCTTGCCCCTTTACTCAATCACCACCATGTTGCTTTGCCAAGACCTTCGGATATGGCTGGTGGGGTACTGAGCACTGTCGTCATTTTAGCACTGGTACTACATGCCATTCTTACCCTTGCCACACTTAACGTGGTACAGGGGACATTGGTATTGATATTGGTTTATTATTGTCAGTTGTACCGAGGTACAGTGAAAAGCTTGTCTTCCAAACTGATCGTACAGATCAATTCATTACACAGTGCAGTTACATTGGGTTAGTATAGAGTGCATTGATGTAGTACAGGTAAAAACAATAACAGTACAGAGTAAGGTGTCACAGCTACAGAGAAAGTGCAGTGCAAATAGGTGCAAGGTCAGGTAGATCGTGAGGTCAGAGTCCATCTCATTGTATAAGGGAACCATTCAACAGTCTTATCACAGTGGGGTAGAAGCTGTCTTTAAGTCTGGTGGTACGTGCTCTCAGGCTCCTGTACCTTCTACTCAATGGAAGAGGAGAGAAGCCAGAATGTCCCGGGTGGGTGGGGTCTTTGATTATGTCCACTTCAGTTTCCCTCATTAGTGTTATTGAGCTTGCTGACGGAAATGGCGGAGTGAAGTTTGTAATTAGATGTCTCGCTGCTTTCAGGTTCCTGGAACAGACACTCGGCCCCGAGCTTTGTCACTGGAAGATGGAGAAAATGTTTTCAAGGCCTCCTTGAAAAGGTTCCACATCTCCACTGGGTCCTGTGAACCCTTGGCTGGACCACTCCAAGTGGAGCGGGAACAGTTGGGATGACATTACGGAACTGGTGTCTGTATATCTGGAACACACAGGAGGCCCAGCGTAAGCGGTGCCCTGCCTCACAAACTTGTGAGGCACGTGCCCCATCTGCGGGTCCCACACTAGCGGCATCATCCACCTTCAAGCCCACAAAAGCAGAGCAGAAGTAACCCATCATTGATCCTGAGGGGTCGCCTATGAAATAGAAAGCTTTCTGTAGATTACTTGAAGCTCCCTTTCCCTGCTTCCTCATTTTTATTTGTTCCATTTCTACCCGTCTTTGCAAGTGGTTTCGTTATTTCAGCTTTTGCAATTTCGCTGAGAATAGTCTGTGGTTTCAGGAGCAGATAATAAAAGAAGTGATATATTTATGATAACATAAAAATGGTACCAGGAAAATATAGAGAAAAACATGGTTTAAAAAAATTCATAAGAATACAAAAATGTAAAAATTTAAAAATGGCTTTGTAGACCAGGTCATTAATAAACCTATCTCTGGTTTTCAGTGCTATAATTTACATGGAGAAGGCTCCCACAAACAATCTGGCAGGATTTCTGAATTATCAATCTGAACATTGTTTTCCAAACCCACTCTGTCAATGAAGAGGGGGAGAACTAATTTAAACTGACTCCCTCATTAGAGTGCAGCTCCACTGGGGTGGGCCAGGAGGGTATCAATCAGGAGCCAGGCATTAAATGAATCACATTTGTGCAGCAAGGTCTTGGTTTCTGCCTCAACACCAGCCTAGAATTAGAATCAGATTATTGTATCAGGGTTATCACCTTACACTTACACATCAGCACTTACAACCTCTAAGGGTCCCTTGTATCCTTCTCTCTCTCCTTTGCCTCATACCTTATCCAAGCTCAATTTGTTCATGATACTCATCTCCTTCCCCTCCTCCTACAACCCCCACCCCCCACCCCCGTGTCCTGTTCCCACTAAATTTTTGTAAACTTTCCATTCTGGTTTGCATGCTAGCCGATATTGTCAGTGATTATCATCTTCTAGTTCTTTGAATGAGAGGCCAGATCATTGATGGTATTTACAGAGGAGGTAAGTAGATTTTTGAAAGATCAGTGAATTGAGGGCTATGAGGAAAGACACAAAACATAGAACATAGAACAGTACAGCACAGGAAGAGGTCCTTTGGCCCACAACGTCTGCACCGAACACGATGCAAAATTAAACTAAATCTCTGCTGTCTGCACGTGATCAACATCCCTCCATTCCCTGCATATTCATGTGTCATTCTAACAGCCTCTTAAACACCACTATTGTATCTGCTTCCCCCAATTCCCCTGGCAGCCCATTCCAGGCACCCACCACTCTCTGTTGTAAAAAACTTGCCCCGCACATCTCCTTTAAACTTTTTCCCTCTCACCTTAAATGCATGTCCTCTAGTATTAGACATTTCTACCCTGGAGAATAGATTCTGACTCCTTATCCTATCTCTGCCTTTCATAATCTTATAAACGTCTATTAGGTCTTCCCTAAGCATCCAACATTTCTCTGGAGAAAACAACCCCAGTTTGTCTAACCTCATAGCTCATACCCTCTAATCCAGGCAGCAGCCTGGTAAGTCTCTTCTGCAACCTCTCCAAAGCCTCCACATCCTCCCTGTAATGAGGAGACCAGAATTGCACACAACACTCAAAGTGCAGCCTAGCCGAAGTTTTATACAACTGCAATGTGACTTCCTGGCTCTGATACTCAATGCCCCGACCAATGAAGGCAAGATTTGGCAATGGAAGAAGAGATGAGGCCTGAGGCAGATCAGCCACGCTCATATTAAGGATCTGAGTGGCTTCCTCCTGCTCCGTTCCTTTATGTTCTAATGTTCAAGTCCAAGATCAAATTCAAGTTCATTGTCATAGGCATAAAATCACAGGGTATAAATGCCATGAAAATTAGCTTTTTACAGCAGCAGCACAGTGCATTACAGATATGACAAACATAAGTTGACATAAATTAACATAAATTATACTTACACAACAAAATAAACATAATGACGTCAATGCAAGATTAAGAGAGAGAGAAAAGAAATATAGTCCGAGATAGTGTCAGGGTTTTTCAGGTCGGTTCAAGAACCTGATGGCAGTGGGGAAGAAACTGTTGTTGAACCTTGAGGTGTGGGTCTTCAGGCTCCTGTACTTCCTGCCTGATGGCAGCACCGAGAAGAAGGCATGGCCTGGATGGTGGTGGGGTTCCTAATGTTCCAAAATTCCATAGACTTAAGAATGGTTCCCACAGATTGAAAAGTAGCAAATGTATCCCCATCAATTAAGAGAGAGAGAGATCAAACAGGAAACTGTGCAGCAGTGAGCAGAGGGAAAATACTGGGAGTCCATAATTAAAGAAGTGGGAACACAAAATAATAACAGAGTTGGGCAGAGTCAATGTGGATTTATGAAAGGTGGAGCAGTTTCAATGTTACATTTGGGATTTCAGAAGAGATTTGACAAGTACAGTCGAGAAGAGGGGGATGATACATTAGGGACATTTAAGAGACTCTTAGATAGCCACATGAATGATAGAATAATGGAGGGCTATGTGGGAGGGAAGGGTTAGATAGATATTAAAGTAGGATAAAATGTCAGCACAACATCGTGGGCTGAAGGGCCTGTACTGTTTTGTAATATTCTATGTTCTATGATTATGTAGCAGAGAGATAAAGGGGGACTCTGTAGGGTTGGTACCAGGCAGAGAAAGTCTGGAACCAGTTCAAACCAACCCGAACCATGAACTGCAGGGGAAGTTGAACTTCCATCAGGCAGAAGATACAAAAGCTTGAAAACACGCACCACCAGACTCATCGACAATAAAGATGAATTCTTGCCACAGAATCTGCCACGTCATGGCCCTTGCACCTTATTGTCTGCCTGCACTGCACTTTCTCTGGAACTGTAACACTTTATTCTGCACTCTGTTATTGCTTTTCCCTTGTACTACCTCAACGTACTGATGTTGTGAAATGATCCGTATGTATGGCTTGCAAAACTAAATTTTTCACTGTATTTTGGTACACATGATAATAACAATGAACCAATTCTAAACCAATTGTGACTATAAGTAGAACAGACCTACCTATGTTTTCTCTTAAATGACCTTATGCAGAGTTGCATCGAATTTTTCAGTGCATTAGCAGGCCATTTTAGCCACCTGGTGTCTGCTGATGCTAGCTCTCATGATGATCCTTTTCCTGCATTATGTAATACTAATTTTAAGATTATATTTGCTTCTTCTCCATTTCCTAGCAGAGGAAATGTTTTGCCCATGTGTCCTCTATGAATCAGTGACTGTGGGATCCATCAGTAAGCTGGAGGTGTTTGCATACAAATCACTCCCTGAAAATGAGTGATGTTTATGGGAAATAATCTACAATCAATTCATCTGGATGAAACAGCTTATTAGCGAACCCTTTCCACTTTCACATTGCGGGAAAGAAAGTGGATGATTTCCCTGAAGCTTCCTTTTGAAGAGGTGAGGGATGAGTCAGTGATGTGAAAGGCAAAGGTAATTCTCCAGAGAAAATCCCACAGGGTCAAGAGCCTGGGAAACATCTCAGCTTTTCTGATACACTCTGACGTTTCATTACAAAGTTGTTAGGCATGTCTTTAAATTCACTGTTGTTTTATTAAGACAGAGTAGGGCAAACAAAGAGTTCACAGTTAGCTCTTTCTCAGGTTGACTTTGCTTGGTAAAAGAAGTTTCCTGTACTTCAGCTTTTCTGTGTACAGGTATAATTTTTTTTAAACCAAATTTATTGATGGCTGAGCAGGCTGCATATATGAATAGAAAGTTGAAATAAGGAGACCTGGAGGGCCCAATCATTAATTTGCTCCATTTCATCTTGGTGAGCTTCAAGGATAGAGAAAATCAGTTGGGGACTTTCTAAAATAGCTCCCAATTGCAAAACAAGACAATAATATATGAACAATGATAGATTTAACTAGGATATGACCAAACATTACTGGAAGATGGTTAGTTTTTTGCATAAAAAGAACTTGTCTTTTTGCACTCCCATTTACAAACTGAGGATATGCCAAACAATTTTAAAACCAGCTGTGTGTTTTTGAGGTGTTGTTATGTAAGGAATATAGGGCAAGAAACTCTATCACTTAACACCTGCTTTCAAAGTGCAGAGCAGGTGAGTAATATAAGGCTGAATAGCATGCATCTTGCTTAATGGAAAATCCTTGCTGACACTGCAGATAACACTAAAATAGGTAGTGTCGTAGGCAGTGAAGATGTTCATCAGGATCTACAGAAGGATCGTGGTCAGCTGAGTAAGTGGGTCAAGGAGTGGCAAATGGAGTTTAATCTGGGTAAATCTGAGGTATTGCATTTTGGGATGACCGATGAAGGGAGGACTTTCACAGTGAACGGAAGGTCCCTGGGGCATGTTGTAGAACAGAGGGATCTGGGAGTACAAGTACATGTCTTCCTGAAAGTGGTGTCACAGGTAGACAGGGTGGTGAAGAAGGTGCCTAGCATCAGTCAGGGCTTTGAGTATAGAAACTTGGATGTTACGTTGCAGCTGTACAAGGTGTTGGTGAGGCCGCATTTGGAATATCGTGTTCAGTTTTGGTCACCCTACTATAGGAAAGATACCATTAAGCTGGAAAGAGTGTAGAGGAGATGGTTCCAGGACTTGAGGGACTGAGTTATAGAGAGAGGTTGAGCAGGCTGGGACTTTATTCATTGGAGCGTAGGAGAATGAGGGGTAATCTTAAAGAGGTGTATAAAATCAGGAGAGGCATAGATAGGTCCAATGCATACAGTTCTTTTTCCCAGGGTTGGGGAATCAAGAACCAGATGGCATGGGTTTAAGGTAAGATGGGAGAGATTTAATAGGAACCTGAGGGGCAACTTTTTCACCCAGAGTGTGGTCAGTTTATGGAATGAGCTGCCAGAGGAAGTGGTTGAGGCAGGTACATTAACAACATTTAACAGGTACTTGAACAGGTACATGGATAAGAGTTTTGAAGGGATATGGGCCAAACGCAGGCAAATGAGCTATCTTGGTCAGCATGGATCAGTTGGGTCAAAGGACCTGCTTCCATGCTGTATGAGTCTATAAATCTATGTTTTGCACATGAGTGAGATCACAGCACATATTGGTGACGTGGACAGGGGTCATGTTGTAAAGTAGTTAAGACGTAACCCAGAATCAAGATACTGCAGATGCCGAAAAGCTGAGATAAAAACGGATAAGGTCATTGGCTGGTGGGTTTGTCAAATGATTGAATAGGCCTGGCCTCTGTTCTTTAGAGTTCAGAAGAATGACGTCAATGAAATATATCATATTTTCAAGTGCTCAACAGGGTAGATATGGGTAGGATGTTTCATCGGTCTGAAGAGTTGAGGGCTTGGTTCAGAATCTCAAAATAAGGTGCAGGCCATTTCACTTCTATGAAATGAGGAGAAACTTCTTCCCTCAGAGGGTAGTGAATCTTTGGAACGCTACCCCAGGGGAGTGTCAGGGCTCAGTCATTAATTTCATTCAAAACTAAGAGTGATAGATTTCTGGATATTAGTGGATACAAGGGATATGGGGATAGTGCAGTAAAATGGCACTTGAGGCAGAAGTAGACAGAGTGGTGAAGCAGACATTTGACACACTGACCTTTATCAGTCAGGGCACTGAGTATAGGAGTGCGGACATTACGTTGCAGTAGTACAGGATGTTGGTGAGACCACACCTGGAGTACTGTGTACATTTTTGGGTACTCTTGTTATAGGAAGGACGTCATTAAGCTGGTAAAGATGATTTACCAGAATGTTGCCAGGACTCAAGGGCCTGAGTTATAGGGAGAGGCTGGGCAGGCTAGGACTTTATTCATTGGATCATAGGAGACTGAAGGGTGATCTAATAGAGGCATATAAAATCACAAGGGGCAGGGATAGGGTGAATGCACACAGTCTTTTTCCCAAGGTTGGGGAATCAAAACATAGAGGACATAGGTTTAAGATGAGAGGGGAAAGATTTAAAAGGAACCTGAGGGGTAACATCTTCACCCAGAGGGTGGTCAGTATATGGACCGAGCTGCCAGAGGAAGTGGTTGAGGCAGGTACATTAACAATGTTTAAAAGACACGTGAACAGGTACATGGATAGGAAAGGTTTAGAGGGATATGGGCCAAATGTGGGCAAATGGGACTGGCTTAGATGGGCATCTTGGTCGGCATGGACTTGTTGAGCTGAAGGGCCTGTTTCCGTGGCCTACTGCTGCCCCCATTTCTTATATTTCTAATGTCTTTCTGGTCTAGTAGCTGCAAGTGAGTGTGGGCTTTGTGAGCGAACTTGCGTGAGGTTGGAGCATTAGTGAGTGTGAACGTGAAGCAGTGCTGGTGTTGTGAGGTAGGTTGACTGTGGTTCTTCTCACCCTGAGTGAGGCAATTGACTCTCATCTGCACTGGGAGCAGGCCTCTAGAGCCTCACCTTTAATCATTGAAGTGGTCGGACACAGAGGGACATAGCCTGAAGGGTTATTATATAATATCATATTATATTGTAATAGCATAGTGCAAGACCAGAATATATTTCTAGCCAATCAAATAAGTCAGACCTGGTCCATGCAACAGAGTATGAGAAAAGGGATGCCAGAAGATTCCCATGAGGAATGTGGAATTGGAGATAGCTGTCCATATCCTAGTACCATCACCATGGTAACGAAAGCCTCAGCTGAACATAAGGAATACTTAAGGTCAGGGGACTGTCAGATTCTGACCGCAGGGAGAAATCTGTAAGACTGAGATGGTCACGCAAGGACAGTGATGTCAGAAGTGATTGATCATGTACTTTCTAATGCTGCGTTGGTCAAGAAGTGATAGCTGAAAACTTATGTGTTGGTGGAGATGTTTTATCTTGCCTAAAGTGTTGTGCTTGGTGCAGTTGGTGAGAGAATGTGTGGACAGCACTGGTAAAGGTGATTGGGTGTCTCACCGACCTTAAGGTAAAAGATTGGCAGCATGATTAGGTTTCTGTCTGACCAGCGAATGGATTCTCACATCCCAAAACCCCACGATCTTTATCATCAGCTGCTTGGACTGCCATCATCTTGGTGCCGGGGAATTCTCCTGGAATAAAGAACCTCCCTGAAGCTCTCCATAACTTCTATCAGGATACTGGCTCAAGGCCACTGCTCAGGCCGGGGAACATGCAATGGTCCTCAAGTGGTGTGAATTCACGATTAGCTCCTCTTCCAGAGCTAGAGCACTGATGCCAATACCGCTGCCTCTGGTCTCAGAGGTGCCCGCTGCTGGTAAACGGCAAAGCCAACGGGAGCATCAAACCACCATGCATTCTAAAGAGGGAGCAGCCTTCTTACAGCCCCAGGACAGCCAGGCATGTTTCCATTGGGTAGTACTGTCCCAGTGCCTGTTCCTTAGGGTGAGAATTTTGCCCTTGACTTCAACAGACTGGCTGCTGCCCTCACAGACTTCATCAGAAAGTGTATAGAGGACCATGTACCAAAGCAGTCAATCCTAGTGTTCCCCACCGGGAAACCATGGATGAACCGAGAGATCCACTCCCGACTGAAGTCCAGGACTGCGGCATTCAAATCGGGTGACCCTGACCTATACAGGAAATCGAGGTACGGCCTTCGTAAAGGGATGCCAAGAGACAATAACCAGATCAAACCAGAGTCCCAGACCAGCCGTCATTTGCGGCACGGCTTGCATGCTACAACGGGCGACAAAACAAAGTCGTGCAGCATCGCCGACAACAGCACATGCCTTCCCAATGAGCTCAATGCATTCTATGCAAGTGTTGAAGAGAAAGTCAATGAACTGACACCACCTGCCCCGACAGTCTCCGACAGACCTGTCCCCACATTCAACGTTCCAGATTCAGGTCAGACTTCCTGAGAGTGAACCCGTGGAAAGCGACCGGCCTGGATGGAGTCTGTGTCCTCAGAGGATCAGCTGGCGGGAGTATTCGCAGACACCATTAACCTCTCCCTACTCCAATCTGAGGCTCCCTAAGAAGACTACTATAATCCCGGTGCCAAAGAAAAACAAGGAAACATGCCTTAATGACTAACGCCTGGTGGCTCTGACATCCACCATCATGAAGTGCTTCGAGGGGCTGGTCATGGCACACATTAACTCCAGCCTCCCAGACAACCTCGACACACTGCAATTCGTTTACCGCTGAAGCAGGTCCACGGCGATCTCTCTGGCACTACGTTCATCTCTGGAACATCTGGATAACAAAGGCACCCACATCAGACTCCATTTATTGACTACAGCGCTGCCATCAATACCATAATACCTAACAAATTCATCTCCAAACTCCTAGACCTAGGACTCGGCACCTCCCTCTGCAACTGGATCCTTGACTTCCTGACCAACAGACCACAATCAGTGAGGATAGGCAGCAACACCTCTGCCACAATTATCCTCGGCACTGTTGCCCTGCAAGGCTGCGTCCTCAGCCCCCTGCTTTGCTCCCTATACACTAACGACTGTGTGGCCAGATTCTGCTCCAACTCCATCTACAATTTGCAGATGACACCACCAAAGTGGACTGAATCTCAAACAACAATGAGTCGGGGTACAAGAAGGAGATAGAGAGCCTAGTGTTGTGGTGTCATGACAACAACCTTTCCCTCAATGTCAGCGAAACAAAAGTTCTAGTCATTGACTTCAGGAAGGGGGCAAAGTACATCCCCCTGTCTGTATCAATGGTGCTGAGGTGGAGATGGTTGAGAGCTTCAAGTTCCTAGGTGTAAACATCACCAGTAATTTGACCTGGTCCAACCACATAGACGCCCTGAATACTCGGCCGTCTTGTGGCTGTGAAGTAGTTTGTAATCTTCGTTTAGTGAAAGCTGCTGTATAAATGTGAGCTTTCATTTGGCATTTTGTCCTGTTTCTCACTCTCCTTTCCCTGTAGACCTCATAACACGCAATCGTGCCACTGATCCACTGCCCCTCCCACCTCCGCCTCCTCCTTCCTGCACTGCCCAGTGGGGCTCTTCCTCCTCTTCCCAGCAGCCTCGTGAACCACAGGTGGCTAAGCATGAATTATGAAAAGTTCAGTGAAGATCAAGAGAAGACGTCCCATTGCAATGCAGTGATAAATTACTTAGAGCTCACCTGAGAGGGAAACATGAAGCAAAAAACATGAGCGCCCAGTTCCCAGAAGGTTTCAACAGAAAGGGAGAGAGAGAGCGAGAGAGAAAGAGAGAGAGAGAGAGAGCACAGTTCCACCACGGCATACACTAATCGTTCAGTAAAATGATGGATCACTGAGCAGGGTCAACACGCATTTTCTGTATGTGTCCTGGTGGATGAAGATTGAAAGCTGTTGCTGACAACAAAGCTTTATGTACTACAGCAGCAGAAACAACTGTACAAGGTTCCTCCAATGTAGTACAACATTTCCATAATGTAATCCATAATATTAATGGAACTGTCCACCATGCACAGTCAGACACTCCCAACCATACACATCTAGTTTCTTTACTATTTCAGCAAAGCAGCATCTTTGAAGGACTGACATCGCTCTCAGATGGAAAATGGCATTGGATCGGAAATTGTCCAACTGGATTTGACAACCTTTGCCCGTTAACTCTGGCACCATTCGCTCCATCCTGTCAGGCATCTAATCGCCCCCCTGACTGCAGACAGTAGTTCAGTTTGCAGGTTCTCCCTGTGTAAGTGCCATGTCCAAGCTGGAAGGTTAATTGGATACTGCAAATTTACACGAGTGTGCAAGTGAGTGGCAGAATCTGGGGAGAGTGGATGGGAATGTGCAGAGAACAAAATGCGATTAGTGTAGAATTAGTGTAAACGGGCGCTTAATGGTCAGCACAGGTTTGGTGGACTGAAGAGCCTGCTTTCATGTTGTTTGACTGGAACACAACCAAGTGAGTCACTTAAATGGACATCACCAGATGGCAATAAATCCTATTGTAAACTTTGCAGCATTTTCAGGAATTTTAGTTTTCTCTCTGAGCAGTGTTAGTAGGTTTGCTCACCATTGGCAGCACCACAGATTACACTACCCCTCTCGATCCATGTCGTCCCTTGCCAGCCGGAATCATTGGCCCACGAGCAGGAGCAGAAAGGTTAATTACATTCACTGTCCTCAGATTGCTAAATCCACCGTGGGAGCCTGACTATAATCCGTGCTGAGCTCAGATAGCTTAGTGCTGTCAAAATCCGAGACATGAAGGCTCTCTGGTCTTTGTTGGGATACCAGATGCTCCCTTTATCCTTACAGTCATCAAGGAACCAGAATAATCCCTTAACATTTCATGCTACAGAGCCTTCTAGTTCAGACTTGATAATTGTAACTGTAACACTACACTGGAACAACATTTTACAGTGGTTTCTGCTGCTGTAGTGCATAAAGCCTTGAAGCCTTCTACTTCAGACCTGCTCAAGGTGCTGCTTATTGTTAAAATTTTACTTCCATGCAAGTTGAATGTGGATTTCAGTTGCTTCCAAAATTCCAGAAAATACCGCAACATTTGTGGTAGGATTTATTGCCATCTGGTGATGTCCCTTTAAATGACTCACCTGGTTGCATTCCAGTCAGACAACACGAAAGTAGGCCTTTCAGCCCACCAAACTTGTGCTGACTATCAAGTACCTGTTTACACTAATTCTACACGAATCCCATTTTGTTCTCTGCACATTCCCACCTACTCTCCCCGGATTCTGCCACTCACCTGCACACTCACGTAAATTTGTAGTAGCCAATTAACCTTCCAGCCTTCACACCTTTGGGATGTGGGAGAAAACAGAAACACCCAGGGGAAGCCACGCAGTCACTGGGAGAAGATGCAAACTCCGCACGGACAGGACCCGATGTCGGGATTGAACACATGATGTCGGAGCTGAGGGGCAGCAGCTCTACCAGCTGAGCCACTGAGTCTGACTCCAAGATTCTTGAACAGAAGGACTTATCAGCTGGACCAGAAAATAAGCAAAGACCCTGTGTACAATTCTCAGACAGATAGAAAAGATCCCAAGGCATCACATTCAAAAGATCCCTCAAATACTACAGAGCATAGGTGAGGGGGGGGGGGGGAAGCTTGCTGACGAGGCAAGTTTTTACACAGAAAGCAGTAGATGGAAGCAGATGAGATAGTGACATTTAAGAGGCACTTTGGCACATGAACAGGCAGGGAATGGAGGGACGGAGACCATACCCAGGCAGATGGGATTAGTTTGGATGGGCGTCATGGTGTGCAGTTCTGGTCACCTAACTATAGGAAGGATATCAGTAATATTGAAAGAGTGCAGAGGAGATTTACTAGAATGTTGCCGGGTCTTCAGGAGTTGAGTTACAGGGAAAGATTGAACAGGTTAGGACTTTATTCCTTGGAGCGTGGAAGAATGAGGGGAGATTTGACAAAATTGTGAGGGGTATAGACAGAGTAAATGCGAGTAGGGTCTTTCCACCTAGATTAGGAGAGATAAGTACGAGAGGACATGGCTTTAGGGTGAAAGGGGAAAGGTTTAGGGGGAACTTCTGCACTCAGAGAGTGGTGGGAGTGTGGAACGAGCTGCCGTCTGATGTGGTAAATGCGGGCTCACTCTTAAGTTTTAAGAATAAATTGGATAGATACATAGACGGGAGAGGTCTGGAGGGTTATGGACTGGGTGCAGGTCAATGGGACTAGCGGAATAAAGTTTCGGCACAGACTAGAAGGGCCAAATGGCCTGTTTTCTGTGCTGTAGTGTTCAATGGTCGGCACAGACATTGTGCGCTGAAGGTCCTGTTCTTGCGCTGTCCTATCCCCGATCTCTCATCAAATACCCGCCCATCAAACCACTGAAAACAGATCCTCTGATCATAAATCCTGCTGCTGTCGACGTGAGCTTTCTGTGTTGAAATGCGTTGCCATGTTTCTGAGTTTGACTACACTTCAGAAGTATTTCATTGTATGGTGCTTCAGCAGGTCCAAAGGTATTGAAAGGTTACATACGAAGAATCGCATGGCTTATTCTGATAATAATTCATGCATTTATGAAATATTAATTTGTGAACACCTCTATCACAAAATATCACACAATGTAATTTTACACCAACATAATTCACAGAGAAAATTAAACCAATTTTTCTCTTGTATGTTTCGTCAGACTTTCAGAGTTGAAATCAGATTGGGAATGTTTCCAAGTTTCTTTCACCATCTGAAGTCCAGCTTCTTCCCCAAGCCAATTAAAATTCAGCACACCTTACTCCTGCCTGTTCTTTATGTTACAATAAACCCACAGGTTCTTATCCTGCTCTGTTCACTCAATACTCAGCTATAATTATTTATGGTAAATGGCGGTGGGATGGCATTTTAAATGAGTGAAGCAGTATTGCCTCAAAATCGGATTTCGCCTTTACTTAGTGCAGTGAACATGTACTGTATATCGCTTTGACACCCAATCAGACCAAAACCATTAAAATTGATTATAACTGTGTTTGAAACAGTGCACTGATGACTTAGATCCAGAATCATGCACTGAAACCGAACATTGCAACTGAACATAGCTTCAGACACCTGGTATGCACCAATCTAAGGAGAGTGTTGGCTCTTAAAGGCACACTCCCCATGGCAGGAACACACAAAATGCATGGAGGGGAGATGGGACAGGGAGAGGTAGAGAGCCCGTATGTTTATTTTTATATATAATGCAAACTTTATTTGCTAAAAGCACTACAAAAGGACATCCAGTGCCAAAAATACTACAACTAATACAGAAAGTAGAAGAAAAACAATTCAAGGTACTGAACTACAGCAATAACGCTAACGATCAACCGCTAAATGCACACGCAACACTTCAGGTAAGGATCGCATTTTCACCGCCCACAACACGCGATCCCCTGAGGGGCCCACGGATCGCGGGATTCACCCAGGGTGCCCACGGAAGCCCGTGCGTTGATTGAAAGTATAAGTGAGGTCAATGGCAGGAAGGAGATCCTTTGCACCGAGGGACCAGGAAACTAGCCGGGTGGACCATGGGAAGAAGCTGGTAGGAGCTGGTACTTGAATCGTCTAGGCACAGAAGGCCATGGGCCAAGTTCTGGAAGATGAGATTAATACAGATAGGTGTCCACTGCTCAGTGTGGACATGGTGAGCTGTTTCCATGCCGTATGACTCGATGACAATCAAATGCACAGGCCATGTTGACTATCCTCGGTCAGCCTTTCCAGATGTTTGCAAATCCTAAGATTGTCTCCTGCTGCAGAAGAGGTCCAGATATTTAGGATGAAAGAAGTCCTTAGGGACGTATGAATTCAGTCAATGGCTGCCTGCACTCTTGGGAAGCCAGCACTGGTGGCAACTCCCAGAGCCTGAGGTGTAGACTGCTCCTCAATGAAACTAAAGTAGGTGAATCAATACAAGGTAGGAATCTGCATAGCTTGTTGGAAAGACTACATGGAGAGGGCTGAGGATCGAGGTGAACTTGATTTCCATGGAGACACAGTCCAAGCTGAAGGCCTTCTCTGGAATGTCACATATCCCTTGGAAAATCTGAGCTTGTGAATTGATTTTCTGTCAGAAAGGTCCAGATTTGTTGTGGTGTCTGTGAACTCCCTGGTAGAAGATATCTTTTTCTAATGGAGAAGTCTTTGCCTCCTGCCCCAGATCCTGAAGAGCTGGCCATGCCCATAATTACGTCTCCAGTGAAGAACTGATCAGGGAGAAGAAGGGAGCGTACATTAGGTATAGAAAATGGTTACCTAACAAGTCACTTGAGGTTTATAGGGGATATAGAACATAGAACAGTGCAGCACAGTACTGGCCCTTTGGTCCACGATGTTGTGTAGACCTATATAAACACCTGCTCCCCAATCAATCTTACCCTTCCCTCCTACACAGCCCATAACCCTCCATTTTTCTGACTTCCATGTACCTATCTAAGAGTCTTTTAAAATGTCCCTATTGTATCGGCCTTTAGCACCACCCCCGGCAGTGTGTTCCAGGCACCCACCACTCTCTGTATAAAAAACCTACCTCTGACATCTCCTCTGAACTTTCCTCCTCTGACCTTAAACAGACATGCTCTGGTAGTGGCCACTTCCTCCCTGGGGAAAAGGTGCTAGCTGTCCACTCTATCTATGCCCCTCATAATCTTATACACACCTATCGTCAAGTATAGGAGAAAATAAATAAATTAGGAAGGCAAAATGGGACCATTGACAGGTAGGATTAAGGAGAATCCCCCTAAAACCTTTTATATTAGAAGCAAGAGGGTGGCCTAGGAAGGAATAGGTTCCCTCAGGGTGCAGAGAGGTAATTCTACGTGTGGATTGTTTGGATATATGAGCCTACGCAAATACTTCTCATCAATAGGGATGAGAAGTATTTATCCCTAGGGAGGAGGAAGATGGAACGTTAAGGGAGGGGTATGTTGATATTCTGAAGCACGTTGTAACAGGAAGGAGGAAGTGCCAGAAATATTGGAGGCCATTGGAGTGGATAAATCCCCAGGGCCAGATGGGATCTATGCCAGGATGCTAAGGGAAGCAGGGGTGGACCTCTAAGCAAATGGTGCTGGAGCGTGGCAACTTGTTGCAAGCTGCTCTCTGCAGATCTACTCATTACTTTTACTATAATCGTTCTACTCATTTAAATTTAAATTCCATGTCACTAAGTATATGACCTTGCACCTTATTGTCTACCTGCAATGCATTTCCCTGTAGCTGTGACATTTTACTGTCTTCTGTTGTTGTTTTTACCCTGTACTACCTCAATGCACTGTGTAAATGAATTGATCTGTATGAATGGTATGCAAGACAAGTTTTTCACTGTAGCTCGGTACCAGTGACAATAATAAACCAATACCAATAGATTGCTGGGGCTTTCGTTTCCACCTTTGTTAGTGATGGGTGAGGTACCAGGAGGATAGTTAATGTTGTTCCCTTGTTCAAAAAAGGACAGAGTGGATATGATGAGCTTTACATCAGTGTCAGGGAGGTTGTTGGAAAAGGTTCTGAGGGACATGATTAACGTTCGCTTGGAAAAGCAGGGATGAATTCAGAAAAGTCAGAATGGCTTTGCAGTGGAGATCATGCCTCACAAATCTGACTGAGTTCTTTCGAGGAGCCAACCAAGACTGATGAAGAGAAACAAAGGACTACAGAGTCTGGAATCTGGATGAAAAACTCGATGACGCCGGAGGAACTCAGCAGGCCGGGCAGCACCCATGGAGAAAAGCAGGCGGTCAACGTTTCGGGTCAGGACCCTTCTTCAGGACTGAAGATAGGAAAAGGGGAAGCCCGATATATGGGAGGGAACAGCAGAGCAGTGATAGGTGGACAGAAGAGGGGAGGCGGGGTGCCTGAGTGGAGCAAACGGTCGAGGAGCCGGAGAGCAGAGGAGATCACAGAGGGGGAGCAATGAGAGAGGGACTCACGAAACTCCCGTGGAAGAGAAGAAAACTTCTTCAAAGTGGGCATCCTTGAAGAGACTTCGCAGTGGAGCGGTAATACTGGATTGATGAAGGCAGGGTGGTAGGTGCTGCTAACATGGACTTTAATAAGGCTTTTGACAAGGTCCCGCACAGCAGGTTGCTTCAGAAGGTTAAGGGACATGGGACGCGAGGCAGGTTGGCAAACTGGCTCCAAAATTGTCAGGGAGATAGGAGGCAGAGGGTAGTGGTGGATGGGTCCTTTACTGACCGTGGTGCACTACAGAGATCGGTGCTGGGACCTTTGTTGTTTGCAGTATGTATAAATGACTTGGCTGAGAATGTAGGGCGTATGATTAGTGAGTCTGCAGGCAGCAAGAATTGGTGAAGTCGTAGATAGTGAAGAAGGTTGTTTAAAGATGCAGTGGGACATAAGATGGAATTCAATCCAGAAAGTGTGAGGTAATGCACTTTGGGAGGTTCAAATTATGGCAGGTTACATAGAGTAAATGGCAGAAACATTGATCCACATAGAGAGCTTGGGGCAGAAGTCCCTAGCTCCCTGAAAGTGGCAACACAGGTGGATAGGATAGCGAAGAAGGCATTTGGTGTGCTTGCCGAAGCATTGGGTATAAGAGTTGGGACATCACGTTACAGTTGTACAAAACATTGGTTAGACAACACTTGGAGCATTGTGTATGGTTCTGGGCCACCACACTACAGGAAGGATGTGGCAACGATATAGAGCGTGCAGAAGAGATTCACCAGGATGTTGCCTGGAATGGAGGGCTGTCGTTATATGAAGAGGTTGGACAGACTGGCATTATTCTCACTGGAACATGGGAAGCTGACGGGTGACATTTTAGAGGTTTATAAAATTATGAGAGGCACAGATAGGAAAGATATTCAGAACCTTTTCCCTGTCAGGGAGTCCAGAACTAGAGGGGACAGGTTGAAGGTGAGAGGGGAGAAATTTAAGGAATATCTGAGGGGCAAATTTTTCACACAGAAGGTGGGGAATATCTGGAACAGGCTGCCAGAGGAGGTGGTGGAGGCAGATACAGTTACAATGTTTAAATATCATTTAGATTATTTAGATAGGATGGGTGCAGAGGGATATGGGCCTGTTGCAGGCAAATAGGATTAGCTTAGATAGACATTACAGTCGGCATGGACAAGGTGTGTCAAAGGGCCCATTTCTATGCTATATGATTCTATGGTTCTATAATTCAATGATTGCAGTCAACAGTGAAGCTACTGAGACACGGAACAAGTATCTCAGCAGCTAAGTGGTGAGGAAAAAGGTTCTCTGTTGGAGTAAGCACAGTCTGTGGATTTTGGGAGGTGTTTGAGTACGATGTTTGTTTACGGTTCTGGGCCGCCACACTACAGGAAGGATGTGGCAGTGATAGTGCGGAAGAGATTCACCAGGACGTCGTCTCAAGGCCTTGTCTACAGTTCCCCAGTGGCCTCATAAAATCTCCCAGTGTCAGTGCAGTCAATCTTTAAATCAATATTCATGCAAGCAAGTCCTTTAATTTTCTCCTGGATGGACTATAACCGTTCAAAGGTTGCAGATTGGACTGAGAGACTCCAGCATCCATGCAGGTGAGAAATAGTGACCAGTGATTTCATTAGGTGTGTGTCTGATCGACACCAGGAAAATATAAGGAAAATCAAGCCTGAGACAATTTCTTGATGACATGACTTCAATTGGAAATTCTTGCCAGCTCAATCGAACACATTGCTTTTACGGACGAACAATGTGCTGGAGGAAGTCAGAGGGTCATGCAACATCTGTGGCAGGACCGGTCCTGATGCAAGGTTTCAACCCAAAACGTTAACAATTCCTTTCCTCCTACAGATCACAAGACAAGGGAGCAGAAGTAGGCCATTTGGCCCATCGAGTCTGCTCCAAAGAAGCGGGGGAAAAGAAAAAAGAAATGAGAAATGGGGGGGGGGGGGGGGTTGGTGGAGTCTGCTCCATGAGCAAAAAAAAAACTATTCTAACCCCAATTTCTGGCCTTATCCCCATATCCCTTGATGCCTTGACTAATTAGATATCTATCTCCTTCTTAAACGTCTCCAGTGTTCTGGCCTCCACTGCTGTACATGGCAAGGAATTCCATAAATTCACTACCCTGGCAAAAGAAATTTCTCCTCATCTGTTTTAAACCTGCACCCTCTAATTCTAAGACTGTGCCCTCTGGTCCTGGACGCATCCAACAAGGGAAACAGCTTGGCCACATCTACTCTGTCCAGTCCTTTCAACATTTTAAATGTTTCTATGAGGGCCCCTCTCATTCTTCTGTACTCCACTGAGTACAGTCCAAGAGCCGACAAACGCTCATCATATGTAAGCCCTTTCATTCTAGGAATCATCCTCGTAAATCTCCTCTGAACCCTCTCCAACATCAGCACATCCTTCCTAAGATATGGGGCCCAAAATTGTACACAGTATTCCAAATGAGGCCTCACTAGTGCCCCATAGAGCCTCATCAACACTTCCTTACTTTTATACATTATACCTCTCGAAATGAATGCCAACATAGCATTCGCTCTCCTTACCACCGATCCGACCTGGTGGTTAACCTTTAGGGTATCCTGCACGAGTACCCACAAGTCCCTTTGTACTTCTGTACTTTGAATTTTCTTCCCTTCTAGATAATAATCTGCCCATTTATTTCTGTTTCCAAAGTGTACAACTGCACATTTCTCAACATTGAATCTCATCTGCCATTTCCTTGCCCATTCTCCTAAACTGTCTAGGTCTCTGCGCAACCTTCCTGTCTCCTCAATACTCCCTACTCCTCCACCTATCTTGGTGTCATCTGCAAACTTAGCCACAAAACCATTTACTCCATCATCCAAATCGTTTATGTACAGGGTAAAAAGAAGCGGCCCCAACACCGACCCCTGCGGAACACCACTAGTAACCGGTAACCAACCAGAACAGGATCCTTTTATTCCCACCCTTTGCTTTCTGCCAACCAGCCAATGCTCCACCCATTCCAACATCCTACCTGTAATTCCATGAGCTCTCATCTTATCAATCAGTCTCTTGTGAGGCACCTTGTTGAAGGCCTTTTGAAAGTCTAAATACACAACATCTACCGCCTCTCCCTTATCCACCCTACCTGAGATTTCTTCAAAAAACTCCAATAGGTTGGTCAGGCAGGATCTTCCCTTCACAAAACCATTTTGGCTTGGACCTATCTTGCCTTGCACCTCTAGGTATTCCATAACATCATCCTTGAGGATCGATTCTAATAACTTTCCCGCCACCGACATCAGACTAATAGATCTGTAATTTCCCTTATGCTGCCTCCCACCTTTCTTATACAGGGGGACTACATTTGCGACCCTCCAGTCCTCCAGAACCATGCCAGAGTCTACCAATTCCTGGAAAATTATCACCAATGCCTCAGCTATCTCTAAAGCCACCTCTTTCGGAACCCAGGGATGCACCTCATCCAGTCCAGGAGACTTATCAGTCTTTAGTCCATTTAGCTTTCCTAGCACCTTCTCTCTAGTAATCTTAACTGAACTCAGTTCCATTTCCTGAGACCACTGACTATCCGGTATATTGCTGATGCCCTCCACAGTGAAGACCAATGCAAAATACTCATTTAGTTCCTCTGCCATCTCTTTATCATCCATTATAATCTCTCCTGCACTATCAATTGGTCCTATATCAACCCAAGTCTGTCTTTTACTCCTTATATATTTTAAAAACTCTTAGTATCCTTTTGAATGTTATCTGCCAACTTCCTTTCATAATTCATCTTTTCTTTCCCAATGACCTTCTTAGTTTCTTTTTGTAGGTTTTTAAAAGTTTCCCAGTCTTCTGTTTTCCCACTAATTTTTGCTTCCTTGTACGCCTTCCCTTTTGCTCTTATTTTAGCCTTCACCTCTCTCGTTATCCACATTAGTGCCTTTTTTTCCATTCAAAACCTTTTTTCCTGGAATATATCTATCCTGTATTTTCCTTATTTCTTGTAGAAATTCCATCCATTTCTGCTCTGCCGTCCCTCCAGCCAGCTTACTCTCCCAATCAATTTGGGCCAGTTCCTCTCTCATACCGCTGTAATTTCCTTTGTTCCACTGAAATATCGATACACCCGCTATCAGCTTCTCCTTCTCAAATTTGAAACTGAACACAATCATATTGTGATCACTAGTTCCTAATGGTTCCTTTACCTTTAGTTCCCTAATTACCTCCGGTTTGTTACATAGCACCCAATCCAAAACAGCCGATACCCTGGTGGGCTCATCAAGTTGCTCCAAAAAGCCATCCCGTAGACATGCCACAAACTCACTCTCCTGAGTTCTACTGCCTTGCTGGATTTCCCAGTCGACCTTCATGTTAAAATCCCCCATAATTATCTTAACGTTGTCCCTCTGACACACTTTCTATTTCTAACTGCAACTCATAGTCCACTTCCTGACTGCTATTAGGGGGCCTATATATGACTGTTACTATTGTCCTTTTACCCTTGCTATTTCTTAGCTCCACCCATAAGGATTCCACTTCTTCTGACCCAATGTCCTTCCTTTCTATTGATTTTATATCATTACTAACCATCATGGCCACACCACCCCCTCCGCCTACCCGCCTATCCTTCCTATACACTTTGTACCCTTGGACATTCAGTTCCCAATCACATCCGTCATAAAGCTATGACTCGGTGATTGCCACAATGTTGTATTTATTAACCTGTAGCTGTGCCACTAGGTCATCCACTTTATTCCTAATGCTATGTGCATTTAAATGTAGTACATTTAGTCCAGTATCTGCTATTGATTTTGTTGTACTTCTATTGTTCAAATTATCCTGACTTTTCACCTGCCTGTCCTTCTTACCATCCTCACTACACACTATCATGGACTTGTTTCTATATACCTCATCCTCTATCCTTACATCTTGTATCCTGACATCCTGATTTGTTGTACTTCTATTGTTCAGCAAATTATCCTGACTTCTCACCTGCCTGTCCTTCTTGCCATCCTCACTGCACACTGTCTTGGACTCGTTTCTATAAACTTCCTCCCTTACCCTAACATCCTAGTTTCCACCCCCCTGCCAGATTAGTTTAAACCCTCCCCAACAACTAAATTAAACATTCCCGCCAGGATATTGGAGTTTAGGTGCAACCCATCCTTAGTGAATAGGTCATGCCTCCCCCCAAAAAGGTCCCAATGATCCAGAAATCTGAAGCCCTGCCCCCTGCACCAATCACTCAGCCATGCATTCATCTGCCAGATCTTTCTATTCTTACTACCGTTGGCACATGGCACAGGTAGTAATCCTGAAATTACCACAGAGGTCCTACTTCTCAACTTTCTTCCTAACTCCTCGTAATCCTCCTTCAGGACCTCTTCTCTTTTTCTACCTATGTCATTGGTACCTACATGTACCAAGACTTCTGGTTGATCACCCTCTCCCCTCAGAATATTCTGGACCAGTCCGTGACATCCCATACCTCGGCACCAGGGAGGCAACACACCATCTGGGATTCATTGTCAGGTTCACGGAATCGGTTATCCTTTCCCCTCACTATAGAATCCCCAATAACCACTGCATTACTCTTTCCCCGCTGGACCACAGCATCAGGTACGGTGCCAAGGTCCCGGTTGCCGTGGTCTTCCTCTGTCGGGTCATCCTCTCCAACGGAATCTAAAATGAGATACCGATTTGAGGGGGACGGCCACAGAGGTACTCTCTACAAATTCTTTATAACTTCTGTCTATTTCCTGCTCGCTTTCCCTAATCAGCCGAAGGTCGAGCAGCTGCTCCAGACTCTCAACACATTCCTTGAGGAGCCACATCTAGGTGCACTTTGTGCAGATGTAGTCATCGGGGAGGCTGGTAGTCTCCCAGGATCCCCACATCTGACACTCCAAACATAAGACTATAAGACTAATCCCAGATGCATACTGCTATAGCACTGTCCAATACTATACTACTGAGATAAATAAACTAATAACTTACCCCCTCTCTATAAATCTCGCCTCTTACCCGGTCTTGCCAAAGCCCGTTGAGCCAAAGCCCAAACCACTCTGCTCCCTCTCACTAAGCTGCCCGCTCCGACGCTGCCCGCTGGATATGGCAGTCTTCTGTTTAAGTCGCCCACGCGCTTCCGAGTGATGTCACACGCCTGCGCAGTCACTCGCTGCTATCCCAAATGGAAAAAAAAGCTCCTCATTAATTTCTGGCACTCTCTGCTCTCTCGCCGCTCAACCTGCTGAGCTCCTCCCGCGCCTCGTGCGTTGCCCAAGGTTCTGCAGTTTCTTGTGTCTCCATTGTTTTTCTGGGTGACTTGTGAGTTAAAGAAAACAAACATTTAATGGATCTGATTGCTGGCCAACTCACTTCTGATTTAATATAATTTAACCCTGTAGGATGTAAAGTTAAAATTATGAAATCTGATGAATTGCAGAAATGATTCTCTATGTCAAGAGCAATAAATTAAAATAACAATGTATTTAGCAAAACACAGATTTTTAACACATTCCTAATGGAACCAAATATTGGTATTGGTTTATTATTGTCACTTGTACCGAGGTACAGTGAAAAACTTGTCTTGCATACCGATCGTACAGGTCAATCCATTACACAGTGCAGTTACATTGAGGTAGTACAGGTAAAAACAATAACAATACAGAGTAAAGCTGCCAGGAAGCCTCACAGAGCTGTGCTCAAAAATTAAGACATTGAATCGGAAGAGATTGAGCTGGATTGATCAAAAGCTTGGTTGGTTGGTTTAGCTTCGTATGAAGAATGAGAGGGAGCTGGAGGGACGACGGGGTTTGAGGAGATTCTGGACCTAGCTCAAGGCCTTGATAGTTGAAGCCCAATATAAAATGGTGGAAGGGTAAATACACGCAAATCCAGAAAGGCAAAGGGTGACAGGAGGATATTTAATCGATGGGAATTTTAAATTTGAGGCATTGTAAGAGGAGGAGTTAATATGTCCACAAGAAGAGGGGTGATCACTTTATAGAACTTCGTGCAGGATGGGATTTGGACAGAAGGGCTTGGGATAAATGAAAGGACGGAGAGGAGAGGCTGGTTAGCAGATCACTGGAGTAGTCAGGCTAAGAGAGCCCACTGCATGAGTGCTGGTTTCAGCAGCAAGTGAGCTGAGACAGGGTGAGAGGCAGGAGATGTCACAGGCAATAGGACACCTGGTTGAGTGGTGCTGCAACAACAACCTCTCGCTCGTTGCCAGTGAAACTAAAAAGCTGACTGTTGACTTCAGGAAGGGGAAGGAGGGCGAGCATGTGCCAGTCTACTTTGGGGGGGAAAAAGAATCGGTGGTGGAGAGGGTCAGCACCTTTAAACTCCTGGGCGTTAACATATTGGATGACCTGTCCTGGGCCCAGCACATAGACGTGATCACAAGGAAGGCGTGCCAGCGTCTTTACTTTCTTGGTTAAGGAGGTTCAGCTTGTCACCGAACACTCTTACAAACTTCTGCAGACGTACTGTTGAAAGTATCCTGACTGGTTGCATCATGGTCTAATACGGCAATTCAAATGTGCAGGAACGTAAGTGGCAGGGAGTAGTGAACCTGGTGGTGTGGAACTTCAGGCTTCTGTACCTCCTGCCCGATGGTCACTGTGAGAAGATGGCATGGCCTGGATGGTGGGGATCTTTGACGGTAGATGTTGCCTTCTTGAGGCAGCGCCTCCTGTGGATACAACCGATGGTGGGGAGGGATGTGCCTGTGATGTACTGGGCTGAGTCCACTGCTCTCTGCAGCTTCTTACATTCCTGTGCATTGGAATTGCCGTCCCAGACCATGATGCAGCCAGTCAAGATGCTTTCAACAGTATATCTGTAGAAGTTTGTTAGAGTGTTTGGGGACAAGCTGAACCTCCTTAACCTGCTAAGAAAGTAAAGTCACTGGCGCACCTTCCCTGTGATCACATCTATGTGCTGGGCCCAGGACAGGTCATCTGATATGCAAATGCATAGGAATGTAAGAAGCTGCAGAAAGTAGCGGACTCAGCCCAATACATCACGGGCACATCCCTCCCCACCATCGGTAGTATCTACAGGAGGCGCTACTTCAAGAGGCAACATCTACTGTCAAAGATCCCCACCATCCAGGCCATGCCATCTTCTCGCAGCGACCATCAGGCAGGAGGTACAGAAGCCTGAAGTCCCACACCACCAGGTTCAAGAACAGCTACTTCCCTTCAACCATTCGGCTCTTGAACCAACCTGCACAACCCCAATCAGTACCTCAGTACAGCAACACTATGACTTCTTTGATCACTTTGCACCAAAATGGACTTATTTTGGTTGTATTTGTGTTCTTTCTTGTAAAAATTGTGCATTATTTCATTTTTCTTGTGAACCATGCTATGTGCCGTGATGCTGCTGCAAGCAAGTTTTTCATTGCACCTGTACATACATGTACTTGTGCACATGACAATAAACTCGACTTGACTTTGACCTTTGAGATGGAGAGGACATGGGGTCAGAGTTGACCTTGGGTGTCATTTGGATAATGACCTCAGGCAGCAGCCAGAGAGGGCTTGTACCCATCCCATCAGTGCAGGTGGCCCCTGCAGTGTCTTCACCCTCTGCTACTCCCCACAGTGACTCATTCTAACACCCGTCCCCAGGATCTTCACGAGTGAGATCCCGACCTTCTTGCCTCCCAGATCTACCGAAGGGAAACGCTGCACGACCGACATTCTCCATTCGGGATATACTACACCTGGCCACCCAGGTTTAGGGCAGTGGGAAATCGCTTTGGCTGCAGTAGTTCCACAGGAAAATCTTCAGTCAGATCCCGAAATTTGCCGGGTTTATTCCTCTGTGAGAATGCAATTCGTATAACACAACATCTTGATGGAGAGACTATCCAAAAGCACTCCCTGTGTTGTTTCTTTTCAATAACCTCATTTAAATTAGCTGATGATTTGATTTTTTTTTGTTCTGAACAATGGGCAGTTTTGAATTGGTCAGAATGGAATAGTTGAGACAGATTATTAAAATTACCAACAGCCAAACAGCAGAAGGATTTGAATAGAAACTGCCTTCGGCGCAAGCAGAGAGGCAGACATAGAAGACAACTGCATCGAGTGAACCATGACAGAAAGAAAGTGGTCCGGGTAATCTTAAAACAAAGGCACTTAACTATGAAGACACAAGAAACTGCAGATTCAGGGATCTGGAGCAAATAAACAAGCTGCTGGCAGAACTCAGTGGGTCAGGCTGCATCGGCGGAGGCAGAAGGACCTTCGATGTTTCGGGTTGAGACCCTGCACTGGCTTTCAACCCGAATGATCCAACGATGAAACAGGAGCAGAGGGAGGTGGTGTAGCCCCATGAGCCTGTTCCGCCATCCAATAGCATCGCTGTTGATCTGGGTTAGGAAGTTCCAATTTCCTGCCTGCTCCCTGTGACCCTCAGTTCTCCTACAGAACAAAAATCTACCTAACTCAGCATGAAATATGTTCAATCACTCATTCACAGTACTCTGTGGTAGAGAATTGCAGAGATTCACCACCTCCTCACAGAGGAAATTCCTCCTCACACACCCACACCCTCACACACTGGATCACGCACCCTCACCCCCACACACTGGATCTCCTGCACCCTCACACACAGGATCACGCACCCACACACACTGGATCATGCACCTGCACCCGATCACGCACCCACAGCCTCACACACGGGATCACGCACCCTCACACACAAAGCCAGATGCAGTGCATGTGCCAATTATCACATCCAATTTAAAAATGATAAGAGAACAATTGTTCCACAGGAAATTTGAAACATGCACTAATATATCAAGGCTCAGGGGCTGCTCTCAATTTAGAAATGACTGCCTTTGATTAAAACCAAGCCTTTCCCTTCCTTTCAACCTGCTAGAGATGAAATAAAAGTACTTGTCAGATCTCTTAAAACACTGCAACAGGCAGCAAGTGAAAAGCCCAAAGTAATAAGCTGACAAAGAATTCAGACTACTGAGGTAACTGGCATTAACCTCAAATACATATAAAAATCTTTTTCTCCTCAGGGTGTCTATTTATGTCAAAACCCACACTTGATCTGTTCCAATCCATACAAATAATGAGATTTCTCTCACTACTGTTTATAAAGTGCCATTTACATCATATACCCTTCAAGCCACATTTATGCTACTTTGATGTCAGATCCTGAGGTAAGGTATTGGTTTATTATTGTCACTTGTAGCGAGGCACAGTGAAAGACTTGTCTTACAAACCGATCATACAGGTCAATTCATTACACAGTGCAGTTACATTGGGTTAGTACAGAGAGCATTGAAGTAGTACAGGTAAAAACAATAACAGTACAGAGTAAAGTGTCACAGCTACAGAGGAAGTGCAGTGCAGGTAGACAATAAGGTGCAAGGTCAAACAAGATAGATTGTTAGGTCGAGTCCATCTCATCATATAAGGGAACCGTTCAGTAGTCTTATCGCCGTGGGATAGAAGCTGTCCTTGAATCTGGCGGTACGTGCCCTCAGGCTCCTGTATCTTCTGCCTGATGGGAGAGGAGAGAAGGGAAAATGACCTGGGTGAGTGGGGTCTTTGATTATGCTGGCTGCTTCACCAAGGCAGCGAGAGGTATAGACAAGAGTCCATGGAGGGGAGGCTGGTTTCCGTGACATGCTGGGCTGTGTCCACAACTCTCTGCAGTTTCTTGTGGTCCTGGGCAAAGCAGTTGCCATACCAAGCAGCTGTGATGCATCCAGATAGGATGCTTTCTGTGGTGCATTGATAAAAATTGGAGAAAGTCAAAGGGGACAAACCAAATTTCCTTAGCCTCCTGAGGAAGTAGGGGCACTGGTGAGCTTTCTGGGTTGTGGCATTTACACGATTTGACCAGTACAGGCTATTGGTGATGTTTACTCCCAGTAACTTGAAACTCTCAACCTCAGCACTGTTGAATGTAGACAGGTGCATGTACACTGCCCCCTTTCCTGAAGTCAATGACCAACTTTTGTTTTGTTGACATTGAGGGAAAGGTTGTCGTCATGACACCATGACACAGGTAAATCTATTGAACTTTACTGGTCGACATCACTTGTTTCTGGCTATGGCTGGTGGACTGACACAGTCTGACACCCTCTGATTAATTAGACAAAGCACTACACCCATTTGATCTCAAACAACCCAATTTCACCAAGGGGGGAAAACATCTGGAGATGGCACAAATGTAGTTTAGCCAGTGAAGCTTAGAAATAATCAAATATTTGCCCCAGGTGTACAAAGTGATCTAATCTCTACTCTTTCATGAAAACTGCTGAAATCAGCTGTCTGATTTCTTAGAATAGACATGGCCTGTGGATTCCCTTAACAGAATTGGCATCATTCACAGCCCACGCCAGAACATACAAATACAAGTAAAAACAAAGTGTTAAAATTAGGAGCAAGAAACAAGCTGCTGGAGGAACTCAGCGGGTCAGGCAGCGTCTGTGGAGGGAAACGGACCATCAACATTTCAGGTGGAGATCTTCATCTGCACTGAAAGTAGAGGGGACATAACCAGTCGATCTCTTTTAGTCCTGATGAAGAGTCTCAACCCAAAACGTTGACTGTCTATTTCCCTCCACGGATGCTGCCTGACCTGCTGAGTTCCTCCAGCAGCTCGTTTCTTATCCCAGATTCCAGTGTCTGCAGTCATGTGTCTCCAGTATTAAAATTAGTGGGGACCCCAGGTGAGATTCAAAGAAAAGTCAAAGACAGAAAACAGGAAGACCTTTGAAAAGTGGCTTTGAAAGGGAACTTTTATAAAATGTCAGCATCAGCTGAAGACGCCTTTCAGTTATAGATAGAACCATAGAACACTACAGCACAGAAAACAGCCCATTGGGCCCTTCTAGTCTGTGTCAAAACTTTATTCCATTAGTCCCATTGACCTGCACCCAGTCCCTAACCCTCCAGACCTCTCCTGTCCATGTATCTATCCAGTTTATTCTTAAAACTTGAGTGAGCCCACATTTACCACGTCAGATGGCAGCCCGTTCCACACTCCCACCACTGAGTGCAGAAGTTCCCCCTAAACCTTTCCCCTTTCACCCCAAGGTCAAGTCCTCTCGTACTTATCTCTCCTAATCTAAGTGGAAAGAGCCTACTCACATTTACTCTGTATATACCCTTCATGATTTTGTAAACCTATCAAATCTCCTCTCATTCTTCTACGCTCCAAGAAATAAAGTCCTAACCTGTTCAATCTTTCCCTGTAACTCAACTCCTGAAGACCCAGCAACATTCTAGTAAATCTCCTCTGCACTCTTTCAATTTTACTGATATCCCTCCTATAGTTAGGTGACCAGAACTGCACACAATACTCCAAATTTGGCCTCACCAATGTCTTCTACAACCTCACCATAACATCCCAACTCCTATACTCAATACTTTGATTCATGAATGCCAGGATGCCAAAGGCCACCTTTACAACCCTGTCTACCTGTGATGCCACTTCTAGGGAATTATGTATGAACTCCCAAATCACTTTGTTCCTCTGCACTCCTCAGTGCCCTACCATTTACTGTGTATGTCCTACCTTGATATGTCCTCCCAAAATGCCACACCTCACTTGTCTGCATTAAATTCCATCTGCCATTTTTTGGCCCATTTTTCCCCCAGTTGGTCCAGATCCCTCTGCAAGCTTTGAAAGCCTTCCTCACTGTCCACAACACCTCCAATCTTAGTGTCATCAGCAAACTTGCTGATCCAATTTACCACATCATCTAGATCATTGATAGACAACAAACAACAATGGCCCCAGCACAGATCCCTGAGGCACACCACTCGTCACAGGCCTCCAGTCTGAGAAACAATCATCCACTACCACTGTCTTCTCCCACACAGAATTTCAAATCCAGTTTACAACCTTTCCATGGATACCTAGTGTCTGAACCTTCTGAACTAACCTCCCATGTGGGACCTTGTCAAAGGCCTTAAAGTCCATGTAGACAACATCCACAGCCTTTCCTTCATCTACTTTCTTGGTAACCTCCAAGATTCATTAAACACGATCTACCACACACAAAACCACGCTGACCATCCTTAGTCAGCCCTTAGCTGTCCAAATACTTGTATACCCAATCTCTCAGAACACCTTCCAATAATTTACCTACTACTGATGTCAGGCTCACTGGCCTGTAATTACTCTAAATGGACCACGACATCTGGCTGCTCACCCTCCCTCCTGAGGATACCAAGAACTCAATCTGAGATATCACAGATCCTGGCACCAGGGAGGCAACAGACCATCCGGGATTCTCGATCTCTCCCACAGAACCTCCTATCTGTCCCCTATCACTACTGCTCTCCTCTTTTCCCTCCTTCCTTTCTGAGCTGAGGGTCCAGTCTCGTTGCCAGAGACACAGCCACTACAACTTGTCCCTGGTAGGTCATCCCCACCAGCAGTATCCAAAACTTTATACTTATTGTTGATGGGAACAGCCACAGGGGTGCTCTGCTCTTTCTGTCTAGACCCCTTCCCTCTCCTGACAGTCACCCAGCTACCTGCCTCATGACTTTTAGGGGTGACTATCTCCCTGAAACTCCTGTCTATGTCTACCTCTGAAATGATCCAAAGTTCAGCCAGCTCCAGTTCCCTAACTCAGTTTGTCAGGAGCTGCAGCTGGATGCACTTTTTACAGGTGTAGTCATCAGGGACAAGTGTGCTGTCCTTCACTTCCCACATACAGCACATTCAACTGCCCTAACTGCTACCTTCATTACCTACTCCAAAGTTAATTCAATTAATTGAAGGACCAGGACCAGGACCAGGACCAGGACCAGGACCAGGACCAGGACCAGGACCAGGACCAGGACCAGGACCAGGACCAGGACCAGGACCAGGACCAGGACCAGGACCAGGACCAGGACCAGGACCAGGACCAGGACCAGGACCAGGACCAGCCCTCCAATCCTACCCTGAGCCACTGACACACTAGCCACTCCTCTTCAGTTACCCCGGCTTATATTTGTCCCTGCCAATTATCTCAAGTACACACTCCCTCTAATCAACCAATCAACACTGTTTAACCCTTCATTTGCTCTCAGCACTCCTTTTAAAGCACACTCACCTCAGCTCCTCAGCTGCTTCCCAGCATTCAGCGCTCTCCTGAGCCCCTCGCTCCTCCTCCCGCTGCGATGGTCCCACGATCACCGTGAGTAAAAGTTGTTGATCAGAAGTTACACATCCCCTTAAAAGCGGAAAATGATGTCTTTTGCAAATGACAGTAAAGGAATGGTGGACATATGAAATAATCACAATGGAAGCAGACTATAGGCCCCCAAGGACATTAATATTGCCACATGGACAGGAACAGAGAACATAGCACAGTACAGTCCCTTTGGCCCACAATGTTGTGACAACATATTATCCTGCTCTAAGATCTATCTAACCCTTCCCTCCCACATAGCCCCCCACTCATCTATCATTCATGGGCTTACCTAAGAGTTTCTTAAATGTCTCTAATGCATCTGCCCCCACAACCTCTGCCGGCAGTGCGTTCCACGCACCCACCACTCCCTGTGTAAAAAACTTACCCCTGACATCCCCCTTATACCTTCCTCCAATCACCTTAAAATTATGCTCCCTTGTATTAGCCATTGTCGCCCTTGGAAAAAGTCTGTGACTGTCAACTTGACCTATGCCTCTTATCATCTTGTACACCTCTATCAAGTCACCTCTCATCATCCTTCTCTCCGAAGAGAAAAGCCCGAGCTCACTCAACCTGTCCTCATAAGACATGCTCTCCAATCCAGGCAGCATCCTGGTAAATCTCCTCTGCACCCTCTCTAAAGCTTCCACATCCTTCCTATAATGAGGTGACCAGGAACGTAGCAATATTTATTAACACATCTTATTTAAGGTAGGAAATGTAATAGCAATGCAGAAAATAACGTAGCTAGAGAATATCAAAACCCCAGGTTCAGTTGGCTTACATCCAAGGTTTTAAAAGAAGTTTTTGAGAACCTTGCAGTAATCCGAACTCTAAACTTCCAAAGTTTTTTTCAATTCAATTTAACTGGGAAAAGGCACCTATCACTCTCCTGTTTAATGGAAACCAAGCCCAACACCTGCGGTTGGGAAATTACAAAGGTCGATAAATAAGGAGAGACCCCAGAATGAATTAGATCGTGCCTACCATAATCCAAATGAATGCAAATCCGAAAACAGCAGATGCTGGAGATCTGAAATGAGGAAACAGACGATGCTGGAAACATTCAGCATGTCAGGCAGACAAGGTTACTCAGACCTGAAATGTTAACTGTGGTTCTTTCTCCACAGGTGCTGCCTGGCCTGCTGAGTGTTTCTAGCATTCTCTGTTTCTAAATCCATTGAATGGTTTTAAGTATTGACGGTAATAGTGGATGAGTAATGTCTATGGGTGTTATTTATGTGCACTTCCAAAATGTAATTCATAAGAGATGGTTTCTTAAAATGGAAGCTCAGAAAATTGAAAACACGTTATTGATCCCTTAAGTGTTTCAGCTAAGCACTAGGAGTTAGATAGGGGAGATAATAGCTAAGTTCCCTAATTGGCGGAAATGACTGATGTTGTGTCTCGGGGCTAGGGCCACATTTATTCATCGTGTTCACTAAAGATTCAATTTGTGGTTTAAAGAAGCCAAGTTTGAAGATGACACTATAATAGGCAACACTGTAAACAACGCAGATGGAAACATAAAACTACAAAGAGTAAGTGAACAGACAAAACTGCGGCAAACAGCTTTCAATAGACGCAAGCATTTAGTCACCACATTGGATCTAAAATGGATGAAGAGTGCTTCCAGACATGGAGAAAAGAGATCAGGAGAGGTCCAATGGGGGGATCCATGACTATAGTTTGTCAGGATACTTGTTAAAATACAGAAAAATCACAGATAGTCTGAGCATGCTGTCACTGAGTGGTACTCTAGAATACAAACGTCAAATTCCACACCCTCGGGCCAGAAGATCATTAAAGCACAGATGCAGAAGAAGTTGGTAATGCTCTCTCTTTCCGGCTTGCTCTGCAATTCAATAAGATCAAGGCTGATCCTGTTCCCTATTCACTCTCCTGTCCCACTGCCTGATCCTTCCAGTATCCTGAAATCTCCCTGGAAATTATCCTGGGAACCTCTGGGGGGAGTTCTCAAGGAAAAATGCGAAAAAGGAGGCCAAAGTAAGAGAATAACTCAGTAGATTGGCAGAGAAACCTGAAGTGACGTTCAAAGCAGTCTGGAGTTTGAAAGTGCCATTCGACAATGAGAATAGAGGGGCCAAGCAGGGCTGATGAACACAACATAGACACAATGGGCTGGATGGCCTCCGTCTATGTCACAAGCAAACATGACAAATAGGATGAGGAAATGGAATAAGAGCAGGAATATGGTCATAGAGGCATACAGCAAGGAAACAGGCCCTTCGGCCCACTCACTATGTACTGACCATCAAGCACCCATTTACACTAATCTAACAATAGTACTATTTTATTCTCCTTCCAGTCCCATGACCCCCTCCCCTCCCCACTCACCCCACAACCCCCCCCCCCCCCCAGATTCTACCACTCACCCAAACACTCGGATACATTTACGGTAGCCAGTTAAGGAGGTGCAGAGGAGATTTACCAGGATGTTCCTGGCATTGGAGAGCATGTCTTATGAGGATAGGTTGAGCGAGTGAGGTCTTTTCTCTTTGGAGAGAAGGATGATGAGAGGTGACTTGATAGAGGTGTACAAGATGATAAGAGGCATAGATCGAGTGGACAGTCAGAGACTTTTTCCCAGGGTGAAAATGGCTCACACAAGGGGGCATAATTTTAAGGTGATTAGAGGAAGGTATAAGGGGGATGTCAGGGTTAAGTTTTATAAACACAGAGTGGTGGGTGCGTGGAACGCACTGCCGGCAGAGGTGGTGGGGGCAGATACATTAGGGACATTTAAGAGACTTTTAGATAGACACATGAATGATAGAGAAATGAAGGGCCATGTGGGAGGGAAGGGTTAGATAGATCTTAGAGCCGGATAAAATGTCGGCACAACATTGTGGGCCAAAGGGCCCGTACTGTGCTGTAATGTTCTATATGTTCTGTGTTCTAACCTACCAACCTATGGGATGTGGGGGGAAACTGGAGCATCCGGAAGAAACCCATGCGGTCACAAGGAGAACGTGCAAACTCCAGACAGACAGCACCAGAGGTCAGTATTGAACCTGTGGCACTGGAGTTGTGAGGCAGGGCCTCTACCATCTGTGCCACTGTGCTGCCCACTATTGAGAGAGAGGATCAGCCTTGATTGTGCCAAATGGATGAGCAGATACAAGGGGCAAATGACGAAGGCAGTGACCAGGAGCGGCAGGGCTAGGTGACTGGAGATTAACCAAGGTGAGAGTTTGCAGAGGCTGGGGAGGAAAGGAGCGAGATTCCCAGTGAGTAACACAGACTCGGGCTTAGGTGAACAATAGGAATGAGGTCGGCATGGGGAGCTGGACCAAGAAGAGGTGTTCAAAGGCTGAGGGGTAGGAGAAGGAAATGAGGGGGGTTGACAAGGAAGAGGATGACGAGGGCTTTGTTTCCAAGTGAACGGATGTTCTGGAAGGAGATGTGGAGGAAGGGAAATAAAAATAATGAGCTGTGAAATTAAGCTGATCTCATGAAATGAATAGTTGCATCCAAAATCCTGCAGATAATCACAAGTGTAGGTAATGGAGATTCAGTGTATATATTCAGAAATCTAAACCAAATCCAATGATTTCTAACAAACACTAACTGAAATTTCTAATACTTCTTCAACTTTTTGATTCAGTTGAACAGCAACTAATGAAAACAATTGTTTTTGTGTACTATTGTCAGAGATATTCATGAAGTCCCACTCACGCAGGGAATGCGTTGCCAAGTTCCTGCGCTCTCCGAGCTAAAGGGCAGAGGTTAGAAGCACAAGGCTGCCCTGCAGTGGCGGAGTCCTGGAACTACCACCCCTAGGGCACGCCTGCTTCCTCGCTGGTGGAGACACTGCCTCACAGCTCCGGTGACCCAGGTTCGATCCTGCCCTCGGGTGCTGTCTGTGTGGAGTCCACCCATTCTCCCTGCCACCGCATAGGTTTGCTCCGGATACTCCGGCTTCCTCTCACATCCTAAAGATATGCAGGCCGCGGGGTTAATTGGCCACTGTAAATTACGTGCCCCCCCCCACCTCCGCCCCAACGTCTAGATGAGGGGTAGAATCTGGAGGGAGTTGATGGCAATGTGGGGTAAAGAAAATAGGATTCATGCAAATGATCGGCGGATGGTCAGTGTGGGCCGAAGGTCTCCGTGAGTTTTCGAGTTCTGCTGAAGCATTAGACACCTAAAATATTGACACTGGTTTCCTCTCCACAGCCACTGCTTGACCCTCAGAGTATTCCCAGCGTGCTCTGTTCCTGTCTCCTGTCTTGCGTCAACTTCTTCTGATGACCAGCAGTCAGGTTGGAGGCAGGCTGATTTCCTTCAGCCTGCCCTGCTTTGACTAATCCTAACTTCTTCACAATGAGATGAGACGAGCAATCAGCCGACAAACATACTGTACAGTATTTCTTGTGAATGAATAGGGTGCCAGGAAGAAGCCACATACCCATTCATTGGGAGAAAGGCTCTCGTCAGACAGAATCTCCTCCACACCTTCATGGCAACAAAAGTGCTGTGGGGGCTGACTTGTTGGGAGCTTTGGTCCAGAGTTTGCAAGCAAACCATCTTGGTGTACCTCATGCTGCTCAGCAAATTGAATAGCAGGCTGCCACGGAAGGTTTACATGCACAACCAATGTATGATATCAAACAGTATTGATTATGCACCAGCCAAGTCAAGTTGAACTGTGTTCATCCAGCAAACATGCCTTGTAAAACACACAGTGGGAACTGTACCTAATAATTAGTAATTGGTTTATTATTGTCACATGTACCGAGGTACAGCGAAAAACTTTGTTTTGCATGCCGTTCATACAGATCGTTTCATCACATCAGTACATTGAGGTAGTACAAAAGAAAAGCAATAACGAATTGCAGAATAAAGTGTTACAGTTACAGAGAAAATGTAGTGCAGGCAGGCAAAAAGGTGCAAGGCCATGATGAGGTAGATTGTGAGGTCAAGAGTCCATCTTATCATACTAGGGTAGTGTTCGATAGTCTTATAACAGCGGCATAGAAGCTGTCCTTGAGCCTGGTGGTACGTGCTTTCAGGCTTTTGTATCTTGTGCCCAATGGGTGGGGGGTGAAGAGAGAATGTCCGGGGTGGGTGAGGTCTTTGATTGTATTGGTTGCTTTACTGAGGCAGTGAGAAATGTAGACATGGAAGGAAGGCTGGTTTCCATGTTGTGCTGTGTCCACAGTTCTCTGCAGTTTCTTTTGGTCTTGGGCAGAGCAGTTGCCATACCAAGCTGTGATGCATCCAGATAGGATGAATTCTATGGTGGATCTACAAAAATTAGTGAGTGTCAACAGGGACATGCCGAATTTCCTTAGCATGCTGAGGAAGTAGATATCCTTGGTGCAATCAATGCAAGTAACCTCACTTTGAAAGGCATAGGCGTGTCCTCTACTTGCCATTCACAAAATCGCTCTCTTCCAATGAGAACTAATCAAACAAATAATGTTCTGGCTGGATCCCACAGTCAGGATAATGAAATAGGAGGAATGCGTCAAGTCAAGTCAAGTTTATTGTTATGTGCACAAGTACGGTGAGGTACAGGTACAATGAAATAGATAAGATAGCTTTATTAGTCACATGTACATCGAAACACACAGTGAAATGCTTCTTTTGCGTAGAGTGTTCTGGGGGTAACCCACAAGTGTCACCACACTTCCAGCGCCAACATAGCATGCCCACAACTTCCTAACCTGTACATCTTTAGAATGTGGGAGGAAACCAGAGCACCCGGAAGAAACCCACGCAGACACAGGGAGAACGTGTAAACTCCTTACAGACAGCGGCGGGAGTTGAACCCGGGTCGCTGGTGCTGTAATAACTTGCTCACAGCAGCATCACAGGCACGTAGGTACAGACTACACACAGAATATAAATGATACAAAAATTATACAAGAAAGTGAAGAGAGAGAGGAAAAAAGTGTGCAAAGACAAGACATCAGTGCAAAGACAAAGATATAGTCAGAGACAAGTCCATGGTAGTGCCAGAGATGATGTGTAGTGTTCTGCTTCTGAGGAAGGGTTCGGGTTGTGCAGGTCATTTTAAGATGAAAAACACAATGATGCTGGAGGAACTCGGCAGGCCAGGCAGCATCCATGGAGAAAAGCAGGCGGTCAACGTTTCGGGTCAGGATCCTTCTGAAGAAGAATCCTGACCCAAAACGTTGACCGCCTGCTTTTCTCCACGGATGTTGCCTGGACTGCCGAGTTCCTCCAGCATCATTGTGTTTTTCATCTCGATTCCAGCATCTGCAGTCCTTTGTTTCTCTGGGTCATTTTAAGAACCTGATGGTTGAAGGGAAGTAGCTGTTCCTGAACCTGGTGGTGTGGGACTTCAGCTTCTGTACCTCCTGCCCGATGGTAGCAGTGAGAAGAGGGCATGACCCAATTGGTGGGGATACTTGATGATGATAGAAGATAGACTTGTAAGGGTGGCTAGCAGTAACTTTGCATTACGTGTACATTGCAGATCCCTTACATTTTCCATAGAATCAAGAGGATGGAGTTTCCTTGGAAGTAGCTTCACCAGAGCACTTATTAACCATTCCTATACCAACCATATTGCCCATTCATAGGTCTGGGTTTATAACAGCAGTTCATGGACAGGAGCATCAGACATATACACTCATTCAAGTCCATTTCTTACCATCTCTTTGTGCAGTTGTGCCAGGTCTGTGACCTTCACATCTCCACTCTGCCCTTTCTGAACTGATGGTGTAAATCTGATGACAGATTCCGCCCGTCTGTTGGATTCTAGTCTGCAGTGAGCGTCACTGCTTTCCTCCTCTAGTTTTAAGATAATCTGCACCTTCCTCATCAAACTCCACCTCACAGCTTATCCATTCCTGACGAATGACTTCCATGGCCCCTGTCAGCTCAGTACCATTATGTTCAACATAGAATTCACTTTCCCCCGCTTCTACTTAACCTCAGGCACTCAATTTTATTTCTAAGCAGGTTCTCATTCAGTGTTCAATTTAAAGGAATCAATCAATGCAGAATTAATTGTTTTAACTGGCGGTCTACATTCTACATGTCCACTGCTTAACGAGGTGGGAAAGTTTCCATAAATCTCTAGACTTGCTCAAGTTTTGCTCATTTTTTATATGTACCCTCGAGCACTCACAGCAGAAAAAAAATCTACGTTATACCGAGTAAATATGAATGAATAGGTTGAAGGTCTTTCCTCCAGACTTTTTTTAAATTAGCAGGGTCTTTGATAATGATACTCGTTGAGAATGTGCTTTGAACTTCAGGGAAGTCAAAGACATGGGATGTTATATGTAAAACAGATAGCAAAATATGTCAAGGGGAAACATTCCTGCCACAAGAGTGTGAGAATTCACACAGCTCAGTCCATCATGAAAACCAGCTTCCCCTCCTGGGCCCCTGTCTACACTTCCTGCTGCCTAGGAAAAGCAGCCAGCATAATCAAAGACCCCCCTCCCACCCCAGACATTCTCTCTTCTCCCCACTTCCATCAGGCAGAAGATACAAAAGCTTAAAAACATGCACCACCAGGCTCAAGGACAGCTTCTATCCTGCTGTTATAAGAATATTGAAAGGACCTCTACTACAATAAAGATGAACTCTTGATCTCACAATCTATCTCGTTGTGGCCCTTGCACCTTATTGTCTCCCTGCACTGCACTTTCTCTGGAACTGTAATATTGTAGTTTGCATTCTGTTATTGCTTTTAAGATAAGATATCTTTATTAGTCACATGTACATTGAAACACACAGTGAAATGCATCTTTTGCATAGAGTGTTCTGGGGGCAGCCCACAAGTGTCGCCACGCTTCCGGCGCCAACATAGCACGCCCACAACTTCCTAACCCGTATGTCTTTGGAATGTGGGAAACCGGAGCACCCGGAGGAAACCCACGCAGATGCGGGGAGAACGTACAAACACCTTGCAGGCCGTAACCGGAATTGAACCCGGATTACTGGCACTATAAAGTGTTACACTAACCGCTACACTACCATGCCGTTTGTACTCATGTTTTGAAATGATCTGTCCAGATGACATGCAAAACAAAGTTTTTTAATGTTTCTTGATATGTGGTAATAATAAACCAATTAACAATTCACTGCTTTGTGGAGTCACTGAAATAAGCAGCACTGAGCATATATGAGGAAGCCTGACTTCTGTTTCTTGTTTATTCCCATTCATCTCCCTTTATTTACCCCTCCCTCAGAAAGATCTGCAGTGATTACCAAGCCTTCACCACACTCTCTCAGCTAGCACCTCCACCATTTGCATCATCCAGTCTCTCTTGGTTTCCACCCCATTAGATATTCTCTCTACCCCTTCCCCATCTTTACAACTTAAAATATGTTTGGCTCCTTCCTTTCTCCGAGATGAGGGGTGACTTGATAGAGGTGTACAAGATGATAAGAGGCATAGATCGAGTGGACAGTCAGAGACTTTTTCCGAGGGCAAAAATGGCTAACACAAGGGGGCATAATTTTAAGGTGACTGGAGGAAGATATAAGGGGGATGTCAGAAGCAAGTTTTTTACAGAGAGAGTGGTGGGTGTGTGGAACGCACTGCCGGCAGAGGTTGTGGAGGCTGCTACATTAGGAACATTTAAGGGTCTCTTAGATAGGCACATGAATGATAGGAAAATGGAGGGCTATGTGGGATGGAAGGGTTAGATAGATCTTAGAACAGGATAAAATGTCGGCACAACATCATGGGCCAAAGGGCCTGTACTGTGCTGTAATGTTCTATGTTCTATGAATCAGAACAAGATTCAGGTTTATTATCACTGACATATGTTGTGAAATGTGTTGTTTTGTGGCAGCAGTACAGTGCAAGACATAAAAATTACTATAAATTACCAAATAAGTAGTGCAAAAGAGGAATAACGAGGTCGTGTTCATGGGTTCATGGACCGTTCAGAAATCTGATGGCGGAGGGGTAGAAGCTGTTCCTGAATCGTTGAGTGTGGGTCTTCAGGCTCCCGTACCTCCTCCTTGATGGCAGTAACGAGAAGAGGGCATGTCCCAGGTGGTGAGGATCCTCAATGATGGATGCCGCCTTCTTGAGGCACCGCCTCTTGAAGATGTCCTCGATGGCAGGGAGGGCTGTGCCCATGATGGAGATGGCTGAGTCTACAACCCTCTGCAGCCTCTTACGATCCTACACATTGGGACCTCCATACCAGGCATCTCCAGTCCTCATTAACTCTATTTCTTATTTCAGAGATATTGCCTGATCCACCGAGTGTCTCCAGCATTTTCTGATTTTATTCTGGCCCGATTCTGGCCTGTATGTTTAATGTTTCTGCCAATAGAATCTTACAAATCAGGATTATACCTTCTTTCAGTCTTACCCATAGGGCAGAGGTTCCCAAACTATGATGCATGAACCCAAGGGGCGTGCAAAACGTGAGGAAAGGCGAGGAAAGCTGTAGTTTTTAATCTTCACCAAGATGCGGTGCTGTAGTTATCTGGTCATAAGGAGACGCTGGATAGGCTGAGACTATTTTTTCTGGAGTGTAGGAGGCTGGGGGGGTGACATTGTAGAAGATAATAAAACCCTGAGGGGCATAAATAAGGTAGATTCCCACAGTTTGTGTCCTAGAGTAAGGGAGTCTAACACTTGAGGGCGTAAGTTTAAGATGAGAGGGGAAAGATTTAAAGGGGACCTGAAGGGCAACTTTTTCACTCAGAGGCTGGTGTGCAGAAAGAATGAGCTGCCAGAGGAAGTGGTTAAAGCAGGTGCAATGTTTAAAAGACAGGTACATGAATAGGAAAGGTTCAGAGGGATGTGGGCCAAACACAGGCAATTTTGTATAGGCATATTGGTCAGCTTGGATGAGTTGGGCTGAAGGGCCTGTTTCTGTGCTGTATAACTCTATGACTCTGCCTGGAGGCTGACCAGCTGTGTGGCACATGGTGTCAGATCCAAGCCAAAGGATGAAACCACGTCAATGTCACAGGGAGGCAGTGGGATAGAGGAACTGAGGTGGGAGTTGGGGGACGGACCATTTGGCCTCCTTCCAAGCACACGTGGGTGAATCTCTGGCCCCGAAGGAAGCCAATCCAAGGCTAAGGTGGGTGGGTTGACTGGGTCTGCGTTGGCAGGGACTGCACTTGCTCTGATCCTCATGGTGCCCACGTTCCCAATCCTCTTCCTTAGCGTGACACTATTACAGCGCCAGCGACCCAGGTTCAATTCCGGCCACCGTCTGTAAGGAGTTTGTACGTTCTCCCCGTATCTACGTGGGTTTCCTCCGGGTGCTCCGGTTTCCTCCCACATTCCAAAGATGTACTGGTTAGGAGCCGTGGGCATGCTATGTTGGCGCCGGAAAAGAGGCGACACTTGCGGGCTGCCCCCTGCACATTCTTAGCAGCGCAAAAAGACGTATTTCACTGTGGGCTTCAATGTGCATGTGACTAATAAATAAATATCTAAAATACCTAAATATCTCAGCCCCCTCTGACACCCTGAACTTTTTATTCCTCTATCCAGGGTTCACCCGGCAATTCATCAGCCCAATCTCGTCAAGATCTTTCAGAATCTTACATATTTAACTGAGAGAATAAAAGCCTTCTGTGTTCAGCAATACCTGGGGCTGGCTGGGGTGGCTGCTGGCTGCTATCATTTCTACCACTCACGACCACTTGCGATGGGAATAAGCAGGCAGCTGATACACTTGGAAGTGGGCACACACGATTGAAGTTTGGGAACTTCTGCTCCTATCAGTGAAAACTTAAATGTCAAAACAAAGAACGCAGATAGAGAGCAAAGGAATTGTCGATGATTCAAGTTGAAACCCTGCATCAGGACCTGAAAAGTCGACAGTTCATTTCCCCCCCCACAGATGCTGCTCGACCTGCTGAGTTCCTCCACAGCAGATCGTGTGTTGCTCCAGATTCCAACATCTGCGGTCTCGTGCGTCAACATGGATGAAGAAACAAGCCGACATTATGGTCACCCCACCAATCATCAGATCACACTGATGTTCCATCAACTCCACTTCTCCCACCCAGTTGACCTCACAATCTACCTTGTTATGACCTTGCAGCCCTATTGTCTACCTGCACTGCACTTCCCTGTAGCTGTGAAACTTTACTCTGTGTTCTGTTGTTGTTTTTACCCTGTACTAACTCAATGAACTGTGTAATGAATTGATCTGTATGAACAGTATGCAAGACAAATTTCTCACTGTACCTCAGTACAAGTGACAATAATAAACCAATACCAATACCAGTCCCAACATACCACGATTCCCCTCAAACCGAAGGTATAATAGTCTTCATGCTTATTGACAACTCAACAGGGACAACATTTCAAAGATTCACACGCTTCTGAGTCGGGAGATTCCTCCTAACCTGAACCCCTATTGCACTATCCTTTACCCTGAGATCTTGCCCTTTGGTTCTGGATTCAGCAGACAAGGGAAGCAATTCATCAGCCCAATCTCATCAAGATCTTTCAGAATCCTGCATATTTAAGTGAGATCAGCAGAGAATACAAGCCCTTTGTGCTCAACAACACTTCACTGACATCCAAGAACTTGATGCAATTCCTAATATTTCACTGTGTTTTTTTAAAAGTTTACATACAGGCACAAATTCCCTGAAAATTCAATACCCCCCCCCCCCCCGCCCTGTGTCTCCAGAGCTGAACAGGACTGAACAAGAAGCCACGGCTGTTACTTCATCAGCGAGGCGGTGATCCAATGGCTGCAGTGACAGAGGAAATACCACAAAATCCAGGCAGATCATCAAAGGAGAGGAAAATAAATCAGGATACGTAAATTTGCATCCTCCCTCAGAGGAAACAGTCAAGTCTGAGTTGAAATGAGTTAGTACTGTATGTGATGAATTAGAAGGGACCAGTCAAGAAGAAAAATGATATATAGAGAAACATGAAAAGTTGCCCCGGGGTTATATTTAAGTACGGCAATGATCAGCAAATAAATAATGCTGCAGATGCTGGGAATCTGAAACTAAGCAGAAAATGATGGAAATGCTGAAAATACTGGTGGGATATGGGTGGGTGGGATACAGGTGGGTGGGATATGGGTGGGATACAGGTGGGTGGGATACAGGTGGGTGGGATACGGGTGGGTGGGATACAGGTGGGATACAGGTGGGTGGGATACAGGGGGTGGGATACAGGTGGGTGGGATACAGGTGGGTTGGATATGGGTGGGATACGGGTGGGTGGGATACGGGTGGGTGGGATACAGGTGGGATACAGGTGGGTGGGATACAGGTGGGATACAGGTGGGTGGGATACAGGTGGGTGAGATACGGGTGGGTGGGATATGGGTGGGATACAGGTGGGTGGGATACGGGTGGGTGGGATACAGGTGGGATACAGGTGGGTGGGATACAGGTGGGATACAGGTGGGTGGGATACAGGTGGGTGGGATACAGGTGGGTGGGATACAGGTGGGTGGAATACGGGTGGGTGGGATACAGGTGGGTGGGATACAGTTGTGTAGGATACAGGTGGGTGGGATATGGGTGGGATACTAGTGGGTGGGATATGGGTGGGATACCGGCGGGTGGGATACAGGAGAGTGGGATACAGGTGGGTGGGAAACAGATGGGTGGGATACAGGTGGGTGGGATACAGGTGGGTGGGATATGGGTGGTATACAGTCAGGTTGGATACAGGTGGGTGGGAAACAGGTGGGTGGGATACAGGAGAGTGGGATACAGGTGGGTGGGATACAGGTGGGTGGGATACAGGTGGGTGGGATACAGGTGGGATACAGGTGGGTGGATACTAGCAGTGGGATACAAGCTGGTGCACTACAGGAAAGTGGACAACAGGCAGATGGATGTTAGGCAGGTAAATAACGAATAGTAAGGAATAGGTCTCCTCTGTGAGCTGGCATGGACTTGATGGACCGAAATGGCCCCCTTCAATGTCTTCTCAGAAGGAAATATGAAATATGAAAGAAATGTAAGTTGTTATACGTTCTCTCCCACTGGCATGTCATTTATTTCCCCTCTTTTCTACAGTTACCTTCCTTATCTCAGCCTCACCTTGGGATATGCGAAAGCCTGACAATCCTGTGCTGGATTGTCAGCAGTGTACCCAGCCTGGGGTCCGGGCAGAGAGGCAAATCGTCCTGCATAAAGCTCAGCAGGTCAGGCGGCATCAGAGGAACGAGAAACAGAGTGAGCATTTCAGATCAACGCCCTATCACCACAACAGACATGTTTCCATCATTTTGTGCTTTTATTTCAGATTCCCAACCTCTGCAATGCTTTAAATCGTCCCATGTTCCTGATTGCTGTGTTACAGCAGTTCAGGATCCAAAGGGAAACTGTGTGCGTGGATGCCACAGGATGCTTCCCACAGTCAATCAGCTGGTTAATATTCAACATTAATACCCAAGCCTGACAAATTACCTCTTTAGTTACAGACGTACAACACACTCATGAACAAGTATGTTTCGGGGAAGCTGGAAGAAAGTTGGAAGTTGAAAACCATCACGTCGGTGCGTTACAGAGTTTCCACTCAAGTATGTTTCAGGAATTACCCCAATGCCTGTGGCAGCAGATTACAACAGATTAAGGTAAAGTGAACACAGCAAATTAATTAAATCTTAACAATTAACATTATGTACAAAATAAAATTGATGGCTAAGAGATTGAGGAAGTCCCACTGATGCATCTTTGAAAATTTCACACCAACATTTGCAGAATCAGCAGACAATCTGTGCAAATATTGTGCTTTATCTTGTCTAATTAACAGGCCCCGCCTTCCCAGAGACCAGCAACCCTGCATTACGTAGTCTGTGCGAATAAACCAAGGGCCAGGTTTAATTTGACGTTGAGAGGGGATTTATGATTAGCAATAACCCGTGCCTTAATGAGCAGAAAAATGGCACGCTGTTTATTTTCACAGGGTGAATAAACAGCTTTTATATCTGCCTCATTGAAATAATAAGGACAATTTTTCTTTAATGGCTATGCTTTTGTGTAATTATTTTTTATTGTCCTCAAGGAGAGTGATGACAGTGACTGGGAAGCAGAATTTATCCTGCTTCACTCAGCCACTGGTGACATCAAGCACTCCCAGATTACAAACGCATAGCTTAGATGTACACTCAATGGTTTTGCCTTGGTATTACTGGCAGGTTTTCGATGGCTAGAAACTGTAGTGCAGTGAGCAGTGCAGTGCACTGGGTTTCCTATGCTCATCTGATTTGCATAATTATTTACAGTGCCCTGTGTTGCTTTGGTCATGTGCACTGAGATGGTTTCCAATGCAAATGAGTGAGGTAGCCATTTAGCTTTAAGTGGTTGCAAGGCAGAACGAAAGTTCTTGGAGCCCTTGGGAAGTTTCAGAAAGGCATTCCAACTTATATGGCGACACAAGGGATTCTCCAGATGCTGGAATCTAGAGCAATACACAAAATGTGCTGGAGGAACTCAGCAGGTCAGGCAGCATCCACGGAGGGAAATCAACAGTGGACGTTTCGGGCCAAGACCCTTCATCAGGACTGGAAAGGAAGAGGGCAGAAGCCATAATAAGAAGGTGGGGGGAGGAGGAGGAGCACACACAGGCAGGGGATGGGTGAGATCAGGTGATAGGCGAGTTCAGGTGAGGGGGGAAGGTAGTCGGTGGGGGAGGGGGACGCAGAGAGGAAGGAGCGTGAGGAACAGAAGCAGGAGTGGGCCATGTGGTAATTGGCTGGGAAGAAATGAGTTCTGTTGGTCAAGGACAGGCTGAAATAATGGACCTACCAGGACAGTCCTGCTTGCAGATCAGAGGAAATGACGTCACTGACTGTCTGGGACACACTGACCCGATGATGGTGGGGTCATGGTCCAGAGGGAGCAGTGAGGAGGTGTCAGAGATCATAGCTTCAGTAAGATCTTTCCCCTGAAGGCCATTTCCCTTAAATAACCCTGTGTCCCTTCCTTCCCTTAATACCTAAAAATCTATGGATCTCTGTCTTGAATATCCTCAGTGACTGAGCTCCCCAGCCCTTGGGCAGAAAATTCCAAAGATTCACCATCTGAGTAGTGTTCAAATTGTGGATGAATTTGGATATATAAATCCATTTGTGTACCTTGTATTGGTTTATCATTGTCACATGTACCGAGATGTGAAAATGTGATTATTACATGTTATTTTTACATTATATTATGCTTTAGAATTTGGTTTCCTTACCTAAAAAAAGAATGTACTTGCCGTTGAGGTAGAGCAGTGAAAATTCATCAGACCAGTTTCAGAGATGGTGGGTTTTCAATGGGAGGAGAGATTGAGGGGATGGGACTTGTATTCTCTGGAGTTGAGAGGAGATCTCATTGATATTTACAAATTTCAGACGGTCCACCAGGGAGGATGTTCCACCTTGCTGAGGAGTCTAGGACCAGAGGTCACAGTCAGATACAATCATTTTCTATAAGAGGCATCTAGACTCAAATAGGCAGGGCATAGGACACGGTCCTTATGTGGGCAAATGGGATTAGTGTAGATAGGTAAAAGAGGTCAGCATGGATGTGGTGGGCTGAAGGGCCTGTCTCTGTGCTGCACAGCTCCTATGACTCTATAACTCTATGATCCTCTAGGTGAGAACATTTCTTCTCATCTCAACCTTGAATAGATGATTTCTTGGTTTGGGTGTCCAGAGCCACCTGGTTCTGGACACCCAAACCAAGGGAAACATCCTCCCTGCTTCTGCTCTGTGAAACTCAAAAGAATTTTCCATGTTGCAGTGAGATCACCTCTCCTCTTTTGAAACTCAAAAGAGCGCAGGCATAGCCTGCTTAATATCTCCTCAGAGGACAATCCCATCTTTGTTGTACTCTCTTCTAAGTATATCCCCCTTCCCTAGGCAGAGAGACCGGATGTGCACAGTGTTCCTGGTGTGGTATTTCCTGGACCACTTTGAGCCAGGAATGGCAGGACATAATATTCAATATTTACCACTCCATTTCTCACTCCGACTTACTGCCCTCTGAGCCTCCAACTCTCCAATCACCAAGGACCAACCCCGACGTAATCATCAAACCTGTCAACAATTTAATGAAGTGACCTCCCCCTCACAGGCCGAACATCAGCTCTCTGAAACGTCCTCACCCTTCCCTCTGGACCATGACCCCAACGTCATCAGGTCGATGTGTCCCAGACAGTCAGTAACCTCATTTTTGTCTGATCTGTAAGCAGGACTGTCCTGGTAGGTCCATTATTACTGCCTGTCCTTGTCCAACAGAACTTATTTCTTCCCAGCCAATTACCAGAGAATGTGCAGTGGGGATTTATCTGGATGTTGCTAAGGCTGTAAAATGATAGACTGTCTAGGCTGGAGGGTCCTTTGGAACAAAGAAGACTGAGGAGAGATCTAAGTGAGGCAAATGAAATTATGGGAGACCTAGAGAGGGTGAACTGAAAGACCTGCTTCCACTGCTAGAGAGATCTGTATCTCGGGGAGAAGGAGTAGAGGGGAGCTGAGGAAAAACTATTTCACGTACTGATGGGGCCTCAGAACTCATTGCTTGAAAGGATGGGGGGTGGCAGAAACGTTCATCTCATCTAAAAAGAGCTGAGATGAGCACTTGAAGAACCGGAACCTGCGGGGCAATAAACTGAGTGCTGAGAAGGTGGTTTAACCTAAAGTCAGCATGGATATAATGGGTTGGATCCTTCTGTGCTACAAATTTCTACAAATCTATGATTCTGGTCATGCCATTAGCAAAGTCCCACTAATACCAATGTGATAATGACATCTGTTGTAACATGTTTCTTTATTGAAGTTGACTGAGACTTTGGCTCTGGACTTATTGCATCACGGTCTGGTACAGCAATTCCAAAGCACAGGAACACAAGAGGCTGCAGGGAGTGGTGGACACAGCCTGGTCCATCACGTGCACAGCCCTTCCCACCACTGACAGCATCTACAGGAGGCACTCCCTCTAGAAGGCGGCATCTATCATCAAAGATACCCACCATCCAGGCCATGCCCCCTTCTCGCTGCTACTGTCGGGCAGGAGGTACAGAAGCCTGAAGTCCCACACCACCAGGTTCAGGAACAGCTGCTCCCCTACAACCATCAGGTACTTGAACCGACCTGCACAACCCTAACCCTACCTCAGCAACAGGACACTACGGACCAGCTCTTGCACTGCCATGGACTTGTCTCCGATTGTGTCATTGATTTTTTTGTCACACTTGCATTTACTTCTGCACAGTCTGTTTTTCACTGTATGGTATAATTTTATGCGTAATTTATATTCTGTGTGTCTTCTGTAACCTATATGCCTGCGATGCGGCTGCAAGCAAGTTTTTCATTTGTACTTGTGCCCATGACAATAAACCTGACTTGGCTTGGTTTGACTTTCGTGAATGCTTCCCCTGCTCTTCTGCAAGACTCATGCGAGGGAACCCTTTCACTCTGTCCACTTTTTCACACTGCCCATCCTTTCACAACTGCTGCTCTAATTTTGTGACACTTACCTACGTGTACCAAGGTTTTGCTCTCCCTCCAGATTCCAATACTTTACTTCGATTTTCACATTAGCAGGCTGCATTCAAAGGCTTTAGCGTTGAACCAAGCTAAACCAGAGGAGTGGCAAAGCTTGAAATTTCCATTCCAACATGTTAAATTATCTGTAGCAAGGGAGAGCTCAGTCTTGTACAGGAAATAAAGGAACGTGGGAGGTGACAAATTTGGCTAGCATGTGCAAATTAGACTGCTGTCAGTATACACCAGAAAAAAAGGACCAGTTCCCCCAAGCCTCGGAATCATTTACTATCCTTGGCAAAGGGTTGGTTGAGGAAAGTGTGATGGAGATGTACTTAAAAGAAGTTGGAACCACAGATTCTGTGGGCAGGGGATGGAACGGCATCAAAAACAGAAAAAGTGTCCCAGACCTGAAACGTTAACTCTGTTTCTCCTTCTACAGAAGCTGCCCGACCTGCCGAGTTTTTACAGCATTTTCTGTTTTTGTTTCAGCTTTTCAGCAGCTACAGGATTTCTTTTTCCCGTTTACTGATGGAACATTACAGTAGCCAAACACTGAGAGACAGCTCAGTAAGGAAGCCACCTCCCTTCAGTATTTCAGTGCACCTTTCCCTGAGAGGACCAGGACACCACTTCTAACAGTGTCTACTCTGTAGGTTCAACTTTATGTCTTCTTTTTATTCTTCCTTGATCAGTGTGCATTGTTGGCAAGGCCAGCAGTTATTGCCCATCTCTAGTTGCCCTTGAGAAGAGGGGAGGGCAGAAGTTGGGAACTGAGGTGAGGAAAGAGAGAACTGGGAATAAGGATTGAGGAGGTGGAGTTGGGTGGAATTGTTTTTGCATTCCTAGATGGAAAATCCCAGAAACTGCACAATGTAGGAATGTTCAACATTAATCAGAATGTGTAGCATTACTGTAAAGTCTTCAGTGATTGTCTCTTCAGGTCTTGCTCCATCTCAGTTCAGGGCGTATCTGAGAGAATGGATCGCAAGGAAGAAAGTGAATGAATGGGACAGATGGGATTGCTCTCAGACCTTAGACCATAAGACGTAGGAGCAGAATTAGGCCATTCAGCCCATCGAGTCTGCTCTGCTATTCCATCATGACTGATTCATTTTTCCCTCTCAACCCCATTCTCCTGCCTTCTCCCTGTAATCTTTGACGCCCTTACTAATCAAGAACCTATCAACCTCCGCTTTAAATACATCCAATGACTTGGCCTCCCGAGCCGTCTGCGGCAATGAATTCCACGGATTCACCACCATCTGGCTGAAGAAATTCCTCCTCATCTCTGTTCTAAAGGGACGTTCTTCTATTCTGTGCCCCCTGGTCCTAGACTCTCCCACTATTGGAAACATCTTCTCCACATCCACTCTATCCAGGCCTTTCGATATTCAAGAGGTTTCAATGACATCCCCCCTCATCCTTCTGATCTCCAGTGAGTACAGGACCTGGGATAAATGACCTCCTAGTTTGTAATGAAAATATGAAATATGAACATGTATGAACACTTCTAAGGTGCGTGAGGGAGTAGGTAGGGGTAAGTGACAGAACCAAGACAAGAACTACTTACATTAGGAGGAGGGTTGTGTTGTGGATAATCTGGGGAAGGGGAGGGAAGAAGTTGGGGTAAATAGTTTGTTTCCAGGCTCTGTAAAACTCTCTTGTCATTTTATATATTCCACTTAACTCCACTCTTCAAAATTCCCGTGCCTTACCCTATCACTTTGCAGTCATCCCCACCATTAGTTGTACCCACAGAGACAGACGGAAAAGGTCCATCGAAAACAGAGGCAGCAGCCAGTTAAGAAATTAGTATTCTACAGTCGCAGAACCTTGCCACAGGAAAAGTGCTAGCCAACAAGTCATCGCCACCACCATCCCATCATTACTGTAGCCAACTCCTCTGCAGATCAGCCGTATTTTTCTGGCAGATCCTTTCTATCTTTACAGGAACTGTTTTGCCAAAAACCTTTCCCTTCCCCCATCTCACAAGAGAGGAACAATTGATAATGAAAACTCCTCTGATGGGACACTTAATGCTGCTTGCAACCTATAGCGAGGGTAGGCCAGGAAACCTGACAGATTTCTTCAGAAATTCCCTGCCAGGAATCACTCCCACGACAACATGCCTTCAAACCAACAAATGGAAATCTCCTGAAATGTGAAAGAATTCTGCCAGTTAACCTTCTTGTCTCACCACATTGTAGAGTCATGAAGTCACACAACACGTATTATGTAGTATTGATAGAGTGCATCTTTTTCATCACATTTTGGACACCCCATGATTACATCAATAGGCAGGTTTACAGAAGTAATACTCATGGTTCCTAGAAAGTACTGGGAATTGTAACAACTCACAAAAGGACTCAGAAATCATTGGGCTTATGTTTCAGTGTAGGAACTGTGACATTGGAACAACTATTAATACAACATATGCTGGTGTATTATTAGCATACACTTGTAACGATATTAATGCAAAGACATATATCCTTAAAACATTTTTAATTGGAGGTTGTTACCTTACCTGTTAAGACTTACATGGGATTACTTTTAGACTGTGTTGCTCAGGAATACTTTTGATTCCGAAGCATTCCTACTCTGGGACAGATGGTACATGTTTCTCCCCAGTCCTGCTCAGCCAGTCTCTCACTGCTTTTCCCGGTGGATTGATGACTGCTTCCTGCTCTTGTCCTGAACTGGAAAATAGGATCAAATTTCCTTCCCGTTTCCACCTTTCACCGGCCTTCCCCTGCTCCATCTCCAACTCTTCCCTTCTCTTCCTTGAAGTAAAGGGACAGGCTGGTTTGCATCTACTGCAAGCCCGCTGACTCCCACCCTCGCTCGAGTACACACCCTCCCACCACACCTCCTGCAAGGACTCGATCCTGTCCCCCAGGTTTCTCAGCCTCGGTTGCATCTGTTCTGATGACACAAGTGCTCCTGACAGGTATTCTCTCAGCTGAGGAATCTTCATCACACTTGATAGGGGTGCTCAACTGCAACCATTCCATCTCCCGCCCTTTGATACCACATTACCCTGCCTTGGATATTCCCGGCTTTCTGAATCTAGTCACAGTCTCGATTCTAACTGATTCTTTCCCCAGAGCTCATTAACTCTGTATTACTGCTTTTACTGTTCCAATTACACAGTACTTCATCAAGTCTCAACAGTGTCTCAAAGCTTTACACATGCATTGAAGGACTATTACTGTTCTAACACAGGCAAACTGTTTTGAATTTATAAAATCTCATGAAGGTCAATGAGATAAAAGACCAGCTAATATTTTGAGTGACGGACCTGTCCCCACCAGTACTGCACCCCGGTGTTATACAGTGACAAACCCCTCCCCACCAGTACTGTACCCCAGTGTTATACAGCGACAGACCCGTCCCCACCAGTACTGTACCCCAGTGTTATACAGCGACAGACCCGTCCCCACCAGTACTGTACCCCAGTTATACAGCGACAGACCTGTCCCCACCAGTACTGTACCCCAGTGTTATACAGTGACAGACCTGTCCCCACCAGTACTGTACCCCAGTGTTATACAGTGACAGACCTGTCCCCACCAGTACTGTACCCCAGTGTTATACAGTGACAGTCCCGTCCCCACCTGTATCCCAGTGTTATATAGTGACAGACCTGTCCCCACCAGTACTGTACCCCAGTGTTATACAGTGACAGTCCCGTCCCCACCAGTACTGTATCCCAGTGTTATACAGTGAGAGATCTGCTCTTCCAGTGATGAACTCCTTGGTTTGAGCCGGACCTGGATTTGGTTTTGGGTCAGGCTGGATATGACCCTGTGTCTCTGCTCTCGGATCCAATCAGTTCACTGCAAGGCAGTACCGAGTGGGCCACAGCGACTGCTGTCGAGCAGTCTGTGAGATCAGCAGCCAACACACCCATCCTGCCATCTTTCAGATGAAGCTATGAAGTTGTGCCTGTCTTTTCTTACAGCAGAAACTGAGGTCGTTTGGCCTTTCGAGTCTACGCCAGCTCTAAGAGTGGTACTCCACTTATCTCCCTGCCACCCACTCTCTCCTCTGCCCCTCATCTCCCTCCTGATTCTTCTGCCACCGCCCAAACCAGGGGCAATTTATGGCGACCAATTAACCACTACACATTCCTTTGGTGTGTGGGAGGAAACCAGAGAACTGCAGGAGGGAGAACATGCAAACCCTGTGCAGACAGCGCCTGAGGTCAGAATCGAACCTGGTTCACTTTAGCTGTGTATGGCAGCAGCTCCACCCACAGCGCCACTGTGCCTCGCAACTCACAGAACGATGGGGTTTCCCATAGCACCAGGACAAACGTGTGTCCTTCAACTCAGTCCTGGTTTCAATGACCTCATTGCTGTTCATGACCTTACTGCGTACAGACCTGCTGGTGCATCCTCTACAATGCAATATCAACCAGCACTGCAAGCGCTCCTCACTTGGCTCTGGACTGTGTCTGGATACCCACAGGCAGCGAAAAATGCGACAAATGCAACCTCAGTCATCACTGATCAAGGCCGTATTGCCTTCTTTTCTGCTCCTCTGTCAGGCCCCACAACTCCCTGCCCTATGAACTGAAATCAATTTATTCCAAAATTAATAATTCATTACAATGCAAGTTAATATTCCCACGTTTCACCAGGGCTCTGACTATTTAAAAATACAAACTGATCTCTTGTGGAATTTATCACAAGGTTGTCTTTTCCCAGATAACCAATAGGAGGCTTGTTCATGCCTTCACAGAATAAAATCATGGCTATTGATTTGCAATGACAAAATCTGTCTAACACCGCTTAAATTAAATGGAAGAGTCTATGAGCTTCCAATGCAAAATTCTTGCTAATTATCCATGAAAGCAGTAGATGCTTACATATGCATGTGCATACATATATTAGGTATATTTTAGTTTTGACCCCACACAAAGTTTAAAGCATAGAATTGGCTCATTTAGAAATTGGTTAGTCAGGAGAGTAGTGTTTGATTCATTGGAGAGTTACTGATCCCCATCAATAGCACTGGAAATTCAGCAATCAAAAGAACCATAATATTTGTGTAACTTAATGAGAGATTTCTGTAAATATCATGCTCGGTATTTTCTGGTTGGTTCCTAGATATATAACACTCTATCTCTCTCCCTGTCTGTTCTCTGTCTAACTGCAACACTGCCTATGCTTTATAGATCTCTGCAATTAAAAACAAAACAGTAAATGCTGGAAACACTCAGCATGTCAGGCAGCATCTGTGGGGAGAGAAACAGAGTTAATGTTTCAGATCAAAGACCCTTTGTCAGAGCTAACACAGAGTCTTAAATTGTGTTTCTTTCTCCACAGAAGTTGCCTGACCTGCTGAGAGTTTCCAACATGTTCTGTGTTTATTGAAACTTCATTAAAGGCTATAAATGAAAAACATAGCAAACCAATTCATTAAAATGTGAAACATTTGAATTTGGAAATTAGAAATGGCAATTCCTGCGACTAAAATTCTGGTAATATCTTTTATTAATTATTTGTGGGGAAGGAGGTGAGGAAGTGCAGCTGGATTGACCGACCTACACTGCAAAGTTTATGGGATCCCAAGGAGATCAGGACATGTTGAAGACACATAAGTGCTTTTAACTTGACTGTGGGTAAAGTGCTTCCTCTGCTGTCTGGGTGAGTATCAGAGCCACCCACTCCAACCAGTGATGGCATTCTCCCGAGATGTCAATCATGTATATGTGGGCGTGACTTCTCACAGGGAGCCCCAAGTGACAACTCACTTGCAATACTGAGGCCTCAGCAGGATTCGAACCCACAACCCCAGTGCAGGGTGTGAGAGCAGCAATGGTACAGGCCCAACCTGACCTTGGCCTGTTTCTTTTCTCTGAACTGATGGAGCTGCATCACTAGAAGATTAGTAACGCAGTGTTGGAACTTCTTTTGAAGCTACAGATAGGAAATAAGGTAATGAGACTTTACATAAACAAGAGTTGTATAGTATATTGTACACAATAAGTAGAAAGATAATAGGCCTATTTTTTTGATAACTTTCACTCCATCTCCACTCCAAAGGGGTTTTTGAATAGTTTTCATAATGTCATAATGTCATACAGCACAGAAACAGGCCCTTCGGCCCACCAAGTCCATACTAGGAAGGGGAAGTCAGGCGGACACACACCAGTCCTTATTGAAGGGTCTGCAGTGGAAAGGGTGAGCAGCTTCAAGTTCCTGGGTGTCAGCATCTCAGAGGACCTATCCTGGGCCCAGCACACAGTTGCAACCATGAGGAAGGCACACCAGTGTCGATGCATTCTTTAAGGAGATTTGATATGTCATTGACGACTCTATGACAAAATTCTGCAGGTGTACATTCTGGCTGATTGCATCACGGCCTAGTGTGGAAACTCCAATGCACAAGAACGCAAGAGGCTGCAGGGAGTGGTGGACTCAGCCAGTTCCATCACGGGTACAGCTCTCCCCACCACTGAGGACATCCATAAGAGGCAATATCTCAGGAAGGTGACAGCCATCATCAGGGACCCCCACCATCCGGGCCGTGCCCTCTTCTCAATGCTGCCATCAGGCAGGAGGTACAGGAGCCTGAAGACCCACACCTCAAGGTTCAACAACAGCTTCTTCCCCACTGCCGTCGGGTCCTTGAACTGACCTGAAAAACCTTAATACTACCTCGGACTATATTTTTTATCTTTGTTTCATCTTGCACTAGTGTCGTTATGTTGTTTAGTTTGCACATGTGTATGCTATGTATAAATTGTGTTAATTTAAGTTGATGTTAACATGTTTGTCCTCGTCTTGTAATGTACTGTGCTGCTGCTGCAAAAAGCTCATTTTCATGGCCTTTATAGCCTGGGTATATGTGCCTCTGACAACAGTCAGAATTTAAGTTAACCATCTAGCACCCACTTTTACACTAATCCTACCTTAACCTACTTTATTCTCCCCACATTCCCATCATCCTCTCCCCAGATTCTACCACCCATAAAGGCATAGAGTCATACAGCACGGACGCAGGCCCTTCAGCCCAACTGCTCCATGCCAACCAAGATGCCCATCTAAGCCAGTCCCATTTGCCATTTTGGCCCATATCCCTCCAAACCTTTCCTATCCATGTACCTGCCCAAGTGTCTTTTAACTGTTGTTATTGTGCCTGCCTCAACCACTTCCTCTGACAGCTCATTCCATACACTGACCGCCCTTTATGTGAAGGAGTTATCCCTCAGGTTCCAATTAAATCTCTCTCCTCTCACCTTAAACCCACGCCCTCTAGCTCTTGATTCCTCAACCCTGGGGAAAAGACTGTACACATTCGCCCTAATCTAGGGGCAATTTACAGTCCAATTAACTGACCAACCTCCATATTTTCGGGATGCGGGAGGAAACTGGAGCACCCTGGGGAAACCCATGTGGTCACAGGGAGAACATGTGAACTCCACGTAGACAGCACCTAAGATCAGGATTGAACGCGGGTTGTTGGATCTGTGAGGTAGCAGCTCCACTAGCTACACCACTGTGCCACGCTTACTCTATTTATTGCCCATCTTTCTCAATGCCCACTTTTGGGTTGGTGTTCGGCAAGTGGCCTTTCACATGATAAGACCTGGAGTGGTAAGTGTGCAACTGTGCCAAGATCAGGGTGAATGGTCAAGCAGGTCACAAACTGCTGAACGGCCTCTTCCTGCTCTGACCTGCCTCTGGAGAAACTTGTCGATGTTTTCTCCAACAGCACAAAAGCTTAGCTTCGCTTCAAAAATGCAGAAGTCACAATTAGTTGTTTAAATAGGCCATGGTCAATAGACCATCAGGTTCTTAACCATTTGCAGTGACAAACATCACAAAAGAGAATGCTCCACTCCTTATAGTGAGATCCATTAACAGTGCAAAACTTTGGCAGGTATTTATTTATGAAACAGGAAAAAATCCAGGCATTTGCCCTTCCTGTTTCAAATGGTCCAATTTGTTCCAACACATATTTTATACCTCACTCAGTTTCATACATCCTATCTCATATCAGAGATATTGTCATATAATTATGAACTAACCATCCTGGGGCAAAGATTTTCAGAGGACGAGTTAAAGTCTCCAAAGTTCAGTCAATAGACTCGGCTCCCCTTCAAGAAGCTGTGTCCGCACAAATCTGGAATAAAAACAGAAAATGCTGGAAATACTCAACAGATCAGGCAGCATCTGTCGGGAGGGAAATCGAGTGAATATTTCCAGTTACAAACAAGATGCTGGAGGAACTCAGTAGGTCAGGCAGCATCAGTGGAGGAAAATGGACATTCGGTGTTTCGGGTTGAGACCCTTCATCCGGACTGGGTCTCAAAGGTCTCGACTTGAAATGTCGACTGTCCGTTTCCCTCTGTAGATGTTGCCTGACCTGCTGAGTTGCTCCAGCGTCTTGTTTGTTTCTCCTGCTTCCAGCATCTACAGTCTCATGTCTGATGTTTCAAGTTCATCAGGATTTGTGCTTTTAATGATCCATTACACTAGCTGGTTATTAGGAAGTGTCAGAAGCAGGATCCACCTTGACCCCACCATTCCCAGGGGGAACGGAAGGGATGAAAGAGCCATCATTCCCTGCCCAGCTCATCTCCAGAGGAAGAGGAGGGGAAGGGAGAAGAACATCAGTCACTCTCATTGTGCCAAACACCAGTCCAGGGAAAGAATTGGATAGTTCTTTCTCAAGAGTTCAGCGCAGAGGCAGCATAGTGGCGCAGCCAGTAGAGTCACCGCCTCACAGTGCCAGGAACCCGGGATCAATCCTGACCTCGGGTACTGTCTGTGCGGAGTAAACACATTCTCCCTGTGACCGCTGGGCGCTCTGGTTCCTTCCCACATCCCAAAGACATGGGGGTTGGTGCATTAATTGGCCGCTGAAAGTTGCCCCTAATGCGTAGGAGAATGGTGGGATCTGGGGGGGGGAGGGTGCGGATTGTGGGGAGGATAAAATAATGGGATTAATGTAGGATTAGTGCAAATGGATGGTTGATGGCTGGTGCAGACTTGATGGGCTGAAGGGCCTGTTTCCACGCTGATTCTCTCTGTGATGATTCCGAGAGATTTTATGCAACTGTCAATATCCTTGTTTCAAAGTTGAATTTTTAGAAGCCTGAAGTTTCCTGCTGTTGGAAGGTGAGCTGTGAAGTTTCATTAAAATGTTGCAGGTTGAAAGGATGATGCTGCAGGTTGCCTGTGAAGTTGACTGAAACTGTTTCTGCAAACACTCAGTGTGAGGAAATGACTGTTGACTAATGGCAATGTGCAGCATCCCTTGAGGTATTTTCCATTACAACATCCATTTAGGTTATTATGATTGCATCAATCTGTGTGTACTGGAATCATCGTCAGATCTGATATCCCTGGCAAAGTCAAGACAAATTGGATGATGCATCAAGCAGATTACAGCTTCAGGCAACTGAAAGGAGGCCAGCTTTCTCCAAATGTATCCCTCCTGAGAGTGAGCTGGAGAAGAAGATGTGGTGAAAAGATCAAATAAACAGAAAAAAAAATTGCTGGGAACTTGCTGCAGTCAATTAGCAAGAACGAGGCAGCAATCATTGCCAGAACAGGAAAGCCTGGCACACGGATTTGCAAGGACCCACAGTTCATCCCTTACTTCTTCTGATTGAGTTGATTGACGGCAGCGGAGCCCACTCTCAGACTGAATGCAAGCCAGTCTGTGCGCTCCTTGTGTTCAGCACACTCAGGTTCTTTAAAGTATAAATGACTACACTTACTGAGGCTGGGTTTCCTACAATTCATGCAATTCCTTCTGCTGGTAGAGCACACCGAAGGCAGGAATGAGCTGGGCTGTTGCAAAGCAGAAAATCACTGCATGTGCTGGAAATCTGAAAGTGTACCAACGGCTGGAAACACTCAGCAGGTCAAGCAGCATGAACGAGGAGAGAAAAAACAGAGTTAATGTGGCAGCGCTTCACCTGTGAGTCCGAGGGTGTCATTTATTGCATCCGGTGCTCCCAGTGAGGCCTCCTGTACATCGGTGAGACCCGACGCAGATTGGGTGACCGCTTCGTCGAGCACCTTCGCTCCGTCCACCACAACAGCGAGGACCTCCCGGTGGCTACCCACTTCAATTCCACATCCCACTCCCACACAGACATGTCTGTCCACGGCCTCCTCGACTGCCACGTTGAGGCCGGGCGCAGGTTGGAGGAACAACACCTCATATTCCGCCTTGGGGGTCTCCAACCTGATGACCTCAACATCGATTTCTCTAACTTCCGGTAACCCCACACCCCCCCCCCCCCACCACCCACTCCTTTGTCTTCCCTTATTCCTGTGGCTCCCTTCCCCCACCTTGTTGACCTGCCCATCTCCTCTCCTCCCTTCCCCCATCCTTTACTCCATGGTCCACTGCCCTCTCCTACCGGATTCCTCCTTCTTCAGCCCTCAGCCTCTTCTACCTGTCACCTCTCAACTTATTACATCTCCCCCCATCCGCCCTCCACACCCACCTACCTTCCCCCTCTCACCTGAACTCACCCACCCCCTGCCTGCGTGTGCTCCTCCCCCTCCCCCTCCCCCACCTTCTTATTCTGGCTTCTGCCCTCTTCCTCTCCAGTCCTGATGAAGGGTCTCGGCCCGAAATGTCGACTGTTTATTTCCCTCCGTGGATGCTGCCTGACCTGCTGAGTTCCTCCAGCACTTTTTGTGTATTGCTCCAGATTCCAGCATCTGCAGAATTTCTTGCGTCTCTGACGTTGCGGGTTGTTTCACCTTCGTGATGAGTTTGGTCGTGATTCCCCTTGTAACAGAATTGTTCCTCCATCTTGCACGTAAGACCTGTCAGCTCCCTGAATAGTCTTGGAGGATGGGCCTCATGGCTAGAATCTTATCTTCTCCCCCTCCCCTTTCCTGCTGATGAGGCCTGTTCTCAGGACCTCTCCTTGCCTTCACTGTCATGCTGGAGTGTTATCGAGCCACACAGCGCAGAAACAGGCCCTTCGGCCCATCGAGTCCACGCCGACCACCAAGCACCCATCCACACTAATCCCACGTTCCCCAGATTCTGCCACCACACTCAGCTACAACTAGGGGAAATCTATAGTGGCCATTTAACCTATCTGTTCTCTTTCACCGAATCAACCCTCCCTGTAAACAACTTACACAGCACAATTCAATAATTTGTTTGAAGCTAATGGTATTTCCATATATCAATATTTTGTACTCTCATCAGACGAGGGAGTCAGACAGTATGTCTACCCTGCAGCAGTAAGCATAACTGGAGCAGGATAGGTGCAGAAGAGTTTTGCAGAAGGAACGTGTTTAGGTGTTAAAGCGTTTAGCCTTGTTACTGAGCAAGTATTAGGCTTGGATATGCATTGTATCCATCTGCATGAATTAACACCACATGCAGATGACTTTGCACTAACGACCTCAGTCAGGTCACTGTCACCCCTTTAAATGCCTCAGGTGGTTGGCGGCAGAGATTCCCCTGGTCGCCAAGGCCGGGTTTTCCAAATGTGGCTCCATTCACTGGGTCGTCACACCCTCCTTTGGCAAGGTTTATGCCGACGGCATTACCCAAGGAATGAGGTCACCAGCTATACCCTTGCCGTGTCTGAATTAAGATGAGGATGATGATGATTTCTTTATTAGTCACATATACGTTGAAACACACAGTGAAATACATCGGTTGCGTAGAGTGCTCTGGGGGTAGCCTGCAAGTGTCGCCACGCTTTCGGCGCCAACATAGCACGCCCACAACTTCCTAACCCGTACGTCTTTGGAATGTGGGAGGAAACCGGAGCACCCGGAGGAAACCCACGCAGACACGGGGAGAACGTACAAACTCCTTACAGGTAGCAGCGGGAATTGAACCTGGGTCGCTGGCGCTGTAATAGCGTTATGCTAAACGCTACCTACTGTGCCTGCCCAATTTGCCAGCTAATGGGACTTGTGTGGAAAGCAATATGTTGATGAGACGTGAACAAGATTGTAATCAAACTGACGTGTCCAGTAGAAGAAATGGTGCTGTTTGACTCCATTTCATAACCACAGTTTTATGGACAGGACTGGCGGGAGAGATGGGGGGGGGTGGGGGGGAGTGGGGAGTGCGGGGCAATGGTATCAATTGTACCAGTGCCCAAGAAGACCAGGGTGGCCAGCCTCAATAACTACCATCTGGTAGCAGTTACATCTGTTGTAATGAAGTGCTTCCAGAGGCTGGCTATGGCTCGAATCAGCTCCTGCCTCAGCAAGGACCTGGGCCCACTTCAATTGGCCTATTGCTACAATAGGTCTACAGCAGACACTATCTCGCTGGCTCTCCACTCTACTCTGGACCACCTGAGCCACCTGGACAACCGGAACACATACGTCAGGCTGTTGTTCATTGACTACAGCTTGGCGTTCAACACCATCATCCTCTCCACTGCCATAAGACCACAGACCATAAGATATAGGAGCAGAATTAGGCCATTCAGCCCATTGATTCTGGTCCGAAGTCCAGTCATGGCTGATTTTCTTTTCAACCCCATTCTCCTGCCTGCTCCCCATAACCCTTAACCCCCTCACCAATCTCTGCCTTAAATACACCCAGTGACTTGGCTTCCACAGCCCTCGGTGGCAACGAATTCCACAGATTCACCACCTTCTAGCTGAAGAAATTCCTCCTCATCTCAGTTTTGAAGGGACGTCCCTTTATTCTGAGGCTGTGCCCCTGGATCCTAGACTCTCCCACTGTTGGAAACATCCTCTCCACATCCACTCTATTCAGGCCTTTCAGTATCCATCAAGTGCCTGAACCCAACTTGAAAAGCCCCAACACTACCTCGGACTATATTTTTCTTTTCTCTCAACTTGCACTAAAGTTGTTATGTTTATTTTTACATGTAAGTTATGTATAATTTATGTTAATTTAATTCTATGTTAACTTATGTTTCTCATGTTTGTAACATACTGTGGTGCTGCTGCAGAAAGCTAACTTTCATAGCATTTATATGCTGGGTATTTATGCCCACAACAACAAAACTTGAAGTGCACGACTATGCTACTTTGTAAATCAGTGTGATTGTGTGATATGGGGGAATGGGTTAGATATGAACTTGTCACCTTCAATGGAATGTCCACAGCCGCTGGTGTGCACACTGTGGTATCTGTCCTGTCCGATGAGCTACTGGATCTACACTTGTTGGTTTGCATGCTGCAAGAAAGAGGACATTAAAAAAAGGTGTATTATACTCTTCAAAGAAAAGAGGAGATATCCTCCTCATCCGCTGACCTATAATTATCCCACTTCCATTAACCTTAATATTGGTATTGGTTTATTATTGTACCGAGCTTTTGTTTGCATGCCATCCAGGCAGATCATTCCATGCAAAAGTACATCAAAGTAGTTTAAAAAGGAACACAAAAGGAAATCAAAGACCCCACCCACCCGGGTCATTCTCTCTTCTCGCCTCTCCCATCAGGCAGAAGATACAGGAGCCTGAGGGCACGTACCACCAGGCTCAAGGACAGCTTCTATCCCATTGTGATAAGACTATTGAACGGTTCCCTTATACAATGTGATGGACTCTGACGTCACGATCTACCTTGTTGTGACCTTGCACCTTATTGTCTACCTGCACTGCACTTTCTCTGTAGCTGTGACACTTTGTACTGTGATTGTTTTTACCTGTACTACCTCAATGCACTCTGTACTAACTCAATGTAACTGCACTGTGTAATGAATTGACCTGTACGATCAGTATGCAAGACAAGTTTTTCACTGTACCTCAGTACAAATGACAATAATAAACCAATACCAATACCAAAACAGAATGCAAAATATAGTGTTATAGTTACAGAGAAAGTGCAGTGCAGGCAGACAAGTGCACGGGCCATGACGAGGCAGACTGAGAGATCAAAAGTTCATCTTTATTATATAAGAGGTATAAGATATTAAGATATTTATTTATAGTCACATGTATATCGAAATACACAGTGAAATGCATCTTTTTGCATTGCTAAGAATGTGCTGGGAGCAGCCACGCTTCCGGCGCCAACATAGCATGCCCACAGCTCCTAACCCGTATGTCTTTGGAATGTGGGAGGAAACCAGAGCACCCAGAGGAAACCCACGCAGACATGGGGAGAACGTACTAACTCCTTACAGGCAGCAGCGGGAATTGAACCCAGGTCGCTTACGCTGTAATAGTGTAACGCTAACTGCTACCCTACCGTGCCGCCCTATAATAAGAGTAACTATGAAAAAAACATCTCTTGCCGACTCTGGGAACTGCTGTGTTTAAATTGGCTGCTGTAGTTACTTTCCGACAAGTTAACATTGACCACACGTCAAAGTAAAGCACGGTGGAATGATTCACATGGACTTGAGAGTGAAAGGTTTCAAGGAATTGCTAGTTCTTTCTTCAGTAATTATTCAGCTTTCAAAATGCAAGCTTGGTATCACTTCCTGTCTTATCTCACTCCTAAATGTCAGTGTATATCAGCTGGCAGCACTTCCATTTCTTAATCAACAAGTCGTGGGTGTGAAAAATAAATTTTGTTCAAAGATCTTGCATACAGCGATGGAAACGCTTGCCGTTCGGGCTGATGCTGCCTCGGTAGGTCTTCACTCTCTCATATCTGACTGCATTTAATTGCTAATGTCTTGGTTATAACCAGCAACACCAGATGAAGTGTGACGGGCTGTCTGAGGCAACTATGACCAGAGTGCTTCAGTGCAAAACTCCTGTGGTGTTGTCCCTGTGGACTCTGCCCAAACTTTATCTTCTTTTTCTGTGCTTGCTGACTGCATTCAATACATCTGACAAGTGAAAAGGATTGCCCCCCCCCCCCCCACATCAAACAGCTCAGGACTAGCTGCCAGTCAGTAAAACACAATTTATTCAGCAGCACTTGCCCTTTGCCTCCCTATCCCATCCCAACATAGACTTCCACCTCACCCTGTTTTGCCAGTACAGTAATACTCTGATAATCCAGCAACCAATCATTCGGCAACGAATTGTTTAATTGATCCATCATCAAGGATCCCCACCATCTGGGCCGTGCCATCTTCTCGCAGCTACCATCGGGCAGGAGGTACAGAAGCCTGAAGTCCCACACCACCAGGTTCAAGAACAGTTACTTCCCTTCAACCATTCGGTTCTTGAACTAACCAGCACAACCCTAATCACTGCCTCAGTACAGCAATACTATGACCACTTTGCACTAAAATGGACTTCTTTTTGTTCTAATTGTGTTCTTTCTTGTAAAAATTGTGTATAACTTATGTTTAATTTATGTTTTTCTTGTGAATGCTACTTATCTGATGCCATGTGCCTGTGATGCTGCTGCAAGTAAGTCTTTCACTGCACCTGCGCACACATGTACTTGTTGTATGACAATAAACTCGGCTTTGACTTTGACTTTGGAAATCTTGATGGTCAGCATCTGGCTCACTCATTGGTGCGGAATGTGAACCAGGGTTCAGGGTACAAATGGGGTGTGCGGTCAGAGTCAGGAGTCCGAAGTGCCACCAGAACCAGGTGTGTGACTGGATCCAGAGTCAAGGTCCAGAACGCCAGGGGTTAGGTAAACACCAGTGGGTAGGTTAGTGGTCAGAGCCAGGATCTGGAGTGCTGTATATTTCCCACTCCTTTTAAGCTCGCTGGGTTCACTGGAAACTTTATTATACTACTGTGTGACATGTAAACTAAGTGAAATGCAGATGTTTGGGTATGGCCCAGAAAATCTGCTAGTCTGACGTCATCATTGAAATTTCAAGTGTGCTGGATTATCAGTTTTATTACACACTGATTTTTTTGGAGCATTTCTTTACATTATATTGCAGTTCCCTATTAACTTAGGAAGTCGGAGCAAATTCTCTCATGTAACAAGAGAATACTGCAGATAGAGGTGGCTGGGGACAGCAGTTATCAAAGGTGAATCAATTTTGGAGTCAGCATTTCAAAGTGATAAATAAACACTATGGAATGGGGTCAAAACTCCATCTGCCCAGAGGAAGTAAATCTAAATTAAATTTGTAAATTTGTTAATTATTGTCACACTTACCGAAGTACAGTGAAAAACTTTGTTTTGCATGCCATCCACACAGATCATTACATCACATCAGGGCATCGAGGTAGTACAAGGGAAAACAATAACAGAATGCAGAATATAGTGTTACAGTTACAGAGAAAGTGCAGTGCAGGCAGACAATAAGGTGCAAGGCCGTAACGAGGTAGATTGTGAGGTCAAGGGTCCAACCTATTGCATTAGGGGACCATTCCATATTCTTATAACAGTGGGATAGAAACTGTTCCATGCCTCAGTATAGCAACACAATGACCACTTTGATCACTTTGCACTAAAATGCACTTTGTTTTTTCTTCTAATTGTGTTCTTGTAAAGATTGTGTATAATTTATGTTTTTCTTGTGAGTGCTGTTTATCTGATGCTATGTGCCTGTGATGCTGCTGCAATTAAGATTTTCATTGCACCTTTGCATCTGTGTACCTGTGCATATGACAATAATTTTGACTTTGATAGGGGAGTGGAAGCAGCTTGGCAATCATCAGCTGTGTGTCTTCTCTCAGACCTACCACTTCCACTCAAGGCAGGAACCCACATGTTGCTTGTCAGCGAGGCAACCCACAGAGCTGCCACCCAGTGGTCTTCTGGAGCATCGCTGCTTGAGGACAACCTCCCAGGCCATCTGCAACCTCCTTCATCGCAGGTCAACAATTTTCCGTCAACAACAGTGCAACCACAGAGGGAGGACTGCTCAGGATCAACAGGACAAACTAAGGTACGTGTACAGTAGCGATTAGGAATCATAGAATGTTATTTTACAATACAGAAGGTCATTTGGTCCGTCATGTCTGTGCTGGTCGAGGAAGAGCTGCCCTCCCTGATAATCCCACCTTCTGTAGCTCTGCAGGTCACCGGTCTTCAAGAACACACTGAAGTGTGGTCAGCGACAGAGGGAAGGTGAAATGAGAACTTCAGTGGGTGGGAGTGGACTTCCTCTCAAACGGGATTTGGTTGCTGCTGGCATTTCTATGATTCAATGTCCAATGCCCTGGAGTCTGTGATGGTGAAGTCTCTGACCTGAAACATTAACTCCATTTCCCTCTCCACAGATGCTGCCTGACCTGCTGAGTGTTTCCAGCATTTTCTGTTTTTAGTTACCCACCCAAACACAGTTGAGGATTTCTTCCTCTCCCACTGTCAGGCAGTGAGCTCCAAACCCCACTACCTCTTGTCGAAAAGATATTTCCTCATCGCTCCTCTGATCTATCTCCCAATTATTTTAAATCTGTTTCTCCTGGTTTTTGATCATTAGCTAGGGGAAAAAGGCCCTTCCTCTTTACCCTCTCTCTCTGCCCCTTGTAATATTATACACCTCAATTAAGTGTCTCTTCATCCTCCTCTGTTCCAAAGAAAACAATCCCAGCTTATCCCATCTCCCCTTGTCCAGTCCATTCCCATTTGCATTTAGGACACCTTGCATGCCCTCCCCCATTTTGACAATTTCCAATTCCCTGGCACCAACCATCTCATCTTCACCGTGGAGGTCCAGTCTTTATACATCTCTGTCCTCCATTAGGAAAGTCTTAGACCTGCAGACACGAGGGGCTGAATGGCCTAATTCTGCTCCTATGTCTTATGGTCTTGGGGCCGTCTGCTTCTTTCTTGAACGGCTCCTGTGTCCCCAGCTTATCCAATCATTTCTCACATCAAAAATTTCCCAGCCTTGCCCCATCCGAAGAAGTCACAAGAAAGATTAGTTGATGCCTCAGTGGTTTTGGTCATGATAGGATGTATAAGTGTGCAGTGGTTACCAGATGTGGCTTCACATTCTGTTAATGTACCCAAATGGACACTGAGGTAATCGAAGGACTTCTCAGGTAGGATTTGGTTCCTCCTGGCAATTCTTTCATTTAATATCCATCAGTAATTGGCCTGGCAATTGCGATGGTGAGCTGCCTTCTTGAACAGCTTCAACCATGGAGTCGTAAAGTCATAGAGCAATACAACACGGATACAGGCCCTTCAGTCCAACCAGTCCATGCTGACCACGGTGCCAACCCAGCTAGATCCAATTTCCTGCTTTCAGCCCATATCCCTCCAAGCCCCACCCCTCCATGTATCTATCCAAGTGCTTCTTAAATGATCCTGTTGTACCTGCTTCACCCACTTCCTCTGGCAGCACGTTCCATACACTCCCCACCCTCTGGGTGAAAAAGTTGCTTCTCAGGTCCCTTTTAAATCTTTCCCCTCTCACCCTAAATCTATGCCCCCTAGTTTTGGACTCCCCTACCCTGGGGAAAAGACTGTTACCATCCACCTAATCTATGCCTCTCATGATTTTATAAACCTCTATAGGATCACCCCTCATTCTCCTACGCTCCAAGGAATAAAGACCCAGCCTGGCCAACCTCTCCCTATAACTCAGGCCCTCGAGTCCCGGCAACATCCTCGTTAATCTTTTCTGCGTTCTTTCCAGTTTAACCACGTCTCTCCTATAACAGGGTGACCAAAACTGTACACAGTGCGGCCTCACCAACGACTTATACAACTGCAACATAATGTGCCAACTCCTGTACTCGATGCCCTGACTGATGAAGGCCAGTGTGCTAACTGCCTTCTTCACCATCCTGTCTACCTGTGATACCGCTTTCAGCGAACTATGTACTTGTACTCCTAGGTCCCTCTGTTCCATTACAGTCCCTAGTGTCCTACCATTCGTCATACAAGTCCTATACTGGTTTGACTTTCCAAAATGCGTCACCTCATGCTTATCCGTATTGAAATCCATTCTTCACTATCAACAACACCTCGTAATTTCATGTCATCTGCAAACTTATCGATCAAGCCTTGTGCACTCGCATCCAAATCATTTATATAAATAACGAATAACAAGGTTCCCAACATTGACTGCTGCGGCACACCACTGGTCACCAGTCACCAGCTCTGCAGATGAAGATACTTCAAAAATGCATTTAGATGTGGAGTATTGGTATTGGTATTGGTTTATTATTGTCACTTGTACCGAGGTACAGTGAAAAGCTTGTCTTACAAACCGATCGTACAGGTCGATTCATTACACAGTGCAGTTACATTGAGTTAGTACAGAGCACATTGATGTAGTTCAGGTAAAAACAATAACAGTACAGATTAAAGTGCCACAGCTACAGAGAAAGTGCAGTACAATAAGGTGCAAGGTCACAACAAGGTGGATCGTGAGGTCAGAGTCCATCTCATTGTATAAGGGAACCGTTCAATAGTCTTATCACAGTGGGGTAGAAGCTGTCCTTAAGTCTGGTGGTACGTGCCCTCAGGCTCCTGTATCTTCTACCCGATGGAAGAGGAGAGAAGAGAGAATGTCCCAGGTGGGGTCTTTGATTATGCTGGCTGCTTCACCAAGACAGTGAGAGGTAAAGACAAGGAGGGGAGACTGGTGTCCGTGATGCGTTGGGCTGTGTCCACAACTGTCTGCAGTTTCTTGCAGTCCTGGGCAAAGCAGTTGCTGTACCAAGCCGTGATACATCCAGATAGGGTGCTTTCTATGGTGCATCGGTAAAAGTTGGTGAGAGTCAAAGGGGACAAACCAAATTTCTTTAGCCTCCTGAGGAAGCAGAGGTGCTGGTGAGCTTTCTTGGCTGTGGCATCTACGTGATTTGACCAGGACAGGCTGTCGGTGATGTTCACTCCCAGGAACTTGAAGCTCTCAACACTCTCGACCTCAGCACCATTGATGTAGGCAGGTGCCTGTACACCGCCCCCTTTCCTGAAGTCAATGACATGCTCTTTTGTTTTGTTGACATTGAGGGAAAGGTTGTTGTCATGACACCATGCCACTAAGCTCTCTATCTCCTTCCTGTACCCCGACTCATCGCTGTTTGAGTTCTAACATATCAGCAATAAAGGAACAGTGATAAATTTCCAGTGCAGATGGAGTGCGAATTGAAGGCATACTTGGAGTTGGTTGTATTCCCAAGTATCAGGTCAAGTCGAGTTTATTGTTATGTGGACAAGTACGGTGAGGTACAGGTACAATGAAAAACTTGCTTGCAACGGTGTCAAAGGCAAGTAGGTTCAGACAATATAAAACATGAATTACATATAAATTATAGAAGACAGTGCAGAGGGAAAAACTCTGCAAAACAAGACTTTAGTGCAAAAAAACACAGTCAGAGACAGGTCCATGGCAGTGCAAGAGGTGATCCGTGGTGTCCCGTTGTTGAGGTAGGGTTAAGGTTGTGCAGGTCGGTTCTGGAACCTGATTGTTATAGGGAAGTAGCTGAACCTGGTGGTGTGGGACTTCAGGCTTCTGTACCTCCTGCCCGATGGTAGCACTGAGAAGAGGGCATGGCCCGGATGGTGGGGATCCTTGATGATGGATGCCCCCTTCTGCTCTCTGTGTTTTTCCCAGTGGTAGAGACTATGGGTTCAGGACAGGCTGTGGAAGAAGCCATGGTGAGTTGTTAGGATGCATTTTGTTGATAGTACACACAGCAGCCATTACGTGCCTATCGTGCCTGTAAGGCCTGCATTGGCTTACGTACGATGAGCATTTGTCGGCTCTAGGACTGTACTCACTGGAGTACAGAAGCATGAGAGGGGACCTCATAGAAACATTTCGAATGTTGAAAGGACTGGACAGAGTAGATGTGGCTAAGCTGTTTCCCTTGGTGGGTGAGTCCAGGACTAGAGGGCACAGAATTAGAGGGTACTCGTTTAAAACAAAAATGAGTAGATATCTCTTTAGCCAGAGGGTAGTGAATTTATGGAATTCTTTGCCACATACAGCTGTGGAGGCCCGACCATGGGGGGGCGCTTAAGAAGGAGATCGATAGGTATCTAATTAGTCAGGGTATCAAGGGATATGGGGAAAAGGCCGGAAATTGGAGCTAGATAGGAATAGTTTAGTTTAGCTCATGGAGCAGATTCGATGGGCCGAATGTCCTACTTCTGCTCCTTTGTCTTGTGATCTTCCTGAGTAAAGCAGACTAGAACCAAGCTTAGCATCTCGTCTGAAAGACGATTCTTCTGACAGTGCAGCACTTTGTTAGTACTGTGCATGACTGTAACCCTGGATTTTGTGCTGTCTCTGGAGAGGGCCTCTAACTGGCAGTCACTGACGAGCTTCTCACGCCCGCTTTAACTTCAGAAGTAAACACAAACTTAGCTTCCGTGATCCTGCCAGCAGCAACTTGTGCATTTCACTGGATATATTTTTGTGAGGCCCTCTGCAGTCAACATGGTGGGTTAAGAGGTTGGGAGGGGTCAGTGGCAGTGGGGAATCTGAATACACCTCACCCACAAAAAGGCTGTTGGAGAGTTGAGCCACACACACAGAATGCTGGAGGAACTCAACAGGTCGGGCAGCATCCGTGGAGGGAAATGAACAGTCGGCGTTTCGGGCCGAGACCCTTCATCAGGACTGGAAGGGAAGAGGGCAGAAGTCGGAATAAAAAAGGTGGGGAGAAGGGGAGGAACACGAGCTGGCAGGGGGTAGGTGAGTCCAGGTGAGGGGGGAAAAGTAGGTGTGGGGGGGAGGGGAGCATGAAAGGAAATGATATGAGAAACTGGGAGGTGATAGATCGAAGGCAGAATACAAGGTTAATGGCAGGACTCTTAGCAGTGTGGTAGAACAGAGGGATCTTGGGGTCCATGTCCATGGATCCCTCAAGGTAGCCACGCAGGTCGATAGGGTTGTTAAGAAGGCGTATAGTGTGTTGGCCTTCATTAGTCGGGGTATTGAGTTCAAGAGCCACGAGGTGATATTGCAGCTCTATAGAACTCTGGTCAGACCACACTTGGAATATTGTGTTCAGTTCTGGTCTCCTCATTATAGAAAGGATGTGGAAGCTTTAGAGAGGGTGCAGAGGAGATTTACCAGGATTTGCCTGGATTGGAGAGCATGTCTTAAGAGGATAGGTTGAGTGAGCTGGGGCTTTTCTCTTTGGAGAGAAAGAGAATGAGAGGTGACTTGATAGAGGTGTACAAGATGATAAGAGGCATAGATCAAATGGACAGTCAGAGACTTTTCCCCAGGGCAACAATGGCTAACATGAGAGGACATAATTTTAAGGTGATTGGAGGAAGGTATAAGGGGGATGTCAGGGGTAAGTTTTTTACACAGAGAGTGGTGGGTTCATGGAACGCACTGCCGGCAGAGGTTGTGGGGGCAGATACATTAGGGACATTTAAGAGACTCTTAGATAGACACATGAATGATAGAGAAATGGGGGGCTATGTGGGAGGGAAGGGTTAGATAGATCTTAGAGCTGGATAAAATGTTGGCACAAATTGTGGGCCGAAGGGCCTGTACTGCGCTGTAGTGTTCCATGTTCTATGTAAGAGGCAAAGGGCTAAAGATGTGGCCCCAGCCTAGCAGGACCTATCAAAGACATCAAACTCTCTGATTGTTCTTAACATTCAAGAACTTTTAAAAATGTCAAAAACTATAAAAAATTTAAAAATAAGTCAAACTTAAAATGTCCCAAAATACATAAAAATTCTTATAAATGTTTGAACTCGTTGAACTATGGTCAACATTTTCCAGGTTATTTAATCCTTACCTCAGACCATGTGTCCTCTGCTGAAATGAATGGGAAAGTACTCCCCACACCAGGATATTTTTCCAGTGGTTGGGAATTTCTGCACTTTTACACTCCTATGCTGAACTCCATGGGACTCTGCATTAGAATAAGATAAGATATTTATTTATCAGTCACATGTACATCGAAACACACAGTGAAATGCATCTTTTGCGTAGAGTGTTCTGGGGGCAGCCCGCAAGTGTCGCCACGCTTCAGGCGCCAACATAGCATGCCCACAACTTCCTAACCCGTACGTCTTTGGAATGTGGGAGGAAACCGGAGCACCCGGAGGAAACCCACGCAGACACGGGGAGAACATACAAACTCCTTACCGGGAATTGAACCTGGGTCGCTGACACTGTAATAGTGTTACACTAACAACTACACTACCGTGCTGCCCATAGAGCATAGAACAGTACAGCACAGGAACAGGCCTTTCTGTGCTGACCATGATGCCAATTGAAGCTGCACATCTGCCAGCACATGATCTATATCCCTCATTTCCCTACCTGTTCATGTGCCTGTCTCTTGAACGTTACTATTGTATCTGCCTCCACCATCTATCCCGGCAGAGCATTCCAGGCACCCACCACTCTGTGTAAAAAACTTGCCCTGTAAATCTCCTTTAAACTTTCCCCCTCTCACCTTAAAGCCATCCCCTCTAATATTTGACATTTCCACCCTGGGAGAAAAGATTCTGGCTGTCTAACCTCTCATAATCTTATAAACTTCTATCAGGTCACCCCTCAAAATGGTCGGAGAAATGGCAGCAAACTCTCGGCAGCGACTTCGAGACCTCTGCAAGCAAATAGAAATTGTGGGCTTTTGCCTGCAAGATCCAGCCCTTTGACCTTCTGACTTAAAGGCAGGGAGTGCATGTAACTTACCCATGGTACATACCCCGTCTCATAGTGAGTTACCAGAAAGTGCTCAAAACAAGACATGCTCGAGAGTTTCTATGCTGGAAAGTCAGAACATCAGGTCCCCGAACAACTGGTGCTAATGTGGTTCCACTGGAGACTGTAAAAGGCACTGTATGGACAGGCCAGGTGTTACCTGTCATAAGAGTACAAACACGGTGTCCATCAACCAAACCATATTTACATACGCACTGTTCAAAATTACAGTTAATAATGAAAGCATATGTTCAGCATCGATCAAAACCAATTAATATCCCCAAGGGTTTGCTCAGCTCAGGGCAGATCACCACCGTATCAAATTAGATTCCATTTTAAAAGGCTAGATTTTTGCTTTCTACTAGTAGGTGGGCTTGAGAAATCAATGAAAGATGCCCCGCAAGGCTGTGTCCTCAATCGCATACTTTACTCCCTACACACTCACGACTGTGTGGCCAGATTCTGCTCTAACTTCATTTGTAAGCTTGCAGTTGACACTGCCGTAAGTGGGCTGCATCTCAAACGATGGCAAGACAGAGCACAGGAAGGAGATAGGCATGGTGTCAAGGCAACAACTTCTCCCTCAGTGTCAGCAAAACAAAAGAGCTGGTCATTGACTTCAGGAAGCAGGGCGGAGTACACGCCCCTGTCTGTATCAGTGGTGATGAGGTGGAAATGGTTGGGAGCTTCAAGTTTCCAGGTGTAAACATCACCAACAATTTTACCTGGTCCAGCCACATGGATGTTCTGACCAAGAAAGCCTTTACTTTCTCAGAAAGCTAAGGAAATTTGGCGTGACCAAATGACCCTCACCAATTTGTACAGATTCACCATGGAAAGCATCGCTATCCGGATGCATCACAGCTTGGTGTGGCAACTGCTCTGCCTGAGACTGCAAGAAACTGCAGAGTGTTGTCAACACAGCCCGGTCTATCACAGTAGTGCAGTGGTTAGCGTAACGCTATTACAGCGCCAGTGACCTGGGTTCAATTCCAGCCGCTGTCTGTAAGGAGTTTGTACGCTCTCCCCGTGTCTGCGTGGGTTTCCTCTGGGTGCTCTGGTTTCCTCCCACATTCCAAAAAACGTACGGGTTCGGAAGTTGTGGGCACGGTATGTTGGTGCTGGAAGCGTGGCGACACTTGTGGGCTGTCCCTAGAACACTCTACACAAAAGATGTTTTTCACTGTGTATTTCGATGTACATGTGACTCGTAAAGAAATCTTATCACACAAACCAGCCTCCCCGCTGTTGAGTCTGTCTACACTTCCCTCTGCCTCGCAATACATAAATTTGAGAGCACATACCACCAGGCTCAATAACAGCTTCAATTCCGCGGTTATCAGACTCTTGAATGGATCTCTTACACGATTAAGATGAACTCTTGATCTCTCAATCTACCTCATCGTGGCCCTTGCACTTTATTTGTCTACCTGCACTGCACTTTGTAACTGTAACACTATATTCTGCATTCTGTTTTCTTTTTACTACTTTGATGTATTAATGTAAGGAATGATCTATCTGGATAGCACGCAAACAACAAGCTTTACGCTGCATCGCGGTGCATGTGACAATAATAAACCAATTACCCGGAGGCAGATTGACATTGGTGAGGTATGAAATTTTGGCTTCAGTCTTCCTGGAAATGCCTCTCCCAAGAGTATCCTTAGGGTCAAGAATTTTAAGAGATTTTCCTCCCAAGAGTCCTGGGGCTGCATTGGTTGGAACAAGCGATAATTAAAAATCTTTAACCCTTGACACATCATGCTCCTTGCAGTTTCATCACTTCTAAAGGGTGCATTAGGGGTTAACACTGCTAAAAATGAGGGGTCACCAGAAACCCAATGCTAACCAATCGACCACTGTATTAAGCTGAGCACGTCAGAAATGCCCTTCCTTACCCTGCCCTCACACCCTCTGGGAGAGACAACATTTTAAGCACCCATTAAGCAATGATTTTCACCAGAGTTTAGGACAGTAAGAATGGTTGGCGAAACTCCTGACAGTAACTTCGAGACCTCTGCAACCAAATGGAAATTGTGGGCATTTGCCTGTAATGTCCATCCCTTATTCTTCTGGTTTAGAGACTGGCAGTACATGTAACTGACCCCGGTACAAACCCCCTCTCATAGTGAGTTGATAGAAAGGGTTCAGAAAACATGCTGTCCAGCTCACTGGGTATTTCCAACAGTTTCATCATTTTAAACAGGCAGCATTTTGCCTGTCTCAGTATCAGCAACCTGGGGACTGACTTGCTGTGTGGGAAGTTTCAACCATGCCTACACTAAGTATTTTGCAAGGAGGTAGGGTCAGGGTTGTTGGGACTTCCACATGCAAGGAAACCCTGGAGTTTGATGTCACGGCCTTAACATGATTTTTCTTTTTGGCTCCATTTCCTCTCCAGGAGCAAGCTATGTTGGGAGGCGTAGGAGATATCCTCTGTACGAAGGCCCCAGCCAGGAACCAGAGATGGGAGGGAGAGAGAGGAAGCAGAAGGAGGCCATTCAGCACATTGAATCCGTACAGGAACTATCTAAGAGAACCCCAGCCTGCTTCAAAGCCTGTTCTCCTTCCATAGTCCTGGAACTTTTTTTAATCAAATAATTATCTTGCTTCCTTTCATACTCCGTGATTAAATCTGACCCTACTGCTGAGTTTGTTGCCGAGTCTCAACCTTCAGACAAAATGTACCAGGGGTTAAAAAAAATATACTAAACAGTGACAAATCCTTTTCTCTTTCAGAAGTGCTCTCAGCATCTTGTCCTCAGGAATGCGACAGCAGTGCTTGTGTTCTCTGGTCTTCTAGTTCCTTGAACAACATCATCGTCTTACCTCTCGACCCAAACTTCTCTGCCTGCCTTCAACCTCCTCACTGCACCAAGATTCTTTGTGCCATAGTCTCAAACTGAACGTGTGTGAGTCTTCAGCATTACAGATCCCATCTTCTCAGCCTCATCACCGTTCTTAATACGATAAACGGTTTTCTACACTCTTTCACATCCATCCTTGCTTGGTTCCACTCTGCTGCTACCTCTCTAGATATAGAGGGGACACCTCCAGCAATGAGCTCTCCCAAAGCCACCCCATGAATCTCTTGGGTCTCTGAACAACAGGCCATGCCTTGACGACATCATCAGTAGATGTGGAGTCAAACGAAGCCTGGTTCTCCACACTTGCTTACTATAATCACGCCCCAAGCTCATCAGACCTTTCAGCAGCCATTGAGGGCACTGTCTTCCCCCGCCACTGGTCTGTTCACACATCCAGACTGATCTGCATGTTCTGCCCAAACCTGTGCCAAGCTCCAAAATCCCACATTTAATCCATCACTGTGATCCACTTTTGCAGCATAATTAACAGTATTTACCTCAGCCTCCCTGCCTCTGAAACCCTTTTTGCCACCTTCGGTGTATTTCTTGGTGTTACAAGAAAACAGGAGCATGAGTAGGCCACTCGGCCCTTCAAGTCTGCCCCGCCGATCAGTATGATCGTGGCTGATCTGCCCCAGACCTCCTCTGTGCCAGATCCCATGGCCCACAATCTTTCAAAAAAATTATCTCCCTCAATCTTAACTACTTCTAATGATTTGGCCTTCGCAACCCTCTGGGAGAGGGAATTCCAGAGATTCACCACCCTCTGAGAGAAGATGTTTCTATGCATCTCAGTTTTAAATGACCAGCCCCTTATCTTGTAACTCAAAGGACACATTGGAGTGTCCTCTTCCAATATCCAAAAGCCACTACTGGCTCTCTATTCTCCTGATGCATTTACGTTTAAACTGCTTCTCTCCTCCTTTGATGCCAGTTAACACAGGACATAGTACAACACAGGAGCAGGCCCTTCCGCCCACAATGATGTGCCGAATGAATTAAACACCTTCTGCCCACACAATATCCATATCCCTCCATTCTCTGCACATTCATGAGCCTCTCTAAGAGCCTTCTAAACACTTCTATCGTATTTGCTTCCACTGCCACCCCAGCAGCACACTTCAGGCACCCACCACTCTGTGTAAAACCTCGTCCTGAAGTTTACAATGAGCACCAATTAACATGAACAGTCATGTATTGTCTTCCCCTGCGTAGATTCAATGGTACACAATCAGAACTTGCCACACCCAACAATTGGTTTCGATGACCCCAAAGCATCAGTTAAAGTTAAATTATGAACGGGTTCTATTTCCTGAAGACTGGTTCTGCAGTCTCTTGTGTTCATTTTAATTGATATCTGCTATCCATAATTTAATAACTTCAGAATAATTCCTAACAGCATGTTTGCCTTTATTAGATGAGGCATTAATTTCAAGTTGGGAAGTTATATAACAAAACTTGCCCCACACATCTTCTTTGAACTTACCCCCCACACCTTAAATGCATGTCCTCTAGTATTAGATATTTTGACCCTGGAAGAAAGATGCTGGCTGTCTATTCTAACTATACCCACTTATAAACTTCTACCATCTCCTCCACTCCAGAGAAAACAACCCAAGTTTGTCTAATCTCTCTTTATATCACATGCCCGCTAATCCAGGCAGCATCCTGGTAAACCTCTTCAACACCCTCTGCAAATTCTCCACGAGCCTCATATAATGGGGGCGACCAGAACTGAATGCAATACTCTGGATGCGACCTAACCAGAGTTTTATAAAGCTGCAACATAACTTCCCAACTTGAAATCAATGCCTCTTCTAATAAAGGCAAACATGCTGTTAGGAATTATTCTGGAGTTATTAAATTATGGATAGCAGATATTAATTAAAATGAACACAACAGACTGCAGAACCAGTCTTCAGGGAATAGAACCTGTTCATAATTTAACTTTAACTGATGCTTTGGGGTCATCGAAACCAATTGTTGGGTGTGGCAAATTCTGATTGTGTACCATTGAAACTACGCAGGGGAAGACAATACATGAATGTTCATGTTAATTGATGCTCATTGAAAACTTCAGGACGAGGTCAGGAAAGGCATTAAGTAGCCACCTCCAGTATTAATGTATCGGTAAAGACATATCCCTCCCACTTAATGCACAGTTCAGGACAGGTCTGTTTTCTCACTTAATATTCTGGCTGATTGTATATTGATGGAGCCATCCTTCAACTGTAACAAAAGGGGTATATTTTGGGTGTCTAAAGTTTGTGCTGAGAAGCTCTTGGACCAGCCACCAGTATTTGAATATTCAAAGAGATTCTGCTGGTTGGAATGTGCTCAAGTTCAAGTTCAAGTTACTGTATTGTCATTCACCCATATGCTATAAAAACACATGGAGGAATGAAATGTTGTTTCCTCCAGACTCACACAACAGAGGACATACATAAAACAGAAGACATACAATAAATGCAGACAGAAAATTGTGCAAGTACAAATAGTGCAAAAAATGGTATATACAGAATACAAATTTAGTGCAGAGTTAGTGCAAAACCATTGTAAATATGCAATTCTGTTTAATTACCCGTCTGCATTCAAAATGTTCAAGTAGATGATTTTAGCCACTGAAACTACGTTAATTGTTCATCATTATCCTTGTGTTCATAAAGTACAAAACTTCTATAAGATATAAAAGTATAAAAATCTTTTATATCTCCCAGTTACAGCTTCCGTGTGGCTCAGTTTAGTCAGTCACAAGCAATGCCATACACCTTCCTTTACCACCCTATCAACCTGTGCGGCCACTTTCAGGGAGCTATGGACTTGGACCCCATGATCCCATTTCTAATCTATATTCAGATGTGCTGAATTCTGTTTTCATTTTCTTTAGAACATAAGAAATAAATGCAAGTGTCGGCCTTTTGGCCCGTTGCGCTTGTTCTGTTATTCAATCTAAAAATTCCATCTGGTAATGGAACATGTACCGATCAGAAGAGATCAAGGAAGTCAAAAACAATAGAATATATTATTGTCATTTTTCCACCCATTGTGATTCATCTGTCAGCTGCAGTTTGCTGCTTTTAACAACATTAATAATTTTGGCCCCGGGCTTTGTCTACATTTTTCATGACAGAATACTTCACACCCTGGATCTGTCCCAAGCTGTCAGCTCTGCAGGGAGTCGCAAGCTTTCAATTGCAATTTTTTTTTATTCCTGGAAACATTTTGTTAAGATCAAGCCAATGCTGAGTTTTTGTTCTGAAAGAGTTAGAGGATGTGGAAAGGTTTTTGAATGTCTTTGCGAATGCATTAAGGCAGAGTATACATACATCAACAGGTTTATCTGCAAGGCAGAACATATAATACGCCAGCAGACCCTTCAAACTTCTGCTATAAACTGAGTGTTCCAGTTAGTGTCATCATTCCAAAGCAGACACACCACATGACTCTCCTGTCTCACAGCATCACAGTACTTCCACAGCTACAGACTGTCCTTGCATATACATGCACTGCACTGGTCCACACTTACCCCCTCATTTCTTTCAGATGAAGGGTGCTTTGCCCATAGCCCTTTTATATTTTCAACAGGTAGGTAAAGTAGAACATAGAACATTACAGCACAGCAATGTTGTGCTGACATTTTACCCTGCTCTGAGACCTATCTAACCGTTCCGTCCCACATAGCTCTCCATTTTTCTATCATTCATGAGATGGAGTTCAATCCGGAGAAGTGTGAGCTGGTACACTTTGGAAGGACAAACTCCAAGGCGGAGTACAAGGTTAATGGCAGGATTCTGGGTAGTGTGGAGGAGCAGAGGGATCTGGGGGTCCATATCCACAGATCAATGAAAGTTGCCTCACAGGTGGATAGGGTAGTTAAGCTTATGGGTTGTTAGCTTTCATAAGTCGTGGGATCGAGTTTAAGAGCCGTGAGGTAATGATGCAGCTCTACAAAACGCTGGTTAGACCACACTTAGAGTACTGTGTCCAGTTCTGGTCTCCTCATTATGGGAAGGATGTGGAAGCGTTGGAAAGGGTGCAGAGGAGATTTACCAGGATGCTGCCTGGATTAGAGAGTATGGATTATGAGGAGAGACTAAGGGAGCTAGGGCTTTACTCTTTGGAGAGGAGGAGGATGAGAGGAGACATGATAGAGGTGTACAAAATATTAAGAGGAATAGATAGAGTTGACAGCCAGCGCCTCTTTCCCAGGGCACCAATGCTCAATACAAGAGGGCATGGCTTTAAAGTAATGGGTGGGAAGATCAAGGGAGATATCAGAGGGAGGTTTTTTACCCAGAGAGTGATGCGTGCATGGAATGCGCTGCCTGGGGTGGTGGTGGAGGCAGGTACATTGGTCAAGTTCAAGAGATTGTTAGATAAGCATATGGAGGAATTTAAAATAGGGGGATATGTGAGAGGAAGGGGTTAGATAGTCTTAGGCGTGGTTTAAAGGTTGGCACAACATGGTGGGCCGAAGGGCCTGTATTGTGCTGTACTGTTCTATGATTCTATGGTTCTATGTGCCTATCTAAGAGTCCCTTAAATGTCCCTAATGTATCTGTCTAATTGTCAGTAATGCATTTCATGTAATTACAATAAAACTCCGATAATCCACACTCCGACTTATGGTTTGGCATCTGGCTCACCAGGAAATGTTTGGTATTGGTATTGGTTTATTATTGTCACTCGTATCGAGGTAGAGTGAAAAACTTGTCTTGCATACCGTTCGTACGGATCAATTCATTACACCGTGCATTGACGTAGTACAGAGTGCATTGAAGTAGTACAGGGTAAAAACAATAACAGAATACAGAGTAAAGTGTCACAGCTATAAGGAAGTGGGGCACTCCCTTCGATTCACCAGAACCCCAGTTCCCACGTCCCCTTACAACTCACCGCGGAGAACAAGATTTGTCTCTTATCACTGTGCGTTTTATTTTTCTTTGTCTCTTTGTGGGATTTGTCTGTCCACTGAAAATTGAGAGTCAGCAACAGTGTCCCATTTCCTGTGCATCCTTTAAACTTGCCAGGTTCATTGGGAAATTTCTTATAAAACTTGTGTAACATTTAAGAAAGGGAATTAAAAGATGTGTTGGGTACTAAGAGGAATAGCATCCAAAAGTCCGGCACCACCAAAATCCCGAGCATGCCAAATTATTGGAATTTTACTATATAATTGAATTTTTATTTTAAAATGCACAACTTTAAATCTGGAGCAATACACAAATCTGGAGCAACACATCTGCCACGATTATTCTCAACACTGATACCCCAGAAGGCTGCACCCTCAGCCCCCTACTCTTCTCCCTATACACTCACAACTGTGTGGTCAGATTCTGTTCTAACTCCATCTACAAGTTTTGCAGGTGACGCCACCGTAGTGGGCTGAATCTCAAGTGATGATGAGACAGAGTACAGGAAGGAGATGGAGAGCCTGGTGACATGGTGTCATGACAACAACATTTCCCTTAATATCAGCAAAACAAAAGAGCTGGTCATTGACTTCAGGAAGGGGGGCGGTGTACATGCACCTGCCTACATTAATGGTGATGAGGTCGAGAGGGTTGAGAGCTTCAAGTTCCCAGCAGTGAACATCACCAATAGCCTGTCCTGGTCCAATCACACAACCGCCATGGCCAAAAAAGTGCACCAGTGCCTCTACTTCCTCAGGAGGCTACAGAAATTTGGCATGTCCTCTTTGACCCTCACCAGCTTTTATTGATGCACCATAGAAAGCATCCTATCCAGATGCATCACGGCTTCGTATGGCAACTGCTCTGCCTGAGACCACATGGAAATGCAGAGAGTTGAGGACACAGCTCAGCACATCGCAGAAATCAGCCTCCCCTCCATGGACTGTCTACAGTTCTCGCTGCCTTGGGAAAGCAGCCAACGTAATCAACAATTCCTCCCACCCCAGACATTTTCTCTTCCCCTCTCTCCCATCGGGCAGAAATACAAAAGCCTGAAAGCATATACCACCAGGCTCAAGGACAGCTTCTATCTAGTCTTCTGTTATAAGACTATTGAACAGTCCCTAGTACGATAAGATGGACTCTTGACCTCACAATCTACCTCATTATGGCCTTGCACCTTATTGTCTGCCTGCACTGCACTTTCTCTGTAACTGTATCACTTTATTCTGCATTCTGTTATTGTTTTACCTTATATTACTTCAATGCACTGTTGTGACGAGATGGCAAGCAAACCAAAGTTTTTCACTGTACCTCGGTATATGTGACAATAATAAACCAATTTACCAAAGGCAATGGAGGAACTCGGCAGGTCAGGCGGCATCTATGGAGGGAAATGGACAGTCGATGTTTCGAGTCGGGACCCTTCATCATGAGTCCAGAGTTCAACCAGTAAGATGCAGGTGTGAGGAGCTAAGAATTTGAACGTGCTTGTTTTACCTGGAACTATTTAGTACCACAGTGATGCTTTTGACTTAGCTACTTCTGTTCAACACTGGAGAACAATGCTGGTTGAACAGAGCTCAACTATGTTCTGCGAGTGTGTCGCCTATGGTAGCATTGAAGAAATTGGCCAATCAATGAGAGGGAAGAGGAAAGGTTGCTAGTATATAGTGGTAAAAGGGGGTGGCGGGAGAAGGGGTTGGATAGAGGCTGGCAGGTGATAGGTGGAAACATATGAGGAGGAGAGGTTGTACAGATGGAAACGGAGTGGGGTGGGGGAGAAGGGGGATGGGAGAGGTGAACAGAGGGAGATAAACTATTTATTTATTAGTCCCATGTACATGGAAACACACAGTGAAATGCGTCTTTTTGCGTTACTGAGAATGTGCTGGGGGCAGCCCGCAAGTGTCGCCACGCTTCTGGCGCCAACATAGCACGCCCACAACTTCCTAACCCGTACGTCTTTGGAATGTGGGAGGAAACCGGAGCACCCGGAGGAAACCCACGCAGACACGGGGAGAACGTACAAAATCCTTACAGACAGTGGTGGGAATTGAACCTGGGTCGCTGGCGCTGTAATAGCGTTATGGTAAACTGTGTGGATGGGTGAGTGTGTGTGGGAAGAGAACACCGGTGGTTGTGGGTTACATGTAAGTGGAAAATTCAATGTTCATATCATTGGCTTGTAAGCTGTCCAAGTGGAACATGAGATGTTGCTCTTCCAATTTGTGCTAGCTGTCTCCATAGCAACAGAGAAGGCCGAGGACAGACAGGTCGGTGTGGGGATGGGGAAGGAGAGTTAAAGTGACATGCAGCTGGAAGGTCAAGATGTCCCAGTGCAGGTGTTCTGCAAAACATTTGTCTCGTCCCCTAGGCAGCCGTTCAGCCTCTTGGTCTCCATCTTCAGAGACAAACATGCTACTGGCAGCTTCCATTAGCTCACCGACTCCCACAGCGACCTCGACGACACCACCTTCCACCCTGCCTGTAAGGACACCGTCCCTTTTTCTCAATTTCTCCGTCTCCTCTGTATCTGTTCTCAAGACGAGGCCTTCTGTTCCAGGGCTTCTGAAATGTCCTGCTTTCTTCTGGGAACTTGGCTTCCCCTCCGCATTGGTTGATGGAGCCCCTCCCACACATTTCCTCCATTTCTGGCGCATCTTCTCTCTCCCCAGAGACAACAGCAACGGGGTTCCCCTGGTCCTCTGCTTTCATACCACCAGCCTCCGCGTCCAGCACGTCATCCTCTCCCGTTTCCACCACTCCCAACATGATCCCGCCGCGAGCCACATCCTCCCCTCGCCCTTCTTCCTGCTTTCTGCAGGGGCCACTCTCTTTGTGACTCCCCGGTCCACTCGTCCCTTGCCGCCCATCCCCTGGTGCTTTCCCCTGCAATCATAGGAGGTGCAACACCTGTCCCTACGCCACCTCCTTCACCACCATCTGGGGACCTCCAAGTGAGGCAGATTACCTGCATCCCTTCCAACCTGGTCTCCTGCATTCAGCGCCTCCGACGGGGCCTCCCCCACATAGGTAAAACCAAGCATAGACTAGGTGAACGTTTTGCAGAGCGCCGGCGCTGTGTCTACAAGTGCCATCTTAAGCTTCTAATTGCATGTTATTTTAATTCCCCTTCCCAATCCCGCACCGACCTGTCTGTCCTCAGTTTTCTCCATTGCTACAGATAGTCCAAACGCAAATTGCAGAACGACATCTAGTATTCCACTTGCATAGCTTACAACCCAATGGTATGAATACTGAATTTTCTAATTTCAGGTCACCACACTGTAGGTTAACTAAAGGAGTTATTTTGTGAACTCCCATTCCGCGTGTGAACACTCTCAAAGTTATCACATCCCAACATCTCAAAATTAAACACCATTTATCCTTATCCCTACAACCGGTGGAAATGTTGGCTCCATGACTACCCTATCCGGAGGGATTACAGGCACATCTGACTATTAGATCTAAGGATCACAGACATTCTATTTGTTCTCCACATCCCTCGCCCACCTTCTCCCTTACTGAAAGCTAACTTGCATTTCTTTCTTTCCCATGTTCTGATGAAGGATCGCAGATCCAAAACATTTGACCGGTTGTCTCTCTCCACAGATGCTGCCTGACCTGCTGAGTGTTTCCAGCATTTTTGCTTTATCAGCGAACTTGTTGACTTCAACACATTACTTAGATCCCTTTCACATCCTCTTTCTAAAAGAAAGTAAGACAGTTTATGCAACCAGTTTCTCAATATATCTCTTGTGAGACTGTGTTATCATTTCTGATAAATCACCATTGCCCCACCTCCTGGTTCTGGTCCAGGGCAGTCGATATTATTTCAGAAATCTGAGGATGTTTGCAGCTCAAACAACATTTCTTCCCCATTATATCTCAGCCTCCTTGATGAAGAGACCAATCTTCCACCAGTCCCTATGGTTGCTGTTTATATCTGCATCTGCATGGACAACTCGAATCACTTCACAACTCCACAGCTCCTGTCCCTCACTTTTAACAAAATATACACATTCAAAGAGAATGGATTCACGCTTCTTCTACATGATATTGTGCTTGACAGCACTCAAGTGGAATTAATGATCCAACACTGTGACTTCAACAATAAAACAAAAAGAACCTCTCTTCTCAATACCTGTGGCAGCTGAAGGTTGCAATGGAGCATGAGTCTTTGTCTATTTTGTATACCTTAGCCATTAGTTTTGGATACCTCAGAGGATCATGCAAATGTTGATGCATTGTGGCTTCAGTAAAAGAACTTACAAGCTTCTTCCATTTTGTCAAATCCTTCAACCCTGCATAATGGCAGTGTGGGTGAGAACATTCTCAATGTCTCACGGTTATGCCAAGAACAATAACTGTGACAAAATCAGCTTTTCGCTGTATCAAAGAAAAATTCTACGTCGTTTACTGTTTCCCAGATAAAGCAGAAATATTCCAGAACTGGCAAGAGTTAACGTGGATGCTTCCTTTAGCGATGAGAATACAAGTTAGAATTTGGAGCTCAGTTCTGAGAGTACAGACAGTTTTTCTTTTGAAAGGTTAGGGGATGGAAGCACCATCTGAGGTGCTAATCTGAGCATACTTGATTAAAGGCTTTATAAATAGATGGTATTTGTAAAGTTTACTATTTGCTGCTCATTAAGTGATTCTTACACAGAACGTGCTATTTGGTTGATTGGCATCCTTTTATTCAGATCACGAGTTGAGTTTATTGTCATATGCACAAGTACAATGAAATGCTTACTTGCTTCAGCATCACAGACACAGCATTAGAGACAAAACATTCACAAGAAAAATATAAATTAAGCATAAATAATACAAAAATTACACAAGAAACAACACTATTAGAACAAAAAGAATTCCACTGCAGTTCAAAGTGATCAAATTAAAAATCTGCTGATGTTAGAAATTTGATATAAAAACAGAAAATGCTGGAAACACTCAGCAGGTCAAGCAGCATCTGCAGGGAGAGAAACGAAGTTAATGCTTCCGGCATTTATCAGAAATGGGAAAGAGAGAAAATAAGTTTTCACGAGCAGAGAAAGTGGCAGAGAAATCGTTAGAACAAAGGGAGTATCTCTGAGACTAAAACAGAACTGATGGCAGACTTCAGCCGATCAGCATCTGTGGAAAGAGAAACCAGTCAACGGTTCAGTTCAGGGACCCTTCCTCAGAACTGAGGGAGGAGTGGGAGGTTTTACAGAGTTCACATGAGAGCTGGAGAGGAGTGAGGTGTGAGAGAAAGGACTATGTGGAGACAGGTTACGACAGATCAGATGATAAGGGCATGAGTATATGAGGAGGGGAGAGCAGATCCACTGGGGGATGGGTCAAAGTTAAGGACAAAAAAAGGAGGGTAGAAAAATGAGAGATAGGCTAGGAAAGGGAAGAAGATGCATGGTGGGTGTGTGTGTGGCGGGGGTGGGGTTTACTTAACTTGGGAGAATTCAATGTCCCTTCCTCCCCCGCACCTCCCTATCACTGTCTCTTACCTGCATCTACCTATCACCACCCTGTGTCCACCCCGCCTCCCCTCTTTTGTCCATAGAACCATAGAACCGTAGAAAAATACAGTACAATACAGGCCCTTCGGCCCACAATGTTGTGCCAACTTTCTAACCACGCCTTTGACTATTTAACCCCTTCCTCCCACATATCCCTCTATTTTAAATTCCTCCATATGCTTATCTAGCAATCTCTTGAACTTGACCAATGTACCTGCCTCCACCACCGCCCCAGGCAGTGCATTCCATGCATGCATCACTCTCTGGGTAAAAAACCTCCCTCTGATATCTCCCTTGAACTTCCCACCCATTACTTTAAAGCCATGCCCTCTTGTATTGAGCATTGGTGCCCTGGGAAAGAGGTGCTAGCTGTCTACTCTATCTATTCCTCTTAACATTTTGTACACCTCTATCATGTCTCCTCTCATTCTCCTTCTCTCCAAAGAGTAAAGCCCTAGCTCCTTTAGTATCTCCTCATAATCCATACGATCTAATCCAGGCAGCATCCTGGTAAATCTCCTCTGCATCCTTTCCAACGCCTCCACATCCTTCCTATAATGAGGCGACCAGAACTGGACACAGTACTGTAAGTGTGGTCTAACCAGAGTTTTGTAGAGCTGCATCATTACTTCACGGCTCTTAAATTCGATCCCACGACTTATGAAAGCTAACATCTCACAAGCTTTCTTAACTACCCTATCCACCTGTGAGGCAACTTTCAGTGATCTGTGGATGTTAACCCCCAGATCCCCTGCTCCTCCACACTGCCCAAAATCCTGCCATTAACCTTGTACTCCGCCTTGGAGCTTGTCCTTCCAAAGTGTACCACCTCACACTTCTCTGATTGAACTCTATCTGCCACTTCTCAGCCCAGCTCTGCATCCTATCAATATCCCTCTGTAACCTTTGACAGCCCTCCACACTATCCACAACATCACCGATCTTTGTGTCGTCTGCAAACTTGCTAACCCACCCTTCCACCCCCTATCTAAGTCATTAATAAATATCACAAAAAGTAGAGGTCCCAGAACCTATCCCTGTGGGACACCACTAGTCACAGCCCTCCAATCCGAATGCACTCCCTCCACCACAACCCTCTGCTTTCTACAGACAAACTAATTCTGAATCCACACGGCCAAACTCCCCTGGATCCCTTGGCCTCTGACCTTCTGAAGAAGCCTACTATGTGGAACCTTGTCAAACGCCTTACTAAAATCCATGTAGACCACATCTACTGCACTACCCTCATCAATCTTCCTGGTCACGTCCTCAAAGGACCCTATCAGGCTTGTGAGGCAAGATCTTCCCTTCACAAAGCCATGCTGACTGTCCCCAATTAGTCCATGTTTCTCTAAATACTCATAGATCCTATCTCTTAGAATCCTTTCTAATAGCTTACCCACCACAGACGTAAGGCTCACGGTCTGTAATTCCCTGGACTATCCCTACTACCATTTTTGAATAAGGGGACAACATTTGCCACCCTCCAATCCTCTGGTACCATTCCCGTGGACAACAGGGACTCAAAGATCCTAGCCAACAGTTCAGCAATCTCCTCCCTCGCCTCACGCAGCAGCCTGGGGAATATTCTGTCAGGCCCCGGGGACTTATCTGTCCTAATATTTTCTAACAGCTCCAACACATCCTCTCTCTTGATATCTACATACTCTAGAACATTACCCTTACCAACACTGTCCTCAGCGTTATCAAGACCCCTCTCCTTGGTGAATACTGAAGAGAAGTATTCATTGAGAACCTCACCCACTTCCACAGCTTCCAGGCACATCTTCCCACCTTTGTCTTTAATCAGACCTACCTTTACTCTAGCCATCCTTCTGCTCTTCATGTATGAGAAAAAAGCCTTGGGATTCTCCTTAACCCTACTTGCTAAAGCCTTTTCATGTCCCCTTCTCGCTCTCCTCAGCCCCTTGTTAAGTTCCTTCCTTGCTACTCTATATTCCTCACGAGCCCTATCTGATCCTTGCTGCTTACACCTTATGTATGCTGCCTTCTTCTTCTTAACTAGTTGTTCCACTTCTCTTGTCACCCATGGTTTCTTCACCCTGCCATCCCTTCCCTGCCTCACCGGGACAAGTTTATCCCTAACATCCTGCAATAGATCCCCGAACATCGACCACATCTCCATAGTACATTTCCCTTCAAAATGTCATCCCAATTTACACTCTCAAGTTCTCACCTTATAGCCTCATAATTTGCCTTTCCCCAATTAAATATCTTCCCATCCTCTTTGCTCCTATCCCTGTCCATGACAATGCTAAAGGTTATGGAGCAGTGGTCACTGTCCCCCAAATGCTCACCCACCGAGAGATCTGTCACCTGACCCAGTTCATTACCTAAAACTAGGTCTAATATGGCATTCCCTGTAGTCGACCTGTCAACATACTGTGACAGGAATCCGTCCTGGACACATTTAACAAACTCTGCCCCGTCTAAACCTTTGGCACTAAGCAGGTGCCAATCAATATTTGGGAAGTCGAAGTCTCCCACGATAACAACCCTGTTATTTTTGCATCTTTCCAAAACCTGCCTCCCGATCTGCTCCTCAGTATCCTTGCTGCTACCGGGGGGCCTATAGAATACTCCCAGTAGAGCAACTACTCCTTTCTTGTTCCTAACTTCCACCCATATTGACTCTAGAGAGGATCCTTCTACATATCTACCCTTTCTGCAGCTGTAATAGTATCCCTGACCAGTATCGCCACCACTCCTCCTCTTTTCCCCCGTCCCTATCCTTTTAAAACACTAGAAACCAGGAATATTCAATATCCATTCCTGCCCTGATGTCAGCCATGTCTCTGTAATAGCCACAATATCATAGTCCCATGTACTTATCCAAGCTCTCAGTTCATCACCCTTATTCCTGATACTTCTTACATTTAAGTAAATGCACTTTAGCCCATCCATCTTTCTACTTTTATACCTGTACTCTGCTTCTCCTTCCTCAAAGCCTCTTTACCTGTGAGATCTGACTTTTCCCCATCCCCTTTAGTTCCCATCCCCCTCGCAAACTAGTTTAAACCCTCCTGAACCACTCTAGCAAACCTGGCTGCAAGGATATTGGCCCCCTCGGGTTTCGAGTGTAACCCGTCCTCTCTGTGCAGGTCCCACCTTCCCCAGAAGAGATCCCAATGATCCAAAAATCTAAAACCTCCCTCCTGCACCAACTTCTCAGCCACGCATTTACCTGCCATCTCCTCCTATTCCTACCTTCACTTTCACATGACACTGGCAGCAATCCCAAGATCGCTACCCTCGAGGTCCTGTCCTTCAGCCTTCTGCCTAGCACCCTAAGCTCACTTTTTAGGACCTCATCCCTCTTCCTACTTATGTCATTGGTACCAACATGAACCACGGCTTCTGGCTGTTCTCCCTCCCGCTCACGAATCCTGTGGACCCGATCAGGGACATCCCGGACCCTGGCACCTGGGAGGCAACACACCATCCGGGATTCTGTCCACCTATCACTGCTCTGCTTTTCCCTCCGATATATCGGGCTTCCCCTTTTCCTATCTTCAGTCCTGAGGAAGGCTCCTGTCCCGAAACATTGACCGCCTGCTTTATTCCATCTTACTTCAAGTTGTTACCATTTTTGGGAAAATGAAAGTGCCCTCTGTATGATCTCTGTCAGCCAGTTTATGGGAAATATACGCTCTGGGAAAGATATTTTAAACTATTATGGACTAATCCTATTTACCGTTTTCTGGAATTTTACCTCATTGGGAACTTGCTGAATGCTCCTGTGCAACTATCTTATTTATAAATAAAAACTGGCTATTAATTTGGCTGAAAGGGAACAATCAAACAGCAGACTTTTCGAAAGGCAGGGGAATGTGATCTTCATTCCAGATGAGCCTTGGTGCATTATACCATGGTTAATTGATTATCGTCAATGTTGCAGCACACTAAAGTAACACTCAGTTTGCTTACAGACGCTTTAACATTGGGAAAGTTCCCTTATCATAACAATTACACAAATTAAAAGCATTATTAGAGCAAAAAAGTTGAGTTTATCATTAAATAAAGCAGTGTTAGTACTTGTAACAAGAACAGCTCGAGTCAGTTTTACATGTTATGACATTTCCACTGACTAGATTCTGTAAGGCAGTAAGTAATGAGGTGTTAAGCTGACCCATTTAGATTGGCATTTACAGAGGTGTTAATGGCACAGAGTAATTTACTGTTAAGTGTGCTATGCATAACTAGTGCTATTCAGTTACATTAAAAAAACTGCACCTCTCTATTCTAGATGGATGCAACGGATTTGTGTCGATTAGATCTGGAATAATTGTTATGTCTAGCACTTGTATAACAATGTTTACTATCAAAGTGCTTTATTGAAAATGAGGTGCTTTAATAATGTAATAGATCCCTGGTGAGAGCACATCTGAAGTCATGTGTACGTGCTTTGTCTCCCTGCTAAGGATGGACTTGTGACAGAGAGAGAGAGAGAGTGGAGTGAAGGTTCACCAGATTGATTGCTGAGATGGTGGGTTTGTTGTATGAGGAGAGGTTATACAGACTGTGCCAATACTCACTGGTGTGTAGAAGAATGATGAGGTGCTCTCACTGAAAGATAAAACAGTTATAAGGGGCTTGACAGAGTAAAGGTAAAGTTGATGTTTCCTTCCTGATCTACCAGTTCCTCCTACACCCCACCCAGCCCCATCACCCTGTTCTTACCCCTTCTCCACCCATTCTATCACCCATCACCCACACACTCCTCCCACCGGTTCCCCCCCTCCCCACTGCTCCCATCTGCCTGCCCCACCTCCCCTATTTGGTTCCATGCACCACCTTCCTCTCCTGTCAGATTTCATGGCATGCAGCCCCTTTGTCACCTCCACCTCTCACCTCCCCAGCTTCTGCCGCTATTCCCACCCTCCCCTCCTCCGTCTGCCAATCACCCCTCCTCACCTGGATCCACCTATCGCCTGCCAGCTCTTGCTCCACCCCCTCCTTTCACTTTTTTCTGCTGGTTATCTCCCCTCTGTCTTTCAGTCTAGATGAAGGGTCTTGACCTCAAGTGTCTATTTCCCTCCATCACTTTAATGTGTTGTCCTAGATTCCAACATCTGCAGTCTATTGTATCTCCTGATGTTTCCCTTGTCTGCGGTGTCAGGAACTGGTGGGGGGGGGGGGTGGCTTCACAGTCTTAAAATAAGAGGTTGGCCATTCAGGACAAAGATGAGAAGGAATATCTTCACACAGAGAGTGGTGAGTTTTTGGAATTCCAAGGGAACTGTCGAGGATCAGGCAGGATCAGTGTAGTGGTTAGTGTAATGCTATTACAGCGCCAGCGACCCCGGGTTCAATTCCGGCCGCTATCTGTAAGGAGTTTGTACGTTTGTCCCCGTGTCAGAGTGGTTTCCTCCGGGTGCTCCGGTTTCCTCCCACATTCCAAAGACGTGCGGGTTAGGAGTTGTGGGCATGCTATGTTGGCACTGGAAGCGTGGCAACACTTGCGGGCTGCCCCAGCACACTCTACGCAAAAGATGTATTTTGCTGTGTGTTTCAATGTACATGTGACTAATAAAGATATCTTATCACCTGTGGGCCAGTGCTCTGTAGACAGTAGTGTTTACAAAGCTGTGCTTTTAATTTCAAAACTGATTACGGGTATTGGTATTGGTTTCTTACTGTCACACGTACCGAGATACAGTGAAAAGCTTTAGTTTACCATCTGTACGTCATACCACACATAATTACACTGAGGTTAGTAAAAAGAAACAGAATGCAGAACATAGTGTGACAGTTACAGAGAAGTGCAGTGCAGGTAGACAAGGTAGATTGGGAGATGAGAGTTCAAGAGCTCATCTTTCAGCTTATGAAAGGTCTGTTCAAGAGTCTGATAACAGCGGGATAGAAGCTGTCCTTGAGTCTGGTGGTACGTATTCTCATGCTTTTGTATCTTCTGCCCGATGGGAGAGGGGAGAAGAGAGAGTGACCAGGTGGGAGGGGACCTTGATTATGTTAGCTGCTTTCCCAAAGGCCAGCGGAAGTGTGGACGCAGTCAATAAAGGGGAGGCTCATTAACGTGATGGACTGGGCAGTGTTCACAATTCTGCAATTTCTTGCGGTCTTGGCCAGAGTAGTTGCCTATGATGCATCTGGATAGGAAATTTTCTATGATGCAACTGCTTGCAGTTTACATCAGAACAGGTTTAACTGAAGACTGATTCTCGTTTGAATTAATGCCTATTCTATCCATATAATTCCATAACTCCTGAATCTCTTACAGCTGTAGTCTGCCATTTCCTGAAGCTTTGGGAAGACCAGAATGATTTTTTTTCTGCTCAAGGTTAAGGACATGAAGATACTTCGCAGCGAAGTGCCTCATACAATAGTGCAATACGTGAAGCATGGATGAGCTTTGAATGATCGAGAGGCTGAGAACTTTAGGCTGACAGTGACTTTCATCTCTGCGGCCTGAGCAGTCTGGGCAATGAATGTGCATCTGTAGCTCAATCTGCACAGAGCTACGGACCTCTGCCTTTGAAAGCCTTACCCTGTCCGTCAGAGCTACAAGGCCTGTACACAATAAACCAGATGCTTTCTCACCAGGGCTCCATATAATTGGAGTAACATATCTCCGCTCGTGGACTGAAATCTTCCTGCAATGAAGTCTTGCAAGACCATTTGCCTTCCTCATTAACTGCTGCACATTACAGGACAACACAGAGGTACAGCTTGTGGAGCTGCTGCTTTACAGCTCCAGTGAATCGGATTCAATCCGGTGCTGTCCGTGTAAGATTGCACCTTCTCCCTGTCACCATATGGGTCTCCATTGGGTCCCCTTTCCTCCCACATCCCTTTACCACCACAATCTGGAATGGGGATTACCATGTCCCTGGGATTTATCTGATTTCAATCCCACCAACCTCTCGAAGATCTTTTATTCATATTTCCCTTCTTCATTTTTGCGAGGGCCTTGGTTCCCTTGTGGTTCTATGGTCATACATTTCTGGCTGATGGCAACCAATTGCTTCCAGTCCTTTCAAACTCATTCCCCATGTAATGCAGCGCAAGAGCACAAATGGGCAGACAGCATGCAGAGCAGGGCCATCTGTTGGAAGGTGGAGAGGGAGGAGGGGAAGGGGTACTCTTGGTACAAGCCCATTTTTGACCTGGGTGACAAGGGAGCAATTCCTGCAAATGAACCTTAGTGAGGAAGAATCTGTGAAAATTAAAAACAGCTGATGCTGGAAATTTAAAATAAAAATCAAAAACGCTTAGCGGATGATGAAATGGACTCTTGACCTCACAATCTACCTTGTTGTGACCTTGCACCTTATTGTCTACCTGCACTGCACTTCCTCTGTAGCTGTGACACTTTACTCTGCATTCTGTTGTTGTTTTTACTCTGTACTACCTCAGTGCACTGTGTAATGAATTGACCTGTACGAATGGTATGCAAGACAAGTTTTTCACTGTACCTCAGTACAAGTGACAATAATAAACCAATACCAATACCAGGTCAGGCCACATCAGTGGGAAGAGAATCAAAAGTTAATGTTTCATGTCAAGGACCCTTCATGAGAACTGGGACAGAGGTAAAGGAAGCTCATTAGGCAGCAGGCAGGGTGAGGGAGGGGGGATGCCTCTGATAGGGTAAGGCCAGGGTGTCCCAGGGGATAAGCAGGAAACAAGGTTATCTGGTCAATGAGAGAGTGGCAGCAGTTCAAAGAGTGAGAACCTAGACAAAAGAATGTAGGAGTTGTGAAATGCAGGGCAGGAAGACACGCCCGGCAGGTCAGACTGGACACGTCCTCCACTCAAAGAGGGAGAAAAGAAATCAGGAAAGAGAAATAAACAAGCTGAGCCAACTTCACAGATAAACAACCAACACAGACAGAGAAATCAAGTACCTGAAGTTGTAGAATTCGGTACTGAGTCCAGAAGGCTGCAGTGTGCCTGGACGGAAGATGAGGTGTTGTTCCTCAAGCTTGGTTGGGTCTCACTTTGACAGTGCGGGAGACAAACTCTAGGTCAGAGTGGGAGTGGGATGGAGAATTAAAGTGGCAGGCAACAGCAGGCTCAGGGTCAGCCCTGTGGACTGAATGTCAGTGCAGGAAATCCCCGGATTACGGACGAGTTCCGTTTTTGAGTCTGTTCGTAAATCAAATTTGTATGTATGTCGGAACAGTTACGTACAGTTCACATCGAGCGTCAATTAGTCAAATGTTTGCCTTAGTATATAGTATATATTTTACCTAAAACATCATAAATATAATAATCACAGAAAAGGCTTCGAGCCTTTTCTTGCACTAAGCCAAGGCTAATAGGAATATTACGCTGATTTTGATCTTCTAACCAAGTTACCAATAGCCTTTCCATTTCTCTTTCATTCGGACAGAGCCTCTTACATACTCCATTACTCTCCCCTTGTCCTCACTCTCACTTGCATCAGATTTACGCTTTGAAGCCATGATTACGGCGTGGCGTTGTTCTCCCTTGGGCCGGCGAACCGCTTAAAACGTACAGTGTTTTGAGCGTCATGCAAAGTAGTCCACCCGTTCATTAGTATGAATCATTGTGTGTAACGTGATTTTTAAAAATAATAGGCTTTACGGAGGTCAGTTCGTAAGTAATGGCGTTCGTAAGTCAGGCGTTCGTAACCTAGGGAATTCCTGTACTTCACAAAGCGATCACCCAATCCATGTTTGGTTTCTCCAATGTAGAGGAGACACCATTGTGAATGCAGTACACTGGACTGGGTCCTCATTAGTACAGATGCTTTACCAGCAGCTGTCAAGGTGACTATGGTGATCAATGTCATTGGATCCTTCCAGGCTGGAGATGGGGATTGTCAGCCACTGTATAAGGGAGTCACTGTTTCTCTCTATTCAAGGGGAGCCAAAGACATTTCATTTTCTCTCACACAGAGACCAGGTAGGGAGGGGCATCTGACTCTGCTAGGATTAGAGGCTAGTCATGCTATAGCATGCATTGGCTGCCTGCACATCATTCTGGGGCACTGAGTCTCAAATCCACCCGAGAGGGGAACAAAAAGTGAATCCATTCCCTCAGCAATCAGCTGGTGGGTGGCTGTTGATGCAAGTCCTGTAGGTACAAGCCCAGGATCATTAAGGAGAGACTGGGTTATCTGGGACTTTTTTTCCTGGAGTGTAGGATAAGATAAGATATCTTTATTAGTCACATGTACATCAAAACACAGTGAAATGCATCTTCTGTGTAGAGTGTTCTGGGGCAGCCCGCAAGTGTCGCCACACTTCCGGTGCCAACATAGCATGCCCACAGCTTCCTAACCCGTACGTCTTTGGAACATGGGAGGAAACCGGAGCACCCGGAGGAAACCCACACAGACACGGGGAGAACGTATAAACTCCTTACAGACAGCGGCCGAAATTGAACCCGGGTCACTGGCGCTGTAATAGCGTCATGCTAACCGCTACACTACCATGAAGGGTGACCTTAAAGAGGTATATAAAATCTTGAGGGACGTATATAAGGTGAATGATCCTTTTTCTCTGGGTATGGGAGTCTAATGCTAGAGGACGTAGGCTTTACTTGAGAGGGGAAAGTTTAAAAGGATGGTGGTTACGTGAAATAAGCTGCCAGAGGAAGCTGTAGAAGTGGGTACAGTTACAACACTTGAAACACATTTGGACAGATAAATAGATAGAAGAGGTTTAGAGCGATATGGGCCAAACACAGTCTGGGACTAGCTTGGATAGATATCTTGGTCAGCATGGACTAGTTGGGCTGAAGGGCCTGTTTCCGCACTGTGTATATATCATGGGTAGACAGGTGGTGACACCACTTTCAGGGATCTATATATTGATACTCCTAGGTCCCTCTGTTCTACAACACTCCCCAGGGCCTACTGTTCACTGTGAAAGTCTCACCCTGGTTTGACTTCCCTGGTTTGACTTTTGGCACGCGGCCTTCATCAGTCAGGGCACTGGGTAGAGACATTGTGCTGCGGTTGTACAAGACACTGGTGAGGCCATACTTGGAGTATGGATGTTGCCAGGACCTAAGGCACTGGGTTATAGGGAGAGGTTGGGCAGGGCTTGGAATTTATTTGGAGCATAGGAGAATGATGGGTGATCATATAGAGGTGTATAAGATCATGAGGGGCAGAGATAGGGTGAACACACACAGTCTTTTCCCAGGGTTGGGGAATCAAGAACTAGAGGGCATAGGTTTATGGTGAGAGGGAAGAGATTTAATAGGAACCTGAGGGGCAAATTTTTTGCACAGAGGCTGGTATGTATGTGGAACGAGCTGCCAGAGGAAGTAGAGGCAGGTACAATAACAACCTTCAGAAGACAATTGGACAGGTGCATGGGTAGGAAAGGTCCAGAGGGATATGGGTTAAACGCGGGCACGTGGGACTAGCTGAGGTGGGCATCTTGGTCGGCAAGTTGTGCCGAAGGGCCTGTTGTGCGACTCTATGACTTTAGTGCTCTCACAACATCTAGGTGAGCACTTGAATCACTAAATAGTGCAAGGTCATGGACCAAGCCTTGACAAATGGGATTAACATTATTACATGCTTGATGGTCGGCATGGACATAGTGGGCCGAAGAGCCTGCTTCTGTGCTGTATGATGCTGTCACTCTATAGCACGGACATTACAGAACAGCTCGTGCAATTCACGGAAGGGGTTACAAGACCCCACCGCGGCAGATCGAACTGCGCTCCCCCTGCCGGGAGATAGCATGAGGTGGGATAAAGCTTTCCACCTGATTCATGCTCTCCCTGAGTTTGCAGCAGATCTTCACGCAAGAGAGGTAGTTATTGCCACCCCACAAACTGCACCCTCAAGACACCACAGTCCAGCTCCATGCCTAAGGGCGAGCAGTGAGAAATGGACGTAAGCATGGTTTTCAGCATCACAGAAAAATACTGGGCAGGCATGGTAGTGTAGCGGTTAGCGTGACGCTATCACAGCGCCAGCGACCAGGGTTCAATTCCGGCCGCTGTCTGTAAGGAGTGTGTACGTTCTCCCCGTGTCTGCGTGGGTTTCCTCCCACATTCCAAAGACATACAGGTTAGGAAGTTGTGGGCATGCTATGTTGGCGCCGGAAGCGTGGCGACACTTGTGGGCTGCCCCCAGAACACTCTACGCAAAAGATGCACTTCACTGTGTGTTTCGATGTACATGTGACTAATAAAGATCTTATTGAAAACAATCAGTGAAGGCAACAAGGGTTTGTCAATTCATTCATGGGTTACAGGCATTGTTGGCAAGGCCAGCATTTATTGTCCATCCCTACTTGCCCTGGTTGACGTACCGATGACCCACAATGCAATCTGGTGAAGATGCCCTCACAGTGCTGTTGGGGAGGGTATTCCAGGATTTGGACCCAGTGACAACGAAGGACCGGTAATATGTTTCCAAGGCAGCATGGTGCGTGTGGCCTGGAGGGGAACCTGCAATTGGTGTTCCCCTGCATCTGCTGCCCTTGGCCTTCTCGGCGGCAGAGGTCCTGGGTCTGGGAGGTGCTGTCCAAGTAGCCTAGGTGGGTAACTGCAATACAGGGTGTGCAGATGCGTGGGGGGCTGAATATGTCGCACGGTGGAAGGGTTTCCAATCGAACGGGCTGCCTCACCTTGGGTGGTTTTGACCTTCTCGAGCTGCAGTCATTACAGGGTAGGTGGAGGGAATTCCATCAGAGTCCTCAGTTGGGCCTTGTAGATGGTGAAAAAGTTTTCTTTGGCTGTACCGTTCTCTTGTACCAGGAGTATTCGAGTGACTGGTCAGATCAAGTTGAGTCTCTGGCCAATGGCGACTCCCAGGATGCTGATAATATCCAGTAAGTAGGGGGGCAAGGAGGGCTGAGGATATCTTGAACTTGCTCCTGGGGCTAGCTAAGGTGGCTATCCATGGGTCCTGGAAGTGGGTAGCAGAAGGTGCTGCCCGGGCGGACTGCCTCAAGATGTTCCAGGGTTATGTCCGTGCCCGGGTAGCTGTGGAGATGGAATATGCAGTGTCCACGGGTACCATGGAGGCGTTCCAGTACCATTGGGCACTGCAGGGGATAAACGCCATCCTCGGTAGGGATGGGGATATTTTAATTTAATTTAGTGTGTGTTAGTGACTGTGTTTAATCGCTGTTATTGTCTCTGTGTTTGCTGTAGTTTTGTAGTATTGTAGATTGTATTTTGTAATAAAGGCAAAAATTTAAAAAAAACAAAAGAAAGGATGCTGATAATGGGGAGTTGGAATAAAAATGATGCTTTCCAGCCAACGTGCAGCAAGACATGGACCTCATTCAGGCACGAACTGGCCAGTGAAGTAGCATTCACGCCACCTAAGTGCAAGGCAATGACCATCTCCAACAAAACTTAGTCCAAACACCTCCCCGTTCAACACCATTCAATAGATATTTCAGCCCTGGAACATGTCACAAAGGAGCACGTTAGCAGTAAGTGTGGTGACAGTAGGTAGTGGGTGAGGCAGCAGAAGCTCCAGGGAGAGTGAGAGACCTGCCAGTGTTGTGTAAGACCCTTAACTCGTAGCCTCATTGAATTCCAAAGCTTGAACCACTTCCTAGCTGGGAAGAAGGCGGGAATGGGAAGTCTAGGGACTCGCTGCGGTGGGAGACAGGGGAGAATGGGAAGAAAAGGAAATGGTTTCCCTGAGCGTCTATGGGATGTGGCAGGAAACAGACACCCCACCCCAATAATTAGTTCTGATGCCATCTTCCGGACCAGCATTAAGGAACAAGGGTTACAAAAGAGCTGGTCATTGACTTCAAGGAAGGGGGCGATGCACATGCACCTGTCTATATCAATGGTGCTGAGGTCGAGAGGGTTGAGATCTTCAAGTTCCTGGGAGTGAATATCACCAATAGCCTGTCCTTGTCCAACCTCGTAGATGCCACAGCCAAGAAAGCTCAACAGCACCTCTACTTCCTCAGGAGGATAAAGAAATTTGGCACGTCCCCTTTGACACTCACCAACTTTTATCGCTGCACCATAGAAAGCATCCTATCTAGATGCACCACAGCTTGGTACAGCAACTGCTCTGCCCAGGACCACAAGAAACTGCAGAGAGTTGCGGACACAGCCCAGCACGTCATGGAAACCAGCCTCCCCTCCTTGGACTCTTGTCTTTAACTCTCGCTGCCTTGGTGAAGCAGCCAGCATAATCAAAGACCCCACCCACCCGAGTCATTCTCTCTTCTCTTCTCTCCTGTCAGGCAGAAGATGCAGGAGCCTGAGGGCACATACCACCAGGCTCAAGGACAGCTTCTATCCATAGAACCATAGAACCATAGAACCATACAGCACAAAACAGGCCCTTCAGCCCACCATGTTGTGCCATCCATCAAACCACCCTCACACTATCTAACCCTTTCCTCCCGCATATCCCTCTACCTCACATTCGTCCATGTGCCTACCCAACAAACTCTTGAACCTGTCCAATGTATCTGCCTCCACCACCACCCCAGGCGGTGCATTCCATGCACCAACCACTCTCTGGGTGGAAAACCTCCCCCTGACATCTCCCCTGAACCTCCCACCCATAACCTTAAAGCCATGCCCTCTCGTCTTGAGCATTGGTGCCCTGAAAAGGAGGCACTGGCTGTCTACTCTATCTATTCCTCTCAATATTTTATATACCTTTATCATGTCTCCTCTCATCCTCCTCCTTTCCAGTGAATAAAGCCCTAGCACCTTAAGCCTCTCCTCATATTCCATACGCTCTAATCCAGGCAGCATCCTGGTAAATCTCCTCTGCACCCTCTCCAACGCCTCCACATCCTTCCTATAATGCGGCGACCAGAACTGAACACAGTACTGTAAGTGTGGTCTAACTCGAGTTTTATAAAGCTGATAAGACTATTGAATGGTCCCCTTATACAATGAGATGGACTCTTGACCTCACAATCTACCTTGTTGTGACCTTGCACTTTATTGTCTACCTGCAATGCACTTCCCTGTAGCTGTGGCACTTTACTCTGTATTCTGTTATTGTTTTTTTTTACCTATACTACCTCAATGCACTCTGTACTAACTCAATGTAACTGCACTGTGTAATGAATTGATCTGTACGATCGGCATGCAAGACAAGTTTTTCACCGTACCCCGGTACAAGTGACAATAATAAACCAATACCAATAAGAAGGAAACACAGGAGACTGCAGATGCTGGAATCTGGAGCAACACACAAAAAGCTGGAGGAACTCAGCGGGTCAGGCAGCATCTGTGGAGGGAAGTGGACAGTTGAGACCCTTCATTGGGACTGGAAAGAAAGAGGGGAGATATCCAGTGTAAAAGGTGGGGGGAAATGGTGGCAGGTGGTAGGTTTCCAGTAGGCAATGAGCAGGATTTAAAATTTCTCCTGAATTATCATTGACCGAAACCAAAATGTACATGGACTCTGCCTCGCGGTTACTTGATTTGAGGACCTATGATCTGACTCAAGTGTAAGGGAGCAGAGACAGACAGAGCTTCAGAGTGTTTTATATTAATTAGATATAGTAAATTTAGTTTTTGGTGGCTCAGGCCCTGTTTGCTGAAAGCTTTATTTATGGAAGGCCAAACTAGCCCATGAAACTTTGAACTGCAATCTCTTGGAAGAAACCATGCTGATGAAAGGCATTTGGTGAGCGTGTGCAGATATCTGAGAGAGAGATAAACACACATGTGTCAGCAGTGACCGTGGGAAAAGCAGTTGAAAGTCTACCAGCTGATTTGCTACTTATCAAACAGTAGATATCAGCAACTGGAAAAAGGAACAGTTATTAGCAACTTAGCTGCTTTGAAATGGCTTGTCTATAAAAGAGCAGCAACACGACCTAAAAACAGAAACGTTGGAAGTACTCAGCAGGTCAGGTAACAAGAGATGACACTTCGGGTCACTGACCTTTCACTCGAAATTCTGATGTTCTGAGAGATTCTTGACCTGGAACTTGGCTTGTGACTGCTGTTCATATTGTTTGACTGTGATCTGTATGGAAACTTAGGAATTTTGTCTGACCCAGTCAGATGGATGAGGTTAGGGAAGAACCAATTAGACCCACACCCTGTATAACATTTATCTCAGGTTTTGACACAAATTAAAAGTGATTGAAGGGTCATAAACCTGATTTAAGGTCACTTGCAGCTGAGCCGGGATGGGATGAGGAGAACCTCTTTTTTGACAGAGTTGTGGAAATTTGGAAGGTACCCATGGAGTGTTGGCCTTCATTAGTCGGGGTATTGAGTTCAAGAGCCGCAAGGTGATGTTGCAGCTCTACAGAACTCTGGTTAGACCACACTTGGAGTATTGTGTTCAGTTCTGGTCGCCTCATTATCAGAAGGATGTGGAAGCTTTAGAGAGGGTGCAGAGGAGACTTACCAGGATGTTGCCTGGATTGGAGAGCATGTCTTATGAGGATAGGCTGAGTGAGCTAGGGCTTTTCTCTTTTGAGAAGAGGAGGATGAGAGGTGACTTGATAGAGGTGTACAGGATGGTAAGAGACATAGTTCGAGTGGACAGTCACATTTTTTCCCAGGGCGACAATGGCTAATATGAGGGGACATCATTTTGAGGTGATTGGAGGAAGGTATAAGGGAGATGTCAGGGGTAAGTTTTTTACACAGAGAGTGGTGGGTGCGTGGAACGCACTGCCGGCAGAGGTTGTGGAGGCAGGTACATTAGGGACATTTAAGAGACTCTTAGATAGACACATGAATGATAGAGAAATGGGGGGCTATGTGGGAGGGAAGGGTTAGATAGATCTTAGAGCAGGATAAAATGTCGGCACAACATTGTGGGCCAAAGGGCCTGTACTGTGCTGTAGTGTTCTATGTTCTATGTTCTATGAAAAGATTGTGGAAGCAGATTCAATGATGTTTTTCAATAGGAAATTGGACAAAGATGAGAAGAGAATAATTGCAGGCTGAAAATAACAAAAAAAATAGCCTGTAGATGCTGGAAATATGAAACAAAAACAAAAATTGCTGGAAACACTCAGCAGGTCAGGCAGTGTCTGTGGAAGGAGAAACAGTTAATGTTTCAGGTCAAAAGACCCGAAACGATGAAGGGCCTTTGACCTGTAATATCGACTGTTTCTCTTTCCACTGATGCTTCCTGACCTCCTGAGTGTTTCCAAAGATTGCAAGCCACTGGGGAGAATAACGTCAGCAGAGCTCCTTCAGAGAGCTAGCAAATGACAGTGGACCAAATGTCCTCCTTTATTGCTATAAGAATGTGCCTCAGGCAGTACATTTGGGTGGTTTGTATCAAGTTAGCTGGCCATTACGTACTGGCACTGAGTGAGCTGCCAATCCAATACTATCGGTTTTGGGCTGTCGCCCAAGAGGAATTTCTGCCCTTTTTGTCAGTCTTTTGAATGTTAGAATCAACTGTCTCCCTTACAACTGTTGTAGCTCCAGCACTTCAGCTATGACTTGACTTTTCAATGTTTAAACCAGTTGTGGAGGATTGCTTTGCCAGGATAGGTGCATCATGGTTGTGGAGTGAGCAGTGAGTTATGGTTCCATTGTCTATTTCTGAAGTCCACAGTTGCATGCTGGAGAAGATTATATCCAACATTGTCCATGATTTGTACAGGTGCCCACAACCCTGTGGAGGATCAAAGCCACTTGCCTTATTAGCTCTGTATAAGGGGGCTGCCTGCCTCTTGTCTAGGGGTGGTTGTGTGTGTGAGTGTTTGCCTGTCTACATCTAAAAGTGGTTAAACATGGAGGTGTCTGATCACCTGTGTGTAAGGGGGGGTGTGTGTGTGTGTGTGTGTGTGTGTGTGTGTGTGTGTGTGTGTATACACGTGTGTGCATACGTGCATGTCTGAGAACTGCAGATGAAGGCAGGATATTTCAGGAATAAACTGCAGTGTAAACGTAATATGTCCTTTGAGGTTTTGGTACCTTTGCCGGCACTGCTTCATATTTGACAGTGTGTCAGCCCCAGGGCACAGTTCAGCTACAACCTACCGCCAACCTCTCCTGCGTAGCCAGTTGAAGGCCCCCTACACTCCTGCACCCCATCCCACCCCATCCTCACCCAAAGCACCTCTCTCTGGTGACGTATCTCCTTGATGACAAATCACGTTGAGGTCCACAAACCAAAAGGCTTCCTCCCATCTCCTGACTGTCTGTCAGCCCTGGCAGCCAATACAAAACTCGCTGTGGTGGAGGTCCTGATGCATTTGCTGCATTCTTAAATGCCAACAGCTGCATTAATGCAGGAAATATAGGGAAGTACACTGCCTTCCTTTGATGGATGCATTGCCAAATCAAAATGCACTTTTGTTGTGAAGACCATAAGGTATAGGAGCAGAATTAGGCCATTCAGCCCATCGAGTCTGCTCTGCCATTCAGTCATGGCTGATCTTTTCTTCAACCCTCTTCTTCTGCCTTCTCCCCGTAACCCTTAACCCCCTTATCAATCCAGAACCTATCAGTCTCTGCCTTAAATAGACCTAATGACTTGGCCTCCACAGCCCTCTGTGGCAACGAATTCCACAGATTCACCACCCTCTCGCTGAAGAAATTCCTCCTCATCTCAGTTTTAACGGGACATCCCTTTATTCTGAGGCTGTGCCCTCGGATCCTAGACTCTCCCACTAATGGAAACATCCTCTCCACATCCACTCTATCCAGTATCCGGTAGGTTTCAATGAGATCCTCCCTCGTCCTTCTGAACTCCATCGAGCACAGGCCCAGAGACTTCAAATGCTCCTCATACGTTAACCCTTTCATTCCCGGGATCATACTTGTGAACCTCCTCCGGACCCTCTCCTGGGCCAGCACATCCTTCCTTAGATACGGGGCCCAAAATTTCTCACAACATTCCAAATGTTGTGCCAGGACTGTAATCTAAAACTCGGATGAATTGGCACAAGTTCAGTCCTCCAAGGTCAGAGCCAATGAATTTCTACGTCAGGGTATGCCAGGCTATGTTATAATATTAACTTCCTCTCAGGCAGTCCCTCAGGATCAAGGATGACTTGCTTTCACTCCAATTCTGTGGCTTCTGAGGTGACTGATGAAGCCAACGGGGGAACCGGCAGACTCTGCCGCAGGTGGGGGAAGGAGGTGCCCAGAGGGGTGGCTCATGAGGCAGTGCACTCCTTCTGCCATTTCCGTGTGCTCCCGATGAACGGACTTGAGGCTCTGAATGCTCAAACACTTCTTCCAGACTTTGAGGATCACGAGTCAGGGATTCTCACCTTGCAACTGTTGAAATGCTCATGCACAGTAGACATAGAAGGTGTCGGAAAGTGGAACCGCCAAATCTGGAAGCAAAGGCGGAAGTAAGCTATGCCATAAAGGGAAGGGATTCGGATTTCATGGGACAATTTCACGAGGTCAATGGGGCAGGTAGAAGATGTGAAAAAGGGATATCAGAGAGACAAGAGCAAGTGAGAGTTTCATAAAAGTTCACAGAGACCAAAATACTCAACAGTGCGGAAGATTACGAAAGTGAATTTACTAAAGTGAGTTCTTGGCACTAGATGATCCAAATCGGTGTGATCTGATAGCCATTACAGAACTATGGCTGTTAGTATGACTGGAACTCACTCCCTGAACTCCCTTCCAACAGCACTGTGGGAATACAAGGATCACAGCAGCTCGAGAAGACAGCTCACCATCACCTTCTCAAGGGCAAATACGGATAGTCAATAAATTTTGGCCTTGCTTGTGACACCAATAGCTTATTAGTAAATACAAAACAAATGTATTGTTCGGCCATATTGGAAGGAGCACATATCACAGCTGTTCAGTTAGAATTATAACTTTGGTCTTCCCATTATCCACCAGCCAATAATCCAATTTACAACTTCATCTTTTGGTCTCATGAGCCACCTTAGTCATTTGTCTCCTATGAGGCATTTTATTGGAAGTTTTTTTATTTAAGCAACACTGCCAGCCAAGAAACACCCATTAAAATAAATCAGTAAAGTTTATGGCTAAAGTGTTTTGGATTGTCAAGCAATAAAAACTGCACTTTTACATCCAAACTAAGTGTGTCCCTTGTTCTTTTGGAACTTCAGTAAATATGCTTGATTTCTTAAAGGAAATATATTAAAGTTAAAAACTCTTGAGATTATTTACAAATATTCGTCAGCTCTTTAGCTCATCACTAGTACATGGACATCTAGTCTCCTTTGGTCAGTCAACCACCTAGCACTCAAGAAACATCAACTCTCCAGAGATCAATATACACTGAATTCCAATTTGCCTGTACAAAGATGACTTGTAGATTGATTCTTAGGAATAGCTTGGGCTCATGGCTGTGTAGGTGGAGAAATTGAAGAGAGATTAAGCAATTTGGGATTATACTCTCTGGAGTTCACAAGACTACCTCTCTGAAACACAATATGGGTCTTGACAGGGTAGAAGCAGAAATAATATTTTCTCTGGCTGGGGTATCTAGAAGGAGGGGGTCGCAGGCACGGTAGTGTAGCGGTTAGTGTAACGTTATTACAGCGCCAGCAACCGGGGTTCAATTCCCACCACTGTCTGTAAGGGTTTAGCACATTCTCCCCATGACTGCGTGGGTTTCCTCCGGGTGCTCCGATTTCCTCCCACATTCCAAAGACGTACGGGGTAGGAAGTTGCAGGCATGCTATGTCAGCGCCGGAAGCGTGGCGACACTTGCGGGCTGCCCCCAGAACACTCTGAGCAAAAAAATCCATTTCACTGTGTGTTTTGATGTACATGTGACTAATAAAGAAATTTTATCTTATAAAATAATGAGTCAACCATTCAGCAATGAGGTGAAATTTCTTCATCCAGAGGGTGATGAATCTCTGGAATCCCCTTCCCAAAAGGACTGTTAAAGATCAGTCACTAAGTGCATAAATATAAGAAATACAAGAAATAAGGTAAGATAAGATAAGATATCTTTATAAGTCACATGTACATCGAAACACACAGTGAAATGCATCTTTTGCGTAGAGTTTTCTGGGGGGCAGCCCACAAGTGTCGCCAGGTATTCGAGTAGGTGTGGCGACGTAAGCCCTTTGAGTCTGCTCCGCCATTCAATAGCTCATCTCCCACCTCAACTTCATATTCTACATCCCCTCGTTCCTCCAATGTACAGAGACCTATCCACCACTGATGTAAATCCAATCGGTGATTGAGACTCCACAGCCCTCTGGGGTTGAGAATTCCAAAGGTTCTTGAAGAAAGTTCTCCTCATTTCAGTCTGAAATGGTCTTCCGTTTAAACTGAGACTGTGAGGTCTTGTTGTGGACTCTTCAGCCAGAGGAAACAGTCTTTGCCCGTCCACGCTGTTGGGTCTTTTAAGAACGCTGTACCATTCAGTGAGGTCTCCTCTCGTTCTTTGTAGAAGCATCTGTCCTCGTATGACAGATCCATCATCCCAGGGTATAGTCTGAAGAACCTTCCCTCTATAACAAGTATGCCTGTCCTTTAGAAAGAAGACCAGAATTGTACACAATACCTCAGGTGAGGTCTCTCCAATCCCTTATATAATTGTAGTAAGAATATATTCAAAATAGAGACCCAGAGATTCTTGGATGAAAATAATCAAGAGATGTGGAGTTAATGCAGGAGGGTAACACTGAGACAAAACATGAGCCATGATCTTGTTGGACAGTGGAGCAGATACAATTGTGTACTCCTGCTTGCATTTCTTATGTTGTGAAGCACCTGCAAAGGTGTTACAGCTGCAGCTGAAATGTGATACCATTGAAGAATGGTCTGCCGCATGATGAATGGGAAGGCAGCCAACAGCCAAGGATGATGGGGAAGAAGGAAGCTAATCACCATCACTTTGTAGCAGTTAGCGTAACGCTATTACAGCGCCAGCAACCTGGGTTCAATTCCGGCCTCTGTCTGTAACGAGTTTGTACATTCTCCCCGTGTGTCTGCGTGGGTTTCCTCCGTGTGCTCCGGTTTCCTCCCACATTCCAAAGACGTACGGGTTAGGAAGTTGTGGGCATGCTATGTTGGCGCCAGAAGAGTGGCGACACTTGCGGGCTGCCCCCAGAACACTCTACGCAAACGATACCTTTCACTGCGTGTTTCGATGCTCATGTGACTAATAAAGAAGTAATCTTAATCTTCATCTTGTTGTCTCTTTTTGAAGTGTTACCATTGAGATATTGGAAAAAAAAGGATGTAAGTTTGAATTCATATATAAGGAATTCTATTTGAATGCAACACACTATTTCTTAATGTTCAGGCCCCGATGTTCAGAGGCGATTTTATTCCTTGAACATCAAAATACAGAGAATGCTATTAACCTGAAGGATTTCTCTGCTTCTCTCTCCACAGATGCCGCCTGACCTGCTGAGTATTTCTAGCGTTCTCTGCTTTGATTACAGTTGTACAATGAACTCACATAGGATGTGTTTTTTTCTGTAGGCACAAAGTATCAGCTTCTGTGGTTGAACAATTTCCACCTGCTCCTTCTCCTATGCTGAAGAATCCCCACAATTATTAAGCCACCCTTACTTATCACTCTCCCAGCAAAGTTTAGAAACTTTTGAAATCCAAGAAAAAAAACTGTGCATACTCCATACCTCAGATGAAAACCAGAAAATGCCAGAAACACTCAGCAGGTCAGGCAGCTTCAATGGAGACAGAATCAGAGGATAAGGTGGTAAAGAAGGCATACGGCATGCTTTAGAAGTTGAAACATTGAGCTCATGAGCTAGGAAGTTATATTGCAGGTTTATAAAACTCTGGTTAGGCCGCATCTGGAGTATCACATTCAGTTCTGGTTACCCCCACTACAGGAAAGATGTGAAGGCTCTGGAGAGGGTGCAGAAGAGGGTCACCAGGATGCTGCCTGGATTAGTGGGCACGTGCTATAAGGAGAGGTTGGACAAACTTGGGTTGTTTTATCTGGAGCGGCAGAGGCTGAGGGGAGATCTGATAAGAAGTTTATAAGATTATGTGAGGCATAGATATGGGAGACAGCCAATATCTTTTTCCCAGGGTCGAAATGTCTAATGCTATAAGGCATGCATTGAAGGTGAGAGGGGGAAAGTTCAAAGGAGATGTGCAGGTCATGTGTTTTACACAGAGAGGGGTGGGTGCCTAGAATGTGCTGCCAGGGGTGCTGGTGGAGGCAGATATGACAGAGATGTTTTAGAGGCTTTTAGATGGGCACATGAATGTGCAGGGTATGGAGGGATATGGACATTGTGTAGGTAGAAGGGATTAGTTTAGTTGGGCATTTAATTAGTTTAATTAGTTTGGTGCAACATCGTGGGCTGAAGGGCCTGTTCCTGTGCTGTGCTGTACTGTGCTATGTTCTATGTTTCAGATCGATGAACTTTTCTCAGGACTGCCTTCTCCTTTGATGTCAGGTCAGTTCTCCCGAGAGTTAGAACGTACAATGAAATGAGATTCCTCAGCATGAGCCACCAACCCTTAATGTATTGAGCCTTTCTGTACAGCTAAGAAATGGGAGAATTCTGGCTTGTTCATCAGACCCTTTGATCCACTCTTGCTTCAGATTTCTTCTTTTTATCTTCTGAGGCATTACCTTCTGATCAAAGGTGAATTGCTTAATCATATCCAGGCAACTTAAACGAGCTTTCAAGCTGAAAAACACGATGATGCTGGAGGAACTCAGCAGGCCAGGCAGCATCCGTGGAGGAAAACAGGCGGTCAACGTTTCGGGTCAGGACCCTTCTTCAGGACTGAAGATAGGAAAAGGGGGAAGCCCGATATATAGGAGGGAAAAGCAGAGCAGTGATAGGTGGACAAAAGAGGGGAGGCGGGGTGGGCACAGGGTGGTGATAGGTAGATGCAGGTAAGAGATGGTGATAGGCAGGTGCGGGGGAGAAGGGGAGAGCAGATCCACCGGGGGATGGGTCAAAGGTAAAGAGAGAAAGGAAAAAAAGGTATAAAAAAGGAGGCTATGAAAGGGAAGAAGAGAAGAAGCGTGGTGGGGCGGGGTGGTGGGGTGGGGAAGGGGGTGGTCACTACCTAATGTGGGAGAATTCAATGTTCATACCATTAGGCTGCAAGGTTCCAGGACGGAAAATGAGGTGCTGTTCCTCCAGTCTGCGCTTGGAATTCTCCTGGCAGTGGAGGAGGCCGAGGACTGACATATCAGTGATAGTGTGGGAGGGGGAGTTGAAGTGACCGGCAACGGGGAGATGCAGGTCGTGGTTACGGACGGAGCTGAAGTGTTCTGCGAAACCGTCACCAATGTAGAGGAGGCCACACTTGGGAGCTCTCAAGCTGATTGGTTCTGACGAAGTGTCTTTAACCTGAAACATTAACTCAGTCTATCTCCCCACAGATGCTGCCTGACTTGCTGATTGTTCCCAGCATTTTCTGTTTTCACTTCAGATTTCCAGAATCAGCAGTCCTTTTTTTTTATTTCCAAGCTTTCCAGTCTGTATAACCTCGAACCTACATTACTAACTCAGCAAACAAGGGTTCTCAGAACCATTTCACAACATTAGCAACCCTATAATAATCTCTTCATGAAGACCACTTCAGATTCTCCTGAAATGTTCTTTACTTTCGCAATTATTGAAGAAACGTCAAGGCAGGTGGTATTTAGATTGGTGAGCTGAGTGAATTGTGAAAGGCAAGTTGGCAGTGACATGGCATAAAAGCTAATTAATTATGAAGACTACACTCGACCAGAAGCTTGGAGTCAGCAATTAACGTGAGAGACTTTCAGCTCTGTGCCTTATCCGGATCAAGAGCAAAGGAGTATTCCCCAAAGAGAATTTAAAGGGATATCTCAGGTGAGAGTTGAAAGATCTTTTCTGTGAGTTTAAAAAATTTAGAGGAAGTTCTCGGTTAAGAGTTTAAGTGGATATTCTCAGGTGAGATACAAGAGACTGCAGATTCTGGAATCTGGAGCAATCTGCCGGAGGAACTCAGCGGGTCGGGCAGTCCTGATGCAGGGTTTCGAACCAAAACATCGACAATCCCTTTCCTCCCACAGATGCTGCTCGACCAGCTGAGTTCCTCCAACAGCTTGTTCGATTCTCAGCTGCGAGTTTAAGGGGGTGTTCTCGGGTGTGAGCTTGAGGCTAACACCAATGGAGACCTGAGAGTGACATCCTCAGGTAGGAATTTAAGACAAGCCTATACCCCAAGGCCAATACATCTCTCCTGAGGTGCAAGGTGTCTAGAGCTGAATGCAGTACACAAAATGAGTTTTATATAACTGTAATATAACTTTCTTTTTTTTGTACTCCAGCAGTTTTGACTTAAGGTCAAGGCTCGCTTTACCTTCTTAAATTCTGTTTGCACCAATCCATTGGATCTTAAAGATATCCATATACGTTCTCTGAATCTTGCTACCACTCAACAGTTGAGCTGCTCTCAGTTACAAACCACTCGGAGTTCCCTTTCCAGGCTCCATGGTGCCAAAGTGGGTCATTCCACACCTCCCCACCTTCGGAGGGGATCAAGACAAGAGTCTAGGGAACAGAGATGTCACCAAGTAGGAGCACAAGGGAGAGGAAAAGTGAATAAATTATCTCCATCAAAATAATTGCCTCGATCTGCCTCTGTCTCCCACCTCCAGCTGGCTCATCTGCCTGACATCCGTTACCACCGATCTTTGCCACCAGTCACCTCTGGCCCCTGTCTCACCACTCCCTCTCTCCTCTTTATACCAGCCGTCTCCCCTCTCCACTATTAGTCCTGATGCAGGGTTTTGACCCGAAACGTCAACAATTCACCCTCGGAGTTCTTCTTTCCGATTGTTTGTTGCTACAGGTTCCAGCGTCTGCGGTCTCTCCTGCCTCTAAATAAACTGTTCCAGGACATCGTCTCGTGTCTTGTTCCTGCCATTATTTCTTTCCACATTATCTCCAGTTTCACAACATCGCACAGCACAGAGTCAAGCCGACGGCCCACCGAGGCTGCACTGACTATCAGGCACCCATTTCTACCATAACCCTACCCTAACCTATTTTATTCTCCCCACAATCCCACCAACAAACCCTCCCCCCGCTCCCACCAACATCCGCCCCCCCCAAAATTCTACTTAATCTAGGGGTAATTTACAATGGATAGTTAACCAACCCAACCCACCTACTTTTGGGATGTGGCAGGAAACGGGGGCACACAGGGAAACCCATGGGGTCACAGGTAGAACATTCAAACTCCACACAGACAGCACCGGAGGGCAGGATCAAACCTGCGCTGCGGGAGCTGTGAGGCAGCCACACCACTGCGCCGTACCTCGTTTAATTATTGCCAGTCTTTCTCAATGTCCACTTTAGGGTTGGTGCTTGGCAAGTGGCCTTTCACTTGACAAGACATGGAGTGGTATCCAGGGGGAGCGGGGAGTGAGACCAGGAGATGCTGGCCTCTTGCATTACTGCTTTGCATTGGGAGTCCCTTGATGCTTCTGGAGGGCAGATGGTCAGACCGATGGCACTGCAGAAGGTCAGCCAGCAACGTCTGGCGCCGCAGTGACACTGATCTCACGCTCCTTCTCCCAGACAAGTGGAGAGGTTTTGCATCAGCTGACAGACCCGACCACACTGACTGTCTTCTCTCAGTCCCTCTCTGTCGGGGGATATCTGCACACAAGTGGTCACTCTCCGGGGGAGGGGGGCAGAGGGGGATATCCCTGTTTTCCAGAACGCAGCACCTTGCCACCTTTCCAGATGCCATGCTTTGGAAACTATAGAAGCGAGCTTCCAGATCTCTCCAGGTACCTGAAGCCCATCTATGTCTTGATCAATGACGCAGGGTTTTTATTCCACTGCTCCTGAGCCTCAAGGCTACACTTAAGTAGGTACCCTTGCATCCAGTAAGCCTACGTCAAGGTGTGAGGGGTATCAAGGAGGGTGGCCAGTCACTGGACCAATGTTTCACGGCACCTGCACATCCTGCACATTAAGGTCCATTACCTGCACATTAAGATCCTCCAGCTTTTCATCTGGATTCCAGCATCTGTAGTCCTTTGTTTCTCTTTCTCAAGGTCCATTAGTGCTCCCCCATTGACAGATGACGGGTAATGAGTACTTCTGGGTTATCTCTGGAACTCTGGTCAGACCACACTTGGAGTATTGTGCTGTTCTGGTCGCCTCATTATAGGAAGGATGTGGAAGCTTTAGAGAGGGTGCAGAGGAGATTCACCAGGATGTTGCCTGGATTGGAGAGCATGTCTCATGAGGATAGGTTGAGTGAGCGAGGGCTTTTCTCTTTGGAGAGAAGGAGGATGAGAGGTGACTTGATAGAGGTGCACAAGATGATAAGAGGCATAGATCGAGTGGACAGTCAGAGACTTTTTCCCAGGGTGAAAATGGCTAACACGAGGGGACATAATCTTAAGGTGATTGGAAGAAGGTATAAGGGGGATGTCAGGGGTAAATTTTTTACACAGAGAGTGGTGGGTGCGTGGAACGCACTGCCAGCAGAGGTTGTGGAGGCAGATACATTAGGAATGTTTAAGAGACTCTTAGATAGACACATGAATGATAGAGAAATGGAGGGCTATGTGAGAAGGAAGGGTTAGATAGATCTTAGAGCAGAATAAAATGTCGGCACAACATTGTGGGCTGAAGGGCCTGTACTGTGCTGTAATGTTCTACAGATCTATGACCGGGTGAGGGGATGGGGGAGCAGAGGGGTTTGCAGTCAATCCTTTGCACAGGTACGTTGACCAAAGTCATTCAAACAAGCCAGGAAGAAGCAGCCGCCAGGTTTCACTATTTATTGACTGAGCCCTCAGACTGCTTCATCGCCACTGCGTTCTCACCCTGAGCAGGGCTCGCTATCCCCGGCACCAGACTCCAAAAGGGATGGCAGCCCCAGAACAAGCCCCTGGAAGGAGATACCTGTTGAGCTCAGTGCCTTTCCAGCAGAGGTCAGCAGCCCTGGAGACAGAGCCCAGGGATCAAACTCCATCAGGGCGCAGAAGTCTTCCAGAACAAAACTCCATCAGGGCCCAGGGAACAGACGCCAGCAGTGCTCAAGTGTCTTGGAACAAGCCCCCGAAACCAGACCCCAGTTGGGTTCGGTGTGCTGCAACCAATCTACCTACAGTCTTTAGCCTTGTCCTGTTAAAAGACAGGCACTACACTCAAAATTCATTACATTGCTTTTGGAGTATGGAGATGGGACGGGTACATTGAATGGATACAAATTAGCTAAACTAGTAAACAAGGTGTGGTGAAAAACAAATATTCAGGTTGGGAGAATGTGGAAGGTGGTGTTCTGTTGGGATTAGTGCGGGGAACAATGTTATTAACTTTCATCTACTTGAATTTGGGAACAAATCAAGTCGGCGTCTGTATTTTCAGGTGATATCACACTGAGGGTATAATTTGTACTGAATGAGAATATTCCAATACAATATAGTTCTGGACACTATCGAATGATTTTTTTCATATGTTGTGTATGGGAGGGCAAATTGAAACCTCAGCTACACATTAGAAAATAAGAAACTTGAGCTGGAAGAGACTGACAGGTTAGTACAAGGACCAAGAGAGTGCAGCCATCTTGAAAGGTTGAATAGATTGTTCCTTGGATTAGAGAGCGTTAGCATGAAGACTTTTAAATTATTGGAGAAGTTGGACAGGTTACAAATGAAGGGAAAATTTTCATGTTGGAAAATCCAAAACTGGAGGCCATAAATCCAAGATGCTTACTAATAAATCCAAGAGAAATAAGTGGAAACTTATTTGGGTCAAATCCGGGCAAATGGGACTAGCTTAGATGGGCATCTTGGTTGGCATGGACGAGTTGGGCCGAAGGGCTTGTTTCCGTGCTTTCTTCTCTATGAAATGTCAGCAGTAAACCTGTTTAAACCCGCCCTCAAATTAACCTTGTCATAAAGTAAACCCACCTGTCGGTGTAAGAAAGAAACTGCTGGAGAAACTTAGCAGGTCTAGCAGCATCTGCACGGGGGAAAGATATTGTCAGTGTTTCAGGATGAAACGTGGATAATTTGTTTCACCTGCACAGATGCTGCTCGACTCAGAGTTCCTCCCGCGGTTCGTTTTCTTGCTCCAGGTTCCAGCATCTGCCGTCTCTTGTATCTCCACGTTGTGGGTGTGGGTGGTCACTTCCACAAACCAGCTTGGAGCCAGACCGTTATAAGCAATATCACAAAGGCTGCAGTGTTTTCTGTCTGCTAAATCCCCACCCACTCTCTGCATTGTCAGGAAGATTGTATGTGATCAGATGCTTGTCCTCTGTCCCCATAACCTTCAAACCCAAAGGGAAAGAACAATCAGAAGCCATTTTGAATTCTGCCACTTTAGGTAATCCCCACCGCCCCCCCCCCTTCCCCACAACCCCCCTCCCCCCCCCCCCCCCCCCCCCCACCTTGCGTCTTCTCTTTTTCCCTTTCCTAGCTTCTTTTTTCTACCTCTTTTTCCTCTCCTTACCTTGACCCATCCCCTGGTGGATCTGTTCTCCCCACTGTTATGTTTGTTCTTTATCAAGAGACAAACTTCGCGTGGGTTTAACATCTGAACATTTTATTAACCAACACCAGACAGCTTGCTTTCCCTCTCTTTTTACAGCCACCTCCTGTTCCCTCATGTGACCCCTTGCATTGCCTACTGGGAACTGTAGTTCTTTATTATAACTACATAATAACACATAATAACACATCTTCCCCCTCTAAAGAAAAACAAACACAATACTTTGTCCTTATAAACCTGCCAAGAACCCTTGTCCACTCAGCAGCTTTCAATCAGTCTCTGAGGTGGTTTAATAGTCCTTTTTGGTCTGGTACTTGTTTCCACAGGTGCGTTGCTTTCATTTGCTGCGTTACTATTGGTGTTTTCCTGGGAACTCTGGTCCAGGAAACTGGCCCCTTTGGTGTACTGACAGGGGATGGGTCACGGCCATGGGTTGGGGCTTGTGGTCGTAGATCCGCATGGTTCCTCCTCAGAGGTGTCCCTTGCTCTGTCTGGATCTGGTATGAATGTGGATTTACTTCCTCTTGCACAACTCCTTGCATGGACCGTGTGCCAGATTCATGATCTCGGATTCGCACTTGATCCCCAGGCCTCAGGACTGGTAGGCTTTCCCTCTCCTTTTTATAGCCACTTCCTAGTCCCCCATGTGGCCCTTTGCATTGCCTACTGGGAACTGTAGTTCTTTATTATAACTACAGAACAACACACCCTCCTCCCCCGCACCTGCCTATCACTATCTCTTACTTGCATCTATCTATCACCACCCTGTCTCCCCTCTGTTGCCCACCTATCACTGCTCTGCTTTTCCCTCCTATATATCAGGCTTCCCCCTTTTCCTATCTTCAGTCCTGAAGAAGGGTCCTGACCCGAAACGTTGACCGCCTGCTTTTCTCCACGGATGCTGCCTGGCCTGCTGAGTTCCTCCAGCATCGTCGTGTTTCTCATCTAGATTCCAGCATCTGCAGTCCTTTGTTTCACCAATTATTTAACTGGGATACCTTGGCTCTGCCAAATCCAGGTTAGTGTGGGAAAAGCTACCCTCTCTATTAACTTTCCCAGCAGACAATCCTACTGCAGCCCCCTTGTCAATGTAAGTGTTGGTGTCATTAGACTGGACAATCAGCTCAATAGTGTCAGTGAATGTTCTTTCTCAAAGCCAGGCAAAAATCTGCTCACAAAGCTACCAAGACCTTGAGCGTCTCCCACCTCTTGCCTCTTAAAGCAAACCAGGGAGGCATTTCCATTTGCCACATCAGCTACCATTGTGTCTTTTTTTGTGGCAGTGCCAACTTAAGTTGGAGCTGGACAATCAGCAGAGGAATGCCCCAGCCTTGTCTCCACAACTACAGAGGTTGAGCTAGCAAAGGAAGTATCATTAGTCTGCAGCAGAACCAACAGGGTCAGATGTGAGAAAGCACCTGCCAACAGTGCATTTTACTTACATGATTAATAGTTACCAATTTGCTTCTCTGTACCAAAGCATTGTCAGCAGAAAGCTGAGGAAGTTCATCAGATTTGATCTTCCGCGACTTGCCTTTTCCTGAAGTTGTGACTTCAAGCTGATGCAATAATTGAGACGGCTGCAATCACACCTCCAGTTTGACCAGCGACATGAAAACTGGATGCCTCATGCATCAAGAATGTTTTCACAGATCGTCCCTCAGTTTTGCAGATCGGTCCTCTGGAGGACACATTTCTTGCCTTTCAGTATTGGGCTTTGCTCTGATGAGAATCAGGATGACAGCAGTGTCTCCTCCAATTTCTACAAGGCAGCAATACTGACAGGAGCATGATAACACAGGGGCCACTTCAATGAACTTCAGCTCGCTATGTAGGTGAGCTCCTTCAAGAATACACGTCAATCCTTTTTTCCTTAAATTGACTTTGGACTGTTAATAATCGGAATGTAATTAAGTGCATTTAATGCATGTATCAACTGCAAGAAATTGAACGTGAATCACAGGACTGGCAGAGGTAAATAAAGCAAACAAAATTTTCAGCTGGCTTAAAAATAGGCTTCTAGAGTATCAAGACCACCTACAACAAGCTGCATTTATATAACACCATTAAATAGCAAATCTTCCCTAAATATTTAATGGTGCGCACATCATAAAGTACACTGCCAGTGGAGAGCTGGGAAGATGGACCAGTTCTCTGGTTTGCACATTGTTTTGGATGAAGTTCTCCACTGGGAACCATAGAACCATAGAATAGCACAGCACAATACAGGCCCTTCGGCCCACAATGTTGTGCCGACCTTCAAACCACTCCTAAGACTATCTAACCCCTTCCTCTCACATATCCCCCTATTTTAAATTCCTCCATACGCTTATCTAACAACCTCTTGAACTTGCCCAACGTATCGGCCTCCACCACCACCTCAGGCAGCGCATTCCATGCACCAACCACTCTCTGGGTGAAAAACCTCCCTCTGACGTCTCCCTTGAACTTCCCACCCAATACCTTGAAGCCATGCCCTCTTTAATAAAGATATCTTATATCTTATAAAATACATCACGGGCACATCCCTCCCCACCATCGGTAGTATCTACAGGAGGTGCTGCCTCAAGAAGGCAACATCTATCATCATAGATCCCCACCATCTGGGCCATGCCATCTTCTCGCAGCTACCATCGGGCAGGAGGTACAGAAGCCTGAAGTCCCACACCACCAAGACAAGTCAAGACAAGATATCTTTATTAGTCACTTGTACACCGAAACACACAGTGAAATGTACTTTTTGCGTCGAGTGTTGTGGGGGCAGCCCGCAATGGTTGCCATGCTTCCAGGGCCAACATAGCATGCCCACAACTTCCTCGGGTTCAGGAATGGCTACTGCCCTTCAACCATTCAGTTCTTAAACCAACCTGCACAACCCTAATCACTACCTCAGTATAGCAATACTACAACCACTTTGCACTGCAATGGACTTGGTTTTGTTTTGTTCTAATTATGTTCTTTTTTCGAACAATTTTGTATAATTTACATTCAATTTATGTTTTTCTTGTGCATGTTGTATATCTGATGCTATGTGCCTGTGATGCTGCTGCAAGTAAGTTTTTCATTGCACCTGTGCACACATTTCATTACACTTGTGCATATGACAATAAACTCAACTTTGACTTTGATTATGAGCACATCAAATCGGCTTTTACAAGAGCTGTGACGGAGCTTACCAATGCCATGCTGAAATAATGGTGCTGTGGCCTGGACATCTCTGGAGACTCCCTGTGGAACATGGCCCCGTGTGTCTGCAGACTCAGCCTGATCTGCTGTACCCTGCCCACACAGATGATGGCGAGGACCATATCCTCCACTTGGCTCAAGGAGCTGCAGAGATCCCCATCCCTTGCTGGTTAGTCACTACTGCCTGTGATTAGAGTGCACAACTAGAGAGATGAAAGGCCAGCAGTGAGTTCAGCACATTATCTGAGAGATGTAGCTGCCGTATTTGGGATGCTGGTGGATGATGCTGTCGGATGGAGTGCAAGGCTATGTGTTTGAAGGCAAAGCTGCGACATATGAGTGTGTGTCCTGCCTGTTAGAGATGGTAACAGTTGACTGATGGGGGCTTGGCAGATCGACGCATGTCTGGGGCAGGTTGTGCCGTTGGTGGGTCATGCTATTTGATAAGATAAGATACGATCTTTATTAGTCACATGTACATCGAAAAACACATTGAAATGCACCTTTTGCATAAAGTGTTCTGGGGGTAGCCCGCAAGTGTCGCCACGCTTCCAGCGCCAACATAGCATGCCCACAACTTCCTAACCCGTGCGTCTTTGGAATGTGGAAGGGAATCATAGAATCATAGAACAATACAGCACAATACAGGCCCTTCGGCCCACCATGTTGTGCCAACCTTTAAACCACACCTAAGACTATCTAACCCCTTCCTCCCACATATCCCCCTATTTTAAATTCCTCCATATGCTTATCTAGTAATCCCTTGAATTTGACCAATGTACCTGCCTCCACCACCACCCCAGGCAGTGCATCCCATGCCCCAACCGCTGTCTGGGTAAAAAACCTTCCTCTGATATCTCCCTTGAACTTCCCACCCATTACCTTAAAGCCATGCTCTCTTGTATTGAGCACTGGTGCTCTGGGAAGGAGGCGCTGGCTGTCCACTCTATCTATTCCTCTTAATATTTTGTACACCTCTATCATGTCTCCTCTCATCCTCCTTCTCTCCAAAGAGTAAAGCCCTAGCTCCCTTATAGTGCATATTCCCTAAACCAGGCAACATCCTAGTAAATGTCTGCACCCTTTCCAACGCTTCCACATCCTTCCTATAATGAGGCGACCAGAACTGGACACAGTACCCTAAGTGTGGTCTAACCAGAGTTTTGTAGAGCTGCATCATTACCTCACGGCTCTTAAACTCGATCCCACGACTTATGAAAGCTAACATCCCATAAGCTTTCTTAACTACCCTATCCACCTGTGAGGCAACTTTCAGAGATCTGTGGATATGAACCCCCTAGATCCCTCTGGTCCTCCACACTACCCAGAATCCTGCCATTAACTTTGTACTCTGCCTTGGAGTTTGTCCATCCAAAGTGTACCACCTCACACTTCTCTAGATTGAATTCCATCTGCCACTTCTCAGTCCAGCTCTGCATCCTATCAATGTCCCTCTGCAATCTTCGACAATCCTCCACACTATCCACAACACCAACAATCTTTGTATCATCTGCAAACTTGCCAACCCACCCTTCTACCCCCCTCATCCAAGTCATTAATAAATATCACAAAAAGCAGAGGTCCCAGAACCAATCCTTGTGGGACACCACTAGTCACAGCCTTCCAATCTGAATGCACTCCCTCCACCACAACCCTCTGCTTTCTACAGGCAAGCCAATTCTGAATCCACACGGCCAAGCTTCCCTGGATCCCATGCCCTCTGACCTTCTGAAGAAGCCTACCATGTGGAACCGGAGCACCCAGAAGAAACCCACGCAGGCACAGGGAAAACATACAAACTCCTTACAGACAGCAGCGGGAATTGAACCCGGGTCACTGGCGCTGTAATAGCATTACTCTAACTGCTACACTACCGTGCCTGCCCGTCTGCCGTACACTGCCGATTATTGCCCTCTGCAGCTACTTCCTCTAACACGTATCTGGTGGGACCCTGATAGAAGCCAGATATCTCTCCACCTCAGGCACCAGAAAGCCACCCAGCCTGACATCTCCTGATTTATGCCACGTTTGAATTTCTCCCAGAGCCATAGTGAGAGGCGACATGGAAACAGGCCTGCAGCTCACCAAATCTGCGCCGATCATCATTTATGCAAATCTTACATTAATTCCTTTCTTTATTCTCCCCACATTCTTATAAGATAGGATAAGATATCTTTGTTCATCACCTGTACATCGAAACACACAGTGAGATGCATCTTTTGCGTAGAGTGTTCTGGGGGCAGCTCGCAAGTGTCACCACACTTCTGGCGCCAACATAGCATGCCCACAACTTCCTAACCCACACGTCTTTGGAATGTGGGAGGTAACCGGAGCACCCGGAGGAAACCCACGCAGACACGGGGAGAACGTACAAACTCCTTACAGACAGTGACCGGAATTGAACCCGGGTCGCTAGTGCTGTAACAGCGTTACACTAACTGCTACTCATCAAGTTATATAAAAACATTTAAAGGGTACTTGGACAGGTAGATGGATGGGAGAGGTTCAGAGGAATATGGGCCAAACACGGGCAAATGGGACTGGCTTAGATGGGAGTCTTGGTCAACATGGACCAGATGGGCCGAAGAGCCTGTTTCCATTCTGTATGACTCTATAACTCCCTGCAGATTCTACAACTCACCGACATGTTAAGGGCAATTAATTTACCAACCTGCATCTTTTTGGGATGTGGGAGGAAACCCTTGAGGCTACAGGGATACCATGCAAACTCCATACAGGCAGCACCGGCAGCCAAGATCGAACTCAGTTCTCCGGTGTCGTGAGGCAGCAGCCCTCTAGCTGCACCACTGCTGCCCTCAGGTTGTCTGGCAACACCATTGTTGTGACCTCTCTTTTAGAGGTGTCAGCTGGCTCTAACTGCAGCCAACCACTACAAAGCTGGCACTCCAGCAGCCAATGACAAGCACAGTTAACACCAGCTTCACATCACCTTGTAAGTGGGCTGCACACGTTTAGTGTGCTGTCTGCACTGGGAGACCAAGGGTTAATCACAGATCGCAATCCCTGGGCCTATCTTCCAGTTTATCCAACTTGCCCACAGTCTCGGGAATTCTCTTCCACACCCACCTAAGAGGCCAGACAGGCCTTGATATAATTTTTGAACTGAAGACTTAGCATTGATTTTTCTCCTCTTTGCTCTTGAGTGGGATTTGAATCCACGGCCTTCGGATTGGGAAGTGTTGCTCCGTAGTGAGCCAAGGCTAGTTCTTGAAGTGTGGGCGGCGAAGAGATTGCCTGGGGTTGCAGACGCATGGCGATCCAAGTTGCAGCAGGAACATGCCTGTGCATTCAAACTTGCCAGTAAGTGACTGACCCAGTGTGTTGTCCATCAGAGAGGAATAACCATGGGTTCTTCCTTTATGATGCCTCATATTTACTTGAACGCACTCAGGTCAATGCACATTCCTGCACCTTGCTGTCAGTTCAGTGCACCTCCTGTTATATCATACTCCAACTATAGATTATCTATATATTACTGAGCTCCCTCCAGACTGTAGAGGAAGATACAATTGCTTTATGAGGGGTTCAGGGTCACATGGTAACCTTGCATTGTAAATGCTACTGTAAGCTCAGTATTATTAGGTGAATTTATGCAGTACCATACCTATCCTAATTATGTGAATAAGTGTTTGAAATTCCAACTAGGGGCATCTGCTTTTTTTGTTCTGGTATGTTTTTTTTAACATTTTAAACATGTGTTTAGTGAAGCACCTCATGGTGTCACCAAAGTGCTTCAGAGACAATGAAGTGTCTTCGAAACATAGTGCAGCCTACAACTTAATGGAGTTGACAGTGGTACCTCTCTTAGTGCTCAGGATGTGTTCCCAGGAATGTGCCTGCCACGCTGCTGCAAGCAAGTTTTTCACCCGTGACTGCGTGGGTTTCCTCTGGGTGCTCCGGTTTCCTCTCATATTCCAAAGACGTACGGGTTAGGAAGTTGTGGGCATGCTATGTTGGTGCCGGAGATGTGGCGACACTTGCGGGCTGTCCCCCAGAACACTCTATGCAGAAGATGCATCTCACTGTGTGTTTCGATGTACATGTGACTAATAAAGATGTCTTGTCTTGTACACATGACAATAAACTCGACTTGAAAGCGATATTAGAATCAGCCTCAAGCATTAAAAGTGGGTGGATATGTTACGAACAGTACTGCTGTGCTAGGATCCCGACCTGTGAACAATACAGCCCTCACAGGCAGCCTCTTCCCATCGTCCAGTTGGACGAACCATTGCTGGAGGGCAGGGCTTCACTCCCAGATCCTGCACCAGCGGTGGAGGGCTTCATCCCCTTGCTGCACACAGCCCAGCCGATGTCTTTTTCAAGGATAAGACATTTGTGAAACACTCAGCAGATCAGGCAGGATCTGTGGAGAGAAGAACAGTTAACAGCTCGGACTGGGTTGGTGGTGTTGTGGATAGTGTGGAGGATTGTTGAAGATTGAAGAGGGACATTGATAGGATGCAGAGCTGAGCTGAGAGGTGGCAGATGGAGTTCAATCCAGAGAAGTGTGAGGTGGTACACTTTGGAAGGACAAACTCTCTCTCTCTTTACAATATTTTTATTGAATCCATGAAAAAAATACAGAGTACATGCATCAAGAAAGAGAATAAAAATACTACTGAATATGTTGTATTAAATCGTACTTAGATTACAATACCCTAAATTAATAATCACATGTAGTAGTTAGTTAATAAAGAAAGAAAAAATTGAAATATTTTATTATTAAAAAAAATCTACTCCCACTACCAAAACCTGAAGCTGTTAGATGGAAAAAACAACAAGGAAAAACTTTTAAAAACCTAACTGTGTCAGCCAATATTTGCATTTTAGTCCCCAAATCAGAGATTTTGAAAATAATTCAAAAAAGGTCCCCACAGGGTTTGAAAGTCTAGGTTAGATTCAAAAACTGAACAACGAATCTTCTCTAGATTCAGGTGTGACATAACATCCCGTAACCATTGAGCTTGAGTAGGCGGAGTAACTTCCTTCCATTTAAGCAATACAGCTCTCCTGACTATAAGAGAAATAAAAGCCAGCATATGTAAATCAGAAGCCTTCAAAGTTATGTCTTTTTCTCCAACAATCCTAAGTAGTGCAGTCAAAGGATTAAGTTTAAAATTTATTTTGAAAAGTACAGAAAAAGTATGAAAGACCTCTGTCCAATATTTTTTAAGACTGACACGTCCAAGACATGTGAATTAAGGAAGCCACTCCGTTATTGCATTTGTCACAGTAAGGAGATATGTCAGAATTAAAATGGGATGATTTATCTTTAGACAAGTGAACTCTATGGGCCACTTTAAATTGAAGGAGAGAGTGACGAGCACATAATGACGAAGTATTAACCAACTTGAAAATTTCATTCCAAGTTTCCTCAGAAATTGACATCTGCAAATCTTGTTCCCAAGTGTTTTTAATTTTATCTGGTAGCACCTTACTCATTCCTAGTAATCTGTCATAAATATTAGATATTGAGCCATCCTGAAAAGGTTCCAAATTAAAAATTACATCTAATAAATTCTTATCAGGACTCAAGGGAAAAGATTGTAATTGAGATCGAAGAAAATTTCTAATTTGTAAATATCTAAAAAAATGAGTTTTTGGTAAATTATGCTTGGTAGACGATTGTTCAAACGAAGAAAGGTTTCTTCCAACAAACAGATTTTGAAAACAAGTAATACCTAATTTGTCCCACTCTTTAAAAACTACATCAGTCATAGAAGGTTTAAAAAAGTAATTAAAGAAGATGGGACTGGACAAAGAAAAACTCAATAAACCAAAATATTTTCTAAATTGTAACCAAATCCTCAAAACATGTTTAACTACTAAATTATCTGTTAGTTTATTTAATGATATTGGAAGTGAAGAACCAAGATAATATAGGAAGGATGTGGAGGCATTGGAAAGGGTGCAGAGGAGATTTACCAGGAGGTTTGCCTGATTAGAGAGTGGTGGATTATGAGGAGAGACTAAGGGGAGCTAGGGCTTTACTCTTTGGAGAGAAGGAGGATGAGGGAAACATGATAGAGGTGTACAAAATATTAAGAGGAATAGATAGAGTGGACAGCCAGCGCCTCTTTCCCAAGGCACCAATGCTCAATATAAGAGGCATGGCTTTAAGGTAATGGGTGGGAAGTTCAAGGAGATATCAGAGGAAAGTTTTTTTACCCAGAGAGTGGTTGGGAGCATGGAATGTGTTGCCTGGGGGTGGTGGTGGAGGCAGGTACATTTGGTCAAATTCAAGAGATTGTCAAATAAGCATATGGAGGAATTTAAAATAAGGGATATGTGGGAGGAAGGGGTTAGATAGTCTTAGGCGAGGTTTAAAGGCCAGCACAACATAGTGGGTTGAAGGGCCTGTACCGTGCTGTACTGTTCTATGTTCTATGATGCAATGACCAGAGGACCAAGTATAATGAATTGGCATTCTACGGAGAGCACTAGCTGGGTACCGATGAACTATTTTGCTATTCCTAGAAATGTAAAAGGGAATTCATGTTTAACTAATGTATTGGAGGATGATCTCTTGATCTCCCAATCTAAATTGTTGTGGCCCTTGCACTTTATTCAGTCAGAATGCTCTCACCGTACATCTTAGAAATATGTTAGAATCTTTGGTGACATACCGAATCTCCTCAAACTCCTAATGCAGTAGAGCCGCTGGAGTGCCTTCTTCACGATTGCATCAATGTGTTGGGCCAGGATAGATCCTCCGAGATGTTGACACCCAGGAACTTGAAGCTGCTCACCCTTTCCACTGCTGACCCCTTAATGAGGACTGGTGGTGTGACCTCCCGAGTTCACCTTCCTGAAGTCCACAATCAAATCCTTGGGCTGTACTGTTGCTGCAAGACAACAAATTTCACATTATATAATTTAGATAATAATCTGATTCTAGACCTGCACTGCACTTTCTCTGTAACAGTAACACTTTATTATTCATTCTGTTTTCCTTTTTACTACCCTGATGTACTTATACGTGGAATGATCTGTCTGGATAGCACACAAACTAAAAGGTTTTCACTGTAATTCAGTACAATACTAAATCCATGCCGGTGATGGATGTGCCTAGAAGACTAGGAATGTGGTGGGGGGGGGGGGGGGGGGGGCGGGGTGGGAGGAAGGAACCAGTGTAAGATGAGTAATTAGATTTTGCAAAAGGCTTTTAATAAAGTCCCACACATGACACTGGTCAACAATGTTATAGAGTATGGAATCGGAGGTAAGATTATGGAAAGGATTGAGAATTGGTTAACACACAAAAAAAGCAATAACTACGTCTCCCACAGGTGGGGTGGCTGGGCAGGCAAGGTAGTGTAGCGGTTAGCGTAACGCTATTACAGCGCTAGCAACCCGGGTTCAATTCCCACCGCTGTCTGTAAGGAGTTTGTACCTTCTCCCAGTGTCTGCGTGGGTTTCCTCCAGATGCTCCGGTTTCCTCCCACATTCAAAGACGTACGGGTTAGGAAGTTGTGGGCATGCTGTGTTGGCGCAGGAAGCCTGGCGACACTTGGGGGCTGCACCCAGGACACTCTACGCAACAGACGTATTTCACCGTGTGTTTCGATGTACATGTGACTAATAAAGGTACTTTAAATAGTGGGGCCCCTGATCCCCAGCTGTACTCACAATCTATATAAAATAGTCCAAATAGTCCTTCCAGGTGAAGCAACGATTCACTTGCACTTCTTCCGATCTAGTGTACCATGTTTTGTGTTGACAATGTGGTCACTTCTACACGGGAGAAACCAAGCGCAATTTGGATGCTGCTTAGCGGAACACCTACACCCAGTCCTGCAGGACTGTCTGGACTCTGAGCCACTTTAGTTCTCCACACCACTCTCACTCTCACCTTTCAGTCCGTGATCTCTTGGTACTATCACAATGAGCCCAACGCAAGCTTGAGGAACAACACCTCATCTTTCATCTGGGCACATGGCAGCCTTCGGGACTCAATACTGAATCCTCTAACTTTAGGTGATTCACTCTTTCTCTCCGTTTTAGAACTGGCCTCTTCTTCCAGTCATCCATGTGTGACATTAACTCAGATTTGCTTTTTCCATTAGTACAGACAGTTCCCTGGTTATGAATGCCCAATATATAGACACACCTACATAAAAATGAGCTCCCATAATATTATTAAATTCAAAAATTCAACATACTTACATACATTTGTTCCCACAAACAAGACAAAACTAGTTCGCTCTCTCTCTCTCTCTCTCTCTCTCTCTCTCTCCACTTTTAGTAATTTATCTTTTTGTGGGTCAGTAAGTTTGCAGACGATACCAAGATTGGTGGAGTTGTGAATAGTGTAGAAGACTGGTGATGGATACAGCGTGATGTAGATCAGCTGCAGATGTGGGCAGAGAAATGGCAGATGGAGTTTAACCCAGATAAATGTGGGCTGTTGCACATTGGTAGGACTAATGTCGAGAGGCAGTACACTCTTAAGGGCAAGACCCTTAACAGTGTTGAAGAGCAGAGAGATCTTCGGGTGCAAGTCCATGACTCATTGAAAGTGGCCACACAGATAGACAGGGTGGTTAAGAAGGCTTATGGAATGCTTGCTTTCATTAATCAAGGTATTGAGTATAGGAGTCAAGAAGTTACAATGCATCTTTATAGAACTCTGGTTAGGCCGCATTTAGAGGATTGTGTGAAATTTTGGTGACCTCACTATAGGAAGGATGTCGAGGCTTTAGAGAGGGTGCAGAGGAGGTTTACTAGGATGCTGCCTGGATTAGAGGGCATGTGCTATCAGGAGAGGCTGGACAAACTTGGGCTCTTTTCTCTGGAGCGGCAGAGGCTGAGGGGTGATCTGTATAAAATTATGAGGAGCATAGATAGGGTGGACAAGCAATAGCTTTTTCCCATTATTGAGCAATCCAATACAAGAGGGCATGCATTTAAAGTGAGAAGGGCTAGGTTCAGAACAGACGCGAGGGGTACGTTTTGCCTGATAGGGTGGCGGAGGAAAATTCACTGGGGGCTTTTAAGAAGGGCTTGGATGGGCACATGAATGAGAGGAAAATAGAGGGATATGGGCATTCTGTGGGTAGCAGGAATTAGCTATGTCGGCACAACATAGTACTATGTTCTATGATGCCATTCATTACAAAACTTGTGGAGGTACAGTTACCATATCAAGTGCTTTTTGTGTATTTTCCAACTTATGGGCATCTGTAAAATCAGAACCTGTTCAATACCCAGGGATGGAGTGTATATATCAGATTTACAACATCTGCAAATTTTTATTTGATTTTGATTCCAGAGATAATGGGTCTGCTGAATAAAGAGAGGAAGTGTAAACTAGACCAGCGTTCTCCAGAGTTGAAAAGAACGAAAGGTATGAAATTCCTGCAGAGCTTGACATGGTGAATGTGAGGAGGACGTTTCACCCGTCTGGGGTCTAGAACCAGAGGTCACAGTCTCAGAATAAGGAGCTGGTGTTCAGGACTGAGATCACGAGAAATTTCTTCATTCAGAGGGTGATAAATCTGCAGAATTCCTCATCCCCAAGGGCTGCGGGGATTCAGTCATTGAATTCAATCCAAACAGAGGATTTTTTTTTCAACAACAAAAGGCAGCTCTCTCACGGTTGCCTTGAGTTCAACCTTTTAATTCATTACTTAAATTTAAATTCCCCAGCTGTCGTGAAGGGATTTGAACTCAGGTCTCTGGATCAATGAGCCAGCATTCTTGCTGCTTGTCTAGTAACAACCATTGAACCACCAAAGGCTTTGAGTGAGAAAGGAGCAGGACGCCTTGGTGACACATGAAGCTGTGTGGAATAAAAGGTGATCAGCATTAACCAGGCCTGATTCTGTGGTGTAATGGGAGTGAAGAGCTGTGAGACTTTGGTGCAGGGGAGCCCCAAGGCAGAATCTTGAGGGCAAGAGGACACCAGACCCACAAGTCATAAGAGTCAAAGAGAGATACAGTTGGGAACAGGCCCTTCAGCCCACTAAGTCTGTACTGACCATCAACCAACAATTTTACTCGAATCCTACATTTAATCCCATCTTTTTATTCTCCCCACGTTCTCATTAGCTCCCGCCCTCGATTCTACCACTCATTTATACACTCGGGGCAATTTATAGTAGCCAATTAACCTCCCATCCTTCATGTCTTTAGGATGTGAGAGGAAACCGTAAGCACCCAGAGGAAACCCACACGGGAGTCACGGGGAGCACATGCAAACCGCACACAGACAGCAGTGGAGGTCAGGATTGAACCTGGGTCTCAGGCATCGTGAGACAGCAGCTCTACTGGCTGCGCCACTGTGCTGTTGAATCTCACCGAATCCATGAAACGGTTCCATGTAAGAATCCATGACAATAGCCACACAGACATTTAAAATGTTTAAATAACAGAATATAACTCAATACATCAGAAGAAGCACAGTGCAATATGACCTCATTGTCTGAACGTCAAGATTCAGGTTAGTGTTCTTATTTTGAAATCAAAGCCAACTTCAGTGAAGTACAGAACACTTTGCGCCATCATGGAAACTTGTCACATGGAACTGACAGCCCCCACACACACTTGCACTCATTCCAAACCACTTTTATCTTGGCTTTTACATCAGAGTCAGGGACCCAACCATTTATGAGCCAGTAGACAGTCACAGGTCAACACAGCATACTTAACAACAGTAACATAGCAGAATCAGATGACCAAATGCAATGGCATTGAAGACTCCTTATCCTCAAAAAGCATGAGGTGATGAATCTGAGTCGACTAATGACATGGACAATGAATAGAAAGCCTCAGGAAGTACTGAGGAAAAGAGGGAGCTTGGTGTACAAGTGTAAGACCCCTGAGGACAGAAGCACAGGGTAGATTAGATGGGGGAAGAAGGCAGCAAACCACAAAATGCTGGAGGAACTTGGCAGGTCAGGCAGCATCTATGGAGGGAAATGCTGCTCCAGATTCCAGCATCTTCAGTCCCTCGTGTCTCCATGGTGAAGAAGGTATATCAGTTGCTTTCGATCAGTACAGGCACGGAATATAAGAGCAGGGAAGTTATGTTGGAACTCCAAAGTACTGTGTGCAGTTCTAATCTCCACACTGCACTGGAGAGAGTGCAGAAGAGATTCACTAGGATGTTGTCTGGGGTGGAATGTTTCAACTATGAGGAGAGATCAGATCAGCTGGGAGTGGAGGAGGCTGAGGGGCTCTGAATGAGGTATCCAAAATCATAATTATTAAAGCAAAAAATAGGGTAGATATTGGGATTGGTTTATTATTGTCACTTGTACTGAGCTACAGTGAAAAACTTGTCTTGCATACCGACCGTACAGGTCAATTCATTACACAGTGCAGTTACATTGGGTTAGTACAGAGTCTGTTGAGGTAGTACAGGGTAAAAACGATAACAGTACAAAGTAACAATAAGATGCAAGGTCACAACAAGGTAGATTGTGAGGTCAAGAGTCCATCTCATCATATAAGGGAACCATTCAATACTGGCAGATGTGTCTAAAGCCAGCATTGTCCAGGTTTAGGGTAAAGGGAAGAGGTTTCGAGGAGATGTGAGGAAGAATGTTTCACCCTGAGGGTGGTTGCAGTCTGGAACGCACAGCCTGAGGAGGTGGTACTCTCACAACATTTAGGAAGTATCTAGGTGAACTCTTGAGTCACCAAGACATAGGAGGCTTCTGACCAAGTGGTGGGGGGGTGTAAGTGATGGGTACTTGATGGTTGGCAAGGATGTGTAGGCCGAGAGGCCAGTTTGTGAAACCTGTCAGATCTGATCTTGCAATGCAAGCACACCATGCTGAGGGCGCATTCGTACTCGAAACACCGGAGACCAATTAGCCGTGAGATCATGGTGGAGAATGGGGATGGTGGGAGGTAGGGACTGGGTAATAGTGGACAGGTAAACATCATAGAGTCATACAGCATAGGCCCTTTGGCCCACTGAGTGTATGCTGACCACTAAGGACACACTTACACTAATCCTACACTAATTTTATTTTATTCTCCCCACATTCTACACATCCCCTCCCAGATTCTACCCTTCACCAACACACAAGGGAAAATTTACAGTGGCCCATTAACCTACCAACCCTTGGGACGTTGGAGGAAGTCAAAGGACCCGAGCGAAACCCAGGCAGTCACAGTGAGAACGTGCAAACCCCACACGGACAGCGCCCCAGGTCAGGATTGAATCCAGGTCTCTGACACTGTGAGACAGTGGCTCCACTACCTGGGAACCACTGATGGGAGGAGAGAACAGCCACTGATGGGTGGGCACATGCAGCTCTGGGCTTTATCAATAGCGACAGAGGGTATTTTTCTTTTGTTTTAAAAATAAAATTTATTCATAGTTAAAAAATATATACATACAAAGGGAGAAAGTGCAAAACCAAAACCTTAACATTCATAGTTGTTACACTCAGTAGTGTAAACTTTAAAGAAGAAAAACACAAACAATACATCATTGCCACTCACATGGGTCCCTGGGGTGATGCCCCTTTCATTGTTCGAGGGGCTTCCCTACCCGACTCTGCCCCTCCATGTGCGGTAGTAGAAGGAGCCGAGACTGCGGTCCTTCCCCACAGAGCCTTAGCATTGGCTGCACCGAGTTTCAGTGCGTCCCTCAGCGCGTCCTCCTGCAGCCGGGACTGTGCCAGCCGGCAGCATTCCCTTATGGACATCTTGCTGTGCTGGAAGACCAACAACTTTCGGGTAGACCAAAAGGCGTCTTTCACCAAGTTGATGACCTTCCAGCAGCACTTGATGTCTGTCACGGTGTGTTTCGCCGTGAAAAGCCCGTAGATCAGAGAGTCCTCTGTTCCACAGCTGCTGGGGGTGAACCGGGACACGGACTCTTGCACCCGTCTCCACACCCTCTGAGCAAATCCACAGTCTGCAAAGAGGTGGGTGACCATCTCCTCCCCACTGCAGTCGTCCTGAGAGCAGCGTGTGTTGGGGGTGATATGTTGTCCGTAGAGGAAGGCTTGGACTGGGAGGTCTTGGTGCTTGTTGGTCAGATCTGGCGGTAAGGCATCCTGCCATGTGGTTTGGACTGTTGGCACTGGGCACAAACCCACAAAATCCACAGTGTCCCTGTCCTGCAGTGTCTGAAGCACATTCCGCGCTGACCACTGCCTGATGGACTTGTGGTCAAAGGTGTTGGGTTGGAAGAACTGTTCCACAAAGGACAGGTAGTGTGGCAACGTCCAGCTAACTGGGACGTTGGGCGGTAGAGGGGCCAGGCCCATCTTCCACAGCAGCAGGGACAGGCAGAACCTCAGTACGTAGTGACACTTGGTGCCCACGTACTTCGGGTCCACACACCAACTGATACAGCCACACACGAAGGTGGTCATCAGGATGAGGGCAATGTTTTGTACACTTTTGCCCTCATTCTCTGGGGACTTGTGCATCGTGACCCATCGGACTCGCTCCATCTTGGACCCCCAGGTCAACTGGAAGACGTCCCGAGTGATCGCCGATGCAGAGGAACGAGGAACAGGACACACCTGTGCCAGGTACAGCAGCCCTGAGGGCACCTCACACCTGATGACCAAGTTCTTCCCAATTATTGAAAGAAAACACCATTTCCACAAACCCAATTTTTATTTGACCTTCCCAAACCGCTCCAACTAATTCTCGTTACACCCCTCAGCCCCTCCGAACCAGATCCTCAGCACCTTCAGGGAGTCGGAGCTGACGGTGAAGGGGATGTTGGATCGGTCGGGCCAGTTACCGAAGAGCATGGCCCCACTCTTCCTGCGGTTGGCTCTGGCCCCTGATGCCAACTCGAATTGGTCGCAGATGCTGATCAGACTGCATACTGACTGTGGATCCGAGCAGAAGACGGCAATGTTGTCCATGTACAGGGAGGTTTTGACTTGTGTGCCCCCACTGCCTGGCAACGTCACCCCTCTTGTGGTCTCATCCCTCCTGATGGATTCGGCAAAGGGTTCTATGCAGCATACAAACAAGATAGGGGCGTGTGGACAACCCTGCCTGACTCCAGACTTGATGGGGAAACTATCTGTCTCCCACCCACTGATTTGGACTGCACTACAGATACCTGTGCAGAACAGTTGGATCCAATTTCTGATTCCATTTTGGAGAGGACGTCCAACACCTAAGTGTGTGATATCCTGTCGGAGGCCTTCTCCTGGTCCAAGCTGACCAGGCAGGCATCCACCCCTCTGTTCTGCACGTAGGCGATGGTACCCCTGAGCAGCACAGGGCTGTCGGAGGGTTTCCTGGCAGGTACAGCACAGGTTTGGTCTGGGTGGATCACCTGTCCCAGAGCAGACTTGACCGGGTTGGCAATGGCCTTGGACAGGATCTTATAGTCCACTTTCAATAGTGAAATGCGTCCAATTCCTGATATCCTTCTGCCCCTTCTGCTTGTTGATGAGGGTGAGATAAGATAAGATACCTCATGGAGTCTGACATTCTGCCAGCCAGGCGCATAATGTTGTACACTTCCAGCAGGTCCGGGTCCATCCAATCCCACAGAGCCAAGTACAACTCTGCCGGTAAGCCGGGAGTTTTATTCATGCCAAGGAAATAATGGAGCCAGTCATCTCCTCCGGGGACAATGGCTGATCCAGGCTCTCCTGCTTACTGTTGTCTAGCACCTCCGCGATAGAGGACAGGAAATTTTGGGAGGCTGTGCTGTCTGTGGTCTTACTGTCACACAGACCAGCATAGAAGGTTCAGCAGATCCTCAATATGTCTGTCTACGAGGATGTTACTGAGAGCCGTCCTCCTCCCCTTCCTTAAGGCTGTGGATCACAGAGCTCCCCCGTGAACCTTTTGGAAGAAGTGTGAACACGTCTCATCCTTCTCCAGAGAGGTTTTTTATTTCGGAAGTAAACTTTATTCATAATAAAAAATATATACAAAGGAAAAAACAGTGCAAGTACAAAACCCTAACATTCATGGTTGTTACATCCAGTCATGTAAACTTTAAAGGGAAAAACACACATCCTGCTCCAGAGAGTATTAAAGCAGGGAAGTCATGCTGAATCATTGTAAAGCCCTGGTGCAACCTCAGCTAGAGTATTCAATTCTGGTCACCACATTACAGGAAGGATGTGAGGGCATTTAGAAAAGGCCTAGAAAGGATTTACAAGGGGTTGCAGATGCAAGGAAGAATTAGACAGGCTAATCTTGTTTTGTTTCAAGTAGGCTGAGGGAAGAATTGATAGAAATATATAAAATGATGAGGGATCTGGACAGAGTGAATAACGGAAGGCTGTTCCCACTGGTGAAAGGCCAATAACCAAAGGTCACTAGCATAAAATAAAGAGGAAGGGAATCAATGTAAGATGGCGTAAAATCTTTTGACACAACATGTAGTTGGGATCTGCATGCAGATGTGGTGGAGGCAGGTTCCGTTGTAGCCTTGAAAAAGAAATTGGATGGGTATACAGTGGAGAAAAGCTTGGCAAGGCAACCAAAATAGGGCTGGGACAGGGAAAGGGGATTGCTGGTACCTGGGAGCTGTGTTTGTTTTAAAGGACGGGTGGTAAACTTCACTGAAGCGCACACGATGTAAAATTTGAGGTGGGAATATCCTTCTAACCCAGAGATAAATGTGATACCTTTGAGCCACAGTTGACAGAATCGAATCTTGCAAAATTGCTTCTAATCAGTTTTCTTTTTAGCACAAATGTATTGTCTCTGACACCCTTGTTCTTTATTTGATGGAAATCCTGTCAGAACTGAACTCTGTTTAACAGTGATACAATAATCAATCTGGAACCTACCCATCTATTTAATTACATTTAAGATTTTATTTGCATTAGTCACTTCTCTTTCTGCTTATCTGATTTTCTGTCCTGTCCTAAGGTCTCCTGGTTTTGTTGGCGTACAGATTGGTTAGTCCTCCCTTAACCAAGTCCCTGTGCCTCACCTAGGGATTAACTGTTGGGTCTTTTTTTAAAATATCTTATTGGTCACATGTACATCGAAACACACAGTGAAATGCATCTTTAGCGTCGAGTGTTCTGGAGGCAGCCCGCAAGTGTCGCCCCACTTCCGGCGCCAACATAGCATGCCCACAACTTCCCAACCCACACGTCTTTGGAATGTGGGAGGAAACTGGAGCACCCGCAGTCACACAGTCACGGGGAGAACGTACAAGCTCCTTACAGACAGGGGCTGGAAATGAACCCGGGTCACTGGCGCTGGAATAACGTTACGTTAACCACTACACTACCGTGCCTTACTGGACAAATGTAACACCAAAACAAATTCTTATAGCTTATTTAACATTGTAAAATTTGCCAAGTCACTTTTTTTTATTTTCAAATAATAGTCTAATGTAGCGGCTAGCTACACACTACAAAATGAAAACACAGAGTCGCTGGTTTGGATTCAGGAGTCGAATGAATGACAGGGGTGCGGTGTGCCTTTAATATCGGAAAACTTCCTGCGCTACAGTTCCCGGGCTGACGTCACACGCGGGTCACCTGACCTTCCCGTGCGCGGGCTTTCCCAGCCCAACGCTGGGGAAGCAGGAGGGCCCTGCGCCATCTTGGATCGGGGCCTCTGATGATGTTTGCGATGTCGGGAGCTGGTTCGATACCGGTGCGGTGGGTCGCTACATAACCCCCCCCCCCCCCCCCAAAAACCAGCAATACCGTCGCGAAAACCAGAATTAAATAAACTATGACTTGGGTGGCCTGCCCCTGCTTCGTTCTCGCTGGACCACCATCCAAGTCTAAATGAGCCGGCTTCAGTTGGTCAACTGTAAAAACCTCCTCGCGCCCCCAATGTCCAGCACGAACGTAGACCCATTGTTCCTGACGACCTGGAATGGCTCTTCGTGCGGCCGCTGCAGCGGTGTTTGGTACGCGCCCCTCCTGATGAAGACAAACTTACAGTCTTGGAGGGAAGTCGGCATACAGGTTGGGGCCTGTCCGTGTCGCGAGGTGGGTAGTGGGGCCAGGTTTCGAGCGCCGCGGCAGGTTCTTCCTGTGGCCCCCGAGGGACTGGTAGGAACTCGCCCGGGACGACTAAGGACGTTCCGTAGACCATCTCTGCGGACGAGGCATGCAGGTCCTCTTTTGGCGCGGTGCGTATCCCCAGCAGGACCCAGGGGAGTTTGTCTACCCAGTTGAGCCCCTTAAGGCGGGCCATGAGCGCTGACTTCAGGTGGCGATGGAACCTCTCCACCAGCCCATTGGATTGTGGGTGATAGGCGCTGGTGAGGTGGATCCCAGAACTCCACAAGTCGGCGACAGCAGACCACAGGCCAGAGGTGAATTGAGCTCCCCTGTCTGAGGTGATATGTGCCGGGACACCGAAACGAGCCACCCAAGTTGACAAAAGGGCCCGTGCGCAGGACTGGGTGGTGGTGTCTGCAAGGGGAATGGCTTCAGGCCAGGGGGTAAAACGGTCGACAATCGTGAGGAGGTACCACGCTCCTCAGGAAACTGGGAGGGGGCCGACCAGGTCGACATGGATATGGTCGAACCTCTGGCAGGTAGGTTGAAAATCCTGCAGGGGAGCCTTGACGTGCTGCTGTACTTTCGAGGTCTGGCAGTGAGTGCAGGACTGGGCCCATTCGGAAACCTGTTTACGCAGGCCATGCCAGACAAACTTGTTGGACACCATCCAGACTATTGTCCAGATGGATGGGTGTGCAAGGCCATGGATGGCATCAAACACCCGTCGGCACCAGGCAGCTGGGACGATGGGGCGGGGTCTACCTGTGGAGATATCGCAGAGTAGGGTGCATTCACCGGGGCCTACCAGTAGGTCTTGCAGTTGCAGGCCCGAGACTGCAGTGCAATAGCTGGGCATCTCCATGTCCTTTCGCTGTGTCTCCGCCAAGACGCCGAAACCCACCCCCTGGGACAAAACTTGGATGGTGGGCCGTGACAGTGCATCCGCGACCACGTTCTCTTTCCCAGACAGATGGCGGACATCAGTGGTGAACTCCGAGATGTACGACAAGTGCCACTGCTGCCATGATGACCAGGGATCTGAGACCTTGTTGAAGGCGAAGGTCAACAGCTTGTGGTCGGTGAAAGCTGTAAACGGCCTGCCCTCCAAGAAGTATCGGAGGTGTCTGATGGCCAGGTACAACGCCAACAGCTCGCGGTCGAAGGCGTTATATTTGAGCTCTGGTGGTCGAAGGTGCCTGCTGAAGAACGCCAGCGGTTGCCAACGCCCTTCGATAAGCTGCTCTAGAACACCTCCGACCGCTGTGCTGGAGGCGTCGACCGTGAGGGCAGTCGGGACGTCAGTACGAGGATGCACCAACATGACCGCGTCCGCCAAGGCCTGCTTGGTTTCGACGAACGCGGTGTGAGCTTCTTCCGACCAAACAATGTCCTTGCTTCTGCCCGACAGGAGAGCAAACAATGGGCGAGTGATGCGGGCCGTGGATGGTATGAACTGGTGATAAATTTTACCATACTGAGGAATTCCTGCAGGCCCTTGATGGAGGTGGGTCTGGCGAAATGGCGGATGGCATCAACCTTCGCATGCAGGGGCATGGCGCCGTGTTTGTCGATCCGATGGCCCAGGAAGTCGATTGCCTCAAGCCTGAATTGGCATTTGGCTGGGTTGATGGTCAGGTCAAAATCCCTCAGGCGAGAAAGGAGTTGGCGGAGGTGCGTGAAATGTTCCTGGCAGCTGTTGCTGGCGATCAAGATGTCGTCGAGGTATATGAAGGCGAAGTCAAAGTCGCGCCCGACCGCGTCCATGAGTTGTTGGAAGGACTGAGCAGCGTTCTTGAGGCCAAAGGGCATCCGGACGAATTCAAAGAGGCCGAAAGGTGTGATCAGCACCGTCTTTGGAATGTCGTCCGGATGTACCAGGATCCGGTGATACCTGCAGATGAGGTCGACCTTAGAAAAAATGGACTGCCCGTGCAGGTTGGCAGTGAAGTCCTGAATATGCGGCATGGGGTACCGGTCCGGGGTAGTAATGTTGTTCAGGTGTCAGTAATCGCCACAGGGTCGCCAGCCTCCGGCTGCCTTGGGGACCATGTGTAGCGGAGAGGCCCATGGGCTGTCTGACCTGCGGATGATCCCCAACTCCTCCAGTTTTTTGAATTCCTCTTTCGCGAGGCGGAGCTTGCCTGGGGGTAGCCGTCGGGCGCGGGCATGGAGGGGAGGGCCCTGGGTGGGGATGTGATGCTGGATTCCATGCTTAGGCGTGGTGGTGGAGAACTGGGGCGTTAGTACGGACAGGAACTCTGCCAGGACCCTGGCAAACTCGTTGGTCGAAGTGGTGACGGAGTCAAAGTGTGGAGCCCACAGCTTGGCCTCACCCAATGAGAACGTTTGGAAGGTCCTGGCATGTACCAAATGCTTACCCCGCAGGTCAACCAGCAGACTGTTGGCACGAAGGAAGTCTGCCCCGAGGAGTGGTTGCGTGACAGTGGCCAGGGTGAACCTCCAAGTAAAGTTGCAGGTGCCGAATTGGAGGTGCACCAAACGGGTACCAAAAGTCCAAATGACGCTACCATTGGTGGCTCTGAGGACAGGTCCTGGTGTGCAGTTGCGAGTCTGGCAGCTGTTGGGAGGCATGACACTGACTTCTGCTCCGGTGTCCACAAGGAAACGACGTCCAGAATGCCTGTCCCACACATGCAAGAGGCTATCTGGGTGGCCAACCGCCATAGCCATCAGCGGCGGCTGGCTCTGGCGTTTCCCGGAAACCTGCATGGTGGCCGGCATCTGCGGGTGTCAGCGCCCCACCGCTGGTGGTAGAAACACCATTGGTCGGTCGGTGTCTCAGACCTGGTGGCGGGTGGGGTGCATTCAGTTGCCAGGTCTGGCCTGCTGGGCCGCTGGGTACGTGGTGTGGCAATGCGCTCGATGGATGCCCCGCTCTCCTTTTTTGCCTGCCAAAGGACATCCGCCCGGGCGGCCACCTTCTGGGGGTCGCTGAAACCGGCATCCGCCAGGAGCAGGTGGATGTCGTCAGGTAACTGCTCCAGGAAGATCTGCTCAAACAGCAGGCAGGGTTTATGCCCGTCTGCCAGGGCCAACATCTTGTTCATGAGCGCGGGGGGGGGGGGGTGGGGAGGGGGCCTGTCGCCCAACCTCTCGAGGTGGAGGAGGCGAGAGGCCCACTCGCGTCTGGAAAGGCCGAAAGTCTCGAGAAGGAGGGCTTTGAACTTATCGTACTTCTCCTCCTCCAGGGGCGCCTGGATGAAGTCCTTGACCTGGGTGGCGGTGTCTTGGTCGAGGGCGCTCACCACGTAGTAGTACTTGGTGTCGTCCCTGGTGATGTGGCGAATCTGGAACTGGGTCTCGACCTGGTCGAACCAGACACGGGGCCAGAGGGTCCAGAAGGTGGGCAGTTTAAGGCTACTGCGTGTACCTCTTGTTGTGCAGACATCGTGGGTCCAAAAACATTTGGGTCCGTCGGGGTCACCAATGTAGCGGCTAGCTACACACTACAAAATGAAGACACAGAGTCGCTGGTTCGAAATCAGGAGTCGAATGAATGACAGGGGCGTGATGCACCTTTAATATCCAAAAACTTTCTGTGCTACCGTTCCCGCACTGATGTCATGCGTGGGTCACCTGACCTTCCCGCGCGTGGGCTTTCCCAGCCCGACGATGGGGAAGAAGGAGGGCCCCACGCCGTCTTGGATCGGGGCCTCCGACGACGTTCGCGATGTCGGGAGCCGGTTCGATGCCGGTGCGGTCAGTCGCTACACTAACACCAAGTACACTAAGTATATTAGGAGATTTTAGGGCAGGTGAAAAAAAGAGTATTTGTCACAGATTTCAAGGACGATTTTTTGAGGGGCTGCACACAATTCACAGGATGAGCACATCCTACAAAGATATAAAGATTTCTGAGTGACTGAATGCCAGCATTTGAACATTATACATTAACTCAAAGTATTCATTTCCAATTACAATCACAGTTATGGTTCTATAATTATCCCCAACAGTAATAAAATGGGGAAAAAAGATGTGCATCAGTAAAGTCAGCCAACTGGGGCTAACTGGTAAGAACTGTAAATAATCCTTTTTATCAGATTGAACATGTTTAACAAGGGCACACACTGTGGTTTGAGTTTGCTTGTAATTGTCTGCATTTAAGGAGAAACAGCTCCCTAGGATCTGTATTGCCTCCTTGCCTGGCTGATGGAGTGCTCACTGGGTGTAGCAGTGCCTGCCATGTCGTAATGGAGGATGAGAACCCACGGAACAAAACTTGGCGCTAACTGCTATCGTTAAATTTTGGTCTTGGACCATGGATGACTAGAGAGGGGAACGGAAAGGGAAATGGACAGCCACCCAAAGACAGCTCTGAGGTGTCTCTGGAATACAGCGGAACGGCACAGTGGCAATGCTGGTAGAGCCGCTGTCTCACAGCTCCAGAGACAGGGGTTCAATCCCGGCCTGCGGTGCTGTCTGTGTGGAGTTTGCTCGTTCACTCTGTGACTGCCTGTGTTTCCTCCGGGTGCTCCAGTTTCCTCCCACATCCGGAAGATGGAGGGTTGGTAGGTTAAAGCCAGTGTGTAGGTAAGTGGCAGAAGGGGTCGAGTTGATGGGAGTGTGGCGAGAATAAAATGGGACTGGTATAAATGGGCGGTTGATGGTTAGCATGGGTTCTTTGAGCTGAAGGGTCTGTTTCTGTGTTATAACTCTTTATGACACCACAATGAGCTTTACCTGGTATTTAACAGTGCCGCATCTGAGCTGACAATGCTGATAATGCTAATAGAGAAAATGTCCCATTCCATAGCACAAGCTGTCATTATCCTGACGTGCACAAAGAATTGTCCTTAAAAGAAGGAAAGAGCATTGAAAGAATCACTGGAGGTACTCAGCAGGTCAGGCAGCATCTCTGGAGAGAGAATCAAAATTAATGCTTCAAGTCAATGACCCATCTTAACCCGGAAATCTCTCTCCTCAGATGCTGCCTGGCCTGTTGAATTGCACCCAGCACTTTCAGATGACAATGCCTGCAGTTTTTCTGCTTTTCCATTGAAGGAATTGCCAAACAGAGGAAATAAATATATCTCCCTCTTCTTGGCAACATAACTAATACTGAATAAGATATGCTGCTTCAGGATTATTCTCCGCGTCGCTGTGATGGCAGTTGTTGTTCTTTATATAAAAGACCAGAAGGCACCTTGCCACTGAGAATTTGCTCCAACAAGTTAATTCAATGCACATACAGTCCCTTTGTATTCACTTACCTCGTTACCACAAGCTCATTGGCAGCTAGATGTTTCATCAGCAAAGAGTTTGCATACAAGCATTTTAATTTCATCAAATAAACAGGCTGTTCGATAGCGGTTTGATAATCGTTTCCTGATGAGCTGAAGTAAACTGCAAAACTTTCCACCAAGTGCAGACAACGGCTGCGCACTAAAGCCTCCCAGTGTCACCAGCCAGTGGGAGCGGCACTTCCCTCAATGTGTACATAAAACTGGCCAATACTGGATCGAGGGCTTGACAGAGCAGGATGCATCACGGCCTGTTACGGCAACTGCTCTGCCCGGGACTGCGGAGAGTTGTGGACACAGTCCAGCGTGTCACAGAAATCAGCCTGTGCTCACTTAATTCTTGGCTTCTCACATGCACCATAGAAAGCATATCGCGCGTCACGGAAACCTGCTTCCCCTCCATGGACTCTGTCTATACCTCTCACTGCCTCAGTGAAGCAGCCAGCATAATCAAAGACCCCACCCACCTGGGTCATTCTCTCTTCTCCCCTCTCCCATCAGGCAGAAGATACAGGAATCTGAGGATACATATCACCAGGCTCAAGGACAGCTTCTATCCCACTTTGAAAGGACTATTGAACGGTTCCCTTATACAATGAGATGGACTCTTGACCTCACAATCTACCTTGTTTGACCTTGCACCTTATTGTCTACCTGCACTGCACTTCCCTGTAGCTGTGACACTTTACTCTGTATTCTGTTTACCCTGAACTACCTCAATGCACTGTGTAATGAATTGATCTGTACAAACGGTATGCAAGACAAGTTTTTCACTGTACCTCAGTACAGGTGACAATAATAAACCAATTCCAATACCAATACATTGCCGACAGAATATAAGCCTGGCTTTAGATCGACATTGAACGTCCTGCAGATACTGCGGGACAAGGGCTCTATGGTTCCCTGAGCAAACTATCCGAATCATCTGGCAGAATGCCTCATCACCAGATCTCACCAACAAGAACCAAGACCTCGCCTGGCTGGTGGTGAGAGGGGCCCTCTCGAACAGATCCTTCCTGTACAGTCAAAATATCATCCCCAATGCACTCTGACCCCGGGATGACTGTGGCGAGGAGGAGATGGTCACCTAACTCTTTGCAGGCTGTGGATTTGCTAAGAGGGTGTGGAGACGGATGCAAGGGTCCTTGTCTAGGTTCATTCCGAGCAGCTGCCTAACAAAGGACTCTATTATCCACGTGCTGTTCCCAGCAACATCAGCTGCTGCTGGAAGATTATCAATTCGGTGAAAGATGCACTTTGGTCTGCCCAAAATTCGTTGGCTTTCCAGCACAGCGAGATGTCCGTAAGGGAATGCTGCCGACTGCCACATTCCAGGCTGCAGGAGTACGTGCTGGAGGACACACTGAAGCTGGGCGCAACCAGTGCTAAGGCTCTGTGGGGTAGGACCTCAGTCTAGGATCCTTCTGCTACTGGACATGGAGGGGCTGAGTCAGGTGGGGAAGCCCCTCGAACAATGAAAGGGGTATCACCCCAGGGGCCACATGAGTGGCAATGGTGCTATGTTAAAGAAAATTTTAACATTACACTGAAGGTATTGACCAAATGACACTAAAAGTATAAAGATTCTGCACTGTATTTTTCTTTTTGTATATATTTTATTATGAATAAAGTTTATTTTTGAAATAAAAAATACAAACCCAGCATTATGGATGATGCTTCATTTCCCTGCCTGTTATGAAATCTCTGTGTTTTTTGGTGAATCTATGTACTTGTGAAACATGACATATGCTGGCATCTCTTGACATATACCCACTCAGGTACTATGATGAGAAAAATAACCAAATGTGCTGAGTTAATGATAAATATCGGCAAAGATTCAGGGAGAACTCACCAGCTCTGTAATGCCCTGGCAATTTTTACGTCCGTCTTTTAGAAACAACAAACATTGTTTCATTTATATAGCACCTTTCACCACCTCAGCTTATCAATAAAGTTGTGCATTTTATGGAAAACATACAGTATGCTTCTCTTCACAAGAGATGAGAGAGCGCAATGGAATGCTGTCTACTTGCCTGGATGAGAGCAGCTTCAGTGACAGCTCCTGTTTGATATAATGGTCAGAGTCCCCACCTGTTACATAGGAGGCTGAGATTCAATTCCATAGCATGTGTACGACATTGGTGATGGCAAATTTAACCGGAATTAGAATTCACTGGTGCCAACGCAATACCACAGCTGGTAGTGCTGCTGCCTCACAGATCCTGTGACCCGGGTTCAATCCTGATCCTGCTGCCTGTGTGGAGTTTGCGTGTTCTCCCTGTAACGGTGCAGGCTTCCTCCAGATGCTCCAGTTTGCTCCCACATACCATAGACATGAGGTTAATTGTCCACTGTAATCTACCCCTTAATGTGTAGGTGAGGGGTAAAATTTTGGGGGGGAGTTGATTGTAATTTTAAGAAAAGGAATGAGTGTAAACAGGTGCTTGGTGGGGATTTGGTGAGCCAAGCAGTCTTTACATGGTGTATGATTCTACCTCCCTATAAGACTCAGGAAGTTTAACATAATGCAAGACACAGCAGACTGCTTGATTGCATCTATCTGTAATGAAAATATTTTAAAATTTGTTCCTTGTTCTTTCCTGATTCAGCAGCAAGAGGTGTTCACAAACAAAGGAGGCCCTGTACACATGTTAAAGGTTATAGCAACTACTTTATTAGAGTTGTATGAAGAATAAAATACAGAAAGGAGGATGAATTCTTCAAATACAGAAGAAAGCAAAATAATCCTTTCAACCTATCAACGAACTGATCTATATAATGCCAGAAGGAACCTCAGGCGTCCGACAGCCTTCTGTCTGTGTCTCAGCTCCGGTTGTGGCCCAGCCTCAGGGAAGGTCCCGATTTGCACGAAGAAGGTGCCTCCTTTATACCCCTCTAAAACTTATCATAACTTTTACCCCAGTATTTTTCCATTCCTTAGTGGTTACTAAGTGGTTACCTGAGTGGGTACATGAGTATGTCAAGAGATGCCAGCATATGTCATGTTTCACAAGTACATAAATTCACCAAAAAACACAAATATTTCATACCAGGCAGGGAAATGAAGCATCATCCATAATGCTGGGTTCGTAATTTTATTTCAAAAATAAACTTTATTCGTAATAAGATATATACAAAAAGAAAAATACAGTGCAGAACTCTTTATACCACCGAGTGGTTAGCAGTATTTTTCCATCCCTTAGTGTACCTCCTTATCACTCGTGACCTTCAGCCTAAACACCTAATTTAGAAACAGAGACAACAGGTCTGTGAAGAAGAAAACATTCTTCAGCAGTATCTAATCTCAAGGATGCGCATCTGTACTCCCGTAAGTTCTCAAAGCACTCCCACAGTCTGAGCTGACACCATCTTGTGTTACACACTATTGCACATACTAAGGAGGAATCAGAAATTGGTTTTGGCTAATTTAACTCTTTCCTTATACTGCCCACCACCCTAAACCTTCATTCCTTCACCACTCTGGCTTCATTGCATACCACCTACAAAATGCACCGGAACTGCTTGACCAGGTTTCTCTGACAACAACTCCCAATCCTGCAAACTCTATCACCAAGAAGGACAAAGGTGATAGAAGAATAAGAAAACCACCAGCCTATAAATTCCTCTCCAAGTCTCACGCCATCCTGATTTGAGAATATATCACTGGTTCTTCATCATTAAGATAAGAAAAGATATCTTTATTAGTCACATGTACATCAAAACACACAGTGAAATGCATCTTTTGCATAGAGTGTTCTGGGGGGCAGACCGCAAGCGTCGCCACGCTTCCGGCACCAACATAGCATCCCCACAGCTTCCTAACCCCTACACCTTTGGAATGTGGGAGGAAACCGGAGCCTGGAACTCCTTCCTTGCATCACTGTGGGAGAAGTGTCAATAGAAGATGGTTCACCACCACGTTCTCAAGCCTTGCTCGTGAGAACCAGAGCTCAAAAATAATAAACTAAAAAATATCCAATTCTCATTCAAGAGAGGGCATATCCAAAAGTTGTAACACTCCCTCTGTACTGTGTTCGGGTGTTAACCTAGATAATGGACTCAAGTCTTTAAAACTTAGGCTTATAACTTCCGACACAGGGATGAAAGTGTCAACACTGTGTTCACGTGCCATCTGCAAAAAGGTGAAGCAGCACTGTAACTTAAAGTCTCCTTCCCCATTAGAAGAGACCCTCTGGTGCAGGAAAGCCCAATCTCTTTCTCTTCATGGGCTATGTGGTAGGTCAGAGTATAATTTTAACTCTGTGGTCTCTTTCACTCCCACACCGCTGATACAAACATTCCTGGCCATTAAGAAATAATGAAAAGCCAATCTGGACATCACTTACAGGATGATTTACAATGGATATATTTAATGAGATTTATCTGAATGGTCACACAGGCACAGCACATACCCACATCAAAGTAATAAATTTTCATTGAAGCTTTGACTGTAATTTATATTGGCAGTTCACTAGATTAATTCATGGAATATAGGACAGGTCAAAATAGAGTTAACACACAAAAAGTGCTGGAGGAACTCAGCAGGTCAGGCAGCATCTCTGGAGGGAAATGGACAGTCAACGTTTTGGGTAGAGACCCTTCATCGGGTCTGATTGACGATGATGAGTCCTGATGGATGGTCTCGACCCAAAACATCACCCGTCCATTTCCCTCCATAGATGCTGCCTGACCCATTGAGTTCCTCCAGCCCTTTGTGTGTTGCTCCAGGTTTCCAGCATTTGCAATCTCCTGTGTCTCCAAAATAGAGCTAATGTTCCTTTCCTAATATTGAATGACTACTCTGCACAGTCTTCCTCTCACTCTGCCTTGCCCACCCCCTCCCACACACACACACACACAGACACAGACGCACGTGCACACACACACAGATGCACGTGCGCACACACACACACACACACACACACACACACACACACACGCACACACACACACACACACACAAATTCACATCAGTATAAGTACAGCAGAATGAACCCATGTTGCCTGCAATAAAAGTAAGCACCAGTGTGAACAGCATCAGCAAACTTATTAGCCAAAGGGAAACTAACGGATAAGTGTCTTCTCCTTTGGACAATGTATCATTGATTATTATATGCTATCAAAGATCTTTAGTTGGCTTGACTTGCTGCAGTCTAGATACAGGAGCCTGAGGGCACGTACCACTAGGCTCAAGGACAGCTTCTATCCCACGGTGATAAGACTATTGAATGGTTCCCTTATACAATGAAATGGACTCTGACCTCACGATCTACCTTGTTGTGACCTTGCACCTTACTGCACTGCACTTTCTCTGTAGGTGTGACACTTTACTCTGTACTGTTATTGTTTTTACCTGTACTACCTCAATGCACTCTGTACTGACTCAATGTAACTGCACTGTGTAATGAATTGACCTGTACGACCAGTATGCAAGACAGGTTTTTCACTGTACCTCGGTACAAGTGACAATAATCAACCAATACCAATACCGTAGACAAGGAGTTAGGAAGTGGAATCAGACCAGGCAGCACTCATAGACATGAAAGGCCACTGTCTGTGCTATAAAATTCCATGATTCCCTTGATGAGCCATTGTTGCTCTTTCAATGGTTAACCATAATGGGGAATTATGGAGATATCCATTCTCTACCCAAAATAGAAAAGTGAGAATCAAGCAAATTCAACGGGTCCTGAATGTCCTTGTGCATGAAGCATGGAATACACTGATCCAGCAACCATTTAAGTAAGCAAATATAATGTTGGCCTTCATGGCAAAGGTATTGGAGTATAATAGTAAAGAGGTTTTTACAACAGTTGTAATGAGGCTTGGTTGGACGATATTTGGGATATTCTTCACATTTTTTGCCTCTTTTCTGAAGAAGGATATACCTATCTTGAATGGAAGGTAAAATGTGTTCATTAGATTGTTTCTTGAGATGAAGAAAATTTGGGAAGAGATTGAGTGTATATTCCTCAGAGTTTAAGGTGAGGTGATATCACAGAAACATAAAATTATTAAGGGGCTTGATAGAGAGGAAATTTTTCCAGCTATGGTGTTTAGAACTAAGGATCAGAAATTTGAGTTGAGGGATTTTTTTTATTCTTGCAAAGTACTGTGATCCTTTGCAATCGTCTATGCCAAGGGATTGTGAATACCCAGATGCTGAATGCATTCAAGAATGAGATCGATAGATTCTGTATACAAAGCAAGTCAAGGGGTTTGGCGATAGGATAAGGAGGGGAGGTAGAAGATCTCATTGAATGACAGAGCGACATCAGAGGGCCTGTGGCCAGCTGCTGCTACTGCTTGTTAAGTTCTTGTGTTGACTTCTTTCAGTACTTAATAATAAATAAATGGCAGGGAGGAGTGTTCCAGTAACACCTGCCGGTCCTCAAATGTTGTGACAATGCATTAATTCTGCAAGGATTTGAAGTGGAAATATTTGTCTTGAAGCATCCCATCTGAAGTTTGCACTTTGCAACTGCACACAACTCAGGAAGGACATAGAGGAGATTCGTCTAAAGATGATTTGATATCCAAAGATGACAGAAGATGCTGACAATCCCTTTAGGAGAAAGATATCACCCTTTATGAAATTGTTCAAGTTCCCTCACGCCATTAAAGGAATAAGCCATGTATTGTCAGGATTAACTGTTTGAACTGGGCTCCAATACTACAAAGTCATAGAGAGGCCCTTCAACCCATCGAGTCCATGCAGACCGTCAACCACACATTCCAACTAATTCCATGTGAATGCCCCACTTTTTTATTCTCTTCACACTATCATCAACTCCTCCCCAGATTCTGCTACTCACCCAGGGACAAGTTACAGAGGCCAATTACCTATACCAATCCACATGTGGGAGGAAACCAGAGCACCCGGGGGAAACCCACGCGGTCACACAGAGAAGGTACAACCTCCATATGGACAGCGCTCAAGGTCAGGATTGAACCCGGGTCTCCAGCATCATGAGGAAACAGCTCCACCCGCTGTGCCACCTTGTCGCTCTAACTATCAGACCAGATAATGGAAAATGAGGATTCACCTTGCAGGAGGCGATGGGCTGTTTCTGGAAACCGTCAAGCATCTGTATGAGTTAAGGGCGTGAAGATAAGTCTGAGCTTTCCCCTTCTCTTTGGCCCAGTTCTATTGGTGGTGATTTTCCCAGATTCTTGAGGTGCTAAAGTAACCCTGAGGTGGTAAGGTTGAGTTGCATTGCTTGTTTATCCAACTTTTAGCAGGGCACCACCTTGGTATCAAAGACTGTAAATAGGAGCTGGAGGTGAGCATTTAATTGCTTCTCCTTTGAAAAAAACTTCACCTCTTTTTGGGAGCCAGGGCTGAAATTTACCGACACCCCGGCGAGCAGGTAAACAGCAGTAAACAAGTCATTGCTGAGGAACTCATGATCCACTTAAAGCCACGCCGAGCTTTTACCGTTCAGACGTTGCTGGAGGCTTCAGGAAGGTAGACCAAGGTGCACGAGGGAGGAGGTTTGCTGAAGTGTTTTGCCCGGACTCCATCATACTCCCACTGCACCATAATGATGGTGCCAAGGCTTTGTGAGGTTAGAACATAAGAACATAAGAAAATAGGAGCAGGAGGAGGCCACTTGGCCCCTCAAGCCTGCCTCGCCATTCAATATGATTATAACTGACCTGCCCCAGCTCTCATCTCCTGCTCTGTGCTAGTTCCCCATCGCCCTCAGTTCCCTGATCTTTCAAACTTTTACCCACTGCCTCTTTAAATACTCCCAAATATCCAGCCTCCACAACCCTCTGCAATAGAGAATTGCACAGATTCACCACCCTCAGCCGGAGGTTAGGAGCTGAGTCGGTCACCATAGACGAGCCCCGAGGAAAGATAACTGATCTGAAGCGCTAACTGTTTTTCTCCCTCCACAGATGCTGACTGGCTTGCTGAGTATTTCCATAATTTTCTGTTCTAATTTCAGATTTCCAACCTCTGCAGTATTTTGAACTTTTAGCAGCATCATACAGCTTGTGCGTTCTTCTCCTAGCCAAAGAGCACGTTCGTTTTTATTTTACATTATTCCTGTATATTTGCTTGTTAGTGCAATACATTAAATTACCCATTTTGCTTGAACCAAAGTCCAAGCAAGTCACAGTCATGAGAGAGATTCCAAGCAAACACAGCACATATCCAGTAAATTAGACCATCAACCAAACACTGTCCAAGACTCACTTACAGCATGAGTAATCTCAAGGAGCAGAATATTATTCACAGTGTCATGGAGGTGTATGGCATAGAAACAGGCCCTTCTGCCTACCCCGTCTGTGCCAACCATCATGTCTATCTGTACTAATCCCACTTGGCTGCATTAATTCCACATCGCTCTATGCCCTGCCCATTCAAGTACCTGTCCAGGTGCCCCTTAAATGCTGTTCCTGCCTCCACCACCTCCTCTGGCAGCTCTTTCCAGATACCACCTAGTCTCTGTGTGAAAAATTTACCCCCCAGGTCTTCTTTGATCCTCCTCCCTCTCACCATAAGCCAATGCCCTCTAGTTTTAGCCATCTCTACCATGGGAACAGACTCTGGCTATCTACCCTGTCTATCCCTCCCATCATTTTATATACCTCCATCAAGTCGCCTCTCAGTTTCCTTCACTCCAAGGAAAACAGACCTTATCCGATCTCTCCCGATAATTCAAGCCCTCCCAATCCAGGTAACGTCCTTGTGAACCTCTTCTGCACCCTCTCTACCCTACTGTCATTTTTCCTACAGTGCAGTGACCAGAGCTGCAGACAATACCCCCGGTAGGGCCTAACCAACATTTTGTACAATTGCGACATGACGTCCCAGCGCTCATAGATAGATAATTAGATATCTGGATATTTATTTATTCATTCATTCATTCATTCATTCATTCATTTATTTATTTATTTATTTATTAGTCACATGTACATCGAAACACACAGTGAAATGCATCTTTTGCGTAGAGTGTTCTGGGGGACAGCCCGCAAGTGTCATCATGCTTCCGGCGCCAACATAGCATGCCCACAGCTTCCTAACCCGTACGTCTTTGGAATGTGGGAGGAAACCAGAGCACCCGGAGGAAACCCACGCAGACACGGGGAGAACGTACAAACTCCTTACAGGCAGCGGCGGGAATTGAACCCGGGTCGCTGGCGCTGTAATAGCGTTACGCTAACCGCTACACTACCGTGCCCAAGCATGTTGAGGAGAAGAAACACAGAAGATGGCCCGTGTCGAGTAGAAAATCGGAGAAATATAACAACTTCTCTCTGTAATTAATCAACGTGTCAATGCTCCTTTGGTGTTGCACAATAATTCCTTGCTTTGCAAAAGGGATACATCCCTGGGAAATGTTTTATTAAACCGCATCTTGTAAATTGTAAAAGCTGGGCCAAATGCCACATGGGTATATCTGCACAGTATATTCCTCTGTACGAATAGTGGCACACTCTTTGTTGTAGCGAAAAATAGATTCATATATCAAGGCTACATACCCCGAGGGATCAATGGCATTATTGCAAAAATTTGTAAACCGATCATTTGTAAATCAAGAAATTAGTGGACTAAAACCTGAGAAGTCAGAAGATTCATTATTCCTCTTACAGCCTGCACTGTTAGTTTCTTTCATCTCTTTTCCCTGGTTCTTCATGTTATAAAGAAATCAGAAAATATACCCATAGGCCTAAAGTTTTTTTTCACTAGAAAACTGTTCTCTCTGCTTTTGGGTCTAGTTAGCCTATACTCCAGACTTTGATGTTCTGAAAATCACACAGTAGTGCAGCGGTTAGCGTAAAGCTATTACAGCGCCAGTGACCCGGGTTCAATTCCGGCCACTGCCTGTGAGGAGTTTGTACGTTCTCCCCGTGTCTGTGTGGGTTTCCTCTGAGTGCTCCGGTTTCCTCCCATATTCCAAAGACGTACGGGTTAGGAGCCGTGGGCCATGCTATGTTGGAGCTGGAAGTGTGGCAACACTTGCGGGCTGCCCCCAGGACACTCCATGCAAAAGACGCATTTCACTGTGTGTTTCGATGTACATGTGACTAATAAAGATATCTTAATAAATCTCTTAATTATTGAGTGCCACGGCACACTGTGTGGGGTGCTGTTCTGAGACACTGACAGATGGGTCCAGGAAACCGCATTGACGTGATGATGGCACTGGCTCCTGGTTTGGTCTGTAGACTCTGCTGAGCCAGTACATGCCCAGAGACCAACTGAGCAAGGAACCATGCTCAGATATGATGTCAGCGTCCACCATCGTGGCTTACTCTATAATAATGGGGGAACATTGGCCAGCTACCAGTGCAGATGGCAACCACAGCGTTATGGGCTGGCGGAGAATCTGTAAATTTAATGCTCCTTGAGGGTGGATTTTGGTAACCTCCCTAATATGGCAGACCTTGAGCAGCAACGGCAGCCTGGAGAATCCCACAGCTAGGAAGCCGAGAGTGACCTGGCCCTCCACGACCAAAGTAGTCCGGTCTCGGTGGTCACAGATCCACGTGGGAACAAAGAAAGCAACTTCTGTGTTGGCCTTCCAAATGGCACATGTTCAGGGAAAACAGAATTCACTAAAAGCTGGTGGTTTTGTGGATAAATTAGAAGTTGTTGTTCAGAGCAGTAAACTTGGTCATATTAGGGGTAAATTTTGGGCCTTGACCTATTGCTGATGGTATTTTGGGGAACTTTATGCCAGTAAAGAGTTCCGAGGATTAATGGAAATCCTGGGATAGAACATAGAACAGTACAACGCAGAACAGGCCCTTCGGCCCACAATGTTGTGCCAACATAGCTAATCCCTCCTACCTACACAATGCCCATATCCCTCTATTTTCTACGCTGACTTTCTCACTGCACTGAACTGCCCTGGAATAGGCCCAGTTTTTCCACATTCTGGGTTAAGCCAGTTTTCGACTGCACGGCGTCACTTTTATTTCAGCATTATGCGATAGAATTTCGAGGTCATTCCCTCCTCAGTAACAGTCTTGAGAACGAATGCAGCAAACGCTTTCAATAACAGTATTGGCCCACTGATGACTTCAGTGATGGGTTTCAAGGCTGCTGTTTTGTTTTGACAGTGGATGTCAGTTATAAGTTTTGAAGAAGCACACTTAGCAAGAATTCAGGCTGTATATTAAAGAGAGAACTGTGGAGAATTTTTTCACCTGGGCTCAGTCAAGCCTTCACAGAAATCTCTGTTGAAAGGAACGAAAGTTTATCCTGCATCTTATTGAGAAGGGGATGTGCACTTTTTTTAAAAATATGACATAATGTTTGTAACTTTATTCTTTTCTCCTTCAAGGAGACAGGAGGGATTTCAGACATGAGTTTATGCATTTACCTATCTGATGAGACATTCTCATCGACAGTGCTATCAATTAGCTCAGTGATCTGTCCACTGGTATTCATCCAGACAGCAGTACAAGTGAGGTCTAAGCTGAGAGCTGAATTCCAGAAGCCAGTTGAAGGTAACTTGGCCACGATCAAGTGTGGCACCAGGGACCCCGAATAATACAGGGGTAAACTCCTCTTTGACTGTAACTGTAGCTTCCGCGACAGAAGAAGGTGATGATTGTTGGAGGAAATCATTTCAGTCCCAGGTCATCACTGCAGGAGTTCCTCAGGGCAATGTCAACCATCTGCCTCAGTGTTAGTCTTCTGTCTAGCATCTGTTCAGAGGTGGGCTGTGTGCTGATGTCTGGGCACAATTCACCTCCACCTGAAGCTGCTCAAAGGTAGCAAGACCAGGACCACAGTCAGAGCTGGACTGATAACTATCAGCAAATGTTCATGCCACGTAGGTGTGGGGAAACCTCTAACAAGAGTGAGCTTAATCAGCTCAACATGCAATACCATTCTCGTCGCCAAATTCCATCAACAATGGAACCACCATTGGCAAAATACTCAAGTGGATCAGCTGTATAAATGTGATGCTCACCACAATGAGTCAAAAGACTCCCCAAACCTCATCTGCCATCTACAAGGCACAGGAATAAATTTCTAATTGCCCGGATTGGTACATTGGCAGCAATAATCCAGGGTCAACAGAATCCACAATGTAGAATTCCATTTGATTATCAGGCTGACCAGCAACAGAAACATCCACCACAGATGGACCCTATCTGCAGCGTGTACTTAAGAACACATTGCAGTAACTCATTGAGGCTTCCTTGACTAATGCACAACCTGCACCAAGCCAAAAGACAAGAACAATGAACACATCAGCTCCTGTCCCCTCCAATCCGTATTCCATCTTATATTAGACATGAATCACCATTCACCATCAAATCCTCAAACTCCTGATTTAACAGCGTTGGAGCAGACCCTTCAAGGCATTGAGTACACATTCAAGAAAAGAGCTCACCATTAGATTTGATAATAAACCAAATCCCTGATATCCCTGCCATTTTGTCCATGTTACAACAGTGACTATAACATAGAACGTAGAACAATTACAGCACAATTCAGGCCCTTTGGCCCACAAAGTTGTGCCGAACATGTCCCTACACTAGAAATTATTAGGCTTACCCATAGCCCTATTTTACTCAGCTCCATATACCTATCTAACAGTCTCTTGAAAGACCCTATCGTATCAGCCTCCACCATCGTTTCCGGCAGCCCATTCCACGCACTCACCACTCTCTGAGTAAAAAACTTACCCCTGACATCTCCTCTATATCTACTCCCCAGCACCTTAAACTCAAAGTATTTTGTTGGCTGAACCCATCCTTGAAGTCATCAGACATTTGTGCATTGCAGAAAAATCTAGAATATTAATGCATCATGATGTTCCATGCTATTTGGCATCCGTTGCATTAATATTCTAACTTCCTTACAGAAATGGCGCAGCTCTTTCTGAAGAGCGTAGTCGTACTGAACCTCCGCAGACCATTGTTTAGATAATTAGAGACTGGGAAAAACAATTACTGGTATGGTTCACTGCTCCTGTTATCAATGATAAAATCTCTCTGGGTTTTCTCTCGGTTAGATAGCTTCTGGACAGTTATGAAAGCTCTCAAACAAACCATCTCTGTTTTTACTTGGATACAGAGAGCAAAATGCTAGTTTACAGCTTTACACGGCTTTTAAAATGGTAATAACACGACCTACATAAGGCTTTTTGACGTTATCTTTTTGGTCAAGCAGTTTGAAAGAACAAATTGTATGCAGTCTGTTGGATATTGCCTTCCTGACAGAACTCTCTGATGTATCCTTGAAAAGTGTGTACGCAACTTGGACAATATGATGTCCCTTCTGATACCTATCAGCCTCAAAGATAAGTTGTTTTGTGCAGCTAAAGCCTTTCCAGTGAAAGTCATGCAAAAATACAAAGGACATTTTTAGTTGGGTTTAATTATTCTTTTCACAAAATATTGATTTAACTGATTTTAAATATCTAGTTTTAAATGTCAAGTGTTAACTTGTGGAAAACATTATATTAAGTTTGTACTTGGTCAGCTGAGGCAAAGGACTGGAGAAAGATCTCTCCAGAAAGTGATTGAGTAGCTTGTCCATTTCTTTCCTAAGAAATCCTCTGATGCATGACCATCTTAAAATCAGATCAATCTCACCAATAAAAAACATGTCCAAATTTGAATCTGTTAATAAATATGCACATCAGCCAATCAGTCAGAAATTAATTTACATTTAACTCAATTTATTTGCATATTGACAATATATTGGCATGCATGCAATTTGAATAATTTTTGCAGGAAGGATAAAGTAAGGATATGTTAGACATCTGTGTGGCATTTCTAATATTTGATGCATCGAGAGAAAGATGTTAAAGCTGAGGATTTCAATGGTACAAATCCACAGAAAGAGGTGGACTCCAGGTTTGACCTCTGTGTTTGCAGGAGGCAGAAAGCTATTGAAAAACTACACAGCAGGATCAGGCAGAAAATAATGCTCAGCTAAACCTAGCTTCAGCATCCCTGTGCACAAAAGGCACAGCTTTGCAGGGAGCAACATTCCATGCCTTTGAATCCCGCAAGAGGGAGGAAATTGTGGGAAGTATTGTTGCCAGGACGGACTGCAGATCTTTTGAATCAATGCAGAATGTGTTCTGTTCACCTTTCTTAGCATTCATGACAAAGGCTGAAAGACTTGGATTAAAAGCACAGTGTTAATATGTCAAGCCCTGGCCACCAGACCATATATATTTTGCAACAGTCTAAGGCTTTCCTCCTCACTCTTTACCACACAGTCAATCTCTGCATCATCTGCAAAGTTTCCGGCATTTACATCTGAATCATTAATATATTTTATAATAAGCAAGGAACTGTGGGTGGAAGCCCGCAGCTGACAGACTTACAGTCACAAAAAGCACCCATCAACCATATTCCTGCCAATGAACCAATTTGGGTCCAATTTGTCACTCTCCCCTTTATGCGAAGTCTCTTAGCTTTTCGATCAGCCTTTCACGTGGAAGCTTGTCAAAAGCCTTGTGAAAATACATTAGACTACATCAAATGCACTGCCTCCTTGTTGCCTTCACAAAAAAATCACCGATTAGTCAGATGCAACCTTCTCTTCGCAAATCCATGACAACTGTCCCTTATTAATCTGTGCCTTCATAAGTAAGGTAAGATTTCTTTATTAGTCACATGTACATCGAAACACACAGTGAAATACATCTTTTTGCGTAGAGTGTTCTGGGGGCAGCCCGCAAGTGTCGCCACGCTTCCGGTGTCAATATAGCACGCCCGCAACTTACTAACCTGTACATCTTTGGAATGTTTCCTCCGGAGCACCTGGAGGAAACCCACACTGACACGGGGAGAACACACAAACTCCTTACAGACAGCGGCCGGAATATAACCTGGGTCGCTGGTGCTGTAAAAGCGTTATGCTAACTGCTACACTACCATGTTGTACTATCTTTGGAAAGGATTCCAATGATTTGCCCTTCAATAGTTAAATTAAAGATCTGTAATTATTTAGTTTATCACTGCCTCTCTTTTTAAACAACAGAATATTGTTAGTGAGTGTCCAATCTTTTGGCACCATTCCTGTAGCCAGACAGGATTGTAAAGTTGTTGCCCAACTTTCTTCTTGCATCTTTTAACAGCCGGGGATATATTTCATCTGGGCCTGGCAAATTTATCCAGTCTTTAAACATCCTTTAACTCTTCTTCTTCTGCTACCAATCCATTATTCCGCGCCTGTTGTTGTTAACGTCATCAGCACCCGCCTCTCTCGCAGAGATGGTCACAAAGTCATTCAATCTTACCCACACTTTCTACCTGTGCAGATCCATTATATTTTGCCTCCCTAATAAACCCAGCTCTTTGCTTGGTTATCCTCTTTCTCTTTATGTACTTATAAAACATATCTGGATTTTCATTGATCCTACTTGGACAATGTTTAAAAGACGATTTCGGCAGGTACATAGATAGGAAAGGTTAAGAGGGATATGAGCCAAGCTCATGGAACTAGCTCATGTCGGCAAATTGGTAGGCAGGGATGAGTTGGACTCTATGATTCTATGAATCTTAACCCATTCTCCGGGCAAGTGAGGATATTGTTCCCAGTCCTGTGGAAGGTACAACGTGTACTGTTTCCACCTTCCCCACAACCGATCCTAATGCCTCTCGTTTCTGTGCCCTTGCTCCAGCCACACAGTCATCTGGACTGTCCTCCTACATGGATACCCACTGACTTGTGGCGCCAGGAGTAACCCAGAGATGACCACCCTTGAGGTTCCTGCTTCTTAATCTCTTTCCTCTCCTTGAGATCTGCTTGTAGGACCCCATCCCCTTATGTTCAAATGTCGCTGGTACTGATATGGAACAACCTCCGCACCCTCCCCCCACTCCCCCCAAACATTCTGGAGACCCTCTGTGTTATCTTGGACCCTGGCATCAGGAAAGTAACATATCATCCTGGAAGCAAATCTGTGAACAAGAGAAACATCTGTCTGTTCTCCGACTCTGGAATCTGCTTTAACTTTTGCTTTCTCAAACTTTCTCTGCCCTCCCCTGCACAGCCAAGACACGCATGTTGTTATATTTTGGCTCTGGAAGGGTTCCCCAGGGCATGCTCTCGCCATCAGTATCCGGAACTAAACACTGGACAGAGAACAGATTAGCTCAGGGGGTGGGGGGGCAACATACAAACTGCTGGTGGGTCGGGCAGCATCTGTGGAGGGAAATGGCCAGTCAACGTTTTGGGTCAAGACCCTTCATCTGGACTGAAAGAGAGAGGGGAGATGGCCAGTATAAAGACGTGAGGGGAAGGGATGGAGTAAAATCTGGCAGGCAATGGGTGGATCCAGGTGAGGAGGGGTGATAGGCAGATGGGGGAGGAGAGAGCGGGAATAACGACAAGAGGCCGGGAGGTGACGGGTGGAGGTGACAAAAGGGCTGCAGAAGATAGAAGCTGATGGGAGAGGAAGGTGGGGCATGGAACCAAGTGAGGGAGGGCAGCGGGGGAGGAGAGGACCCGGGGGGAGGAGCGTGTGGGTGATGGGCAGAGGGAGTGGGAGGAGGAGGGAACAAAAAACTGGGTGATATGGGACGGGTGGGTGTCGGGGGAACTGGGTGATATGGGACGGGTGGGTGTAGGGGGAACTGGGTGATATGGGACAGGTGGGTGTAGGGGGAACTGGGTGATATGGGATGGGTGGGTGTAGGGGGAACTGGGTGATATGGGACGGGTGGGTGTAGGGGGAACTGGGTGATATGGGACGGGTGGGTGTAGGGGGAACTGGGTGATATGGGACGGGTGGGTGTAGGGGGAACTGGGTGATATGGGATGGGTGGGTGTAGGGGGAACTGGGTGGATCAGCAGGATCAGGGGACACCTGGCTGTTCTATTTTCGATGTCTGGCCGTCGTGATGTCCCTCGCTGCTTACACACTCTTCAGCTGTAGGGTGACCGCCTGCTGGTACATGCTATCCCTGAAACACTCAGCTCCTGGAAGGTTTACAGTGACGTCAACTGCTGCTCATGTTCCCAAACCTTGATACCCAAGTGGCCTTTTCCTGTAGTGAAAGATCCTATAATTTAAAGAAGGCGTATGGCATGCTTGCCTTTATTAGTCAAGGCATTGAGTTCAAGAGTCGGGAAGTCACGTTGCAGCTTTATAAAGCTCTGGTTCGGCCGCATCTGCAGGATTGCATTCAGTTCTGGTCGCCCCATTATAAGAAGGATGTGGAGGCTTCAGAGAGGGTGCAGAAGAGGTTTACCAGGATGCTTCATGGATTAGAGGGCATGTGCTCTAAGGAGAGGTTGGACAGACTTGGGTTGTTTTCTCTGGAGCGGCAAAGGCTGAGGGGAGACCTGATGGAAGTTTATAAAATTATGAGAGGCACAGATAGAGTAGACAGCCGGTATCTTTTTTCCCAGGGTCAAAATGTCTAATACTGGAGGTGAGAGGGGGAAAATTCAAAGGAGATGTGCGGGGCAGGTTTATTTACACAGGGAGTGGTAGGTGCTTGAAATGTACTGCCAGGGGTGGTGGTGGAGGCAGATACGATAGAGGGGTTTAAGAAGCTCTGAGGAGGGACATAGACCACGTGCAGGCAGAAGGGATTGGTGTAATTAGGCACCATCAGCTGAATTAGTTCAGCGCAACATGGTGGGCTGAAGGTCCCATTCCTATGTTCTGTGTTCTAATTTTCACATTAAACTCTCATTTACATCATCACGAATTTACAAAGTGCTTCAGGGCCATTATGTTTGAAACATAGCTAGTCAGATTTTATATGCAAATAAAATAGATAATTTGCCTGCACCAGTGGCTCAAAAAAAGTCCATCTGGAGAACACTACTAATTTCTGGTGCCTTGCAGTTGGTATGCAGAGCTAGAGAGAGAGTGTGTGGGGGTGGGTGGATGGGTGGGTTGGGGAGGGGGGGGTGAAGAGAAATTGAGAGGGCAAGGGCGGGAGAGAGGGAGAGCGAGACAGAAGGAAAGAGCGGAAGACATCACGGGACACTTTTACTATCTTCTAGAGAGGCAGATGTAATGGAGTGGAAGGATAAGGAGAGGAGAAGACAGGGAGAGTAAGTGAGAGGGACAGAACAAGAGAGAGATGGACGAGAGGCTACGAGATAAAGTGTGAGAGGGTGATAGAGGATGGAGAGAAAGAGAATCTTTCCATCTCTCTATCTTTTCATCTTTTACTTGGGTGGTGTTTGAAGGGAATCTGTAACTTTTGGGGATCATCTTCCTCAGCAGACTTCGTGAGTTCTAAAGTTGTTTTGACCACGGAATTGACTCCAAATCTGTAATCACCTGAAGCCCAGCAATCTACATGTCCCAGGAAGGTTTTCTTTTTAACTAGATGCAGCTCAGGGACATAATGATTAATTGCAGCATCCCAACTGTTGGTGAAAACCCATTAACCCAGTAGGAACTGGGAATCAAGCAGTGAATCCTCCTGGTGGAGTAAAAAACGGCAAATCTGATACAGAAATCAGAGCGTGCTTGATGGCGTCAATCAGCTTGAAGAGAGATACAGAGTCAACAGTTTGGGTCAAAAACCCTTCGTCAGAACTGGTAAAGTGAGGGAAAGTAATTGTGTTAGGTAGCAGAGAGGGGAGAGACAGAGAGAAGAGATGGAATCTCTGTGATATGCTGCAGACCAGAGCTGTCAAGGTAACTATAACTTTAAAAAGGAGCAGACAGAGACAGAAAAGAAGAAGGAAACAAACTGGAATAGAGGGGTGCAGGCATATCTGTGGGGGGGAGAGAGAGAGAGAGGGGGAAAGAGAGAGAGAAAAAGAGAGAGACAGACAGACAGAGAGAGAGGGAAGAAGGATGGTCACCTGAAATTGTTGAGTTCGGTATTAAATCTTGAGGGTTGCCATTTAACCAGACTGGTTGCAGGCAAATGGGACTAGTTTAGATGGGCATCTTGGTCGGCATGGATGAGTTGGGCTGAAGGGCTTGTTCCCATTCTGTATTACTATATTACCCTATTGCTATATTCCAATACCAGAGGGCATGCATTTAAGGTGAGAGGAGGTACGTTCAGAACAGACGTGAGGGGTACTTTCTTTCTCCAGAGTGTGGTGGATGCCTGGAATGTGTTGCCTGATAGGGTAGTAGAGGCAAATTCATTGGGGGCTTTTAAGAAGGGGTTGGATGGGCACATGAATGAGAGGAAAATGGAGGGATATGAGCATTCTGTAGGTAGGAAGGATTCGCTATGTCGGCACAACATTGTGGGCTGAAGGGCCTGTTCTGTGTTGTACTATTCTATGTTCTATGTCTATATTCTATGACTATGACACTATGATGAGGTGCTGTTTCTTGAGCTTATGTCGGGCACCATTAGAGCGATGTTAGACGTCACCGAGAGGTTAGAGTGGGAGGGGATGGAGAATTAAAGTGACAGGACACTGGAAGCTCAAGGTTAATCCTGCAGACTTAACAGAGAGCCACAAAAGAGATGGTGCAAGGTCGTCACCCAGTCTGCATTTGGTTTCCCCAATGTAGAGTAGATCGTATTGTGAGCACCAAATGAAATACAGAACGTTGGAAGAAGTGCAAGTAGATCATTGCTTCACCTGGAAGGACTGATTAGGTCCCTGGATGGTGGGAAGGGAAGAGGTAAAAGTGTGGGTTTCCATCTCCGTCATTGTGTGTGAAAACGCTGTGGGAAGGGGAATGATTTGGTGGAGATGGAAGGGTGGGGCAGGGAGTCACGGAGGGAATGGGAAGGGAGGTGAGGGAAGGGGAGGGGAATTATATCTGGTGGCAAAATCTTGTTGGGGAGGTGGAAATTATGGAGGACAATCTATTGACTATGGAGAATGGTGGAGTGGAAAGTGAGGATGTGAACTCCATCGTTGTTCTGGCTGGTAGCAGAGGGGATGAGAGCAGAAGCGTGGGAAAGAAAGGAGATACGGTTGGCAGTCCTGTCAACTGTGGCAGGGGGGAAGCCCCTTTGATCGGTAGAGGGGTGAGGGGTTCCGGGGAGAAGGCAGAAGAATGGGGTTGAAAAAAAACCAGGCATGATCGAATGGCAGAGCAGACTCAATGGGCTGAATGGCCTAATTCTGCTACTACGTCTTGCGGTCTTGGGGAAGCCACCATTGAGCAAAAGGGAAAACATATTTGTGGAAGGTCTCATCATTAGAACAGAAACGATGGAGACAGAGAAACAGGGAGAATGAGAGGAGTCCCCATGGGGTGAAGGGTGGGAGAAGGTATGGTTACGATGATCTCTTGTGGTAGTTGGAGGACCTATAATGGATATTGGTCACTGGCCTATTTGCTGAGATTGAGGTAGAGATGTCGATAAAGGAAAGGAAAGCATCAGATGTGGACCATGTGAATGCGGGAGTCAGGTGGGAATTGGCAACAAAGATTAAAACATCTTCTGAGTTCTGTCCCAGTGCAGAATCCTGATTTTTCCCCTTTGTCACACTTTCACCCTCTCTTTCTCTCTCTGATCCTGAACAATCAGACTGAATCTTCTCACCTCTAGCAACTCGGTGGTAGAACAGCAGGGTCATCAGGTGCTCCACATCCCAATACGGAGGTTGTATAATGTATAAAGATTTGCCATAAAACCATTGGATTATATGTTGGGTAGCAGCTATAATTTCATGCATCTGTATGAGCAAGGAGGAGGTCCTCAGAAAATCATTTACACATTAGATGGACTCAAAATTACTTTGTAATTTTTCAAAAGAGTCACTTTGAAAACCAACAGTAGTGTAGTGGTTGGCATGACACTATTACAGCGCCAGCGACCCAGGTTCAATTCCGCACATTGTCTGTAAGGAGTTTGTACGTTCTCCCCATGTCTGCGTGGGTTTCCTCAGGGCGCTCTGGTTTCCTCCCACATTCCAAAGACGTACGGGTTAGGAAGTTGTGGGCATGCTATGTTGGCGCAGGAAGCGTGGCGACACTTGCGAGCTGCCCCCAGAACACTCTACGTAAAAGATGCATTTCACTGTGTGTTTCCAAGTACATGTGACTAATAAAGAAATCTTATCTTATCTTATAATCTTCTCTTTTCTAAGTGAATGCCTCCAGCTCTGACTTATTCCTGTTGCTCTGCATATATCCGATCTTCCTGGGATTACGGGTACATTCAGGATATTCAGCATTTCCCCAAGCACCGTTCTGTGGCATCGTGAGATCCGCACTGAGTACCCTGAGTCAATGCATGCACACTGTTGGCATCTCTCTGAACCAACGCCGACTCACTGCATCTCAAAGCCGTCCTGGTCCACAGTTCCATTTCATCTGTCACTACACGTGATGCTCAGTGAAAAACACCTCAGGCATCAAAGGTCACAGCTCATGAATCCGTCCTTCCCTCCACATCCTGACACCATCAGTTCTCCCACTCTTACCCCTGGTTGTGTTTCCATCACCCCTTCCCCTCTCCGACTCCGAACAATCAAAGTCTCGGCTTCATCCCCATCTCAAAGGATTCCAAGGCCAACATGAATTCTTCTGGTGCATGCTTTTTTGATTGGAGGTCTTTACCCCAGGCGGTGGATCCTTTCTCTGTCTTCAGCACTTGTGATCCCTCTCACCTCTCACCGTCTCCAGACCCATTTATTGCAAACTGCCATCGTGACATTGAACTCCTCGATTTCCCACTTGCTCGGTCTAACCTGAAAGAACAGAAATTAAGACGTTTAAAATTAAGGAAGCAGCTGTGATGTAAGTTTATCAACCTGAAGCGCTAACTTTGTGTTTCTCTCTCTGCAGATGATGCCTGAGCTGCTGAGTGTTTCCAGCATTTTATCTTTTATTACTCAGGCACTTACTTGCTATCTCTGGAGCTGCAGTAGCAATGAAGTTGTTTCTGTTTCTGGCAGATCTTCTTTGGTTCCTCAGCTGTGAACCAGTCTTTTTAGCTCAGCCTTGCCATGTTGTTTACAGCGGCCACATGGGTGTGGCCATCTTACAGTGATCCTGGTGATGCCAACGGCTTCCCTTAAAGAGCATGTCCGACCAATTCCAATGCCTCCTGGTAATGACGGGGTTCAAGTCTTCCTGGCTGCTCTTTGTGAGTAGTTCTTGGTTTGAGATAATCCTGGGCCAAAAGATATGGGAGGGGCTTTTGAGGCAGCTTTTATGAATCAAAACTGGCTTGGACATTTAATTCCCCAGCATTGTACTCTGTAATGAAGTGTAGAAAGCATACAGCTCTGATAAATCTTGAGCTTGGTTTTAGTGTTTTCGTCTGATGATTCCTAGGTTATATATAGGCTCCTGAAGACGTCCCAGATGTCTTGCCTTGGTTAACCAAGCTTAGTGATGGTGCTGCCCAATGATGTGAATGCTTCCCCATTAGTGAGAATGTGGTACTCTAACTGTACTGGTGGTTACATCACAATGCAGAAGTAGACTATTCAGCCCATCAGTACCATGCCTGCAAGCCCATCAATCCCATTCCTTCTCCTCTTATTTCCCTGCCACATATTCTCTCACTCATGCCCATTATCTACAGCAATGGGTAATAACTTACCATCATCAATTAACCCATGAGCACATCTTTGGGATCACCTGAATAAAACCCACGTGGTCACAGGGAGAAAATGTGAACACCACACAGACAGCATTGGAGGTCAGGATTGAACCTGACTCCCTCACTACTGCACCACCATATTGCCCCAGTGGTGAGGCAGTGCAAAGATTCTGAGCTTTGTGTTATTAAGGCTGATTCTCATTGAGCGGGGTTGTTTTCTTTTCTTTAATGTGCCACAAGGTATCTGACAGGGGTGCAAGATCAGCTGCAAAGCCATAGTCTTCACAGGGTGAGTAGGATGTTCATCTGATGCCTGTGGCATGTCTTATGTTGTACACCACAATGCCAGTCAGTGCCAGAATCCACTCTTCTCTTTTGCTTGTAGCCTAAACAATCTTCACTGTCTTGTTTAGAGATGGTTGCCACTTTATCCCCCTTCTTGTTGACCTCCTCATCTGCATCCCCATCTACACAAGACCTGAAGCTTGTTCTTCATGTGTGGAATGAATTTTTTCCGCACTTCACAGGACTTTAACTCTCCAATGTCGTGATGTCCATGTACCTCTGTTTGGTGAACACACACTTCAGGCTACCACAAGGGCAGACTGATGCAATCTAAGTGTGATTTGTATACCAGAGAAAAACATATGCATTTGGCTCCAATTTCTTGGCTGGCATTTTAATATATTTGACAACATAATTTGCTTGAAATTATTTTAAAGCCCTCACAATAACATTCGAGGATTTTGATCTAACTAGATCAGCATGGATTTTAATGTATCCACTGTCTTCCAAATAAAACATTTCTTTGCAGAATATACTTGCAGAGTTGGCATTATTTACTTCCATTGTTCAATGACCTTCTGATTTCTCTCCCATCTTCCATCTAGCTACTTGCATCTATGTTTATTCTTCACCAAATAATTATCCAACCCTTCATCTGCAGAAGGATTAACGAGGAAATCTGTTCCATATCTTGGCAATTGCAAACTACAAAAATATTCTTGATATTCTCTGTCTACTGAACATTAAAATTACTGATGAAAAATGTACGTCTCAACTTTCATTTCTCACTGTCAAAGGCTGTATGAAATTTTTATGTAGCAGAATGTGTTTACAGGTATAACATCTATTTTTCATGGAACAAAAAGATTGTGAAAAAGAATTTGCATTCAAGCTCTGAAAGGAATTGTTACATGAAAGAATACTTTAGCTTCAAACCTAGAAGAGTTCAGGGGATGCATGATCCTCAGAAAAAAATGGATAGGGCTGCCAAATTTAGAGTGCCCAGAATGATAAGGTATGCAGTGCATAAGATAAGGCAAAAAGAAGAATATATCAATACATCAAAAAATTACAAGAGCATAAAGAGTGTAGAGGTGAAGTTAATTCAGAGAGCTTGTAAAAATGCTGGAAAGGAAAATTGAAAGAACTTCAAAGATGTTTTCTAAACATGTTCAGAGTAAGAGTATAACTAATGGAAGATAAGAGCATGAAAGGAGGATGTGTAAAAGCAAAAGACGGGGGGAGGCTTCTTAATGAATATGTGATGGCTATCTTCAAAAAAGGGAAAGGTGGTAGTCGAATAGCTAAGAGCAATAAGTGGAAAATACTGGACGATATAAAATTTTAAAACATTAAATATTTAGAGTTTAGCTGACTTGAAAGTAGACAAATCACCAGACTCAGATGAAATATTCAGAGAAAGGAAACTATGGAGGTCTTGACCACCATTTTTCAACCTCCCTGCCTACAAGAGTGGTCCCAGAGGTTTGGAAGACGGTTAACACTGCGCATTGTTTGAAAAGTAGGGAAGGGATACACCAAGTGGTTACAAGCCGGTTAGTTCACATTTAGCAATGAGCAAGTAATTAGAATCCATTCAGAGTGCCATCATAAACCCTCATCTAGATTAATGAGAGATAGATTGTTAGGGAAAAGTCATGTCTGATTAATCTGATTCTTTGAGGAGGTAACAGTGGGAGAATGACAGTTGAATCGATATGGTCTACATGGATTTTAGCAAGACTTTTTACAAGATCCCACATGACCAGCAGGCTGTGACAAGTAAAAGCACGTTGGATCCCATGGAGATTCAAATGGTGGAAAACAGAGGGTGTGTTGCAACTGGAAGCTGTTTCTAGTGAGATTACATGGGCTCAGCAATCAGTCATCTGCTGTTTGTAATCTCCATTAATGATGAAGTTAGGGGGTGTGATAAAGAGGTTTGCAGGTAAGACAAACTTTGTCCACGTGGTCGACTGTAAGAAGGGCTGCAGGAAGGAAGACGTTCTGGTGAGTTGGGCAGAAAAAAGTGCCAAAAAGGAATTCAGTGCAGGGAAGTTTGAGGTAATGCATTCAGAAAGCAAGAGAATATACAGTAGGCGGGAGGATATTCGAAGGTAGAGAGACTCAGGGGGACCTTGGAGAGTGCGTCCACAGATCCTTAAAGGTGGCAGGCCAGGTCAATATGATGGTTATATGATGTTTCCCTTTAATAGCAAGACAGAATACAAGAGCAAGGAGGTTATGCTAAAAATGCATACAACACTAGTTAGGCCACAGCTTGAGTACAGTGTACAGTTCTGCTCACCTCAATATATGATGAGGTTGGAGGGGATGCAGAGGAGATTTACGAGGATGTTGGAGGGACTGGAACGTTGCAGCTATGGTTGGACTTGGGCTGTATTCTTTGGCTTACCAGAGGCAGGAGTGTATAAAACTGAGTGGGTGGATTGAGTAAATAAAGATCTATTTCCCTTGGCTGAAGTGTTAACAACAGCGCATCCCTTCCTGATGAGCTTAACGCATTCTATGCGCATTTTGAACAGAAGGGAAGCGGATTGTCACCACCCACCCTGATAGCCTCCAATGCAGCTGAACCCGTGGTCACCATCGAGGACGTAAGGTCAGTCATCCAGAGAGTGAACACGAGGAAAGCACCTGGCCCAGATGTTGTCCCTGGACGTGTGCTTAGATCTTGTGCTGATCAGCTGGCAGAAGTATTTGCAGACATATTTAACCTCTCCCTGCTTTAATCTCAGGTTCCCTCCTGTTTTAAGAAGACCACTATCAACCCAGTACCGAAGAAAAGCAAGGTAATGTGCCTCAATGACTACTGACCAGTGGCTCTGACATCCACCATCATGAAGTGCTTTGAGAGGCTGGTCATGGCACGCATCAACTTCAACAACCTGGACCCACTGCAATTCGTCTATCGCTGAAACAGGTCTATAGTGGATATCGTGTCCCTGGCCCTCTACTCGGCTCTGGAGCATCTGGACAGTAAAGTCACCGATGTTAGACTATTGTTTATTGACTACAGCTCTGCCTTCAATACTATAATTCCAAGCAAACTCATCACTAAACTCCAAGACCTGGACTCAACACCTCCCTCTGTAACTGGATCCTTGACTTTCTGACCAACAGACCACAATCAGTGAGGATAGGCAGCAATACCTCCAGCATGATTATTCTCAACACTGGTGCCCCACAAGGCTGTGTCCTCAGCCCTCTACTCTACTCCCTATATACACATGACTGTGTGGCCAGATTCTGCTGTAACTCCATCTACAAGTTTGCAGATGATACCACCATAGTAGGCCGCATCTCAATCAATGATGAGTCAGGGTTCAGGAAGGAGATAGAGAGCTTAGTGGCATGGTGTCATGACAACAACCTTTTCCTCAATGTCAACAAAACAAAAGAGCATGTCATTGACTTCAGGAAAGGGGACGGTGTACATGCACCTGTCTACATCAACGGTACTGAGGTCGAGAGGGTTGAGAGCTTCCAAGTTCCTGGGAGTGAACATCACCAATTGTCTGTCCTGGTCAAATCACGTGGATGCCACAGCCAAGACAGCTCACCAGCACCTCTACTTCCTCAGGAGGCTAAAGAAGTTCGGTATGTCCCCTTTGACACTCACCAACTTTTATCGATGCACCATAGAAAGCATCCTACCTGGATGCATCATGGCTTGGTACGGCAACTGCTCTGCCCAGGACCACAAGAAACTGCGGAGAGTTGTGGATGTACCCCAGCGCGTCACGGAAATCAGCCTCCCCTCCATGGACTCTGTCTGTACCTCTCGCTGCCTTGGTGAAGCAGCCAACATAATCAAAGACCCCACCCACCTGGGACATTCTCTCTTCTCTCCTCTCCCATCAGGCAGAAGATACAGGAGCCTGGGGGCACGTACCACCAGGCTTAAGGACAGCTTCTACCCCACTGTGATAAGACTGTTGAGCAGTTCCCTTATATGATGAGATGGACTATGACCTCACGATCTACCTTGGTGTGACCTGGCACCTTATTGTCTACCTGCACTGCACTTTCTCTGTAGCTGTGACACTTTGTACTGTTATTGTTTTTACCTGTACTACCTCAATGCACTCTGTACTAACTCAATGTAACTGCACCGTGTAATGAATTGATCTATACAATCAGTATGCAAGACAATTTTTTCACTGTTCATCGGTACAAGTGACAACAATAAACCAATACTAATACCAAAGAATGAGGGCATATTTTTCACCTAGAGTTGGTAGTTGGGGAATTCACTGACCGAAGGGGTGCTGGAGGCAGAAACCCTTGTCATAGTTAGACGATACTTGGATGGCCACTGAAGACTGAAAACCTGCAGGGCTACAGACCGAGAGCAGGAACATGGGATTAGGCTGGAACCACTTTTTATTTTGACAGCACAGACATGATGGGCTGAATGGCTTGTTTTATCATTATTTTTTATGACTCTATAACGTCCTTCCACCTCATTGGTAAACACAATTTAGCTGTTGACAAGTTGACTGTTTGAACACAAATAAATCACTACCAACTTTGTGAATTTTCAAATCAGATTTGTATAAAACATTTGAACTTGCAGAATTTCAGTTTAACTGCTCTGCTGTGAACATCTTCCCCCTCACTGACATCAGTCCATCCAACCTACTGGTAAAGTTTACACATAGGTTGTCGATAAATACAATTTGAATGCACAGGAATGTCAGAAGCTGCAGGGAGTGGTGGACTCAGCCCAATACATCACGGTCACATCCCTCCCCACCATTGGTAGTATCTACAGTAGCCACTGCCTCAAGAAGGCAACATCCACCATCAAAGATGCCCAACATCCGGGCCATGCCATCTTCTCTCAACTACCACTGGGTAGGAGGTACAGAAGCCTGAAGTCCCACACCACAGGTTCAAGAACAGCTACTTCCCTTCATCAGTTCAGTTCTTGAACCAACCGGCACAACCCTAATCACTACAGTTTAGCAACACTATGACCACTTTGATCACTTTGCACTAAAATAGACTTTGGTTTTTTTTGTTCTAATTGTGTTCTTTCTTGTAAAAATTGTGCATAATTTGTGTTTAATTTACATTTTTCCTTGTTCATGCTGCTTATCTGATGCTATGTGCCCATGATGCTGCTGCAAGTAAGTTTTTCATTGCACCTGTGCACATATGTACTTGTGCATGTGACAACGAATTCGACTTTGACTTTGAGTTGGAGAACAAGGGTGTGGAAAGAAGTTTGCCGATCCAAATGGCTTAGCCTGGTGGAGCAGTAGTAAACCTCCTGCTGACGTTCCAGGAGGACCGTCCATCTGTTTGGTCTTTGTGGCTCTATTGGAAACCCTGGGCTGGACCAAAAACAAACACCTGGAGGGCCAGATGTGGTCCATGCACATCTCTGGAATAAAAGCTGTGCTACCACACCTCAATGCTCAACCTGTAGGAAGTTTCATGTTGGCTTAAATCACTGGCATCTTGCGAGACATGTCCACGAGAACATGTACCACCAAGCTCAAGGAGAGCTTCTATCCTGCTGTTATAAGACTCTTGATGGACCTCTTGTACAATAAAGATGACCTCTTGATCTCTCAATCTACTTCGTCATGGCCCTTGCACCTTATTTGTCTACCTGCACTGCACTTTCTCTGTAACCATAACACTATCTTCTGCATTCTGTTTTGGTATTGGTCACCAAGGTACAGTGAAAAACTTGTCTTGCATACCGTTCGTACAGAGCAATTCATTACACAGTGCATTGAGGTAGTACAGGGTAAACACAATAACAGAATACAGAGTAAAGTGTCACAGCTACAAGGAAGTGCATTGCAGGTAGACAATAAGGTGCAAGGTCATAACAAGGTAGACTGTGAGGTCGAGAGTCCATCTCATCGTATAAGAGAACCGTTCAATAGTCTTATCACAGTGGGGTAGAAGCTGTCCTTGAGTCTGGTGGTATGTGCCCTCAGGCTCCTGTATCTTCTGCCTGATGGGAGAGAAAAGAGAGAATGTCCCAGGTGGGTGGGGTCTTTGATTACGCTGGCTGCTTTGTCAAGGCAGCAAAAGGCATAGAGAGAGTCCATGGAAGGGAGGCTGGTTTCCAAGATGTGCTGGGCTGTGTCCACAACTCTCTGCAGTTTCTTGCGGTCCCGGGCAGAGCAGTTACCACACCAAGCTGTAATGTATCCAGGTAGGATGCTTTCTATGGTGCTTTGTACTACATTGATGTATTTAGGTATGGAATGATCTGCCTGGATGGCACACAAACAAAGCTTTTCACTGTAACTTGGTACATGTGTCAAGAATAAACTAATTACCAATTACCATACATCCCCTGGGTTCAGTCATGTTTCAGGAGAAGGGCCTAAGTTCATGGTATCCTTGCCCACTTAGGTACAAAACATCCTTCCTGCTCCTGAATCTCCATTCAAGAACCTGTGCATCTTCTCCTTTTGCCTTCTGAGACAGCCTGTGGTGAGTCACAGAGTGCCAGCCACAACATTACTCACCTTCGGGAGAAATAGTTGCAAGGAGCTCTCACATACTGTTCCATGAGAGTCTTGTCTAATTAGCGCCTGACTTTTTTTTACCTCCAAGCAAATTCAAACAATGTTCATCAGCAAGTATCTGCTAATGCACTCATGCAAATAGACTTGTCCTTCACGTTCTACTCAGTTACAGAGTCATAGAACCATCAAGCTACACAGCACAGAAAGCAGGCCCTTCTGCCCAACGGGTCCACGCTGACCAAATTAGCAGCTGCTTCCACTCTTTGGCCAATATAACCCAAATTCAGAGGGGATAAATTGGCTTTTGGGAAATTCTCTTTGAATTGTGTTCCTCAGGGGGGCATTGTTCCAGTGGATAGCTCTTTGACCAAAAGAAAGGCTTTCAAGAAAACAATCAGACAGGAAAAGGTTAAGTATTAGGAAGCTTATTATTCTATTTCACAGAAAAATTGTTGATAAAGGCCATAGCATGACGTTCCAGGTTATGGAGAGGTATCTCATCACTAAACATTTATTGGCATAATTCACATACTGCTTTCTGGAAAAGGTTACTATCAATCAATATTCATCCTGTTATCAGCATCCATCTCTTCCCTGGTATATACTCCCTGTGCACACACTCTCCATTTGATGGCACTGCCTCAGTCATGAATATTACACCTTTTTTTGGATGGATTTACAACACTGGTGAGAACAACAAAAAGCTTTCAGAAGACTTCAAAATGTTTTTCCCACCTAAAACCAGATTCTTAAAGGATCGCCCGTGTTGTGATGTTTTATTTCTCATGCTGTGTCCACATTCTTCTTCACATCTTTTCTTAACGCACACCTTCGTAACTCATTCCCAACTGGGTGCCAATCCAGTCAGGAATGTGTGGCAGGAATGGTGAGGCTAAACACGAACTAGAGGAACAGCACCTCACATTCCGTCTGGGTAGTCTACAACCTGACGGTATTGAAGTCTCCATTTTCAGGTAAACTGCTCGCCCTCTGTCCCTCCTCCTGATCTACGCAGTTCCCCCTCCACTCACACCGGTCCCCCATCACCCGGTTCCTGTCCCCTCCTCTACCCAGTCCATCTGCTCATCATCCACACACACCCCTCCCACTGGGTCTGCTCCCCCGCTGTTCCCATTTGCCCCCCCTCACCTCACTCACTTGGTTCCACGCTCCACCTTCCTCTCCTATCAGACTCCATCTCCTGCAGCCCCTTTTTTACCTCCTCCCATCACCTCCCAACCTCTATCGTTATTCCCACTCTTCCATCCTCGGTCTGACTATCACCCTTCCTCACCTGGATCCACCCATCACCTGCCAGCTCTTGCTCCACCCCATCCCAAGGTGCCATACATGAGGCTGCTAAACAAGCTAGAAGCCCGTGGTATTACAGGAAAGGTACCAGCATGGGTAGAAGATTGGCTGACTGGCAGAAGGCAAAGAGTGGGAATAAAGAGGGCCTTTTCTGGTTGGCTGCCGGTGACTAGTGGTGCTCCGCAGGGGTCGGTGTTGGGTCCGCTACTTTCCACGTTATATGTTAATGATCTGGATGACGGAATCGATGGCTTTTTGGCCAAGTTTGTGGATGATACAAAGATAGGTGGAGGGGCAGGTAATGTTGAGGAAGCAGGGAGTCTACAGAAGGACTTGGACAGGTTGGGAGAGTGGGCAAAGAAGTGTCAGATGGAATACAGCGTAAGGAAGTGTACGGTCATGCGCTTTGGTAGAAGGAATAAAGGCATAGACTATTCTCTAAACGGGGAGAGGATTCAGAAATCAGAGGTGAAAAGGGACTTGGGAGTCCTAGTGCAGGATTCCCTAAAGGTTAGCTTGCAGGTTAAGTCGGTAGTGAGGAAGGCAAATGCAATGTTAGCATTCATTTCGAGAGGACTAGAATATAAAAGCAAGGATGTAATGCTGAGGCTTTATAGGACGTTGGTTAGACCACATTTGGAGTATTGTGAGCAGTTTTGGGCCCCGTATCTAAGGAAGGATGTGCTGGCATTGGAGGATGTCCAGAGGAGGTTTATGAGAATGACCCCGGGGATGGAAGGGTTAATCTATGAGGAGGATTTGATGGTTCTGGGCCTGTACTCACTGGAGTTTAGAAGGATGAGGGGGGAATCTCATTGAAACCTACCGAATATTGTAAGGTCTGGATAGAGTGGACGTGGAGAGGAAGTTTCCAGTAGTGGGAGAGTCTAGAACCAGATGGCACAGCCTCAGAATAGAAGAACGTCCCTTTAGAACTGAGATGAGGAGGAATTTCTTTAGCCAGAGGGTGGTAAATCAGTGGAATTCATTGTCACAGACGGCGGTGGAGGCCAAGTCATTGGGTATATTTAAAGCCGGGGTTGATATGTTCTTGATTAGTGAGGGCGTCAAAGACTACAGGGAGAAGGCAGAAGAATGGGGTTGAGAGGGAAAAATAAATCAGCAATGATCCAAAGATGGAGCAGACTCATGGGCTGAATGGCCTAATTCTGCTGATTCTGCTCCTATGTATTATGGTCTTCACCTTTCTATACTGGCCATCTCCCCTCTATCTTTCAGTCCTGATGAAGGGTCTCGACCTGAAATGTCAACTGTCCATTTCCCTCCACAGATGCTGCCTGACCCACTGAGTTCTGCTAGCACCTTGTTTGTTGCTCCAGGTATCGAATTTTCCATTTCAGAAATGCTATGAGAGTTCCTGAGAGTTATTGGTAAACTCTCTCTCTCTCTCTCTCTCTCTCTCTCTCTCTCTCTCTCTCTCTCTCTCAGCATAAAACAAACTGCAGGAGGAACTCAGTGGGTCAGGCAGCGTCTGTGGAGACAAAGGGATAGTCAACGTTTCAGGTTGAGACCCTCCAGGAACATAATGCAACCGAGACCAACAGAGTGGGAAGGGTAAAATGGATTTACAAGTCATGGAAAAAAATGATAGGTATTGGTCCAAAGGGGAAAGGGTGGTGTAAGGTCAGGAGGTGGGATGGAGCTTGCATTTCTATTGGCCAACATAATCAAAGACCCCTTCCACCCCGGACATTCTCTCTTCTCTCCCCTTCCATTGGGCAGAAGGTACAAAAGCTTCAAAACACGCACCACCAGGCTCAAGGGCAGCCTCTATCCCACTGTTATAACTCTCGTACTGACCTCTTGTACATTGAAGATGAACGCTTGACCTAGTCATGGCCCTTGTCTACCTGCACTGCACTTTCTCTGTAACTGTAATGGCAACTCATATTCTGCATTCTGTTCTTGCTTTTCCCCTTTACTACCTCAATGTACTTACGTTTTGAAATTACCTGTACAGATGGCATGCAGAGCAAAGTTTTTCAATGTGTCTCGGTACATGTGACGATAATAAACAATACTAATACCAAGACCTTTTTAGGACCCTGAGATGTCTCAAAGCACTTCACAGCAAAGTACTTTTGTAGTGTCAACTTTGTGCATTGTGGAAGATACTGAAAATGTTTCAAGAGTGTTCTCAAAGCTTCTTTGAAAAGATGTAGCACTCTCACTGACTGATAGAGGAGTCCCTGCCCTTTGCTGCTAAAGTGGAGAAGGTGCCTCGGGGATATTATCGAGAACTCCAGCGCCTCGGAACATGGGGAAGCAAAGCATAAGCAACAGAACAAGTGCACGATGTCCCACAGAACCTGCCCACTGGCACCTCCTGCCCCACCTGGGACAGAGTCCATCCATAGGTCCCACACTGGCCTCATCAGCTACCTCAGGGCCCACAGAAATGGAGAGGATCGTCATCCTCAATCAAGGGTGGCACAGTTGTATGGTTAGTACAGCTGCTGCCCCACAGCTCCACAGACCCAGGTTCAATCCTGACCCCCAGCGCTGCCTGTGTGGAGTTTGCATAGAAACATAGAAAACCTACAGCACAATTCAGGCCCTTCGGCTCACAAAGCTGTGCCGAACATGTCCCTACCTTAGAAATTACTAGGCTTACCCATAGTCCCAGATCCATGTACCTATCCAAAAGTCTCTTAAAAGACCCTATTGTATCCGCCTCCATCACCGTTGCCAGCAGCCCATTCCACACACTCACCACTCTCTGAGTAAAAAATTTACCCCTGACATCTCCTCTATACCTACTCCCCAGCACCTTAAACCTATGTCCTCTTGTGGCACGTCCTCCCTGTGACCACCGGGTGTATTGGTATTGGTCTTGGTTTATTATTGTCACGTACTGAGGTACAGTGAAAAATTTGTCTTGCATACTGATCATACAGGTCAATTCATTGCACAGTGCATTGAGGCAGTACAGGGTAAAAACAATAACAGAATGCAGAGTAGAGTGTCACAGCTACAGGGAAGTTCATTGCAGGTAGACAATAAGGTGCAGGGTCACAACAAGGTAGATTGTGAGATCAAGAGTCCATCTCATCGTATAAGGGAATAGTCTTATCACCGTGGGATAGAAGCTGTCCTTGAGCCTGGTGCCATGTGCCCTCAAGCTCAGGCAAGAAACTGCAGAGAGTTGTGGACACAGCCCAGCACATCTCCCCCGCTTGGATTCTGTCTTTACCTCTCGCTGCCTTGGTGAAGCAGCCAGCATAATCAAAGACCCCACCCGCCCAGGTCATTCTCTCTTCTCTCCTCTCCCATCAGGCAGAAGATACAGTGATCCAGTTTAATCCCACATCCCAAAGCCATGCGGGTTGGTGGGTTAAATGACTGCTGTAATTTGAATTTACTGTGTAGGTGAGTGATAGAATCTAGAGGGAGCTGATGGGAATGCGGGGAGAATAAAATGGGATCAGTATAGGATTAGTGAAAATTGGTGCTTGGTGGTCGGTACAGACTCTATGTGCTGAAGGTCCTGCTTCCATGTTGTGTGACTATGATCCTGAGGGACTGACTGAGAAATGAAGGCAGAAAACACAGCAAGTCAATCTGCACACAGCAAGATCTCTCAAAGATTAACGAGGTCTATGATTAGATAACGTGACCCAGTGTGGCTTGTTGAGGGATAAAATTAATTTAGCTTGACAAGACTTTCAGAGACCCTCATTACATCTCCAGACAATTTGTAGATATATACGAAAATTCACAAAAACCTTATTTTCTGACTGTGACAGGGAATCCATAACCGGAGTACTTTGTAATATGTTGAAATGTATCAGAGTTAAGCAATTGGAAAGCTGTAGGCCAAAAAATTGAAATGCACGATATTAGCCATAAAAACAAATGAGGTAAGAGACCTGGATAAATGCAGTGCAGGTATTCTGCTCCATCAGAACATCACCCATTGAAGGTGGACATTTATACCCAATTCTTCCTTCAGCTCTTGTGAAAGAGGCACCAACCTGTTTACTGTGAAGAAGCTTTCTCTCCCATTGTAACAGGATTTAACATTTTGCACCGAACTTTCATGTGCAGGAATATTACACAGCTCCCCGACTGAGCTGCGCTGCTTGTGTGTTGAAGACATGAAGGACTGGCATTTATTTCTCCTAAAATAGCTGCAAGCACTCTGCGATTTATTAATGGCTATTTTAAATTCCAGCCACTACTATTGTGTTAGTACACACAGCAGCCAATAATTTCATAGTCATGCCCTGTAAATAGCATATGAAATCAATGTTAATTTGAGCTGTATCTGGCGGTGTTGATTAAGAGAGCAATGCCAGGCAAGAAAGAAAAAACCTCACTTATATTGTTTTTTTTATGACCTCAGGATTCTCCACGTTCAATAAAGTGCTTTATATAGTATAATAAACAGGGAGACTGCTTAAATGACTATGGTTGACGGATAGATATTGACCAAGATTCTTCTTCAGAAGGTTTCGAAGGATCTTTTACATCCACATGAAAATGAAGACCTCCCCGCCCCCTACTAGTTCTTTGGCGTTCCGTCTGAGCAATGGCATTTGCAAGGGTGCTGGTTTCCCTCAGAGTCAACTCTCGGTGACGCGACCTCTCAACCTTGCAATATGCTGTGAGTCCTTTAGAAAAGAATTTCAACCCGTGACCCACTGAAGCAGGCGAGAGCGCTGGCACTAAAAGGATGGGAAGGTTTACAATATAAGCAAAGAGATGGAAATAACAGAGGATAATTGCAATGCCCAGGAAACATTTATATTCAAATCAACAAAGTCACAGTTTAAATCCCAGCTAGGGGACAACTCACCCACAACATCAACTTGCAGTTGTGCCCTACGTACAGGTTGGAATGAAGCCCACAGGGGTTTTATGAGGCCTTATGAAGGAAACAGGTGTCAGGACAAAAAGGAAGTTATTAAGTCGGCCAGTTTATTGTCATGTGCACAAGTACGGTGAGGTACAGGCACAAACACTTGCTTGCAACAGCATCACAGGCACGTAGGTTCAAGGTTTATTACCCAGGGGCTCCAAAATCTTGGTCAAAGAGGTGGGTTATAAGGAGCCTTGGAAGGTGGGGGAGAGGATTTACAGTGTCAGCAGACCTGGGGAGGGTCAGAGCCCGACTACACAGTACTCACTATTCCCCGCACAGGAGCGCAGGCTGCTGGGTTAGCAGCCTTGTCCATGGCCTGAAGCATTCACTCCTTTCACCATCTGTGGACAGTGGCTGCTGTCTGCACTGTCTCCATATGCACTGCAGTTTCTCACCCACCCAATCTGACAGCAGCCCCACAAGAGGAAAAACACAACTTCTTACTGCCAAGAAGAACAAGGGTAGTAAGGACGAGGGAACACCACTGCCTGCAGGTTCCCCTTGGAAATATATCGCCGGATCCTTCATCGTTTCTGGGTCAAGATCCCGGGTCACCCTGCCCAACAGCACCGTTGGGGGTGCCTTCACCAGAAGGACTGCAGCAGTTCATGAAGGGCTCACCAACACCTTTGCAGTGGACAATAAATAAGATTATAAGATATCTTTATTAGTCACATGTACATCGAAACACACAGTGAAATGCATCTTTTGCGTAGAGTGTTCTGGGGGCAGCCCGCAAGTGTCGCCACGCTTCTGGTGCCAACATAACACGCCCACAACTTCCTAACTCGTACATCTTTGGAATGTGGGAGAAAACCGGAGCATCCGGAGGAAACCCACGCAGTCAAGGGGAGAACGTACAAACTCCTCACAGACAGCGGCCGGAATTGTGCCCGGTTGGCACTCTCAGTAATGTCCAAGTCCTGAAAATGAATGAACTAATAAATAAATCCAGATCATTTTTGATCGTGGCAGAGAACCAGTAGGTGGCAGAGCTACTTTTGTCCTTCTGGATGGTAGAAGTCAAGTTTATTGGCAATAAACTTGACTTGACGGTGAGGTACAGGTGCAATGAAAAACTTGCTCACAACAGCATTGCAGCCAAGTAAGTACAGACTACATACAGAATATAAACTATACATAAATTATGCAAGACATTAGAGAAAAAGACTGTGTAAAACAAGACATCAGTGCGAAAAACACAATTCAATCAAGTCCAAGGTAGTGCAAGAGGAGGTCCGTAGTGTTCCGTTGCTGAGGTTGTGCAGGTCAGTTCAAGAACCTGATGGTTGTCGGGAAGTAGCTGTTCCTGAACCTGGTGGTGTGGGACTTCAGGCTTCTGTACCTCCTGCCCGATGGTCGCTGTGAGAAGATGGCATGGCTCAGATGGTGGGGATCCTCGATGACAGATGATGCCTTCTTGAGGCAGCGCCTCCTGTAGATGTTAATGGTGGGGAGGGCTGTGCCTGCAATAAGATGTGAGGTGTTTTGCAGTATACGCAGTGAACTGTAGCATAAACACTGCATCCAAAATACACCGGCAGCAGAGCACTGAGCAAGACAATCGTTCTGCCTCATCACATCGAGTGCAATTTGTGCATAGCAACATGCATTTACATAACACCTCATAAACCACCCCAAAACATATAACAGGGAGGGTGAGCAGAAAAAAACTACTGTGTCAGATAGAGACACGTTGCTTTGTCAAATAGGTAAGTTGTAGGAACATCTTAGAGTGAGACAGGGATGTTTAGGGGAAGAGTACAAGGGCTTAGAAGACTAAATGCCAGTGATGAGGACAAAGAAAGTGGACAATGTGCAGCGTGGAGGAACCCCGAACTCTCGGATGGCTGTGTGACTCAAGGTGATTGCAGACATAAAGAGGAGCAAGGAAGCGGAGCGATTTGGATGCAGGATGAGAATCATGATACCGCTGCATTGAGCCATCCAGGAAACACGTTTACCGATTCAACAGCAGGGAACCAGGATGAACCCCTGTAGAAAGATCAAAATTCCCTCCCATCGCACCGCAGCAAGCGATAAGATTTCCCCCGATGCCTCCAGTTCTGTGAGAGCACAGTGAAGAATGCTGATTAATCAGGCTGTTTTCCCAGCTGTTGCTGCAAATCAACATCTGCTCTGTGAGGCCGCACTTCATTTCTAATCATCTCCACGCTCGCTGCCCTACTTTAAAGGCGAGTTTTGCTGATGTGTCAGTTCAAGCTGCTGCGTCTCAGTGAGATGAAGAGCAAGATAACATCTCACCTACACCGACGATCGTGGCAAGCTGGAACCAAGTGCTCCTGCTGCAAATTCATAGAATTCTATTTCTGGAATAGCCAACATCAAACGTTGAAGTGCTTTTGTACTTGTTTATGCTGAGCCACTGGACTTGCATCAGTGGTGCAAGAGTGGTGCATGTTTTTTTTTGGTAGTTTTCTGACCGTTATATGTGTTTAGTATCTCCACACCGTTCCCTCAGTCAGAATCCTGAATGAAGTAAAGCAGGAAACTTCCACATAGTATTGAAACCTTGCAGCCTAACAGCATGAATATTGAATTCTCCCACTTTAGGTAATCCCCACCCCTTTCCCTACACCAACTCCCCCCCCCCCCCCCCACCACGCTTCTTCCCTTCTTCCCTTTCCTAGCCTTTTTTTCCCTCTTTCTTCTTACCTTTGACCCATCCCCCGGTGGATCTGCTCTCCCCCCCGCCCTCACCTGCCTATCACCACCTTGTGCCCACCCCGCCTCCCCTCTTTTGTCCACCTATCACTGCCCTGCTTTTCCCTCCTATATATCTGGCTCCCCCTTTTCCTATCTTCAGTGCTGAAGAAGGGTCCTGACCCGAAACGTTGACCGCCTGCTTTTCTCCACGGATGCTGCCTGGCCTGCTGATTTCCTCCGGCATCATCGTGTTTTTCATCTAGATATTCCAGCATCTGCAGTCCTTTGTTCCTCCAGTATTGGGTGGCATTTCCTCTGTTGTCAATTGAGGAGTCAGCCTCATTTTTTATGGTGAGAGAGAGGACATTTAAAGAAGATCTGAGGGGCAAGTGTTTCATGCAGAGGACAGTGCGTATATGGAATAAGCTGCCAGAGGAGGTGGTAGAGGCGATATTTGGACACAGGTATATGGTTTAGAGGGATATGGGCCAAACACAGGCAAAGGGGATTCATGTAGACATGCTGGCCAGCATGGATGAGTTGGGCTGAAGGGCCTGTTTCTGTGATGTATAATTCTATGAATCTATTTTACTGTGGGGAAAACCTGCTGGCCTCTTGGTGGGATATACTGCCTCAGCAGTGAAAGGCTTCCAGCAACTGAAAGGGACAATGGTCCGACAGAAGAGCTTGTGGACAGGGTTCGTCATTAACGTTATCCACACTGTGTGCCACCTGCCAGCTCACTGGAACACAGAGACAGGCCCTTCAACCCATCGAGTCTTACAACGCCCATTAACTACCCAGGTACACTAATCCAACATTAATCCCATCTATTTTCTTCTCCCCGTGTTCTCATTGACTCTCCCAATGTTCTACCTCTCACTGGACCAGGGGCATTTTACATCGGCCATTTTACACCGCCCACGATGTTGTCCCGAACTAATTGAACCAACCCCCAGGAGTCTGGGATGTGGGAGGAGACCGGAGCACCCAGAGGAAACCCACATGGTCACAGGGAGGACGTGAAAACTCCACACGGACAGCACTGGGGGTCAGGATTGAACCCAGGTCCACCGGAGCTGTAAGGCAGTGGGTCTGCTAACTGCACGACTCTGCCACCACTGAGGTTTTTCCAATAAAACAATGAAAGAGGGGTGGAAGGGAATGAGGTCCTCATTTGGGAATGGAAGTACTGAGCTTCTTATTCCCAACTTGAAGTGCTCAGGTGCAATGAAGGACAAGGCTTAGGTGGTGAGTGAAAATGAGCACCCCTAACATTTGGCAGTCCAGCATCAGAAATGTGTAACAGCCTTACTGGTCTGGCAAGGCAAGGCAGGGTACACACTCCAACCATGCTGTTGAAAGGACTGGACAGAGTAGATGTGGTCAAGCTGTTTCCCTTGGTGGGTGAGTCCAGGACCAGAGGGCACAACTTAGAATTAGAGGATACAGGTTTACAACAGAGATGAGGAGAAATTTCTTTAGCCAGAGGGTGGTGAATTTGTGGAATTCCTTGCCACAGACAGCAGTGGAGGCCAGATCATTGGAGGCATTTAAGGAAGAGATAGATAGATATCTAAATAGTCGGGCTATCAAGGGATATGGGGATAAGGCCGGAAACTGGGGTTAGGATTTTTTTTGGGCCCCCCAATTTCTCATTTCTTTTTCTTTTTTCCTCTTCTTTGGAGCAGACTCAATTGGCCGAATGGCCTACTTCTGCTCCCTTGTCTTGTGATTTCTACCACATTGAACCATTTTCAAATGTTTACTTTGCATCTCATCGATAGCCATGAGGTGTCGTACCATCATTTTCACCCCTCCGCCTCCACTTCCCACACCAACCCACGGTTGATCCTCCACCTCCTGCCCCTCCACAGTCATAGAGTCATACAGCAGGGAAACAGGCCATTCAGCCTATCATGTCCATGATGCCCATCCATTTTAATCCCATCTTCTAGCACTTGGCCCACAGTCTTCTATACCTGGGTGATAGAAGTGCTCATCCAGACACATCTGTCAGTGACCCTGTTTCCACCACTCTTTCAGGCAGTGTGTTCCAGGTACTCGCCACTCTCTGGGTGAAAAAGGTCCCCTTCAGATCCCCCTCTAAATCTTTCACCCTTTACCCTAAATCTATTGTTTTATTCACCTCTGATAAAGGGAAAACTTTCCTGCAGTCTGCCCTGTCCGTATCCCTCATACCTCAATCATGTCCCCTCTTAACCTCCTTTGCCAACTGATTCAGCTTGTCTAGTCTCTCCTCATAATGGGAATGGTCTATCCCAGGCAACATCCTCTGTACCCCCTCCAGCCCCATCGCACCATTCTATCTGCTGGCAAGCTCTGAGCCCCGACTTTGAAAGACGCGATGGGCAATCCAAAGTCCTCTCTGGAGGGTGCTGGAAGACACCTCCAGGATGAGCCAAGCAGACTACCATTGCCTGAGGACACGGTCCAATCAGGTCACGGCTGGCAGTGTGCCTCCTCCTCCTGTGGTAGGCTTGGTATGGAGTCAGGTGGTTGGAGGATGGCCCAAACCTCAAATAACCACTCTTAAGCCTGATCAAGATGGAGTGTCGCAAATCACGACTGCCCCAGGGGTATTGGCCTTTGACCGTCTTGAACCAGGAATGGTCACAGACCAGCTGTGGTCCCTCAGTACATCTGGATTCTCACACGGCAATGTGGCTTCATGCAATGGTGTAATAGGAGCCTGTAATTCATCCTTTGGGTGAGATCACGACAATACAAAGGGTGTAATAGGAACCCGTAATCCTGCCAAATCCACTCAATTCATTGCCCGGGGTGATTTCATACAAAGGAGGAGATGAATACAACTCTGCTATGATCTCCCTTATCAAGAGGCATGCTACAAATTCTGACTTGTGGTTGCATTAACCTGGAAGCTTATAATTATGTGGTCACTAAAACCTTTGTTGTCAATCGGCAAGGTGAAGCTCGTGGACCTGATGGCCAAGTGGACCATCTAGAGTGACCAAAGAGCTCAAAATACGCATGTGGCATATTTTGGTGAGCTTCTCCATGGAACATAGAACACAGAACAGTACAGCTCAGGAACAGGCCCAAACAAATTAAACTAGTAATTAAACATCTAACTAACCTAATCCATTCTGCCCACACAATGTCCATATCCCTCCAGTCTCTGCACATTCATGAGCCTACCTAAGAGCCTCTTAAACACCTCTGTCATATTTGCCTCCACTGCCACCCCTGGCAGCACATTCCATGGACCCACCACTCTCTGTGTAACAAAACTTGCCCCACACATCTCCGGTGAACATACCCCCTCTCACCTTAACTGCATGCCTTCTAGTATAAGACATTTCAACCCTAGGAAAAAGATACCAGCTGTCTACTCTATGCCTCTCATAATCTTATAAACATCTATCAGGTCTTCCCTAGCCTCCGTCACTCCAGAGAAAACAACCCTAGTCTGTCCAACCTCCGCTTATAGCACATGCCCACTAATCCAGGTAGCATCCTGGTAAACCTCTTCTGCACCCTCTCCAAAGCCTCCACATCCTTCCTGTAATGGGGCGACCAGAACTGAATGCAGTTCTCCAGATGCGGCCTAACTAGGGTTTTATAAAGCTGCAGCATAACTTCCTGACTCTTGAACCCAATGCCTTGACTCATAAACGCAAGCATACCATACACCTTCTTTACCACCCTATCAACCTGTGTAGCCACTTTCAGGGAGCTATGGACCAAGACCCTGAGATCCCTCTGTACATCAATGCTGTTAAGGGTCCTGCCGTTAACTGTGTACTGCCCCTTTACATTTGAAGACTCTACTTGGAGAAGTAGAATGTCCTGACACGTTTCTCCTTTGCTGAGATGCTTTGCTGATTTGCCTGAAACCCAATGATAGATACAATCTCTTGTCAAGAACCCCTTTCCTTCTTTACCTCTTTCACAGTCCTTGGCGTGATTCTCTCAAACACGCCGCGGATGAGCACCACTGAGCAGCTCATATCTGGCACATATGGCTTTGTCTAAAAGCTAAAAGTAAAACATCTGTCACCCCAGCCCCCTAAGGTTTCTGACTGCATTAACCAGATACCAAAGGGGCCAACTTTCCCATAACTAAATCTTCGACAGATCACTGACGGTTCTTTTAAAGAGCGCAGGTGAGGTGCTTCACTGATGTCTCTGCACGATTCGAACACTTGACGTGCCATAGTGTTGACGTCTAATTTGGCATTGCTGGTGTCGATCAGTATTGCACATCTGTCTTACCTACTCTGCACAGATCAGGTGGGTGTTGGTGTAACATAGTCACCCTCACCAAAATAGCATATTGGGCAAGATAGTGTTCACCACACATCAGTTATAAACTCACATACAAACCAACAGCCCCCAAAACCCTCAAACAGCAAGTGCTATGGAATCCAGCTTCACAGCCAAAGTCTCTGCCTAACTGAGCTTTGACCAACTGATTAGATTAGATTAGATCAGATTAGATTAGTTTTCATATACACCAGGGTGCAATGAATGTCCTTGCTCACATAAAGCTCACAGAGTAGACAGTGTACGTGATAATAATAAATACAACTATAACTACAGCGACGAGCACAAACCAGTGAATGGTTCAAAGGCTGTAGTGCAATCTGCAGTAGTGCAAAAAGAAATACTGAAGTGACAATAACAGAATGACTGAGAGAGGTAGGGTTAAGAGTCCAAGAACAAGGCAAAACCACCGGGAAAGAGACGTGAAAGGGATGGTTGGTTCAGGAGTCCGAAAGCAGTGGGGAAGAAGCTGTTGTCTGGACGTCTGGGCTTTCAAGCTCCTGTATCTTCTCCCAGAAAGTAGAAGAGAGATAAGGGATTGGCCAGGGTGACAGGTATTGTTGACGATACTGTTTGACTTCCTGAAGAAATGCACTGTGAAGATAAGATATCTTTATTAGTCACAACTACATTAAAACAAACAGTGAAATGCATCTTTTGCATAGAGTGTTCTGGGAGGCAGCCCGCATGTGTCGCCACGCTTCCGGCGCCAACATAGCGTGCCCATGACTTCCTAACCCGTTCGTCTTTGGAATGTGGGAGGAAACTGGAGCACCCGGAGGGAACCCATGCAGACATGGGGAGAACGTACAAACTCCTTACAGAGAGCGGTGGGAATTGAAACCAGGTCGCTGGCACTGAAATAGCGTTACGCTAACCACTACACTACCGTGAAGACAGGCTGGGTGGAAGGAGGTGAGGAGCCTGTGACAGACTGGGCAGTGTTTACCCCTCTCTGCAGTTTCCGTCAGTCCGGAGCAGAGCAGTTGAACATCATACCAGGCTGAGGTGTAACCCCTCAGGATACTTTCTTTAGTGCATCTGTGGAAATTCGGGAGAATCCTTGTGGACAAGCTGAATCTTCTCAGATGCCTAAGAAAGTACATTGATGTGCTTTCTTGATCTCTGCATCAGTATGGAGCGACCAGGTGAGGCTGGTGATATGGAAGCTTAGGAACGAAGCGATGGACCATCTCTATAGCAGCTCCAGTGATGAGGACAAGACTGTGTTCACCCTACTCCCTTAGGTCAACGACCAACCCTCTTGTCTTGCTGACATTAAGGGCTAGGTTGTCGTTCCGACGCCATGATACAAGGTTCATGATCTCTTTCCTGTACACCGGCTGAGGGGATCCCTCATTTCCTCCCACTAAGGAAAACACTGAGAAGTAAGACCAAACATATTGCTTGAGCTGTTTCCCAGCACATGTAAGTATCAATGTCCTCAGAGCATACAGTAGCTACAATGAACAACATTACAAGGATAGTCTATGTTCCTTTCCAAGTCATGAATAGGTTGCATTTTGAAGACAGCCCTCTCTACCAACAGAACATACAGCTAATCAGCATATGGCAGATGTAACTGAGTACAATATTGGATTCTGCCCAGTGAAATCAATTGCTTCAAATTAGATTTACTGGAAGTATGCAATTTTTATGAGTAGTTTTTTAATTTATTCATGCAACACTGCTGGTGAAGCTCATTCTTTACTGACTATCACTAATTGCCCTTGGGAAAGAGGTGATTGGACAATTTGTTGATGTCTTGAGTGGCTTGCTAGCTGATTTCAGAGAGCAGTCATTCAACCACATTGCTGTGAGCTTGGTGTCACATATCAGTAAGGACGGCAAGTTCCCTTCCCTCAAGGACAATAGCAAACCAGATGAGCTTTTACAATTTGATAGTTTCATGGTCACTATTACAGATGCTAGTAGTTCTTCCCAGATTTATTTAATTAACTAAATTTAAATTCCCCAGAACTGAAATGTCTCTGGCCCATTAAACCAGCCTCTATTACAGGTCTAGTAACACATAAATTGTGCTTAGCCCTCAGAATATTTTATATATTTATTTTGAAATGTGCAATCTTCTGCTTGAACTAATATTTCCTTATGACACAGAATCAGGCCATTCAGCCCACTGAGTCACACCTCACACCCTTCAGTCCCTTCCTCCTACTTATCTGCCAGAAACCTGTCCTCTACAATATACCCACTGATTCCCTTGTAATACTCCCACTACCCATCCGCACTCAGGGTAGTTCACAGTTTGCCAGTTAACCTATCAGGATGTGGGAGGAAACTGGAGCACCCGGGAGAAACCCATGCAGTCACAGGGAGAACGTGCAAACTCCACACACAGACAGCGCCAGAGGTCAGGATCGAGCCCAGGTCACTGGAGGTGCGAGGCAGTAGCACTCCCTGCCGCATCCTGCACTCCCCACCATGTTCCCAATTGCATGCAACTACTGTGCTCTCAGCAGAGTTCAATATTCAGCTTCCTGTACATATATTTGAATAACCAAAAGCAAGATTAGTTCCAGCTCCGACCTCTGATAATTGCCCCATGAATAAGCAACATACGATAAAGATGAACTCTTAATCTGTCAGTCCATCTCATTGTGGTCCTTGCACTTTATTTGTCTGCCTGCACTGCACTCTCTCTCTGTAACTGTAACACTCTATTCTGCATTCTGTTTTTTTTTCCCCTTTTGCACTACCTCAATGTAATGGAATGATCTGTCTGGATAGCATGCAAAGCTTTTCACTGTATCTCCATACATGTGACAATAATAAACCAATTACCAATTATAATCACAATATTCACTTAAATTCATCCCATGCGTCCTATCTGACAGCTAACATTGTTCTGCTGCATTTTTTACTGCAACATAAATTTGCAATTTTTTGGAACAAACACGGGGTGTCACAGTGGTGCAGCTAAGACTACTACTGCCACACAGCTCCTGCGACCTGGGTTCAATCCTGACCTCGAGTGCTGTCTGTGTGGAGTTTGCACGTTCTCCCTGTGACCACGCGGGTGCTCCAGTTTCCTCCCACATCCCAAAGACGTGCAGATCAGTGGATTAATCAGCCGCTGTAAATTGGCCCTAGTGTTGGTTGGAGAATCGTGGGGGGAGTTGATGGGACTGTGAGGAGAATAAAATGGGATTAGTGCAGCTGGGTGGTTGATGGTGAGCATGAACCTCAGGACTCGATGGGCCTGTTTCTGTGCTGTATCACCCTTTGACTCGAAGGCTGCTGTGAAACACCTTACTAAAAATCTTCTGAAAATCCATATCCACAACATTTAGCGGATTGCCTTTATTTATGTGATCACAGATATCAAACACAGCCTAGCTTTAATAAATCTGTGTTGGCTGCCCTCAATTGTTCCATCCATTTCTAAGTGTGCACTAATTTGATCATGAATTATGGATTCCAAAATTTTGCTCACAGCTGTCCTTAGAGTAATTGGTCTCTAGTTATCCGGTTTATCTGTAATCTGGTGCAATATGCTGCACTTGTTTTGCTTTTGTTTAATATTACTTTCTGGTAGATTAGATTTGCAGTTTGCACCATGCCATATATATAGTCTGCCTATATGTCTGTACATTGTCTAAGTATTAAGGGGCGGTTAGTCAGAAAGAATAGGAAGCTGTATTTTTTCAGTGTGTTTCTGGTCAATAAAATAATTCTTTGTTGACCCTGTGACTAATTTTGTTTTTATGCAAAGTTAGATTTCACTTCATAAGGAAATGAGAGTTGAAGTACAAATAAAACTTCGTGTTGAACATCAAATCATAGAACATAGTACAGCACAATACAGGCCCTTCAGCCCACCATGTTGTGCCGACCTTTAAACCTCGCCGAAGACTATCTAACCCCTTCTTCCCACATATCCCCCTATTTTAAATTCCTCCATATGCTTAGCTAGCAATTTCTTGAATTTGACCAATGTACCTGCCTCCACCACCACCCCAGGCAGCGCGTTCCACGCCCCAACCACTCTCTGGGTAAAAAAACTTCCTCTGATATCTCCCTTGAACTTCCCACCCATTACCTTAAAGCCATGCCCTCTTGTATTGAGCATTGGTGCCCTGGGAAAGAGGCGCTAGCTGTCTACTCTATCTATTCCCCCTAATATTTTGTACACCTCTATCATGTCTCCTCTCATCCTCCTCCTCTCCAAAGAGTAAAGCCCTAGCTCCCTTAGTCTCTCCTCATAATGCATACTCTTTAAACCAGGCAGCATCCTGGTAAATCTCCTCTGCATCCTTTCCAACGCCTCCACATCCTTCCTATAATGAGGCGACCAGAACTGGACACAGTACTCCAAGTGTGGTCTAACCAGAGTTTTGTAGAGCTGCATCATTACCTCGCGGCTCTTAAACTCGATCCCACGACTTATGAAAGCTAACATCCCATAAGCTTTCTTAACTACCCTATCCACCTGTGAGGCAACTTCAAGGGATCTGTGGATATGAACCCCCAGATCCCTCTGCTCCTCCACACTACCCAGAATCCTGCCATTAACCTTGTACTCCGCCTTGGAGTTTGTCCTTCCAAAGTGTACCACCTCACACTTCTCCGGGTTGAACTCCATCTGCCACCTCTCAGCCCAGCTCTGCATCCTATCAATGTCCCTCTGCAATCTTCGACAATCCTCCACCTCAATCCTCAATTAATGGATTTTGAATGCATTAAAGCACGACCGTCTCTTCTCATCACAACTCAACTCTTCTCAAGCCTTTCTCAGGATCACAGGGGGGTGGTCTTCTATTAACTGACATAAAGTGGTGGAAATGCTGGAAATGTTCTACAGGTCAGGGAGTATCTGTAGAGGGGGAAAAACAGAAAATTGTTAACTGCCTTTCTGACTCCACAGATGCTACCCGACCTGCTGAGCATTTCCAATCCTAACTCCAGCTTCAATATTGAACGATTGCTTCTCTACCTGATGTAGTTGGGGTAACGGGATTGCAGCAGTAGTTACCAAACAGGGATTCTTGAATCGAGATATCTATTTCATTCTGCATAATTCAGCCCTATGGAGACCAGAACCCTTGCTTAGAGTCTGGAGATGGACGAGGCACAGGAGGGGAGGTGGAGGATGTCCAAGGACGAAGGGGTGGAGGGAGGGGAGAAGAAGGGGCAATGTGTTGGTGGAGGAGGAGAAAGAGCTGTAGCAGGAAGTAGAGGAGGAGGGAAAAAGGGGGAAGTAAAGGCACAGACATGGGAATTGCAGAGTGAGGTCGAGGAATAGAGAGTGTGCAGGAACCCCCAGCAGGAAGATTGGTGCAGGTGGTGCAGGAGGTGGAGGAGGACGAGGAGGTGGAGGAGGAGGTTTAGGAGGTGGTTTAGGAGGCGGAGGAGGCCTAGGAGGCAGAGACGGTGTAGATGCAGGAGGAGGAGGTGAAGGTGGTGTAGGATGCAGAAGGGGAGGAGGGGAGGTGAAGGAGGTGGAGGAGGTGGAGGAGGAGGAGGGGGAGGAGGGGAGGAGGGGAAGGAGGGGGAGGGAAGTGGAGGGGGAGGGAGGAGGGGGAAGGGGAGGTGGAGGAGGGGGAGGGAGGAGGAGGAGGAGGTGTACGAGGGGGAGGAGGAGGGGGATGAGGGGGAGGTGTACGAGGGGAGGAGGAGGAGGTGTATGAGGGGGAGGAGGAGGGGGACGAGGGGGAGGTGTACGAGGGGAGGAGAAGGAGGTGTATGAGGGGGAGGAGGAGGGGGACGAGGGGGAGGTGTACGAGGGGAGGAGGAGGAGGTGTATGAGGGGGAGGAGGAGGGGGACGAGGGGGAGGTGTACGAGGGGAGGAGGAGGAGGTGTATGAGGGGGAGGAGGAGGGGGATGAGGGGGAGGTGTACGAGGGGAGGAGGGGGAGGTGTATGAGGGGGAGGAGGAGGGGGACGAGGGGGAGGTGTACGAGGGGAGGAGGGGGAGGTGTATGAGGGGGAGGAGGGGGAGGTGTACGAGGGGGAGGAGGTGGAGGTGTACGAGGGGGAGGAGGGGGAGGAGGAGGGGGAGGAGGGGGAGGTGTACGAGGGGAGGAGGGGGAGGTGTACGAGGGGGAGGAGGAGGTGTACGAGGGGGAGGAGGGGGTGTACGAGGGGGAGGAGGTGGAGGTGTATGAGGGGGAGGAGGGGGAGGTGTACGAGGGGGAGGAGGGGGAGGTGTACGAGGGGGAGGAGGGGGAGGTGTACGAGGGGAGGAGGGGGAGGAGGAGGGGGAGGAGGAGGGGGAGGAGGGGGAGGTGTATGAGGGGGAGGAGGTGGAGGTGTACGAGGGGGAGGAGGGGGAGGTGTACGAGGGGGAGGAGGGGGAGGTGTACGAGGGGGAGGAGGGGGAGGTGTACGAGGGGAGGAGGGGGAGGTGTACGAGGGGGAGGAGGTAGAGGTGTACGAGGGGGAGGAAGGGAGGTGTACGAGGGGGAGGAGGGGGAGGTGTACGAGGGGGAGGAGGGGGAGGTGTACGAGGGGGAGGAGGAGATTCAGGTGCCAGTGGAAGGGGAGGTGCAGCAAAGGAGAGGACGGAGGTTCACCTTGAGCTGGGGGGAGTGGCCTGAACCAGCACCGATGAGGAGGGGGACGAGGGCACCTCTCCCAGTGTGAGCAAGAGACCACACGGCCATCTGCTGTGCCAGCCTCGTACTCGGGCATCCTTCGCCTGAAGGGATCAGGAACCTTCTCTAATATAAGAACGACTGTGATTTTGCTGCCTCACATAAACAGTGTGTGTGTGTCTGTCTGTCTGTGCTGGTGTGTGTGCATGTGTGTGTGCTTGGGTGTGTGTGTGTGTGTGTGTGTCAGTGTGTGTGCATGCATGTGTGTGTGGGTGTGTGTGTGCGTCTGTGTGCATGTGTGAATACGTGTGTGTGTGCTTGTGTCTGTCTGTCTGTCTGTGCTTGTGTGTGTGTTTGTGTGTGTGAATGTGTGTATGTATGTGTGTGTGCACGTGTGTCTGTGCTTGTGTGTGTGTATGTGCGTATATGTGTGTGTGCCTGTGTGTGTGTATACATATGTGTATACATGTCTATGTGTGTGTATGTGTGTGCATGTGTGTCTGTGCTTGTGTGTGTACATATGTGTGTGTCTGTGTTTATGTGTGTGTACGCGTGTGTGCTTATGTGTGTGTATACGTGTGTGTATATGTGTGTGCTTCAGTCTACAACTCTGTGTGTGTGTGTGTGTGTGGGTGTGTGTGAGTGTGTGTGTGTGTGTGTGTGTGTGTGTGAGAGAGAGAGAGAGAAGGTCTATCTCTGAATGTGTGAGCAGTCTGAGTTTGTTAGTTCAATGGCGGACAATAGAAGAGCAGGTGAGATTGCTGAAGCATCTCACCTCGACATGTCCTGTAACATCACGGTACTTCCTTCTGCATTGGTCAGTGGTTCTAGGATAGGACACCCAGCTCTCACCAGCCCACCAGCTCCTGCCAGCTCCTTCCAGCTGCTCTGCACCACCCCGTCCTCCATCCCACCAGTGAATGCAAACTCTCTGCTGGAAAGTAGCTTTCAATCAGGATCCCATGGTGCTGGAGGGAGCATCTCCACCCCCACCGGTCCCTTCAGCCTATCGGCGGCAGAGCCATGGTGGCCTGGCACCAATGCCTCTTCAAGGATTGGGAGCCAGCACCTCAGCAGCTGAGCAAAGTTGAATTGGTCACAGCTCGTAGAGGGCTGTAGACCAAATGTGGGCAGATGGGACTAGTATAGCTGAGAACAATGATCAACATGGACAAGGTTTTCTGTACGACTCCATGAATCTCCGACAATGGTATCAACAAACGTCCTTTATTGGGAAGTGTTGCCCTGCACCAGGATTATGATGGGAAAGCAAGCTGGGTTCAGACTGGAAACCTGACTTCAAGGCAAATAATGTGACTTAATATCTAGGAGCAGAACTCAGAGATTAACTAAAAACTGCAGCAGTTTCAAGCTCTGAAACTGGATGGGATGACATGAGCCTCATCATTAAATTCCAGTCAGAACAAAGTGCGATTGCAGTTGTGTTGTAGCAAGGGGAGACAGTTGAACACCGACTGGACTGAGATGGTTTAATTTCAGGCACCTATATACTGCCATGGGACCCTCTCGCTTCTCTCACCACACATTGACAATTCGGCCCACAGATTTAACAAATCTGTCCTCTTCACTCTGGAATGAGTTTTGTTTCAAAGTCAAGTCGAGTCGAGTTCATTGTCATCTGCACAAGTACATGTGTGCACAGGTGCAATGAAAAACTTACTTGCAGCAGCATCACAGGTCTATAGCATCAGATAAGTAGCATTCTCAAGAAAAACATAGATTAAACATAAATTATACACAATTTTTACAAGAAAGAACACAATTACAACAAAGAATGGTCCATTTTAGTGCAAGGACTAAATGGCTGAAGGGACCAAATGGCTGAAGGGAAGTAGCTGTTCCTGAACCTGGTGGTGTGGGACTTCAGGCTTCTGTACCTCTTGCCCGATGGTAGCTGCGAGAAGATGGCACGGCCTGGATGGTGGGGATCTTCGATGACGGATGTTGCCTTCCTGAGGCAGCGCCTCCTGTAGATACTACCGATGGTGGGGAAGGACGTGCCCGTGATGTATTGGGCTGAATCCACTACTATCTGAAGCTTCTTACATTCCAAATCAGAATCAAGAATCAGAATCAGGTTTATTATCACTAACATACATGGTGACATTTGTTGTTTTGCAGCAGCAGTGCAGTGCAAAAAGCTGGCTGAGTCTACAACCTTCTGCAGCCTCATGTGATCCTGCACATTGGAGCCTCCATACCAGGCTGTGATGGAACCAGTCAGAATGCTCTCCACTTGTACATCTGTAAAATTTGCCAAGAGTCGTTGGTGACATACCAAATCTCCTCAACCTCCTAATGAAGTAGAGCCACTGGTGTGCCTTCATTGTGATTGCATCAATGTGTTGGGGCCCAGGATAGATCCTCTGAGATGTTGCGCATTCAAATTGCCATATCAGACCATATTTATTCTATATATATTAATTTTATATTTATGCTTTAATCATCGGTGCTAAGTGCCATCACCTGTGTTTTCCCACATTAGAATAGTCACTTCATGGCAAAGTAATTTGTTGCATGTGAATCACTTTGAGACAGGGATGTGTTAGCTGGGATATAAAAGAACTTTATACATGCATGTCACTTTGCAGAGATGTATTATTTATTACAGGTTGCCAGCATCTAAAATGAGTGGACAAACTCATCTTAACAAATCACACTCAGGGGACGTCTGGAACTATGGCGTGCATGTACATAGGAAACAATTTCTTGTTTGGATCTCTTCCTGAATGTGATCAAGGCCCATTGAAATGAATTACAGAAAATATCAATGGCAGGATGTAGAGGGTAGGCAAGCTTTCAGAGAAGGGGCAAGTGAGATCAATGGGGTAGAATGAGAGAGGTGAGCATTGGTAGAGGGGCAAGAAAGCTGATGGAAACACCAAGTTTTCAGACAGGGAGAAAAAGATGAATTGTCCATTAGATTAACTTTTTATTTCCCCGACATCCTCTCCCAAAATGTTGATGCGGGATCCCACAATGAAAAATATAAGTTTGATCACTTAGTTCTTGGTTGTGTTGGTTGTTAGAGGAATGCGGGCTTAGACACCTTAAAACTGACATGTAAAGGAAATTGCATTAATCTTCAAGATCCGCAATGTGTTTAGTATTCATGGAATTCTGATGGAAGCTATCTTTCATCACATCTTCTAAATAAGTTTTCACTGAGCAAGCAGCAAGGGGTACAGAGATTGAATCCTCACACATGGGTAAGGTGATTAGAACCAGATCAGAGCAGCTGGTAGGTCGATCAACAGAGCAGGAGGCAGTGGGCCAGAGATTCCAGTCGTAAAGTAATTCACCTGCTCACAGCACCTAAAGGAAAGAATCAAAGGCAAAATACGTGCCAGAATGCATAAAACTATGAAACTAAAGTGTCATACAGGACAGAAACCTCATCGAAATATAGAAAATCATGAGGGGCATTGAAAGGGTGAATGCACAGTGTCTTTTTCCCAGGAAAAGGGAACCTAAAACTAGAGGGCATAGGTTTAAGGTGAGAGGGGAAAGATTTAAAAGGGACCCGAGGGGCAACTTGTTCACACAGAGGGTGGTGAGTATATGGAACAAGCTGCCAGAGGATGTGGTTGAGGCAGGTACATTAACAACATTTGAAAGACACTTGGACAGGTACACGGATAGGAAAGGCTTAGAGGGATATGGGCCAAATGCAGGCAAATGGGACTGGCTTAGATGGGCATCTTGGTCAACATGAACGAGTTCAGCAGGGGCTGAAGGATCTGTTGCAATACTGCCTCCTCTACATTGGTGAGACCAAATGCAGACTAGGTGACCGTTTTGCAGAACACCTGCGCTCTGTCTGTAAACACGGCCTGCATCTCCCCGTTGCAGGTCACTTCAACTCCCCCTCCCACACTATCACTGATATGTCAGTCCTGGGCCTCCTCCACTGCCAGGAGAATTCAAAGTGCAAACTGGAGGAACAGCACCTCATTCTCCGTCTTGGAACCTTGCAACCTAACGGCATGAACATTGAATTCTCCCCCTTTTGGTAATCCCCACCCCTTCCCCACAACCCCCCCTCCACCACGCTTCTTCTCTTCTTCCCTTTCCTAGCCTCTTTTTAATTCTCTCTCTCCTCACTTTTAACCCATCCCCCGGTGGATCTGCTCTCCCCTCCTCCCCCGCACCTGCCTATCACCATCTCTTACCTGCATCTACCTATCACCACCCTGTGTCCACCCCACCTCCCCTCTTTTGTCCACCTATCACTGCTCTGCTTTTCCCTCCTATATATCGGGCTTCCCCCTTTTCCTATCTTCAGTCCTGAGGAAGGGTCCTGTCTCAAAACGTTGACCACCTGCTTTTCTCCACAGATGCTGCCCGGCCTGCTGAGTTCCTCCAGCATCATCGTGTTTTTCATCTAGATTCTAGCCTCTGCAGTCCTTTGTTTCTCTGTTTCCATACTGTATTACTTCATGACTCCATGACTCTGAACAGGTCCTTTGGCCCCATTGAGTCTGCACCAACCATTTACACTAATCCTACACTAATCCCATTTTATTCTCCCATATTCCCATCAACTCCTTCCAGATTCCACCATTCAGCCACACACTAGGGGTATATTTAGTTTGGGAAATTAACCTTCTAACCCGCACGTCTTTGGGACATGGATGGAAATCGAAGCGCCAGGGGTCACGGGGAGAAGGTGCAAGCTCCACACAGCACCTGAGGTCAGGATTGAACCTGGGTCACTGGAGTTGTGAGGCTGCAGCTCTGCTATGCCACCCTGTGGCTTGAATGTTTAATTGTTAGGATTCGTTGTTGAGCAGACTGACTCCTCCAGGAAACCATTCAACCATACTACAGACATTGTCTAATCCAGGCAACCATTCTGTGCAAGGAGAACGTTGATGTGCCATTGATTGATAGTGAGCCTCGCCCAAGCCTAATTAACCTCAATTTCCACATTCACACAGTTACCACTGAGGTCATTAGGTATCAAAAATCCCCCCACTGCTCTCCCTGACCCAAGGTGCGTAGAATTCAACTACACAGCATTTCTTAACATACAATTTTTTACAATAAATGTGTTTACTGTGTAATGGTCTAATATGTAATAAAGACTCACGAAAAATGAGTCTATAAACTGCTCAGACAGAGTGTAGCATTACAGTTCAAAAATGGGATTCCAATGCATGGAAAAATCCAATAATGGATTAAAACGCTTAGACAAAGCATCACTGTTGTTGATTTGTTAACAAACTATTATTGATAACACAGTAAAACGTTAATCACACACTGTAAGGGCAGAAATATATTGTGCTAATGGCACACAGTATTATTGTAATGGAAAAGCCTTGCCTTTAAGGTCTGCTTTTTCCCAAGTAAATACTTGCTGAGTACTTTTTCATAAACAGTGTAATCCTTCCAAGTTATATTATTATGACGTTGAGCAAGAGAAGCTCACAGAGAGTTGACACCAGGCAAAACCAAATTGCGAAAAGCAGGGTCCTTGTGAACCCACAGAACATATAACTGGCTGAAAGCACCAAGCTGTCGATATAACGTGGACCATGGGTGACTAGAATATAGAAAGGATTGTGCAAGACCCAGAGTCTCCATAATTTCATCTTCCCCTGTGACACAGGAGGCCGCTCAGCTCATTAAGTCAATGCTGGTTCTCGGAGCAAACCCATCAACCCCATTACCCCACTTATTCCCTCTAAATTTTCCTGTCTACTCTTCCCCCAGTTCCTACCACTTACCTGCACACTAGGGGCAATTTACAGCGGCCAATTAACCCGCCAACTCGCAGGTTTTTGAAATGTGGGAGGAAACCAGAGCACCCAGGGGACAGCCACACGGTCACAGGGAGAAGGTGCAAACTCCACACAGACAGCACCTGAGGTCAGGATTGAACCCGGGTCATTGCACCACCCCCTAAGCGAAGAAATGTCTTCTTATCTCAGGCCTTGGTCTTACCTTGTATCCTGAGAGTCTGACCCTTGGTTCTAGATTGCTGATCCCACACTCCCACCCACAGCCAGGAGAAACATCCTCCCTGCATCAAGCCAGTCAAGCCTTGACAGAATTTTATACATATAAAGTTACTTCATTTGCAAGTTTCACAGGCAAATTTGGTAAATTGGTAAATTTGTTAATTATTGTCATAAGTACAGAGGTACAGTGAAAAACTTTGTTTTGCATTTCATCCACACAGATCATTTCATCACATCAGTGCATTGAGGTAGTGTTATGTTTGTTCTTCATCAAGAGACAAACTTTGCGCGGGTTTTTATTAACCAACACCAGACAGGTTTGCTTTCCCTCTCTTTTTTTACAGCCACCTCCTGTTCCCCCCATGTGACCCCTTGCATTGCCTACTGGGAACCGTAGTTCTTCATTATAACTACATCATAACACAGGTAGCACAAGGGAAAACAATAACAGAATACAGAATAGAGTGTTACAGTTACAGAGAAAGTGCAGCGCAGGCAGACAATAAGGTGCAAGGCCATAAAGAGGTAGATTGTGAGGTCAAGAGTCCATCTTATCATACTAGGGGACTGTTCAATAGTCTTATAACAGGCAGAGCAGTCCTGTCACATGTCCGAGGCTGTATCTGAGGTCAAAGGAGGTCTCAGGTCTCAGTAAGGACAGTTGAATGCTGGCCCTTTAAACAACATAGTCCCGGGGGAAACAGGTTCTGCAAAACTTGGTTAAGAGTAAATAAGAATTGTCATTCTTCACACCATACAGACGAATATTGCATGTTGCACTACCGTGGTTATTAAGGGGGGAGTCGGAGCAGGGAGTTGGAAAGAACAGGTGAAGAGAAAGTCAGAGGACAATCTTCCTGACAGGCACTAAGGCAATCAGAAATGTGCACAAATTGTTCTGCTCCACGTTAAGCCAATTATCAACAGTAACACACCACATTTTGTTTCACAAATAAATTTCTAGACCTTGATATTACGGTAGATTTAAGATGCTGCCCAATTTTTCTTGGAAGAGCCTGGGAAAGGGATTGATTATCAGTGCTAAGTGCCATCTGCGCAAGCTGCCCATTAGCTCATCAAGAGATTTGCTGTGCTGGGTCAGGCTCTGCCTTGGATTTATTGCATCAAGCCGTGCTCTGTACCAGACAGTGCTGGGCTCGTTGCACCGTCAGGTTCTTCATCAGGCTCATTGTACCCAGCTTGGGCTCTGCTCTGAGCTTATCATACTGGGTAGGGCCCTGCACTCAGTTCTCTGCACTACCAGACATGGCACCAGATTCATTGCATGGCACCAAATTATTGGAATCTTTGCACCCATCTTGGTGCTTCAATTGATTCACTGCACCGACCCAGATTTTTTAATGATACTTTGCACTGATCACTAAATTCTTTGCTCCAGGGCAGTCTCTACTCTGGATTCAGCCTGCCCAGCTGCATTCCTTACTGGATGCTATAGAATCATGGTGTCATACAACCCAGAAATGGGCCCTTCAGCCAAACCACGTCCACATCGAGCTTTTTTCCCAGCTGCTCTAATCCCGTGTGTCTGCATTCGGATTATATCCTTCTATGCCTTGCTGATTTAAGTGGCTGAAGCAACAAACAAGAAGTTGGAGGAATTCAGAAGGTCAAGTAGCATCTGTTGGGGGAAATGGACAGTTGATGTTTCAGATCGAGATCCTTCAGTCCAGATGGCCCAAAATGTTAACTGTCCATTTAAATGGGTAAATTGGTAAATTCGTTTATTATTGTCATATGTACCGAGGTACAGTTCTGCATGCCATCCATACAGATCATTTCATCACATCAGTACATCGAGGTAGTACAAGGGAAAGTAATAACAGAATGCAGAATAAAGTGTTACAGTTACAGAGAAAGTGCGGTGCAGGCAGACAATAATGTGCAAGGTCATAACAAGGTAGATTGTGAGGGCAAGAGTCCACCTTATCATACTAGGGGACTATTCCTTATAACAGTGGGATAGAAACTGTCTTGAACCTGGTAGTACATGCTTTCAGGCTTTTGTATCTTCTGCTTGATGGGAGGGTGAGAAGAGGGAATGTCCAAGGTGAGTAGGGTCTTTGAATATGTTGGCTGCTCAGCCAAAGCAGTGAGAAGTGTAGACAGAGTCCATGGAGGGGAGGCTGGTTTCTGTGATGCGCTGGGCTGTGTCCACAACTCTCTGCAGTTTCTTGTGGTCACAGGAAGAGCAGTTGCAGTACCAAGCCATGATGCATCCAGATAGGATGCTTTCTATGGTGCTCCTATAAAAATTGGTGAGGGTCAACGGGGAAATGCCGAATTTCTTTAACCTCCTGAGGAAATAGAGGTGCAGTTCCCCCCATATATGCTGCTGAACTTGTTGAGTTCCTCCAGCTTCTTGTGTGTTGCTCCAGGTTCCAGCATCTGCAGTCTCCTGTGTCTCTATTTAAGCATGTAGTTTCATTGAGGTAGTACAGAGTGCACTCAATGCACTCTGTTCTACTTCAGTGCACTCTGTACTACCTCAATGCAGTCTGTACTACCACAGTGCACTCTGTACTACCTCAATGCACCCTGTATTACCTCAGTGCACTCTGTACTACCTCAGTGCACTCTGTACTATCTCAATGCACTCTGTACTCTCAATGCACCCTGTACTACCTCAGTGCACTCTGCACTACCTCAATGCACCACCTACTACCTCAGTACACTGTGTGCTACCTCAATGCACTCTGTACTAACTCAATGTAACCGCACTGTGTAATGAATTGACCTGTACGATCGGTATACAAGACAAGTTTTTCACTGTACCTTGGTACAACTGACAATAATAAACCAACACCAATACCTCCCTAATGAAGAATGCATCTGCTTCCTAGACAGCCTTCCCAGCCAAAGTGAGCTGCAGAATGTCCAGAGAGAACTGTGCCATAATTGGCGCCTGTGAAGAAGTTCTTGGCTTCTTTCCCAAGATGAGTTTGATGAGATTGGCCAGAAGGTCAAGGAGGTCATGAATTACAAATCATTGCTGGATCAGAAACCACGGTTCCTGTGAAGAAGAAGAAACAGTTCTATAAGCACCTGCAGGCAGAGCTTCAGCAGAAAACCCATGACCAAAAGAGCAGATGGTGTCTGGAAAGAGCACAGGAGACTCAGCAACTCACTGACAGCCACTGTAATTCTGTACCCCAGTTGTAAGCTGATGGTGACCCAGCAGGCTCATGATAGTACCAGTCCTCCCCAGGTTATGAACACCCAACTTATGGACAACCTGGACAAACAAAGGAGCACTTGGGAGATGGGATGGATGGGATGGGTTTGCAGGCGGCTGCAGGTCTGTAGGCATTTTCCCCTGCCTTCTCTCCCCACCACCCCCTGAGTCTGGGTGGAGCCGAGCAGAGCTGGGAGTGCCCAGCAGGCTCGCTTGCTCACTCACTGAGTCAGTGAGGCCGACTGGCGGTCGCCCTCCCCGAGGCCGCTCGGTCTCCCGTCACGGCCGTTTCTGTTCACTTCCAACCTTACGAACAGTTCGGGCTACCAACAATTCTCAGGGACAGCACCCCAGGGACTGCCTGTAGCTCACACACCTGACTCCTTGTAAGTCAAGTAGCACTGACTATTCCAAAGAACACCAATGTGGAGGAGGTTTCTGCTTTCACCTGCTGCTGCTTGTGGGATCTTTATGCTCATTGCAACAACGGAAGGCTGAGACAGGGAAAAGGGACGTCAAAGTCAAAGTCAAAGCCAAGTTTATTGTCACATGCACAAGTGCATGTGTGCACAGGTGCAATGAAAAGCTTACTTGCAGCAACATCACAGGCACAGAGCATCAGATAAGCAACATTCACAAGAAAACATAAAGTAAACATAAATTATGCATAATTTTTACAAGAAAGAACAAAATTAGAACAAAACAACAAAGTCCATTGTAGTGCAAAGTGGTCAGAGTGGTCATAGTGGTCATAGTGTTGCTGTACTGAGGTAGTGATTAGGGTTGAAGAAGGTAGGAAGAAGGATTATGTTGAGCACCTAATATCTGCATCAAGCAGCCCAAAGCTGCTCCTAATGTGTAGATTCAGACCAAGAATTGTTTTCCAAATAAAAGCAAACATTGACGACTTTATCAGCAGTGGAACGTTGTAAGCAAAAAGCAGTTGCTTCAGACAAAAATAAAAGAGAAAGAAAATATCACACTCAGCAGGTCAGGCAGCATCTGTGGAGCGAGAAGTACAGTCAGGTCACCTGGAGGGTTAACGCTGCTTCTCTCTCCACAGATGCTGCCTGACCTGCTGTGCACCCTGGCATTCTCCCTCCTTATCTCAATTACTAGGAATTGCTTTTGGCTCGTTCGACTGCTGAGCCCGACCTCACAGAGAAGTGGCAATGTTGTCGTAAACTCAATTCTGACTCTCAGTTGCCAGCAAGACTCTGAATCAACAGCAAAGCCTCACGCAAGGACCACTTATGCCACTCAGTAACACGCTGTAACTAAAACTTCAGAACAACCTAATATCGGAGCACATTTTCCATCTCCTTAATTAGTCATTAATTGGCATCTGTGAATGGGATTCCTAATTTTGAGCTAATCCATGACATATTTTGGATTTTATACTGCATACTCCTTCCCTCCAGAGACAGTCCAAAATCAGCTCGCAATAAATCATCATAATTGTTGGTTAAAGTGGTGTTAGAGATTTAAACATGGTCGTGAATAACCTTTCACCACCACCCATCCACCCACCTCACTCAATTTCCATTGTGGTCGTGGTACCTGCTGCTGAAAAGGAATCATTAAAATTTTCTTCAACTTAAAATTATCCAGTGCTAACAATGCTGAATTAGATCATGGTATGCAAACCATATTTGGCAGATTACATGATGATTCACACTGCTGGCTTGCTCTAAGTGACTCCGCCGGTGAGTTGGACCTTGCATGAGCCTGTACTGTATTATATACCTACAAATCAAAACCCTGTATTTATCAGTGTCGTTCTCAGAACAGATTGAACGAGCAAAACAAGTTCTGCCATTATAATTGGGAAGCAGCAATAGCAGTGCATTTGCACAACATTTAACATGGTAAATTTCACGATTTGCTTCAAAGAAAAATTATCAATTGAAACTTATAAGTGAGCCACGTAAGGACAGGTTAGAAATGACCACTGAAAATGCTGGAGATACAGCGGCACTGTTGGCGCAGCTGGTAAAGCCACTGCCTCACAGCTCCGGAGACCCGGGTTCAATCTCCCTTTGAACTTGGGTTTCCTCTCGGTGCTCCAGTTTCCTCCCGCGTCCTAAAACTATACGGGATGGTAGGTCAATTGGCCGCTGTAAACCGACCTCAGTGTGTTAAGCGAAAGATGGAATCTGGGGGGAGTTGATGGGATTGTGGGAAGAATAGAACAGATTGGGAAAGGATTCATGGTTAAGGTTAAGGTTAAAATGGACGCTTGATGCTTAGCACGGACTCGGCGGGCGGAAGGGCCTGTTTCCATGTTGGGTCACTCTGTACGCAGCAGATCAGGCAACATGGAATGTTAACTGGCAGGATGGAAGGAGTGGCTATTTCAGATTGATCATCAGAACATCAGGAGACACGAGGAGAGGATATCAAAGGCTTGCGGTGAATGTAAAGGAGCAGTTTAAAGGATGGATACATGTGGAGAGACCGAGAGGTTTAGGGAGGGTATTCCTGAGTGTGGCATATTGATGTCAGAAGGCACAAATGGTATTAATGGGGTGATAGAAATCAGGGATTCACAATGGCCAGAACTGGTGGATCACAGGGCATTCTGAGGGCTGGAACAAGCTACGCTGAAGGACAGAAGGATTTGAAAAGAGGGATGAGAATTTTAACACTTGTGGTGTTCCTGGAACTGGGTCACTGGAGAGCAACCCAGGTAGTGATGGGTGAATGGGAACTGGTATGACCCAGCATTGATATTGGTATTGGTATTGGTTTATTATTGTCACTTGTACCGAGGTACAGTGAAAAACTTGTCTTGCATACCGATCATACAGGTCAATTCATTACACAGTGCAGTTACATTGAGTTAGTACAGAGTGCATTGATGTAGTACAGGTAAAAAACAATAGAGTACAGAGTAAAGCGTCACAGCTACAGAGGAAGTGCAGTGCAGGTAGACAATAAGGTGCAAGGTCACAACAAGGTAGATTGTGAGGTCAAGAATCCATCTAATCGTATAAGGGAACCGTTCAATAGTCTTATCACCATGGGATAGAAGCTGTCCTTGAGCCTGGTGGTACGTGCCCTCAGGCTCCTGTATCTTCAGCCTGATGGGAGAGGAGAGAAGAGAGAATGACCTGGGTGGGTGGGGTCTTTGATTATGCTGGCTGCTTCACCGAGGCAGCAAGAGATATAGACAGAGTCCATGGAGGGGAAGCAGGTTTCCGTTACGCACGATATGCTTTCTATGGTGCATGTGAGAAGCCAAGAATTAAGTGAGCTCAGGCTTGGTTGGAAAGGTGAGAGGTCAGTCAGGGGAGCATCAAAAGAGTTATTCAGAGTTAACAGACGTGCAGGTGAGAGTTTCAGCAGCAGACAGAAGGAGGGAGAGCTGCACAGGCAATAGTGCAGAAATGGAGATTGGTGGTCATGATGATGTAACAGAGAGACAGTAGACAGCTCAGCTCAAGATAAAGTAGGATACCACTGTTATACACTGGGAAGGATATGTTCTCTAGGGATTCCTAACATCCCATAAGTGTGGCAGATAAATGCACAGCTGGCACAAAGAACTCAATGCAAGGCATGCCAGCAGCTCTACTTCATTAGGAGTTTGAGGAGATTTGGTACGTCACCAACTACTCTTGGCAAATTTCTACAGATGTACAGTGGAGAGCATTCTGACTGGTTGCATCACTGCCTGATATGGAGTCTCCAGTGCACAGGATCTCAAGAGCCAGCTCCATCACGGGCGCAACCCTCCCCACCATCGAGGACATCTTCAAGAGGACATCATCCATCATTAAGGACCCTCACCACCTGGGACATGCCCTCTTCACATTACTACCCTTGGGGAGGAGGAGGTACGGGAGCCTGAAGACCCACACTCAACGTTTCAGGAACAGCTTCTTCCCCTCCGCCATCAGATTTCTGAACCCATGAACACTACCTCATTATTCCTCTTTTGAATTATTTTTTTTATTTTTGTAACTTATAGTAACTTTTACGTCTTGCACTGCACTGCTGCCGCAAAACAACAACTCTTACGACGTACGTCAGTGATAATAAACCTGAATCTGATTCTGGTTCTGAGCTGTTTTATGTCTGTTCTCTGAATAACCAAAATAACCTTTCTTCATGCAAGAAACTGCTGGAGGAGCTCAACAGCTCGAGCAGCATCTATGGCAGTGGAGGGATGGCTGATGTTTCGGGTCAAGGTACGAATTTATATGGAAAGTAAATAAAAGGCAACTGAGTCTATCATTAGTACAATGGACAACAAACACTGCTATTTCTCGGTCAGTTGTATATCTGTCAGAGCCTGGCAGTGAAACAGGGCAATAGGACTTGCCCCTTGAACTTGGGTGGGATCAATCAGATGGCTCTATCTATGGCGGGTCTACTAAATTTATGTAAAGTACAAAGGATAGGGCCTGTCTCAATACAGGTTAACTGTACCCTCAGTGTCTCGCCCCTCCCTCTCACTTCTATATACTGGCCATCTCCCCTCTACACTCTCAGCCCTGACGTAGGACCTTGACCATCCCTCTGCCTCCATGGGTTATCTCTTCTTCACAACTCCCACTTTGACAAACAAACTAATGATCAGCCTGATAGTTTTGAAGCCTTTGACAATATTTCCCTGTTTCCTATCATGGTCATGCATTGACAAGGTCATAGAGCACAAAACGTAGAACATAGAACATAAAACACAGAACACAACAGCACAGGAACAGGCCCTTCACCCCTCGAAGTCTGTGCTGACCATGATGGACTCTTGACCTCACAATCTACCTTGTTATGGCCTTGCACCTTATTGTCTGCCTGCACTGCACTTTCTCTGTAACTGTAACACATTATTCTGCATTCTGCTATCGTTTTTCCCTTGTACTGCCTCGATGTACCGATGTGATGAAATGATCTGTATGGATGGCATGCAAACAGACACTAAAATGTTAGTGTACAAAGCAGTGGTGATCCCAATGCTCCTGTATGCATCAGAAACTTGGACAACATACCAACGACATCTGAAGGCACTTGAAAAGTTCCATCAACACTGTCTTCGAAATACCTTAAATATCAGCTGGGAAGATAGAAGAACCAACGTCAGCGTGCTAAATGAAGCAAAAACAACAAGCATTGAAGCCTACGTTATCAAGAACCAACTAAGATGGAGCGGTCATGTTGTTCAGATGAAAGACGAACGTCGGCCGAAACAAATCTTCTACTCCCAGCTTAAAGCAGGCAAACGTAAAAGAGGCGGACAACAGAAGAGATTCAAAGACGTCTTGAAAGCCAACATGAAGAAATGTAACATCGACATCAACAATTGGGAAACCAATGCCACGGACAGGAAACTCTGGCAAACCATCATCCGAGAAGGAACAGCAACCTTCGAAGCCGACAGATGTGCAGAATTAGAGGAAAAGAGAAGAAAATGGAAAGAGGCAGAAACAACCAAAGCCCGATCTGCCATCTGGAACTACCCGTCCTGAATGCGGAAGAACTTTCAGAGCCAAGATTGGACTCATAAGCCGCTTGAGAGCCCATAAATAGATCAACGGAACGAAGGCCATCATCCTCGACCTCAAGGGATAGTCACGACGACTGATGTGATGAAACGATCTGCATGGATGGCATGCAAAACAAAGTTTTTCACGGTCCCACAATAATAAACCAATTTACCAATTTGCCAGTTTAAACTGCACATCTGCCTGCTCATGATCCATACTCCTCTATTCCCTCCTACATGTGTGTGTCTAACAGCCTCTTAAGCATCACTATCCTATCTGCTTCCACCACTTCCCCTGGCAGTGTGTTCCAGGCACCCACCACTCTCTGTGTAAAGACTTTGCCTCATAAATCTCCTATAAACTTTCCCCTCTCACCTTAAGACTACGCCTCCTAGCATTTGACATTTCCATCCTGGGAAAACAGACCCTGACCATCTACCCTAAGATGCCTCTTGTGATTTTATATACTCCTATTAGGTCGCCCGTCAGCCCCTGACACTCCGGAGAAAACTGTCGAAGTTTGTCCAGACTCTCTAGGTCAATGGGTGTGAACCAGCAGCGGGACTGCTGGGTTCTTGTCCCCATGTGTGGTCAGAAGAGGTGGAACAAGGGTTGCACCTAATCCTGGATGTCAGAGGCTGCTGTAGCCAAGAGCTTTGGTATCCATGCCAAAGGCCACGAAGGCGCAGCAGGCCGCAGAACCCAAACACAGCAGATAATGTTAAAACTGAATTGAAAGACAAGATAAACTTTCAAATTTATCTTCAGTGAACGATGGGAGGCACTGGTCAGAGAAGTAGGTTTCTCCGGGATCAGAATGGGCCATTCAATCCTTTGCTGAAGGTAAAAGTGAAGATGCCGACTAAATTGAAGAGGTAGGTTTATAATAAGCAGCCGATCCAGGAGGTGGTGAGACTTTTACTCTTGTTTACAGATCACGTGTCAGGGGGTGATATTGTACCATTCATCACTGGCTATAGATCTCATAAGTAAAAGGAGCAAGGAGTCATAATCTCGTGAGCTCTCAGGAGGCTAAAGAAATTCAGCATGTCCCCCTTCGACCCTCACCAATTTTTATCGATGCACCATAGAAAGCATCCTATCCGGATGCATCACGGCTTGGTACGGCAACTGCTCTGCCCGGGACTGCAAGAAACTGCAGAGAGTTGTGGACACAGCTCAGCTCATCACAGAAAACAGTCTCCTCTACATGGACTCTGTCTACACTTCTTGCTGCCTCGGTAAAGCAGCCAGCATAATCAAAGACCCCCACCCACCCCAGACATTCTCTCTTCTCCCCCCTCCCATCGGCCAGAAGATACAAAAACCTGAAAGCACATACCACCCGGCTCAAGGACAGCTTCTATCCCGCTGTTGTAAGACTAGTGAATGGTCCACTAGTATAATAAGATGGACTCTTGACCTCACAATCTACCTCGTTATGACCTTGCACCTCATTGTCTACCTGCTCAGCATTTTCTCTGTAGCTGTGACACTTTACTCTGCATTCTGTATTCTTTTACCTTGTGCTACCTCAATGCACTGTGTAATGAATTGATCTGTATGAACGGTATGCAAGACAAGTTTTTCACTGTACCTCGGTACCAGTGACAATAATAAACCAATTCCAAATAAACCAATTCCAAGTTAACTGAAAGGAAGTCCACACTGGATTGTGGAACTAACCTGCTGTGATGAACAAGTTGACTGGGGCAGAGATGTACAAAATGTTGAACTGCCACATCAGTGACTGCCAGGGAGGTCCCTCGGTCAAATCACCTGAGTGCATCAGAGAAACGTTCCCCAAATGTTGACTGTCCATTTCCCTCCACAGATGCTGCCTGACCCACTGAATTCCTCCAGGACGTTTGTTGCTCCAGATTCCAGCATCGGCAGTCTCTTGTGCCTCCAGACATTTTCTAGATATTTTTCCCCTCAAAAAAGGTTTAAATCCCCTTTCAGCTCGGTACATAGGACGGGGCACAGAGTGTTTACTTTACATTGCAGAAGGTTGCCAGATGTTAGTCCACAGGCCCACATCATCTCTCTAAATCTAAGAGTTGCCTTTTTTTAATAAACAAAATATTTCTACTGGTTGTGTTGACATGCGGCAAAAAGCTAATGCAATCCTGATTACACAGGCCAATTCGTTCAAAATGACCAGTTCTTTTCAACATCACATTCGATTAATGACTTCGGACTTCCACTGACAGTGTAAGATTTAAATCTTAATGCAGCTGACTCTACTTGAACTGCAGTGATGAGGCTTGTTCAGCCTCTGGTTATTTCTCACTAACATCTGGAACAAGCATCTGTTCTCAAGCTTCTTGTTAATATATTTAATTTATGATCAGTTAAAGACATTTTCCTATCTGTTGAAGAGTCTTGCACAAACACACATGATATGAATGCCTTGTGTGTATACATATCGAGACCATGAGTAACTTAGGGATTTAAAAAAAGCAACTGCAACTTTGCACTTACGCGAGGAAAAAACTTTTGTCTTGGGAATTCAAACAGCTTCAAATTTGGAAATGTTTCAGCATTTATTTAGACTGCAGCATTGGCTTCTCATCAGAGTTTGAACAGCTGGGAGTTGTCATCAGAGGGGAGGAATTAATGTCAGTGATGTTATCTTGGGAGGGCTTAACAGGCTGGTAGAAAATACCTCCCTCTGCTGTTTTAACAGAGGTGTAAATTCTGCTTCTGTTTGAGCTCAGCTTGGTAACGTGGTTCTCATTGCGAGGGGTTGTGGGTGGGACAGGATGGTCTGTTAAACCATTGAGCACAGCTGCTGCCTCCTGGGATAACTGAGCTGGATCAGGAAGAACCAGGAACAGGAGCGCGCATTGGAATTTTCTCATTGGTGTAAACAGGGTAAGATAAGATAAGATAAGATAAGATAAGATCTTTATTCGTCACATGTACATTGAAACACACAGTGAAATGCATCTTTTGCGTCGTGTTCTGGGGGGCAGCCCGCAAGTGTCGCCACGCTTCCGGCGCCAACATAACATACCCACAACTGTACGTCTTTGGAATGTGGGAGGAAACCGGAGCACCCGGAGGAAACCCACGCAGACACAGGGAGAACGTACAGACTCCTTACAGACAGCGGCGGGAATTGAACCCGGATTGCTGGTGCTGTAAAGCGTTACGCCAACTGCTACACTACCGTGCTGAGATGTACTACTAATGGCCAGTCATATTTTGGGCAGGTTTCCTGGGAAAACCATTAACACGAGTTCCACCAATCTTCTACCATAGTGATAAGAGGCTAATAGGTAAAGCTCCAGAAAACATCGCACGCAAAGAGCCACAACCTCCCCTCCACTAGCTACCGCTAACTCACTGTTAGCAATTCTCCCTAACAATCTGCACTCATTCAAAAACTAACCCACCTGAACCTCTCCATCTCTCCCCCACGTGTTCCAGCCAATACCAGATGCCACTTTCATATCCCCTTATGACATAGAAAGAGGACATTTTGACCCATTGAGTCTAAGCAATCCCTTTCCCCCACTAGTTTTTTTCCCTGTAACTTATTCTTTCCAAATTCCCATCAATAATGTTTGCTTTAGAAGCAGGGCTTGTCTTCAAGCACAGCTGAGGGGAGGAAGGATCAGGGTGACTGACATCACCGAAGAACGATTGAGGAGGGGGAATGGATGCCAGTTAGGGAAGGGGATGGCTCAGGGGCAGATGTAGGAAGAAGAATGCTGGTTTGGAGAGAAATAAAAGGATCAATTTTAGCCAGAGTCAGGAAGGATTCACTTCCAGTCATTTAAAATCAACAAACTGCAGAAATGTGAAACAAAACGAGAAAATGCTGGAAACACTCAGCAGATCAGGCAGCATCTGCAGAGAGAGAAACAGGGCTAACGGTTCAGGTCAAGGATGCTTGGACAGGTTCTGACAAAGGGTCTTTGACTGGAGACGTCGACTCTTTTTCTCTCTCCACAGATGCCGCCTGACCTGACGCAGGGTTTCCACCAGAAAGGTCGACAATTCCTTACCTCCCACAGATGCTGCTCAACCCGCTGAGTTGCTCCAGCCTTTCGTTTGTTGCTCTAGCTTCCAGCGTCTGCAGAATCTCTTGTGTCCCCATCAAACCAACTACCCTTGACATTCAATGGCATTACCATTACCTCTTCCACTGTTCTCAGCATTCTACAGGTCCCCATGGACCAGAAACTCAACAAGACTAATCACATAAGTACCATGACTCGAACACAAGAAAATAGGAGCTGGACTAGGCCACTCGACTCCTCAAGCCTGCCCTGCTATTCAATATGACCATGGTTGATCTACCCCAGGCCTCAACTTCTCTTTTCTCGCAGTTCCTCATCACCCTCAATGCCCTGAGATTTCAAAAATGCATCTACTCCCTCTTTAAGCATCCCCAATGATCTGATCTCCACAAATCTCTGAGGGTCAGGTGAAGGGTGGGAGCATTTTACAGAACCCCAGCACCAGCAACATGGATAAAGCAAGAACTAATCAAGAAATAAGAAGGGCTTGCAGTTAAGTGGTTGAACAATTAAAGGAAACATTTCTCATTTATACAGGGGAAATCTGATAGACAAACGTATTTTGGAGGATGGTCATAGAAGGTATTTGAAATTAGTTTTGGAGGAATATATCATGGAATCAACTAGTAAATAGACATTTTTATACCCTATCCTGCGTACTGGGTCAAGTTAATAACTGATCTCAATTTAAGGGATTCTCTTGGGGAAAATTGATTGAATTTTGTATGCCGTTTGAGAGGGAAGAAGTTCAATGAGAAACCAGAGACAGAATGAAGAGCCAAGTACGATGGTGTGAAGTGTAATTGGTTGGAGTAGATCGCAAAATAGATTTTGAAAGGTTTATTAGAGGACAAACAATAGCAGGTTTTTCAAATAATACTTCAAAATTCTCAACAAGTGCATATCCCATTGAGAAATAAAAATTCCACAAGAAAAGTGATCCATTTATGTTAAGGTGAATTTTAGATCAAAAGACTTATAATATCACCAAGAAACAGCAATGAGGCAATTGGGAGAGTTACAGGAAACAGCAAAGGATGAGGCAATTGGTTTATTATTGCCCTGTGTACCAAGATACAGTGAAAAACTTTTGCACGCCATCCATACATATCATTTCAAAACGTATGTGCATCGAGTTAACACAAAGGGAAAAGCAATAACAGAATGCAGAATATAGTGTTACACTTACAGAGAAAGTGCAGTGCAGGCAGACAATAAGATGTAAGGGCTTGAATGGACCACTTGCACCTTATTGTCTGCCTGCACTGCACTTTCTCTGTAACTGTAACACTTTATTCTGCATTCTGCACTGCGAGATGTCCTTAGGGGAATGCTGCCGGCTGGCACATTCCAGGCTGCAGGAGTACGTGCTGAGGTTCAAATGTATTGAAGATTGATTTACAACCTCACCCTATCACTGCAATTTTTGGATTACCAAGGATAGAGTCTGGTCATTTATCTCCTTCCGCTAACCGTATGATTGCTTTTATTACATTAATGGCCAAACGATCCATTTTGCTTAAATGGAAGGATCCAATACCCCTACTACTTTTCAATGGTTCTCTCAAACTATATCATGTTTAAACTTGGAAAAAATTAGGAGTGGTACTGTTGATCCTTCGCTTAAATTTGAAGATATTTGGAGTCCATTTATTCAATATTTTCACGTGATGTAGATCCCCTTTCAATAACTTTCCAACTTGGAGGAACGGACTTGACGACATAATATTGCCCTGTTTCTACTGAGAAATTTTAGCCCAGTTATTTTTTCTCTTTTTTTTTGTTGTCTGTTTTTTTTTAAAGTTTTTTTTTGTTTCGTTTATATTGTTTATAATTTTTTTTATTGATTTGGGTTTTTTTTTAATTTATATAATAAATCTTTTTCTTTCCTTTCTTTTATATTATATTTATTTACTAAGAGATCGTTGGATCTTTTATTGTTCTTTATGATTATATACGCTATGATTGTTATCCTGATCTCTTTGTATTACGTGTATAAATATTGATGCTATATATCAATCTGTATTAATTTGAAGACTAATAAAAAGATCAAAAAAGAAAGAAAGGAGTACGCACTGAGGGACGCACTGAAGCTGGGTGCAGCCAACACAAAGGCTCGGTGGGGAAGGACTACGGTTTAGGGTTCTTCTGCCACTGGAGAGGGAGGGGCGGGGACAGGCGAGAAAGCCCCTAAATATTGCAAATACGGGACCGGGTAGCTTCCAGGGAGCCACACGTGTGGCATCAGTGCTGTTTTCTATATAAAAAGGTAACACTAATGAATGATCTGTACAAGAATGTAAAGGTTTGCACTGTTTTGTAATTGTATATATTTTGTCTTTTATTAAGAATAAAGTTTATTTTGTATAAAGAAAAATACTGTTATTACTTTTCCCTTTGTGTTAACTCGATGCACTTATGTTTTGACGAGGTAGGTTGTGAGATCAAGAGTTCATCTTTGTTGTACGAGAGGTCCATTCGAGAGTCTTATATCAGAGGGATTGAAGCTATCCTTGAGCCTAGTGGTATGTGGTTTCAGGCTTTTGTATCTTCTGCCCGATGGAAGGTAGGAGAAACGAGAACGACCAGGGTGGGAGGGGTCTTTGATTATGCTGGCTGCTTTCCCAAGGCAGCGGGAGGTGTAGACAGAGTCCATGAAGGGGAGACTGGTTTTCGTGATGGACTGACCTGTGTCCACAACTCAAGAGCAAATCAGCAAGGCATACTGTATAAGGGAAAACTAAGAACACTTCAACACTTATGTGAAAAGGTGGAAAGTGGCAAATCTAACTGTGAATTTCTGGAGGCAAAGGCAAGCAGTGAAGAATAAAGAAAGAGCAGACTTTTTTTGCATCTGTCTTTCTTGTAATGGATCTAATAAATCTAGAAGAAGTGAAACACCAAGGGTTTAATGTCACTGCAGAATGTAAGATGATTAACATCACACAGGGAAAAAAAGTATCGGAGAATGTATTGGGACCAAAGCCCTACAATGGCCTGAAATTAATTGACTGGGTTATAAAAAGAGATGGCAATGATCTTGCAAAATCCTCCAGATTTTGGAACAGTTCCAGCAGACTGGAAAATGCCAAATGTAATGCTGCTGTTTACTACACAAGGGAGAGAAAGAAATTGGGAAACATAACCAGATAGCCTGATCTCTGTAGCTGGAAAAGAGTTGAAATCCATCTCTGAAGACTTTCTGACAGGTCATTTGGAAAATTATATCAGAGTCAGCATGGTTTTCTGAAGCAAACATCGTGATTAACAAATGTAGTAGGATTTGTTGAGAATGTATGTCGGAATATAATTAAGGGGAAACTGTTAGACATAGTTTACCTGGATTTTCAAATAAAAAGGTGCTAACTTAGGACTCGGGCTGGGAGAAATACATCAGCATGGACAGATGATTGGTATAAAACATAGACCCCAAATATTACTCAGCATGTCAGGCAGCATCCGTGGAGAAAAGAAGGCGGTCAACCCGAAAAGTCGACCATTTGCTTTTCTCCACGGATGCTGCCTGGCCTGCTGAGTTCCTCCAGCGTCGTCGTGTTTTTCATCCAGATTCCAGCATCTGCAGTCCTTTGTTTCCCAAAATATTACCGTGTCTTTTTACGATTGGCAGATGTCAGCTACGGGGTGCCATAGAGATCAGAATTGGGCTCAAAGCTGTTCACAATTTAAGACAATATATTTATTTATTGGTCACATGTACACCGAAACACACAGTGAAATGCGCCTTTTTGCGTTACTGAGAATGTGCTGGGGGCAGCCCGCAAGTATCACCACGCTTTCGGCGCCAACATAGCATGCCCACAACTTGCTAACCCGTACGTCTTTGGAATGTGGGAGCAAACCAGAGCACCTGGAGGAAACCCAGGCAGACACGGGGAGAATGTACAAACTCCTTACAGACAGCGGCGGGGATTGAACGTGGGTCGCTGGCACTGTAATAGCGTTATGCTAACTGCTACACTACTGTGCCACCTACATGGTACGTTGGCCTTTATTGCAATAAGCTGATGTTCAAATATAAGGAAGCTCTGCTGAGGTTTTACAGGACTTGGGAAGACCATCCTTGGAACATGTGGCAGGCACAGTAGAGTAGCAGTTAGCGTAACACTATTACAGCGCCAGCGGCCCGGGTTCAATTCCGGCCACCGTCTGCAACGAGTTTGTACGTTCTCCCCATAACTGTGTGGGTTTCCTCCAGGTGCTCTTTTTTCCTCCCATATTCTAAAGACGTACGGGTTAGGAAGTTGTCGGCATGCTTTATTGGTGCCGGAAGCGTGGCAACACTTGTGGGCTGCCCCCAGAACACGCTACGCAAAAGATGCATTTCACTGTGTGTTTCGATGTACATGTGACTAATAAAGGTATCTTATCTCTTATCTTTTGCTCTTTGTACTTGGGGAAAGATATACTGGCCTTGAAGTCAGCTAAGCATAGCTGTGTCACTGGGATGAGAGTGTTTTCCGACAAAGAGCCATTTGCCTGTTCTCACAGGGACCAGTCGTGAGAAAGATGATTGCTAAACTGGAAGGCAGAATTGCCATTCAGTACAGGTATATACAAGTGGTGGGCCATCACAGGATATAAGCAAAGGTCAGCTTTGAGCCAACACATTTTGGATTTGTGATATTGTGCACCTTCAATGGTATTTTGGGTTGGAATCTTCCCTACGCATCCTGAATAATATCAGAAAGAGCAGGAGGATAAGGGGGAAGAAGACAACTTCTGTCTCTCTGCTCTGACTCGGATTTCTAGGTTACACTAACCCCTCCCAACCCCTGGTTCTCCATGCCTGCCCACCACCTTCCTGCCACAACATCACTTGACCTTCAAGGCTTAAATTACCAGGACGGGTACTTCAACCTGGCTTGCATTTCTGAACAATAAGGGGATTAAGTTTTGTAACAACAGGAAACCAATATCATTAGGAGGGGAAGATCCAGAGCAAGAGGGCACAATATGCCAATTACAGCTGGCATGTGTAAGAATTAAATCAGGAAAGAAATCTACACATAGTGGACAGTATTAATTTCACAACTGTGTGTCCAAACAGCATGTCTGAGGATGGGGAATCCAAAGTCAATGTGTCGAAATCACTGTGTGATTCGGCAGACAAACTAACTTGTAAAACATACTACATGGTGCACACACTGCGACATGTGGAGACAATCAGGGAAGACTTGCAAACTCCAGATGCAAACGTGAAGAAATTTACAACAATATTGAGCTTTACATAAACCCAAATTTACAGATAATGAAGGATGTTTAAAGCTTGCCAATACCATAACATAGGAAATGCAGTAACCTATCTGCTCGGCACCAGGCCCTGAAAGCAGCATTGTGTTCACGACCTGATCACCAAGCCTAGACAATGGTTGATTGATAAATGCTGTTCAGGATTTCAGGGAGAAATACAGGCAATGTTTCCTACTTCCCTTCCACTTTGCTCCTTTTGCAAGACGCTTCAAGATGAGATCTTCAGTTGCGCCCTGGAGTATAAACTACATTCAACATTTCAAAGGGGTGGGGGGGGGGGGGGGTGGAAGACGCAGTTTCATAATGTCAGCATTGCAATGGAAGCAGAAAGTAATTTGTGCTTTGTGACAGCCAAACACAAAAAGTAAAGCATGGAAAAAGTGTTGGCAGTGTCACCCACACTGCCAACACTTTTGGATGTGGCTGTCAGTGAAGTATAAACAGCATTTGGGGAAAAGGATGCAATGAACTGCCTAGGCCTTTGAACCATCTGCTGGTTAATGTTCTCAACATGACCACAACCTGATCCTTCTACCATGACGGATTGTTTTTTATACTTTATTCATAATGAAATAGATATATACAAGAAGAATAAACACAGTGCAAAACTCTTTACATTCTTAGTGTCATGTGGTCTATACATTCAGTAGTGTTAACACATTTAATTTAACCACAGCACCATTGCCAATCATGTGCCCCCCCCCCCCCCCCGGGGTGATGCACCATTTCATTGTTCGAGGGCTTCCCCGCCCGACTCTGCCCCTCCATGTCCGATAGTGGAAGGAGGCCCGACTGTGGTCCTTCCCCACAGAGCCTTAGCGTTGGCTGCACCCAGCTTCAGTGCGTCCCTCAGCACATCCTCCTGCAGCTTGGACTGTGCCAGTGGGCAGCTTCCTCTACGGACATCTCTCTGTGCTGGAAGGCCAACAGGTTTCCGGCAGACCAAAGAGCACCATTCACCAAGTTGATGACCTTCCAGCAGCAGTTGATGTCCGTCTGTGCAAATACGCCCAGGAAAAGCCTGAGGGTCAGAGAGTCCTCTGTCACACAGCTGCTGGGGGTGAACCAGGACAAGGACCCTTGCATCCGTCTCCGCAACCTCTGAGCAAATCCGCAGTCAGCAAAGAGGTGGGTGACCATCTCCTTCCCACTGCAGCTGTCCCGAGAGCCATGTGAGTTGGGGATGATATTCCAACTGCACAGGAGGGATCTGTTCGGGAGGGCCCTGCTCACTGCCAGCAAAGTGAGGTCTTCGTTCTCATTGGTGAGTTCTGGTGATGAGGCGTTCTGCCAGATGATTGGACAGTTTGCTCAGGAAACCAGCCCACTGTGCCCATGGAGTCCATGTCCCGCAGTACCTGCAGGACGTTCCATACCGACCACTGCCTGATGGACGTGGTCAGATGTGTTTGCCTGGAAGAACTTTTCCACAAAGGATGCAGTGGCAAAGCAAGGGTTAAAATAGTGTGCAAGCAGAGAGAGTTTGCAGACAGTGTGCAGCCAACCAAGGTGAGAAAAGTCCTTGAGAGCATAGCTCCCTTTGCACAGCCTGGGAGCCAAGGTCACCGAGCACGCCAAGACAAGACAAGGATGCAAACGAAGGATGCGAGGCACACACTAACTATTGGACAATTACTTTGCTGACTCTAAGGTATCATTGGCCATTAAACTGTAGTTTCTATTGGTTACTAACACATTTACTAATGGAATGTGATTGGTATTTTATGTATGCAAATGAAGGATTCTAAGGTGACCAAAGATTTCAATTGGTCAACATCTGCTTAAAAGGTCAGCTCTTTGTTTAAACTTCAGAATAGTTCAGTGACAGGGTCTGGTCTGGTCTGGTCTGGTCTGGTCTGGTCTGGTCTGGTCTGGTCTGGTCTGGTCTGGTCTGGTCTGGTCTGGTCTGGTCTGGTCTGGTCTGGTCTGGTCTGGTCTGGTCTGGTCTGGTCTGGTCTGGTCTGGTCTATCAGCAACGTCCAGCTGAGTGGGATGTTGTGCGGCAACGGGGCCAGGCCTATCCTCCGCAGCACCAGGGACAGGTAGAACCTTAGCACGTAGTGACACTTAGTGCCCATGTACTTTGGACCTATGCACGGCCTGATGCAGCCACACACGAAGGTGGTCATCAGCATGAGGGAGACATTGGGTACACTTTTGCCCCCATTGTCCGGGGACATGCATTGTGGCCTATTGGACTCATTCCATCTTAGATCCCCAGATGAACTAGTAGACGGCCAGGTTGATCTCCAAGACAGAAAAGCGGGGGACAGCCCACACCTGCACTAAGTACAGCAGCCCCCAGAGCACATCGCAACTGATGACCAAGTTCTTCCCACTTATTGAGATGGACATACGCTCTACTCTCTCTACACTAATGACTGTGTGGCTCGGCACAGCTCAAACACCATCTATAAATTTGCCGATGACACCACTGTTGTTGGCAGAATCTTAGATGGCGACGAGGAAGAGTACAGGACTGAGATAGATTGGCTGGTTGAGTGGAGTCACAACAACAACCTCGCATTCAGCGTCAGCAAGACCAAGGAATTGATTGTGGACTTCAGGAAGGGGAAGTCGGGAGAACACACACCAGTCGTCATTGAGGGGTCAGCGGTGGAAAGGGTGAGCAGCTTCAAGTTCCTGGCAGTCAACATCTCAGAGGATCCATCTTGGGCCCAACACATTGATGCAATCATGAAGAAGGCATGTCAGTGGCTCTACTTCATTAGGAGTTTGAGGAGATTTGGTATATCACCAAAGACTCTTTGCAAATTTCTACAGATGTACAGTGGAGAGCATTCTGGCTGGTTGCATCACCGGCTGGTATGGAGGCTCCAATGTGCAGGATCACGAGGATGCAGAGGGATGTAGACTCAGCCAGCTCCATCACGGGTACAACCATCCCCACCATCGAGGACATCTCCAAGAGGTGGTGAGGACCCTCACCATCTATAACATGACCTCTTCACATTACTACCATCGGGTAGGAGGTACAGGAGCCTGAAGACCCACACTCAACGTTTCAGGAACAGCTTCTTCCCCTCCGCTATCAGACTTCTGACGGTCTGTGAACCCATGAACACTACCTCGTTATTCCTCTTTCGCATATTTACTTCTGTAATATAGTAATTTTTATGTCTTGCACTGCAGCAAAACAGATTTTGCGACATATGTCAGTGATAATAAACCTGATTCTGATTCTGCAGCACTGTTTCCACAGTCTCAGTTTTTGTTTGACCTTTCCTATCCATTCCAGCCAATTTTTGTTACACACTCCTGCCCCTCCGAACCAGATCCCCAGCACCTTCAGGTAGTCAGACTTCCTACATAGTGGATAAACATCATCTGTGTTGACTGGTGTACAACATGTGAAGACTATTTTGAATGCAGACGAAGGTGTGTTCAGATCTAGTCCTCTTTATGGTATTTGTACTCTTCAGTGTCATTTTAGGCTGTTGGCTTACTGAGAAGACTAAGAAAGAACGTGTTTATATAGTGCCTTTCACAACCTCAGAACGCCCTGAAAATGCTTTACAGGTGATTGGAGTCACTGTTGAAAATCCACAGGGTACGAAAATCATAAAACAACACAGATGTTGGAAATCTGAAGTAAAAACAGAAAACGCTGGAAATACTCAGTAGGTCAGGAACAATTGTGTGGAAGAGAAACAGAGTTAATGTTTCAGGTCAAAGCTTCATTTCTTTCCCTCCTTGTCTGATGAAGGATCTTCGACCTGAAACGTTAACTGTTTTTCCAGTCTCATTGAAGAGCAGAGTGTTTCCTACTGGACCTTGAGGGTGGTCACCATGATGAGTACGATCTAAAATCATCTGGAATTAAGGGATAAGTAATATTTAAAGGGTAACAAGCAAGAGAGCTACAAAAGAGTTCACCATCTACATGAGAGAGAGATACCAGGAGTTCCAGTTAAGGGTAAAGGTGCCATGGGTCAGTATACAACAGAATGTTGCGGCAGCAAGTCCCCACACACAACATGCATTGGCCCGTCAGTTTAATGTGCCTTTCCTAGAACGGAAAGATTTCTAGGCCAAGGATTTTCAGTCAGCGGTGTGAGGGGAGGGACAAGAAAAGATCTAATGTATGATTTAGGAATGAGTAACACTGTGATCTGCATAGGTCACCTCAGGAATATGAGGTCAGACATTTAGGACTTAGAGCAGGACAAATTGCTTCACTCAGAGGGTGGTGAACTTTAAAATTATTACATTTTATTTACAGCGTGGTAACAGGCCCTTCCGGCCCAACGAGTCCACGCCGCCCATTTTCAACCCAAATTGACCTACCCATACGTCTTTTAGAATGTGGGAGGAAACCGGAGCACCCGGAGGAAACCCACGCAGACACACGGGGAGAACGTACAAACTCCTTACAGACAGCGATGGGAATCTAACCCCCAATCGCTGGTGCTGTAATAGTGTCGCGCTAACCGCTACACTACAATGCCGCCCCCCCCCCCCCCCCCTTGTGGAATGCATTACCACAAAGGGTTGTGTAGGCCAAGTCACTGAATGTATTACGAGCAATGTGGATAGATTTACAGATACAGAAGGCATGAAAGCCCATGGGGAGAGACCAGGAACTGAGAGAGAGAGGGGATCAGCCATAACATTATTGTATGGTGGAGCAGGCTCAAAGGGCCAGATGGCCTACTCCTCTCCCTGTTTCCTATGTTTTACTGAGGGGGGAGAAGTGTGGTTCATCTATGTTTCCGTACAGGCGAAGGTGTCAATGTGATCACCTGCGATATGTTCATGGACGGCAACACAGGAGGACCCACGTTCAGGAGCAGAGTGTGGGGAGGACTCAGAGAGAGCTGGCCCATTTATAAGAGTGCAAAGTGTCAGAGGCAGGAGCAGAATGGAACTTGGTTTAACTCCCTGCTGGGCAAGAGAGCCGAGGAGGAAATGGGACGGGGTTTACTGGGAGACGGCAACAAGTGCCTCCGTGGTTCTGGAGTAAGTGGTGAAGGATTCCAAGAGGGAGTCAACCCTGGAAGTGTGGCAGAGGAATGGGAAAGAAGAGCAGTGAGTGGGAGAGTAGAACATTCAAGGACGGAGGAAAGAAAGGAGAAGTAACAGTGAAGGTCTCAGCACTGGTGCAGCAGTCAAAAAGCCCACGTGGGCACTGGATAGGCAGGGCTATACAGGTGTGGTTACATAGTGGATGTGTCGAACTCGGTCAGAGAGAAGCCTCAAAAGACCACTGTTCTCGTTCAATCTCTTTATTACTTGATCCGAGGAGAGAGCACCAAGCCAGGCACCTATGTCCCAGACCGGGTGGTCTCTGAGATACATTGATCTACATATATTCTTATACTTTTTCAGAGGTGCAAACAATTACCATACAAGGACTGATCATGCATTAGTCAGGCAGCGTGGCACTTCTTTTCTACATCGACAAAGGAATTTACTTAAAAAAGTTACTCCTTCTACTAAAGCTGTAGTTCCTTAATCTTTTCAGACCATCTTGTTCCACCGGTTATCTTTGTATACATAAGGTTTCTCATGGTGGGCTCAGGGTCAGTTTAGTGGAGCAAGAGTCAATTGTGCAGACTTGACTGTACCTGGTATCATCATAGCTCAAGGCTGCAGAAAACTAGCTGAAGCAAGCAAAATCTCTGGAGCAAGGCACTGCAAAGCGAAGCACAGCTATTTCAAGCAGTCTAAAACAGCCATAGTGATGAACCCTTTAATTCACGTCTTAGGGCTCACAATCTTTTACTCTCCTAACCTTTCCTTATACCTTATACACGTTCTCAGATGCAGATTTAGATCCACAGTAAAACTCTTAACCCAGCAGCTCGGGACATTGGCAGTGCCGGACTGGCAGGTTTTCCTGATGATTGTATGTGATTCCATAATGCATTTAATGTACTTTTTTTTAAGATGTTATAATAAATTTCCCACTGAAGCCAGTAAATTTAAAGGGAGCACAGGAAACAGGGTCCAGATGTGTTTAAAGCAAGTGTGGGAAACAGAAGCGAGCTTAAAGAGAGTGTAGGAACGGGGGTCCTGGTGTGTCAGTGGGAGTGTGGGGACCGGGGTCCTGGTGTGTCAGTGGGAGCATGGGTACTGGAGCCCTGGTGTGTCAGTGGGAGTGTGGGTACTGGAGCCCTGGTGTGTCAGTGGGAGTGTGGGGACTAGAGCTTTGGTGTGTCAGTGGGAGCGTGGGTACTGGAGCCCTGGTGTGTCAGTGGGAGCATGGGTACTGGAGCCCTGGTGTGTCAGTGGGAGCATGGGTACTGGAGCCCTGGTGTGTCAGTGGGAGTGTGGGGACTGGAGCTTTGGTGTGTCAGTGGGAGTGTGGGTACCGGGGTCCTGGTGTGTCAGTGGGAGTGTGGGTACCGGGGTCCTGGTGTGTCAGAGGGAGTGTGGGGATCGAGACCCTGGTGTGTCAGAGCATGGGGACCAGGCCTCCAGTGTGTCAGAGGGAGTGTGTTATCTGGGATCCAGGTGAGTTTAAAGGGAGTGAGGGAATCAAGACCCCAGTTCCCAGATGCCAAATTGTTGGGATTTCCAAACAAATGGACAACGGATCATTAGAGTTTTACTGTACCCTGAACTTTGTGGAACAGAGGAGAGAAAACTCATGAAAAGAAAAATTAGATTTGAGGTCAAATATCAAAACTGCTTTGGGTCACTGATAACTGGAGATGAAGGAAGCAAAAGGAGTGAATGGACCAGGAGACACCATTACTTTGACCATCAAAAGGAAAGTTAAAAGTCAAGACATTGACTGCAAGACATGTTACGTTCCTGCCTCAACTTACACAAGAGATGCATTCCTGGGAAATATCTCATTAAGATATATATGAAAGCATCCCATCTGGATGCATCACAGCTTGGTACGTCAACTGCTCTGCCCAAGACCGCAAGAAATTGCAGAGAGTTGTGGACACAGCCCAGTCCATTATGCAAACCAGCCTCCCCTCCATGGACTCTGTCTACACTTCTCGCTGCTTTGGCTAAGCAGCCAACATAATCAAAGACCCTACTCACCCCGGACATTCTCTCTTCTCCCTCCTTCCATCAGGCAGAAGATACAAAAGTCTGAAAGCACGTACCGCTAGGCTCAAGGACAGCTTCTATCCCACTGTGATAAGACTATTGAATTGACCTTTAGTGCAATAAAGATGAACTTCTGACCTCACAATCTATTTCGGCATGGCCCTTGCACCTTATTGTCTGCCTGTACTGCAAATTCTCTGTAACTGTAGCACTATGTTCTGCATTCTGTTACTGTTTTTCCCTTGTACTACCTCAAAGTACTTATGTTTTGAAATTATCTGTATGGATGGCTTGCAAAATGAATTTTTTCTCTGTATCTTGGTGCATGTGACTATAATAAACCAGTACCAACTTTGTAAGGGAGAAAGGTTGATTGCAAAGCATAAGGGGCATTTCAGTGTCATGTATTCCTAGGGGTGAAAATTATCAGCACTTTGGAAAGATTTGTAAATCAAGGAATAGCTATACAATATTTCCGCCTGTTGTCAGCACGACCCACTCACGAGAGTATTTCATTGATCCGGCAGACTGAACAGCAGAGCTTTGGGAAGTCATTGCTCCAGTGCTGTCACTGACATCCCACAATGCCAGCTTAGAAATGCCAGGCTGCCTACAGTGAATTTCAATATCTTGTTTCAATAAAATGTCAGACAAGCTACAATAACAATAAATAAAATAGCACCGTCATGCCAAAGGATGACAGGCTTTTGATAGATAATATCCCCGGTGTAGTCTCTACTTTTCGAGGCTTGTCAGCAATGTAGACATGATACACATTATGAAGTGAACCACTTGCACAGCCTTGTTTCAATAAACCTTACCTGCAAAAGAAGGCGATGCTGGACTTGGGGGTGTCTTTAGCAATCAAGGTTCCGTGACTCGTATCACCACAACTGTAATGAACAGTCTGTTGTGGAGTATCGGTGTGTAACGTTGAACCTCCCCAGGCTGGTGGGAAACTACTGTCACTGGACAGGCCTCAATGAGCTACAGTCAGTTAAACGCGACAGCAAAATGAAGAAGCTCCTCCTCCAGCACTTCCTATGAAACCTGCAGCCAATGATCCTGCCTTGATTAGGGGAATTGGCTGATCAATATGGGCCCCCTCTCTCTCTCTCTCTCTCCAGAGTCCAGATGAAGGGTCTCGACCTGAAACATCGACTGTCCATTTCCCTCCATAGATGTTGCCTGACCCGCTGAGTTCCTCCGGAGCATTATGTTGTTCTCTTTCTCTTCATGTTTCTGCTACAAACTCAATTACAGGACCTTTTTATTTGCAAACATGCAGCATCCTCCTGGATATTTCTGACACAAAAAAGGCTCAAGGCATCTAAAAAAAAAGTTATTGGTATTGGTTTATTATTGTCACGTTCTGAGATGCAGTGAAAAGCTTTTGTTTGCTTGCCATCCAGATAGATCATTCCACATATAAGTGCATCAAGATAGTATAAAGGAAAACAGAATGCAGAATATAGTGTAACAGTTACAGAGAAAGTGCAGTGCAGGCAGACAAATAAAGTGCAAGGGCCACGACAAGGTAGATTGGGAGATCAAGACTTCATTATAAAGATTCATGAACCTATTATTTCAATGCTTACAATGATCCAAGGTTGTAGGACACCTTAATTACCATAGTTCCTTAGTTCAGACACCTCCTGTAAGTCCCTGGTTGAAGATTCTGGGTCCTTTCTCACACATTAGGTCAGTGCCCATTGGAAATCCACTCCTGAGTGGCCATCACTTGGCTTATTAGGAATTTCACCGACCAATCCTTCAAGTGGTGAAAGAGTCAGGAGGAAAGCTGCCAAAAGTCTTTTCCAGGAGAACACAAACCCAACACGGACAATCTGTATATTGATGTGAGCTGGAAATCGTTCAGCTGCAGGTAAATCTGCCCCTAAATCTAGGACTCAGTGCTAAAGCCAATCAAAAGAGAGTGTTACGTCATCCATTCTTGGGGAGCACGTTGCAATTTATTCCTTCCTTCACTGCGAGGAGAAATCAATGTGGTTTAAAGTAAGATGGTGTTTTTTAATCATTACTTCTCTGCAGTCATTGGCAGGCATGGGGTTGTGAGGGTAATGAGGTGTGCATGGAGTTATTTGAGGTAATGTGAAATATGCATTATTAGTTCAATACTCTTCCAACATTTCTACCAGAAGTATTAGGTAAAGAAGAGATTAAAAGGAGGCCAAATAAATCTCTCTCATTTAGCACAACAGTAAATAATCAAAGTTATGTCTGCCTCAATGCATCACATTACATAATTCTGTAATGCAGCATAAAAGCATAAATAGGAAGATGTTGGTAGTCCAGCCCTTTGAACCTTCTCTTAGTTCCCTCTTATAAATCCATGTAGAACAGAGGGACCTAGGAGTACAAGTACATGGCTCCCTGAAAGTGGTGTCGCAGGTAGACAGGGTGGTGAAGAAGGCTTTTGGCACGCTGGTCCTCATCAGTCAGGGCACTGAGTATAGAAGTTGGGAAGTTATGTTGCAGTTGTACAAGGCATCGGTGAGGCCACATCTGGAATATGGTGTTCTGTTTTGGTCGCCCTGCTGGAGGAAAGATGCCATCAAGCTGGAAAGAGTGCAGAGGCGATTTAAGAGGACGATGCTGGGGCTCGAGGGACTGAGTTATGGAGAGAGGTTGAGCAGGTCAGGACTTTTTTCATTGCAGCGTAGGAGAATGAGGGGTGATCTTATAGAGGTGCATAAAATCATGAGGGGCATAGATCAGGTGAATGTGTCTTTTTCCCAGGGTTGGGGAATCAAGAACTAGAGGACATAGGTTAAGGTGAGAGATTTAATAGAAAACAGGAGCAACTTTTTCACCCAGAGAGTGGTCAGTTTATGGGATAAGCTGCCAGAGGAAGTGGTTGAGGCAGGTACGTTAACAACATTTAAAAGATACTTGGACAGGTACATGGACAGGAAAGGTTTAAAGGGATATGGGCCAAATGCAGGCAAAAGGGACTAGCTTAGATGGAAATCTTGGTCGGCATGGACCAGTTGGGCAAAAGGGCCTGTTGTATGACTCTGTGACTCTATCAAGAATCACAATGTTTTTGACCTGAAATGTTAAATGTTTGGCTTTCCACAGGTGGTTGTCTGACCTGCTGAGTGTTTACAGCATCTTCTGCTTTTACTGCAATTCTGTCGGGCTTTGATGAGATCACACCTGGTACTGTGGGAAAAGTTGAATCATAACCTTGAACGATCTTGCAAGGTCCAAGGGGCAGATGACTCTGCTCAATCATGTTGTCGTCTAATTGTCTCAATATCATATCCTTTATTATAGATTCCCCAATTTGCCCAACTGTCGATGTCAGGCTAACAAGTTGGCAGCTCTCTGTTTTTTCGACCGTACAACCAGCAGGAACTATTCCACAGAAAACCTTTAGACCTTTAGAAGATGATAACCAGAGCATTATCTCCAGAGCCACTCCTTTTAAACCTCTGAAGTCTACATCACTGGGTCTCCTCACTAACAGCTCAGAAAAAAGTATCGGAAAGCCTAAAGGAAAAAGAGCACAAGGTTAGGGAAGAGGTAGAGAAAACACATTAAGTGATGTAGAGGAAAGGAAGAGCCATTAGTGTTTTTAAGAACACAAGAATACTCGATGTAATAGCTGATCTAATTGCAGCCTTAACTCCACATTCACATCTACCCACGGTAATCTTTCACCCCCTAACTCGTAAAGAATACATCTGTTTTTTTCTTTAAAATATTCAAAGACTTTGTTTCCACCACCGTTTGACGGAGAAATTTCCACAGACTCACGACCCTCTGAGAGAAAAAAAATTCACCTCATCCGTGTTTTAAATGGGTGACCCCTTATTTTTAAACAGTGGCCCCTAGTTCTGGATTTTCCCATGAGAGGAAACATCTTCTCAACATCCATCCTGCCAGGACACCTCAGGATCTTATCGGTGTTCTAAACTCCAGCCAGCTACAAGCCTTGTCTGTCCGAGCTTGCCTCCTTAGGTTGCCCAGACATACTGCAAATCAGAGATAAGTTTATTCCTTGTAAATTTAGTTACAGTCAAATAAATAGTGGAACGACAAGGCACCTTCCCCCTTTTGGATGCACACCTTGTGCCAAGAGGAAACTCCAGGAACCCTCCCATGTTCTGGACAGCCCATGTGCAGGAATATCACCAGAAAGAGCTGGCGATCCCCATTTCAGGTCTTGAGCAACATCTGGTGAAACTGATCTGCTAAAAGGATGAGATTTACATGGAGACACAAGAGGCTGCAGATGTCGAAACCTGGAGCAACACAGAAGGTGCTGGAGGGACTCAGCGGGTCAGGGTGCACCCGTGGAGGGAAACGGACAGTCGACGTTTTGGGTCAAGACCCTTCACCTGGATACTTTTAACTGGGTAGTCTCGAGCCAAAATGTCGGCTGTCCACTACCCTTCATAGATACTGCCTGACTCCCTCCAGCACCTTTTGTGTTGCATGGGATTTACATGGATGGCTTGTTTCATCAGGTGGCTGCTCTCCCGTTCCACCAGATGTGGCTAAAGAGGAAGTGGGAGATCACCAAATGGGTAAGCTAGACCAGGACAGGTAGTGTGGCAGTCCTTCAAATGTATATTGCTCCACAACTGGCACTTGCTTCTGAATACTGGTGAGGGTGATTGTTCCTCTCAGGACTGCAGTCAGAGCTAAACACATGGCTCTATGGGCGATTCAGCCTTACATCAGGGAGGGAGGAAGTCAATAAAGCAAGACTGATAAGGGATCAAAGAGCTAAGGGAAGAAACGGGCAGGGATGTTTGTCTCTCTGGTGCCAGGGTCAAGGATGTCATTGAACAGTGGTACAACACTCTATCTTGGGGTGGGATTGGGATTCACGTTGGGTAGAAAGATTAAGGTCCTCCTCACAGATTTAGAGATGGAAAGAACTTGATGGTTCTGGGCCTGTACTCAATGAAGTTCAGGCCCAGGGGGATCTCATTGAAATCTACCGAATACTTAAAGGCCTGGATAGAGTGGACGTAGAGAGGATGCTTCCATTGGTAGGAGAGCCTAGGATCCGAGGGCACAGCCTCGGAATAAAGGGGCATCCCTTTAAAACTGAGATGAGGAGGAATATCTTCAGCCAGAGGGTGGTGAATCTTGTGGAATTTGTTGCCACAGAGGGCTGTGATAGCCTAATCATTGGGTGTATTTAAGCCAGATAGGGTCTTGATTGGTGAGGGGGTTAAGGGTTACAGAGGGAAGGTGGGAGAATGGGATTAAAAATGATTAGCCATAATTGAATGGCAGAGCAGACTCGATGGGCCGAATGGCCTAATTCTGCTCCTATATCTTATGGAAATGGTATTAAAAGACAGGATTCAGAAGTTAATAGGTATTGAAATGGAGTAGTCTCTGGAGATATCAGCGGGCCAGTAGTGTAGCGGTTAGCGTAACGCTATTACAGCACCAAAGATCCGGGTTCAGTTCCGGCCGCTGTCTGTAAGGAGTTTGTATGTTCTCCCATGTCTGCGTGGGTTTCCTCCGGGAGCTCCGGTTTCCTCCCACATTCCAAAGACGTAAGGGTTAGGAGCTGTGGGCATGCTATGCTGGCGCAGGAAGCGTGGCAACACTTACGGGCTGCCCCCAGCATATTCTCAGTAATGCAAAAGATGCATTTCACTGTGTGTTTCGATGTACGTGTGACTAATAAAGAAATCTTATCTTACCTTAAATACGCTGCCAGAGTACAGGTACATGGATAGGAAAGGTTTAAAAGGATATGAGCCAAATGTAGGCAAATGGGACTGGCTTAGATGGGCATCTTGGTCAGCATGGATAAGCTGGGCCGAAGGGCCTTTTTCTGTGCTGTATGACTGTGTCACTCTAGAAAGCAAGGTTGAAACTGAGATTGGGAAATAGATTGGGAAATAGATTCGAGATTGTGCATAATTCAGTGCAAGGTGACAAGTGAATAAAACTGCTGAGCTGAGGGCACAAGTGAGCGTTTGTGAGAAGAATATCATTATTAATGAAATGGTTTAAGGAAGGCAAGGACAGTAGTTTGGCATCTCTGTTGTCCAGGCAACATGAAGAGAGGGGATAAGGGAGGAGGGGCAGGATTGCAATCTTGGTTAAAGAAGCAATTTCCTTTGAGAAGGATGATAACATCGAACAGATTATGAAATAAAATTATATGGACTGAAGAACACAAAAGGAGCAATTGCTTTGTAAGGAGCGTACCTTTTAAAAAGAAATCATTCACAAGCTGTGGATGTCGCTGGCAATGTAGCATTTATTGTCCATCCTTAATTGTTCAAAATGAAGGAGATAGTTGGAAGTGACCCACATTGATGGGTCTGAAGTCACAGCCTGGGTAAAGACAACAGATTTCCTCCCCTGAAAAACATTAGTGAACCAGATGGGTTTTGACAACAATCAGTAGTTTCATACTTTACATTATTAGTATTTTTTTAATTCTTTTTTTAAATTTAATTACCTGAATTTAAATTCCCAGTTGCAATGGTAAGTATTCAAAGCCATGAGTCTGGATTAATGGTGCAGAACTCTGACTGTTCATTAGATTAACGACTACACTACTGTTTAGAACGCTAATCGATCCCCAGGAAACTAAGGCAAATGCAAACATCTAGGCAAATCTTGGAGGTGCAAAATCAACAGGGCAGCATGGTAACAGATTTCATCCACCTCTTGGAAGCAGGAAATGTCATAAATACTCAGGCAACATTCATGGGAAGAGCCTGGTGGCATAGCAATTAGTGGTGCTGCCTCATAGCAACAGGGATTCCGTTCGATCCTGACTTCAGGTAACATCAGTGCGGGGTTTGCATGTTCTCCCTGTGATAAGATTTCTTTGTTAGTCACATGTACATTGAAACACACGGTGAAATGCATCTTTTGCGTAGAGTGTTCTGGGGGCAGCCCGCAAGTGTCGCCACGCTTCCGGCGCCAACATAGCACGCCCACAACTTCCGAACCCTACGTCTTTGGAATGTGGGAGGAAACCGGAGCACTCGGAGGAAACCCACGCAGACACAGGGAGAACGTACAAACTCCTTACAGACAGTGGCTGGAATTGAACCCGGGTCGCTGGTGCTGTAAAGTGTTGTGCTAACTGCTAGGCTCTAATTTCCCTCCATATCCTAATGACATGGTGGTGGGTTAATTGGCCGCTGGAAGTTGCCCCTTGTTGTGATGTGGCAAAAGAGCCAAAGGGGAGATAATAGGTATGCATAGGTGTGTGTTAAGTTGCAACTTTTCCCTCTGTCAGCAAAACAAAAGAGCTGGTCATTGACTTCAGGAAAGGGGGTGGTGTACATGCACCTATTTACATCAATGGTGCTGAGATCGAGAGGGTTGAGAGCTTCAAGTTCCTAGGAGTGAACATCACCAACAGCCTGTCCTGGTCCAACCACGTAGACGCCACGGCCAAGAAAGCTCACCAGCGCCTCTGCTTCCTCAGGAGGCTAAAGAAATTTGGTATGTCCCCTTCGACACTCACCAACTTTTATTGATGCACCATAGAAAGCATCTTATCTGGATACATCACGGCTTGGTATAGCAACTGCTCTGCCCAGGACCGCAAGAAACTGCAGAGATTTGTGGACACAGCCCAGCGCATCACAGAAACCAGCCTCCCCTCCATGGACTCTGTCTTTACCTCTCGCTACCTTGGTGAAGCAGCCAGCATAATCAAAGACCCCACCCACCCAGGTCATTCTCTCTTCTCTCCTCTCCCATCAGACAGAAGATACAGGAGCCTGAGGGCACGTATCACCAGGCTCAAGGACAGTTTCTATCCCACGGTGATAAGACTATTGAACCGTTCCCTTATACGATGAGGTGGACTCTTGACCTCACAATCTACCTTGTTTGACCTTGCACCTGATTGTCTACCTGCACTGCACTTCCCTGCAGCTGTGACACTTTACTCTGTATTCTGTTATTGTTTTTATCCTGTACTACCTCAATGCGCTGTGTAATGAAGTGACCTGTACGAACGGTATGCAAGACAAGTTTTTCACTGTACCTCGGTAGAGTAGAGAGCCAGTATCTTTTTCCCAGGGTTGAGCTGCCTTATACTAGAGGGCATTCAAAGGAGATGTGTGGGGGAAGTTTTTTTACACAGAGAGGGTTGGGTGCCTGGAATGTGCTGCCAGGGGTGGTGGTGAAGGCAGATATGAGAGAGGCGTTTAAGAGGCTCTATCATATCAAGAGGAAAGTGCAGAGAATGGAGGGAGATGGACATTGTGTAGGCAGAAGGAATGAGTTTAGTTAGGCATTTAATTACTAGTTTAATTCGTTCAGTACAACATCGTGGGCCAAAGGGCCTATTCCTGTGCTGGACTCTTCTATGTTCTATGTTGCCATGGTTTTGCTGCCCTCGTCCTTCTAGTTGGTACAGGTCATGGGTCTGGAAGGCACTGTTTAAGCAGTCTTGGTGAGTTGCTGCAGAGCACCCTGTAGATGGTACAAACTGCTGCCACTGTGCGTCAGTGGTGGAGTGAGTGAATGGTTTAATTTGTACCTTTACCATCTTCTTTTACCCGACACTTTCAACAAAGAGTGTCGGGTAAAAGAAGATGGTAAAGGTACAAATGAAGGAACAAAAGATGGGTCTGGAAGTATAAGGAAGCAGAATGTGAAATTACTGAAGGGAAATATTGCAAGGGCTGGAAATCTCTATTAAGCTGGAAAGGGTGCAAAGAATGCTGACGAGAATGCCAGAACCTAAGAGCCTGAGTTATAGGGACAGGTTGGCCAGGCCAGGACTTTATTCCTTGGACCATGGGAGACTGAGAGGTGACGTTACAGAGGTGTATAAAATCTTGATAGGGTGAATGCACACAGCCTTTTCTCCAAGGGAAATGGATGTCTCAAACTAGAGGGCATAGTTTTAAGGTTAGAGGGGAGAGATTTAAAAGAGACCTAAGGGGTAACTTTTTCCACACAGTTGTACCTATATGGAACGAACTGCCAGACGAAGTGGTTGAGGCAGGTACAATAACAACATTTAGAACATAGAACATAGAACATAGAACAATTACAGCACAATTCAGGCCCTTCGGCCCACAAAGCTGTGCCGAACATGTCCCTACCCTAGAAGTTACCAGGCTTACCCGTAGCCCTCTATTTTACTCAGCTCCACGTACCTATCTAACAGTCTCTTGAAAGACCCTATCGTATCCGCCTCCACCACCGTTTCCGGCAGCCCATTCCCCGCACTCACCACTCTCTGAGTAAAAAACTTACCCCTGACATCCCCTCTATATCTACTCCCCAGCACCTTAAACCTATGTCCTCTTGTGGCCACCAATTCAGCCCTGGGGAAAAGCCTCTGACTATCTACCCTATCAATACCCCTCATCATCTTATACACCTCTATCAGGTCCCCCCTCATCCTCCATCTCTCCAAGGAGAAAAGGCCGAGTTCCCTCAACCTGCTTTCATGAGGCATGCTCCGCATTCCAGGCAGCATCCTTGTAAATCTCCTCTGCACCCTCTCTATGGCTTCCATATCTTTCCTGTAGTGAGGCGACCAGAACTGAGCACAATACTCCAAGTGGGGTCTGACCAGGGACCTATATAGCTGCAACAATACCTCACGGCTCCTAAATTCAATTCCCATTTGATGAAGGACAATACACCATATACCTTCCTAACCACAGAGTCAACCTGCGCAGCCGCTTTGTGCGTCCTATGGACTCGGACCCCAAGATCCCTCTGATCCTCCACACTGCCAAGAGTTATTTGGACATTTGGACAGGACCGTGGATAGGAAAGGTTTAGAGGGATAGGGGACAAATGGAACGAGCTTAGATGGGCATCTTGGTCAGCATGGACAAATTGGGCCAAAGGGCCTGTTTCCATGCTCTTGTGAATGTCAGAGAGCATGCAAGGTATATTAATACAATAAGGAGAGTTAAGTACCAGGATGTCAATACATCAGAAAGCCTAGAGTGTAGGAATGGCAAGCCTGAAAATAGACAGCAAAAGAGGAGTGCGTGTAAAATGAAGATGTTTTAATGCTGCATAAAATGTTAAAAAATGGTATTAAGAATCCAAAAGATAACTGCATCTGGAAGTGGAAGATATGAGTGTGCTTTTAATGCATCCTTTTTATCTATTTTTTAAAAAATGGTCAATAATTCAGACATTGCACTTAGGGAGAAGTATGGTGAAAAATTGGCTGATAAACATAGTGATAATGATTTTAAAGTGTCCTTTAAAGTGGCTAACTCACTGCGTCAGCTGTGGGTCAGTAGAGAGCACTCTGCTTTCTGAACCAGAAAGCTCTGGCTTCAGGTTCCATTCTTGAGCACAAACCCCATTCTGTTGCTACAGCCCCATACTCAGGGGCATATTTTCTTTGCACCCTTTGCTTTCTCTAGACCTCTCAATGCTGGTTAAACTATATATGCATTTTATATGTCTACCTGCACCACACTTTCTCTGTAACTGTAACATTATATTCTGCATTCTGTTTTTTTTCCTTTTTGTACTACCTTAATGTACTTACATATGGAATGACCTGTCTGGATGGCACGGCAACAAAAGCTTTTCACTGTATCTCAGCATATGTGACAATAATAATTAAAGCAACCAATAAATCATCCAATATTCATTATGTCAAAAGGCCATCAACCTGAAACAATTTCTCTCTCCACAGTTACTGCCTGACCTGCTGTACATTTTCAACATTCCTTGTTTTTATCCCATGAAGTTCAGCTCTTCCAAAACTTTACTTGTCGTATCACAACTTACACATTCTACTCATCCATCATTCCGTGCCTTCCTGGCTCAAAGTGGCCCTCTGATAAGCAACAGCTGATTTTAGAATTCTTCTTGTTTTAAAAACCATTGGTGACCTTGCCCATTCCTACCTCTATAGCTTCCAGCAACTCTCTGGAATCCTGCAAAGCTTATCTCTTGCACATCCCCCATTTAAGATAAGATAAGATCTCTTTATTAGTCACATGTACATCGAAGCACACAGTGAAATGCGTCTTTTGCTTAGAGTCTTCCGGGGGCAGCCCGCAAGCGCCGCCACACTTCCGGCGTCAACATAGCATGCCCACAACTTCCTAACCCGTACATCTTTGGAATGTGGGAGGAAACCGGAGCACCCGGAGGAAACCCACGCAGACACGGGAGGAACGTACAAACTCCTTGCCGACAGCGGAGGGAATTGAACCCAGGTCACTGGCGCTGTAATAGCGTTACACTAACTGCTACACTACCGTGCCTGCCCTAAATTGCTCCATTAACAGCCAAGTATTCAATGACCAAGGCCCTAAGAAATGGAATTCATTTTCTAAAGCTCACTACCTATTTGTCACTTTTAACACATACTTTAATAACCGGGCTTTTAATTACTTGCCCTAGCATTTCCTTATGGCTGGGGCTTCAGAGACTCTCCTCCAGTTAACCCGTCTTTACCATTTTGGCAGAGATGAGCTATGCACTAATTCAGTTAAATTACATTTTGGGATTTATTCTCAGCAATACAAGACACAGATAATGAAAGGTCATAATACTTGGTTAACTAAATAAGCTGTGCGGTCTGTGTGAGCTAGTAAGTTGGGGTCAACTTTAAGGTTCCAGAGTTGTGAATCAATGAGCTTTGTATGGCAGCTTGCTGACCAAATTAAGCACAGAACTCCGCATTAGGGACCCTTACTGCAGTTAAAGTTCCCTTTATCACTATGTGGATCTTGCATTCCTCAGCACTTTTGCTAAAATCTGTTTCGTTATATCCTTCTCTATATTGGACAGTTTAAAGACTTCTACCTACATTGACACCAAATTAAATTATACCTTGAATTTAAAAGTTTTAACTGTTTTCAAATCCCTGCCCCTTCTCTTCTCTGTGATCTCCTGCAGCCTGTAATCGCCCTCAAGAGAGCTGACCTTATTCAGTTCAAGCCTCTTGTGCATCCCAGAACTTAATTGCTCCATCATTGGGTTCAGCTGTCTCGGTTCTGAAATCCCTTCCTAAACCTCTCTGTCATTCTCCTTCTTTCTTTAAGACCCACCTTAAAAACCATCGACTAAGCTTTTACATACCCAACGTTGTACTTCTTTGTGAGGCCCCCTGTGGAGTTTTCTTTGACAGTGCTTCAGTAACATACGTTGGGACCGTTCAGGAGGTTGATGGCATTATGTAAGAGCAAACTGTTGTTGTGGGTGTTATTATGAAATACACCTTCATGCAAAATAACTTCTTCATTGTTTTTTACCCCTAAACAATCAGTTTCTCCCTGTGAAACCTCAAGGACATTTGCTCTTTATGGCTCAGTAATATTTTTACCAATCAAAGTTGCAACCCCTTCTTCTGTTCCCTTCCCCTTCATCCTGAGAAACATCCACACCCCGACTAATTGTCTTCATCGCTTAAAACCCATGAATAAAAGAGGCCAAAATCCATTTAACGCAGAGACAAATCAGTCATTCTATCTTGTACCTAATAGCATGTGCATCTTCTTCCATTACTGATGCTGGGGCAGGTTTCAACTTCCCCCAATGGTGAATTAAGTGCAGTTAATGCAAACAGAGTAAAGATTTCTGTTTCAATCAGCATTGCGTGCTGAGATGACTGACCTTAACCAGGGCAGAAGTTGCATCATTACGATTGGTCTCAGCATCCACAAATGTGACGGATCAATCAGAGCTCCTACTCTTTAATGCTATTCAGGATCTCCCTGCTGATATGCACATCTGAATTTAGATTCACTTACGATGCTCCCATAGTCAATTGGCCTGCCAAGGTACAAGGCAATTTCTTTTCAACACGCAAAGAGTATACAAAGGGGGAATACATTTTCTTTTACCCTTTTTAAAATTCATCAAGAATCCATAGTTTTATTCCATCCACCTTCTGGAGACTTGCACATTGAACTAATGGACAATTTACTGGTGAATTTGTAAGCATCTTGGAGAAATAACTCCCAAGTAGCTCACAGTCAGTAAGAGTTTATAATTTCTGACCCAAGTGCAGAAAAGTAAGAAAAGATGTGAATTTTATTTTGCACCTTTCCAACCTCAGGGCACCTCGGAGTGTTTTACAGCCAATTAAATATTTCTGAATTGTATTCATTGCCATAATTTAAGAAAGGTGTCAGACATTTTATGCTCACCAAGGGTCTACAATAACAATGCCAATGACAGTGATGTAATTGACGGATAGCTGTCAGCCAGGAACAGGCAGAAACCCTGTTCCTTTCTTTGTTGTAATATCACAGGATATCTCACATCCAGCTGAGAGGGCAGACTAAACCCCATCCAAAGGAAGACAGCCTCGACACTGGATAAAGACTCAAAAAACGTCACTGTTCACTTGTTAACACTACTAAATTGGTAACTTGGTTTATTATTGTCACATGTACCGAGGTACGGTGAAAAACTTTGTTCTGCATGCCATCCATAGGATCACTTCATTACAACAGTGCATTAAGGTAGTACAAAGGAAAACAATAACAGAATGCAGAATATAGTGTTACAGTTACAGAGAAAGTGCAGGGCAGACAGACAATAAGGTGCAAGGTCACGACGAGGTAGATTGTGAGGTCAAGAGTCCACCTTATCATTCGAGAGGTCCGTTCAATAGTCTTATAACAGCAACATAGAAGCTGTCCTTGAGCCTGGTGGTATGTACTTTCAGGCTTTTGTATCTTCTACCAGATAGGAGTGGGGAAGGGAGGGAAGAAGAGAGAAGTGCATCACAGACCCCTTTGCTACACAGAAACATCTCACTTTTGGTTCATTTAGCAATCATCTTCGTTTTAATTCCTCTGGTTTCACCAATGGAACGGTTTCTCTCTGTCTACTCTATGTACCCTGCATGGGTTTAAATATCTCTCTCAGATCTCCTCTCAATCTCCACTCTTCCCAGGTGAATAATCCAAGTCTATCCACATAACTAGAGTCCCTGATCCTTGAGACTTGTCTTGGTAAATCCCTTCTGCACTCTATCTAAAGCTTTCACATATTTCCCAAGGTGTGGCACCCCAAAAGGGTGACTCCAATATGGCCGAGCTGGTGTTCAGTCAAAGTTCGAGCACTGAAGTGGTGTGCCTTTGATGACTCAACGCAGAGAGGGCACTGACGCCAGACGTTCCCAGAAAATTTGAGGAAGTTCTGGTGCAACCAATTGTAGAGGTAAAAGGGTGGAGTCATCCAAGCTCCCATGGGGGGAGCGTTGTGAGGTCTTGCAGATAACATAAAGTGGCAGAAGTAAATAGGTGGTGAATTTGTAAGCATCTTGGAGTAACAACTCCCAAGCAGCTATTTTGCCTTTAAGAGTTTAAACCAGCTGCCTATTGAATTTGCAAATAGCCTTTTAAGTAGTGCAGTTACAGAGTAAACATTGCAGGTAAAACAGATATGAGTGTCTGTTGATAATGGCACAGCAGTTATGTTACTGGATTGATAACCCAAAGGCCTGGGCTAACAATCTAGAGAACTGGTTCAAATCCCACCGCAGCAGCTGTGGAATTTTTGTGGTGAGTACAGCAGTGAAACAGGCAGCAGCCAACCTCTGACTTACCTCTGGCTTCTACATCGGACTGAGCACGCACATCTGTCCAAAACATTCTGAGGCCCAAGCATCTGGCAGCAGCTGCCTCCATATGTCACTGAGTGAGACTTAAGACACACAACCTGCCGATTGCGGAGAGAGAGAGAGAGTGACTGAGCTCGTGGCTGATTGGCATATCATTAAAGGGGGTCGGTTCAGAACAGACGTGAGGGGTACGTTTTTTACTGAGGGGGTGGTGGATGCCTGGAATGCATTGCCTGATAGGGTGGTGGAGGCACATTCATTGGGGGCTTTTAAGATTGGCTTGGATGGACGCATGAATGAGAGGAAAATAGAGGGATATGGGCATTCTCTAGGTAGAAGGTAATAGCTATGTCAGCACAACATCGTGGGCCGAAGGGCCTGTTCTGTGCTGTACTGTTCTATGTTCTAAAGGCTTCCATCTGATTCACTAATGAACACATCATTGTGAAACCTGTTAACTCCTGAACAAAAGGAGTCCACCATCCTGACTTAAATGGAACTGAGACACTCAGGAAACAAGAAAAATATCGGCAGAAACAAGCCCTTTTGGTAACAGATATGATGTATGTAATATTGCCTTGTAGCACTTCAAAAATTGTTTTGCTTGACCAACATCATCTGTTGCAACATCATCTCAGACCATCCCCGGGTTACAAATGCCCAACTTACAGACGCTGTACGTATGAATGAGCTCCCATTACATTATTAAATTCAGAAGTCCGACGTCTGTACATACATTCATTCCTACAAACAGCAGAACTAGTTTCTTCTCTCTCTCTCTCTCCACTTTTAGCAATTGCTCCTTCTCAACAGTCTGATGTGCTTTTGATGCCATTCACTACAGTACTGCCAAGGTGTGGTTATTATGCCCAGTGATTTTTGTGAATTTTCCAATACGGACAAAATCGACTTATGAACATCTGTAAAAACGGAATCCGTTTGTCACCTGGGGATGGCTCGCAGTTTGGAACTTGCCAGAGAGCCTGTCTGTCTCTGTGAAAGAAGCTGCAGTAGGAGGAAAGCTGCCCTGACGTTATAAACTTGCCCTTTATTTAATAAAGCTCCCTTGTTAGTTTGGATTACTGCCTATTTGCCAGAATCTTAAAAGAGATATTGAGACACTTTCTCATGAAGAAAGATGTCAAGTCAGAATCTAGAAAAATGAGAAGTAAACAAATGCATGAATTCTACATGCCTGCAGTGTGACTTTTATGTCAATCTAGCTTTTAGGCATATTTCACACTTCATCCAAAGTGACCTGGCGCTCTGTTAAACATTGAAGCATAAAATGAAGTAGAAAAATTTGATAGAATAGACCAAAATGGGTGACATGGAAAGACAAGTAAAATTGAAGGTCCTCTTTGAGAAACTGACAACTTTAAACCACTCTGTCAGCTCAGGAATGTTTACACCTCACCCGTGCGGAGCGAGCGGCTGACCGTCCTCCAGCAGCTCCCACCGCTGCTGGCGACGTCCCGGCCGGTCGTTCTGGCCGGTGACTTCAACTGCATCATCGATGCGGCTGGACGATCCGGCAGTGCCGACAGCAGACTGGATGGCACTTCCAGACTCCTGATGGGAACAGTAAGGGATGCCAAGTTGAGCAACGCCTTCAGCACCCCTGCAGGTGGAGCACAGCCGCAACACACCTGGTCGAGTTCAGACGGCTCAGCCCGGTCCCAGCTCGGCTTCCTGTTCGTGTCGGAGCCAATCACGGTCAGATCCACCAACGTCACGCCGGTGTTCTTCTCTGACCACCATCTCCTTCGGGCCTCCTGTCACCTACAGGAGGACCAGAAGGCAGGCGGGGGGACGTGGAAGTTGAACGTCAAGCTGCTGACCCCAGAGAGCGTGGAGGAACTAAAGAGGGATTACGCAGGTTGGAGAACTGTGAAACCCCTCTTTGACTCCCCTGTACACAGGTGGGAAGCGACAAAGGAGAACATCAAGAGGTTCTTCATCCGCAGGGGGGTCCAGAAAGCAAGACAAGAGTCAGAGGGAACTGTGCCAATTCCAGACAGACTTGCAGCAACTCGTCCTTCTGCAGTCGAGGGGGGTGGATGTGAGGGAGGAACTCCGAGAGGCAAAGAGCCGGCAAGCCCAGCTCCACGCCTCTGAATCCTCCAGGATTATCTTCCGATCCAGGGTTCGCTCCGTGGAGCAGGATGAGACGTGCTCACGTTTCTTCTTCCAAAAGGTGCACAGGGGGAGCTCTGTGATCCACAGCCTTAAGGAAGAGGACGGCTCAGTAACATCCTCGCAGACGGACATATTAAGGATCTGCAGATCCTTCTATGCCAGTCTGTACGACAAAAAGGCCGCAGACAGCACCGCCTTCCAGAACTTCCTGTTCTCTATCATGGAAGTCTTAGATGAGAGCAAGCGGGAGAGTCTGGACCAACCACTGACCCTGGAGGAGCTGACTGGTTCTGTCCGTTCCTTTGATTCGAATAAAACTCCCGGAAGCGACGGCTTACCGGTGGAGCTGTACTCGGCCCTGTGGGACTAGATGGGCCCGGACCTGCTGGAAGTGTACAATGCTATGTTTCAGTCTGGCAGTATGTCAGAGTCTATGAGGAAGGGCACCATCACCCTCATCTACAAGCAGAAGGGGGAGAGGGTGGACATCAGAAATTGGAGACCCACCTCACTGTTGAACGTGGACTATAAGATCCTGTCCAAGGCCATCGCCAACAGGGTCCGATCTGCTCTGGGACAGGTGATCCACCCGGACCAAACCTGTGCTGTACCTGGCAGGAAGATCTTTGACAGCCTCGTGCTGCTCAGGGCTACCATCGCCGATGTGCAGGACAGAGGGGTGAACACCTGCCTGGTCAGCTTGGACCAGGAGAAGGCCTTCGACAGGGTATCACACACGTACATGTTGGACGTGCTCTCCAAAATGGGCGTTGGGGAGGGAATCAGGAACTGGATCCAACTGCTCGACACAGACATCTGTAGCGCAGTCCAAATCAATGGGTGGGAAACAGACAGCTTCCCCATCAAGTCTGGAGTCAGGCAGGGCCACCCTCTCTCCCTGGTCTTGTTCGTGTGCTGTATAGAACCCTTTGCCGAAGCCATCAGGAAGGACGAGAGCATCAGAGGGGTGACGTTGCCAGGCAGTGGGGTCACCCAGGTGAAAACCTCCCTGTACATGGACGACGTCACCGTCTCCTGCTCGGACCCAAGGTCAGTTCGCAGGTTGATCAGCATCTGCGACCAGTTTGAGTCGGCATCAGGGGCCAGAGTCAATCGCGCGAAGAGCGAGGCCGTGCTCTTCGGCAACTGGCCCGACCGATCCATCGTCCCCTTCACCGTCAGGCCTGACTATCTGAAGGTGCTGGGGATCTGGTTCAGAGGGGCCGAGGCGTGTAACAAAAATTGTCGGGAGCGGATTGGGAAGGTGAAGCAGAAACTGGGACTGTGGGAACAGCGCTCCCTATCGATAACTGGGAAGAACCTGGTCTCAGGGCTGCTGTACTTGGCACAGGTGTGGCCTGTTCCTCACTCCTCTGGCTTGGGAATCACCCGTGCCATCTTACGGTTCATCTGGGGATCCAAGATGCAGCGGGTCCGACGGGCCACCATGCACAAGTCCCTGGACAATGGGGGTAAAGGTGTCCCCAATGTCGCCGTCCTCCTGATGACCACCTTCGTCTGTGGCTGCATCAGGCTGTGCGTGGAACCCAAGTACGTGGGCACCAAGTGTCACTACGTACCGAGGTTCTACCTATCCCTGCTGTGGCGAAGGATGGGCCTGGCCCCATGGCCACACAACGTCCCAGTCAGCTGGACGCTGCCGCGCTACCTGTCCTTCATGGAAAAGTTCTTCCAGACCAATACCTTTGACCACAAGTCCATCAGGCAGTGGTCAGCACGGAACATCCTGTAAGCACTGCAGCAGTAGGACTCAATGGACACTGTGGGGTGGTTCCCTGAGCAGACGGTCCAGACTATCTGGCAGAATGTCTCATCGCCAGAACTCACCAACAAACACCAAGACCTCGCTTGGCTGGCGGTGAGAGGGGCCCTCCCAGTCAGATCCTTCCTGTATGGTTGGAACTTCACTCCCAGCGCGCACTGCCCCCGGGAGGACTGCGCTGGGGACGAGACGGTCGCCCACCTCTTTGCGGGCTGTAGGTTTGCGAGGAGGGTGTGGCGAAAGGTGCAGGAGTCCTTGCACGGTTCATCCCCAGCAGCAGCGTAACAGATCTATGGGCTGTTCCCGGGGACACACACGGAGACGGACATCAACTGCTGCTGGAAGGTCATCAACTCGGTGAAAGACGCTCTTTGGGCTGCCCGAAACTTGTTGGTCTTCCAGCACTGCGAGATGTCCGTAGGGGAATGCTGCCGGCTGGCACATTCCAGGCTGCAGGAGTACGTGCTGAGGGACGCGCTGAAGCTGGGCGCAGCCAACACAAAGGCTCGGTGGGGAAGGACTACGGTTTAGGGTTCTTCTGCCACAGGAGAAGGAGGGGCAGGGGCAGGGAGAAAGCCTCTAAATATTGTAAATACAGGACCGGGTAGCTTCCGGGGAGCCACACGTGTGACATCGGTGCTGTTTTCTAAATAAAAAGGTAACACTAATGAATGATCTGTACAAGAATGTAAAGGTTTGCACTGTTTTGTAATTGCATATAGTTTGTCTTTTATTATGAATAAAGTTTATTTTGTAAAAAGAAGATAGGAAGGCACATTGTACTCGAGATAAACTGAGCTTAAAGACTTAAAATTGTAGCAGAGTCTAAGGTTCAGAATCCAAAATAGTTACAGACATATCTCACATATCCTTGAAGAAAAGTGTTGTTTACTACAAAATGCACAGAGACTGAGGGCAATTAAGATGTTAGAAATGTTCAGAATTAGGATAGAGAAACTATTATGTCTGGTAGACAAATCAAAAATGAGGCTTAAAATCAAAGGTAGGCCAATTGAAAGGGAAATCAATCCATGCCTCAAGGATGCATGCTTAGCCCACTGCTCTACTCTCTCTACACTCATGACTGCGTGGCTCGGCACAGCTCAAATACCATCTATAAATTCATTGATGACACCACTGTTGTTGGCAGAATCTCAGATGGTGATGAGGAGGTGTACAGGAGTGAGATAGATCGGCTGGTCGTGTGGTGTCGCAACAACAACCTCGCACTTAGTGTCAGCAAGACCAAGGACTTGTGGACTTCAGGAAGGGGAAGTCAGGAGAAAGCACACCAGTTCTCATTGAGGGATCGGCAATGGAAAGGTGAGTTGTTGTCTGGTTGCATCACTGCCTGGTATGGAGGCTCCAATGCTCAGGATCGCAAGAGGCTGCAGAGGGTTGTAGACTCAGCCAGCTCCATCACGGCTACAACTCTCCCCGCCATCGAGGACATCTTCAAGAGGCGATGTCTCAAGAAGGCGGCATCCATCACTGACCCTCACCACCCGGGACATGCTCTCTTCACTTTACTACCATCCGGGAGGAGGTACAGGAGCCTGAAGACCCATACTCAACGATTCAGAAACAGCTTCTTCCCCTCCGCCATCAGATTTCTGAACGGTCCTTGAACCCATGAACACTACCTTGTTATTTCTCTTTTGCACTATTTATTTATTTTTGTAACTTATAGTAATTTTTATGTCTTGCGCTGTACTGCTGCCACAAAACAACAAATTTCACAACATACGACAGTGATGATAAACCTGATTCTGATTCTGAAGTAATTTGCCCTACACTGCAGTTTACAGAAGTCCACTGGATGTTCAGAGTCGACTGCAGATTTCTACACTGGGACCAAAGGGTCAGGTAAAAGTATCAAGACTGGAAAATGAAATCGAAGTGCACTACAGACAGGATTTAATTGAGGGATGCAGTTGGACTGAATTCCCACTCCAGCTTGCATCCAGCTGTCTATTGGAACGCAGCCACCGTGGGAGAGAAATGCTAGCATTCACAGTTTTAATTTTGAGGTTTATCTGTGCAAATGTGCTTTGGCAGGTGTAAAACCTAACTCTGGTGTGCCATACCCTGCCTTAATAAACGCCAACATTTGTCACGCCTAAATAATCTTTCCCCTGTAACAGCCTCTGAGGTTCACAACTGCCTACCTTCCTCTAGTTTGAAAAGCAACCATCCTTCAACACTCCACTTTCTGCCTCAGCTAATCTTGACATCATACTTTTATTTTTCCATTCGGTTGTCCGTTTCTTTTGAAAGAGCCCTGCAGAAAATCATCCTTCTCCGTCATTTCACGAGAGGACCCAATCAAGTTAATGCAACATGATTAACAATTAACTAATTTGCGATAGCTATTACTTACTAACGCTCATTTTTCCAAGTGACGGTAAATTTTGTCACGGGCAATTGTCCCCCAATTCCAATGTTTGACTGCCCAAATGCAAAAATGAAGTGATTGTTCACTTTTACAAGGCCACAAAACTTAGGGTTAGGCAATGATTATACAATCCACATTCAAAGAATGAAAAAAAAATTAATGGTCCAAGAACTTACAGTTGTTGATGGAGCTACTTTCTTATTACTACCCCTGAAGAGTGCTCCTCACCAAAATCCAGTGATCTCTTCATAAGAACTTCTCCTTTTCTAGTTTATAATCGAAGACCCCACCCACCCGAGTCATTCTCTCTTCTCTCCTCTTCCATCGGGTAGAAGATACAGGAGCCTGAGGGCACGTACCACCAGACTTAAGGACAGCTTCTACCCCACTGTAATAGGACTATTGAACAGTTTCCTTATACGGTGAGATGGACTATGACCTCACGATCTACCTTGTTGTGACCTTGCACCTTATTGCACTGCACTTTCTCGGTAGCTGTGACACTTTACTCTGTACTGTTATTGTTGTTACCTGTACTACCTCAATGCACTTTGTACTAACTCAATGTAACTGCACTGTGTGATGAATTGACCTGTACGATCGATTTGTAAGACAAGTTTTTCACAGTACCTCAGGACAAGTGACAATAATAAACCAATACCAATACCAATTAGTGCCCACCAACTGTAATATCACCAGGACAGCCACAATAAAGAATCCTCACAGACAATATACCAGGAAACAAAAGCAGAATTTTTAATTAACATTTTAGCAAAAGATAGAAGGTTAAGTGAATATTATAATGGAGAAAAGAAAGACAGATATTTATCCAGATATCTCCCTTATATTCAGCACTGTTACCTTCCCATGATGTGAACAGTGCTAAATATAATAATTTTGAAGACTTTTTAATAAAATTATTCATTAAATCTAAAAAAATTCTTTTTAATGTGTATTAAGCAATAATTATGGATTACTTCACCATTAAAACTTCACTTGGCCCTCTTCAGATTATTTTATCACAGGTCTAGTTGACAAAACAGCTCAACGAATTTCCATTGAGTGCAGTGGAGAAGGCTGCAAACAGTTCAAAACTCTATGATGTAATAATGGTAAAAATTTCACTATCAGTATTACCACAAGTTCTTTTGCCATCATTGTTACCACAAAGTCATTTACCCTCTGCTTCCATTCCTCAAAGTGAAGAAGGAACACAGCAGGTTGAGAATGTTGGCTTATTTTCTTCTCTGAAAAAAAACTCAAGGGTTGAGGTTTTGTCAATAGACCAACCAAGATCAAATCTAGTCCAATTGAATGGGAAATCACAAAGCATTTTTTTTCCCCACAGTGGAATTCTCTCCCCAAAAGACTATTGGAAGTTTTGAGGCAGCTAGATCTTTAAAGTGTGAGAAAACTGAGATCAAGTAATACCACACGAATGAAACCTTGAAACTTCCACTGTGTATGGGCTTAATACCATCTGATGCAGTGAACTTGTTTACTTGGATCTGAGTGACATAACATTAAACTTTAAAGAAAACTACAAGCTTGAAGCATATTGAAGAACTGCCCAGAAATGTGATGAATCAGTAGCAATTCTTCAGTTTCAAAAAACAGAAGCACCTTTCCTATTGTTCGGAATCTCAGTTCCTAGACAAGGAGCTTCTATTCTTTTTACTTAATTTATAGTGTTACTAATTTTGACCAAACAACTAACTCTGCAAACTATTCAAACACTCCACATTAATTTTTCAAAGCTGATTTGACTCACGGGTGCAAAATTCTGTGTGTAAATATAAGGTTTAAAGTAAAATATATAGCAGATCCGTATCGTATTATGTATGCCACAGGTTAGATAAAAGGGGAAATAGCACAAGTCCTCAAAAGCTGAAATTAGATCCAAAACAAAATCTCCTCCTGCCCGTTTGCCTTGGAAAGAGAAAGATTGTACTTTAAATGAAGTGATCCCTGTCAATACCAGCCAGGATCTTGTGTTTAGAGTCAGCTACACAAGAAGGCAGGAGATGGGATATGCTTACTGCAGGGATTGATCCTGTTACGGACTCAGTGAAAGTCCCTTTAAGATAGAGAGTGTGTGTGTATGTGTGTGTGGGGCGTGCTTACGTCAATAGAAGATAAAGGACGTAATGACGTTGTTGAAGAGGTTAGAAGAAGAAGGAGAGAGAGAGAAGGGAGAGAGACACCAGCCTGCTTGTTTTCTCTATCGATGGATGAGAAACAATAACTGTGTTTGCCACTGAAATCCATGTATGGAAGTTGGAAGTAATCCGGTGGAGTTCACTTTGTTGCTGACCTGTAGAAGGAAACAGGTATTTGTGTGTGGACGACCACGGTTCGGATGTTTTCGGGGTGAGGAAGTCACTACCGAGTAAACACTGAAGTGTCGTTTGGGTTCCATCGTGGAACATTTGGATTTCGTATTTACTCTCTCTATGTTCTCTACATCTACGTCTTATCTTCAGACAACGGTGGTTGTTGAAGAAGCCCATGCTCATGTTTCACCTTATGGCTTGCGGAACCGAACTTTAAGAACCATTCCGGAACTGGGAGTTTTGGACTTTGTCACACACACACACGACGAGTTTAGTTTTGGGGTTAACGTTCGAGGTTTAACATTTTTGAATTCTAACATACTAACATTTTTACTTTTATTTTACGTATTATCATAAGTAGTGATTAATAAAACAGTTTTTAACACTGAATCATGCTCAGTGTGTTTCTTTTGTTGCTGGTTCGTGACAATCCTCAAACTACTACTATTTAGCTGTAAATCAGAAGGAAAATATCAAGTTGGGTGTATGTTTAACACTAAAGAGGATTGCAATAAAATACAAGGACATTTTGCAGAATGGACATCTTAATTTGCAAATAAATTCGAATAAGGAAATGTGACAGGGTGCACATTGATAGAAGGAATAGCCTATGCCTCCTGGAGTCAGAATGGCTATTGGGGTAGGGAATCCAGCAGTAATGAGTCATAAATAATTGGAAGTAAGAATGCAGGTTAACAATGCCATGAAAAATGCAAATAAAGCATTGGGATACATTTCCAAATGGTTAGTGTTCGGGATTATTCTGGAGTTATGAAATTATGGATAGAATAATTATGGATTAATTAAAATTAGAACCGGAAATAAAACCTGTTCACAATTTAACTTCAACTGATACTTTACGGCTATCGAAACCAATCACTGGGTGTGGGACATTCTGATTCTGTCCCGTTGAAACTACTCAGGGGAAAACAATAGATGAATGTTCCCGTTAATTGGTATTCATTGAAAACTTCAGGATGAGATCAGGAAAGGCATTAAGTGGCCACCTCCTGCATTAACACATCGTTAAAGGCGTATCTCTGCCACTTAATCCACAGTTCAGGACAAGTCTGTTTTGTCACTTAAAATTCTGGTTAGTTGTACATTCATGGAGCCATCCCTCAGCACAGTGACAACAGAGACATACCTTGGGTGTCTGGAGTTTGTGCTCAGAAGCTTTCAGAACAGACACCAGTCAGTATTGAATATTCAAAGCGACTCTGCTAGTTTGGGATGTGCTACCATTGTAAATATGTAATTCTGCAAAGTTACCTGTCTACATTCAAAACGTTAAATAGGTGATTATAGCCATTGAAATTGTAGCTAATCGTTTATTATTATCTTTGTGTTTAAACAGTATAAAACATTGTGTCAAGAGAGTGAGATTTTCTTAGACTCTCTCTCTAGTAGATCTGTTGTGTGGATAAAGACTTTTATATTTCCTAGCTACAGCTTCTGTGTGGCTTAGTTTTGTTAGTCACAACAGTTAGAATTCAAAAGAAGATAAAGTTACGTTACACTTCTGTACATCTTAGCTTAAAACTACCTTGGAATTCAATGCTCAGTTCTGGTCTTGGCTTTACAGAGGATACAAGCTTCTGACGCCTGGACTACCTGTGGCAAGCAACTCATGGCAATGGCAAGATATCACTCACGGTGCCTCTGTAAAATCTTATAAACTCATTGAAAGTCTATGTGAACCAATGTCAGTGAATTCTCCCAGTCCAACACCGCAGTCATGAGGGCCTGGTTATACTTGGTTGGCATGCTCACATGTCTGTCAGACATGTGGTATCAGACGTGTCAAAGGTGTATCAGAGTTGACTGAGAGTCCAGGTAGCTAGGTAGTTTCTGAGGTAAGGCAGTTCTATCTCTTACACAGGACATCTGTGTGCTCTTGATACATGGCCTCGAGGTTCTCTATACCATCCCCAATGCTCCTTCTCTACTTTGAAAACTCATGGATTAGAAGTTCCCAGGGGACAGTGAGGATGTTGTATTTTTTCAAGGAGGCTTTGATGATATCCTTGATACCTTTTCTCTGTCTGACTGGTACTCTCTTCCTGTGACAGTTCAGAATAGAATGTCTGTTTCAGGACTCTGGTGTCAGGCATGCAAGCGACCTAATCTACTGAAAGAGTGCAACCACGGATGTTGCATTGGGAGTCAACACTGATGTTGGTTCATTTATCCTTCCACTGAATATAGAGGCATTGCTGGCATCTTTCTAATGCCTTTAGATGCTTTTTATGGGTTGTCTAGGTCTCAAAAGCATATATGAGGGCAGGGATCATTGCTGCCCACCAGACAGTGAATTTTTTATATATTAGTCACATGTACATCGAAACACACAGTGAAATACATATTTTGCGTAGAGTGTGCTGGGGGCAGCCTGCAAGTATCGCCACGCTTCCGGCGCCAACATAGCATGCCCACAACTTCCTAACCTGTATGTCTTTGGAATGTGGGAGGAAACTGGAGCACCCGGAGGAAACCCACGCAGACAGGGGGAGAACATACAAACTCCTTATAGACAGTGGCAGGAATTGAACCCGGGTCACTGGCGCTGTAATAGCATTATGCTAACCGCTACACTACGGGTATGCGGTCTTGATCTTCAAATATCTCTTTTCTCAATTGACCTGTGTTGATGGATTGAAGGAGGCAGTGAATTTCATCATTGATATCAGCCTTCGTTGAAATAGGTCTCCCTAGATATGACAAGAAGTCCATGTTTTTATTGTTAGAGGGCAGTTTTGTACAACGGGGGCAGGTTAGTGGGAACCTATGTGATTGGAAGCCTATGATCTGTGGTGTCCCACAGGGATTGATTCTGGGACCCTCAGAAACTTGCAATCTGGATATGAATGCAGGAAGCATTAGTAAGTTTACAGGTGACGTAAAAATTGATGGTATCATTGATGGAGAGCAGGGCAGTCTTCAATATTGTGTAGGAGATACACAATGAAGAGTACGACCCTGGGGACCAATAAGAGACAGAGAGATCTTATTGGTATTGGTATTGGTTTATTATTGTCACTTGTACCAAGGTACAGTGAAAAACTTGTCTTACAAACAGATCGTACAGGTCAATTCATTACACAGTGCAGTTACATTGGGTTAGTACAGAGTGCATTGAGGTAGTACAGGTAAAAACAATAACAGTACAGAGTAAAGTGTCACAGCTACAGAGAAAGTGCAGTGCAATAAGGTGCAAGGTCACAACAAGGTAGATTGTGAGGTCAGAGTCCATCTCATTGTATAAGGGAACCGTTTAATAGTCTTATCACCGTGGGATAGAAGCTGTCCTTAAGCATCTGTGGAAGGAGAAAGTCAATGTTTTAAGTCAGCGACCCTTCCTCGGAATCATGACTAACATCCTCATTGATATTGGTCTTGGATTATTATTGTCACTTGTACTGAGGTACAGTGAAAAACTTGTCTTGCATACCGATCATACAGGTCAATTCTTTACACAGTGCAGTTACATTGGGTTAGTACAGAGTAAAGTGTCACAGCTACAGAGAAAGTGCAGTGCAATCAGGTGCAAAGTCACTCTCCCTGAAGGTCGCAGCACAGCTAGGTAAGATGATTACTTGCCTTCTTTAGCCAGGGTATGGATTCAAAGAGCAGGGAGGTCATGGTACAGTTATGTAAGACAATAGTTAGGCCACAGCTTGAGTATTGTGTGTAGATCTAACCACCACACTACAGGAAGGATGTGATGGCACTAGAGAGGCTGTAGAAGTGACATCAGAATGTTGTTTGGAATGCAGTGTTTAAGATGCATCTCACTGTGTGTTTCGATGTATCCGTGACTAAAAAAGATACCTTACCTTATCTTATATCTTTTAACCTGTCAGGAGAGATTGGATAGGCTGGGTTGTTTTCCTCAGAGCAGAAAAGTGGAGACCTAATTGAAGTATACAAAATTATGAGGCACATAGGTAGATAGCGAGAAACTTAGCAGACACAAAAAATTCTGCAGATGCTGGAATCTGGAGCAATACACAAAAAGTGCTGGAGGAACTCAGCAGGTCAGGCAGCATCCATGGAGGGAAATAAACAGTCGACGTTTTGGGCCAAGATCCTTCATCGGGACTGGAAAGGAAGAGGGCAGAAGCCAGAATAAGAAGGTGGGGGGAGGGGGAGGAGCACACGCAGGCAGGGGAGAGGTGAGTCCAGGAGAGAGGGGGAAGGTAAGTGGGTGGGGGAGGTGTGGGGGGCAAGATGTAATAAGCTGAGAGGTAATAGGTAGGAGAGGCAAAGGGCTGAAGGAGGAGGAATCTGACAGGAGAGGGCAGTGGACCATGGAATAAAGGATGGGAGAGGGGAGGAGAGGAGATGGGCAGGTCATCAAGAGTGGGGGGATAAAAAGAAGGGGTGGGGTTACCAGAAGTTAGAGAAATCAATGTCGAGGCCATCAGGTTGGAGACCCCCAAGGTGGAATATGAGGTGTTGTTCCTCCAACCTGCGCCTGGTCTCAACGTGGCAGTAGAGGAGGCCGTGGATAGACATATCAGTGTGGGAGTGCGATGTGGAATTGGTGGGTGGCCACCGGGAAGTCCTGGCTGTTTCGGCCTTACTTAGCAGAGGTGTCTTTCATGAGAAGGCAAAGGTTTAAGGAAAGATTTAGGAGATTTCGAAGGGACGTGAGGAAGAGATTTTTTTCAGGGTGGTTGAAATCTGGAATGCACTTGCCTGAGGGGTGGTGGAGGAGGGAACTCTTACACATTTAAAAAGTATGAAAAACACGATGATGCCGGAGGAACTCAGCAGGCCAGGCAGCATCTGTGGAGAAAAGTAGGAGGTCAACGTTTCGGGTCAGGACCCTTCTTCAGGACTGAAGATAGGAAAAGGGGAAGCCCGATATATAGGAGGGAAAAGCAGAGCAGTGATAGGTGGACAAAAGAGGGGAGGCGGGGTGGGCACAGGGTGGTGATAGGTAGGTGCAGGTAAGAGATGGTGATAGGCAGGTGTGGGGGAGGAGGGGAGAGCAGATCCACTGGGGGATGGGTCAAAGGGAAAGAGAGAAAAAAGGGGTATAAAAAAGAGAGAGAGGCTAGGAAAGGGAAGAAAAGAAGAGGCGTGGTTGGCGGTGGGTTGTGGGGATTATTAAAGTGGGAGAATTCAATGTTCATGCCATTCAATGAGCTCTTGAAGAGCCAAGGTATAGAAGGCTATGGGCAGAAAGCTGGAAAATGGGTTAAGCATAAAAAGGTACTTGATGTCTGACATGGACACAGTGAGTCGAAGGGTCTACTTCCATGCTGTATGACGTATGACTCTCTACAGATCCCTGCAATTCTAACACCCACTCGGAGTGGTTTACAGAACCAATCGGTCTATGGACCCCCACGTCTTTGGGAGGTAGGAGGAAACCATAGTACCCAGGGGGAACACACAGACACACAAGAGACTCTGCAGTTGCTGGAATCTGGAGCAACACATGCAAAATGCTGGAGGAACTCAGCAGGTCAGGCAGCATCTATGGAGGGAAATAAATAGTCGACATTTCAGGTCGAGACCCTCTATCCGGATCCATAGGGGGAATCCCACACGGTCACAGGGAGAAGGTGTAAGCTCCACACAGACAGCACCGGAGGTCAGGATTGAACCTGGGTTCGGAGAATTGTGAGGCAGCTGTACTACCTGCTGCACCACAACGCTGCCATGTGGTAAAAGAAACAAAGTTTGGGTTTCAGCTCAAGAATGCAGGGTACAGTGGTTGAGTTACTGGACTCGAGTCCCGGAGTTCTGGGCCATCAATCGGTGAGTTCAAATCTCACCATAGCAGCTGAGAATTTAAATTTATTAAATAAAAGGCCACCCAGTAATGGTTAGCACGCAACGGTAAGATTGTTGTTCAGAACCTACCTGGGTCACTAATCTCCTTCAGGGAAGGAAATCTTCCATCCTTTCCTGACCTCACACAAATGTGACCTCAGACCCACCAAATGCGGTTGACTCTGAACTGCCTCCACAGATTAGAGCAAGAAGGAGTGGACAATTAATGTCAGTGGTGTCCACTGCTGGTCAACATATAAATAAAATGTCTCTCCTCCACCAAAACCTACAATGCATTGTTTAAAAATATTGGTGCTTGCTTTCTTTATTTTTTTTAAGCTCAGCCATTGCTTTAAGCCTCACAGCCCAGACAGCAGCTTGGAAAATCTCCCACCTGTTCCAACAGGTGCAATGCATCTTCCCCACACAGGCTGCCTTTTAAAGCACCAAGCCCTCACGATATCAAATGTTAGGGATACTCAGCAGGTCAGCCAGCATCTGTGGAGAGAGAGAAGCAGTTGATGTTTCCAGTCGAAGGCCCTTGATCTAGTCAATGACCCTTGACCTGAAATGTTACCCCTGTATCTCCCCCCGCAGAAGCTGCCCGAATAATGGGTATCCCCACCATTTTGTTTTTTTGTTTAAGATTTCCAGCATCTGCAGTATTTTTCTTTGCAAGTCATGGTATCAAACCTCCTTCTGGTATCTGTAACCAGGGGAGTGCATAGGCTGTGAACGACAGGCATCGTCCATGGAAAACAAGGAGAAAACGAGTTGAAAGTATCCTGACTGGTTGCATCGTGGCCTGCTACAGCAATTCCAATACACAGGAGGCTGCAGAGAGCAGTGGGCACAGCCCCGTCCATCAAGGGGACAGCCTTCCCCATCATTGACACCATCTACAGCAGGAACTGCCTCTAGACTTGCCTCCCTGCACATGCAAAGGCCATATTTGGGGCAGATAAAGAAGTAGCAGGCAACAATACTTTCCAACCTAACGATAGAAGGGAGGTCATTGATAAAATAGCTGTAGATGGTTGAGCTTGGGAGATTGCCCTAAGGAACCCCAGTAGTAATGTCCTGGGGATGGGATAGTTGTTTTCCATTAACTACATCTGTCCTCCTTTCATCTTAGTAGGACTCTGATCCTTTTTGGTGGCTTCCTCTGGTTTACATTAAGTGAACAAAGACTTTTCCATTATGACCTTGTGATAAACAAGGGCATCATTCAAGAAGCATCCCTCTCACTCCATCCAACTTTTCTCTAAGTGATTCCAGTGACTTTTGTAGCATGGGGGATATGACATCATAAGATAAGATATCTTTATTAGTCATGTCATCAAAACACACAGTGAAATGCATCTTTTGCGTAGTGTTCTGAGGGCAGCCCGCAATTGTCGCCACGCTTCCGGCGCCAACGTAGCATGCCCACAACTTCCTAACCCGCACGTCTTTGGAATGTGGGAGGAAACCGGAGCACCCAGAGGAAACCCACTCTGACACGGGGACAACGTACAAACTCCTTACAGACAGCGGTGGGAATTGAACCCAGGTTGCTGGCGCTGTAATAGCATCATGCTAACCGCTGCACTACCGTGCCTGTATGGAGTGCCAGTTCTGTTCCAAATAGTTCAATTTTTGAGTTCAATCCTTTATTTAATCTTCCCTAGATTTTGTTTTTCAATAGCCATTTGCAGCAGTGCATTCCACAATCCAATAACTCTTTGTATGAAAGAATTCTGATCTCCTATTTACCTTTTTAATACTGAACCTGTTTATAACTATTGTTAGTAATTCACTGATCAGCCCCAATAATCAGTTCTATTTAAAGCCCTTCCAAAACTTTGGTTAAGGTGAGCCCCTCTCTCAACTTCTCTGATCTAATGGATACATTTCTAGCTTTTCTCATTCTAACTTTGTCACGTTATCCCTGATTTTAAACTACGAGCTAGTGTGATTATGCGGTCTGATCAGTGAATTGGTAACAATGATCATAAACTGTGGTTCAGTACTAAAATGGTAAAAGGGAGATCAGAATTTGCTCATGCAAAGAGTTATTGGAATGTATTACTGCAAATGACTATTGAGGCAAAGAATTTAGAAAGGATTTTCTGCAGTCATGATGTACAATTACCCAGTGTCTATTTTACCCTCTGTTTAAGACACATGACATTTGTGCTCCTTCCTTGTTCCGGCTGGCAATGACATTGCAGATTATTGGCTTAATGTGTTCCAAACAGGGTCAAATTTTGTAAGTGTTTCAACCAGTTGTAGAAAGCTGGCGAGATTTGGGCTAGCCATGCTGATGCAGCAATTGGTACTGCTCTCTCACAGCTCCAGCGACCCAGGTTCAATCCTGACCTCTGGTGCTGTCTGCGCAGAGTTGGCACATCCTCACTGTCACAGTGTGGGTTCTTCCCGGTGTTTGTTTTTACCCCAACTTTCTAAATGACATGCTTATAGATTAGTTGGTCAAGTTGGTTGAGGGCAGGCATGGTAGTGTAGCGGTTGGTTCAAGAACCGAATGGTTGAAGGGAAGTAGCTGTTCCTGAACCTGGCGGTGTGGGACTTCGGGCGTCTGTACCTCCTGCCCGATGGTCGCTGCGAGAAGGTGGCACGGCCCGGATGGTGGGGATCTTTGATGATAGGTGTTGCCTTGAGGCAGCGCCTCCTGTAGATACTGCCAACGGCCGCAAACCAAGTTCCCACACGGCAGGAGATGCCCGCAGCCCTGCAGCAGCTGGCAAATCTACCCCACCGGTCTCCCAAACACATGGGTCATGCGTTCGTAATCTGGGGAGGACCTGAATTGTAGCTAACCTAACATGGACCATATCTTATCATAATACTGTCCCTATTTGGTGATAAAGAAATAATAATAATAAAGCAATAAATAGAAATAAATTCAATTGTTTACTCACTGGTAATGTAGGGATGACTTGAGAAGTTATCCACAGGAGCAGCTTTCTGGGAAACTTACTTAGCAGCATTTAAACAATACAGTAAAACTCCAATAACCTGCTATCCAGAAATTCCAATGGTTCAAAGTCAAGTTTATTGTCATCTGCACGTCCATGTGTGCACAGGTGCAACGAAAAACTTGCTTGCAGCAGCATCACAGGCACGTAGCATCAGATAAGCAGCATTCACAAGAAGAACGTAAATTAAACATAAATTATACACAATTTTTACAAGAAAACACAATTAAAATAAAATTTAAATAACGTCCATTTTAGTGTAAAGTGATCAAAGTGGTCATAGTGTTGCCAGACTGTAGTGAGTAGGGTTTTGCCAGTTGGTTCAAGAACTGAATGGTTGAAGGGAAGCAGTTGTTCTTGAACCTGGTGGTGTGGGACTTCTGATTTATGTACTGGGCCCAGGACAGGACAACCGATATGTTAACACCCAGGAATTTAAAGCTGCTGACCTTCTCCACCGCCGATCCCCCAGTGTAGACTGGCACATGTTCACCCTCTTTCCCCTTCCTGAAGTCAACAATCAGCTCTTTAGCATCTGGCTCACAAGATGATGTTTGCCACATTCCCCTTTGACTCTCTGCGACCCCGGTTCCTGCGCTCCCCTTCTGCTCAACAGAGAACGTTTCCCATCCTCCCTTCAAATTTATTGGTTTCACTGGAAAATTTATCATAACATCCAAAGAAAGTGAAATAAAAGTGGGTTGGGAATAACATCCGATCATCTGGAAAATCTGCTACTGCAGCACCTCCAAAATCCCAAATGTGCCGGATTAATAGAGCTTTACCTCACTTACACATTAATCAGAACTTAAACTATTTTCACTCCAATTTTTAATGCATTGTCAGTTACCTGGCTCCTTTTTACATCTCTACACCATCTCTATCACAATTCACATTACAATCCATTATAAATTGGGGATACCTTGAAAAAATGAAAGATCCGGTGTGAAATAAACAGGACTCAGCAATTCACTGCATGGTCAGAGAAAATGGGGAGCTGGACCGGATTAAACTTGTTCAGTTACCAGGACTAATGGCTGTCAGGCTCCTGAATACCCTTGTAGACAAATGCCGCGTCAAAAGCCCTGGTTTGCACAACAACGTATAAGAACTCTGGCTGCTGCTGAATATGTTTATACAATGAGTACAACACACTGAGCTTGTATTTCTCTTGTCCAACTCGGTTTTGCACTAACTCTGCACTAAATTTGTATTTTGTTAATACTGTTTTTTGCACTATTTTTTCTGATTTTTTTTTGTTTTTTGTTGTGTTTATTGTATGTCTTCTGTTCTAGGTATGCCCTCTGTTGTGTGAGTCTGGGGGAAACGACATTTCATTCCACCATGTGTTTTTATAGCATGGATGAACGACAATAAAGTAACTTGAGACAGATGCTGAGTCACAGGGATTTCCGAACAATCGGTGACCAGATTGTTGGAATTTTAGGGCAGAGTTGTGTGGGGAAGCCCTTTGAACAATGAACGAGGTATCACCTCAGGGAGCCACACAAGTGGCAATGGTGCTATGTTTATCTGTGTGTTTTTCTCTTTAAAGTTTACACTACTGAATGTAACAACCATGAACGTTACATGGTTTTGCACTGCTTCTTCCTTTGTATATATTTTTTATTATGAATAAAGATTATTTTTGTAATTAAAAAAAATAAGAATCTGTGGTTCAGATCATTGGGATACAGATGGCATTCCTCTCATTATGGGTTTACAATGGACTCCAAGCAAAGCCACTCAGTTTACTGGAGAGGGAGGGGACAGGGTTGTGGGGGACACTCCAGCACTTCCAATTTCATGTCATAATATGTCAAGTCGAGTTTATTGTCATGTGCACAAGTACGGTGAGGTACAGGTACAATGAAAAACTTACTTGCAGCAGCATCACAGGCACGGAGGTACAGACAACACACAGAACATAGGTTATACATAAATTATACCAGACAGTGAAAAGAAACTGTGCAAAACAATACATTAGTGCAAAAAAACAGAGACAGGTCCATGGCAGTGCAAGAGGAGGTCCGTAGTGTTCTGTTGCTGAGGTAGGGTTGGGGTTGTGCAGGTTGGTTCAAGAACCTGATGGTTGGAGGGAAGTACCTGTTCCTGAACCTGGTGGTGTGGGACTTCAGGCTTCTGTACCTCCTGCCCGATGGGAGCTGCAAGAGGAGGGTTTTGACCTGGATGGCGTGGATCCTTGATGATGGATGCAGCCTCCTTGAGGCAGCACCTCCTTTAGATGCTGTCAATGGTGGGGAGGGCTGTGCCCGTGATGGACCGGGCTGTGTCCACTACTCTCAGCAGACTCTTGTGTTGTTGCACTTTGGAATTTCCATACCAGGTCATGATGCAACCAGTCAGGATACTTTCAACAGCGCATCTGTAGATGCTTCAAAAAGACCTGTGGTGTCTTTGCGAACCTCCCATACTCCAACAGAGGTAGAATGAAAGTCGGCATTGGTTTGGGTAGTTGCCAGGATTAAAAGCCTCCAGGTATTCTGCCATCCCATAAATGTGAACACAAACCCAAGAACCATTGGCAAGGCCAGGATTCATTGTCTATCCCTAACTGCTCCTGAGCTGCCTTCTTGGACCTCTAGTGCTGTGTCGCCATCTTTGAGCCGCCATGGTACTTTTTGTGAATGTCCTCTCACAGTGCTGGGAGAAGGGAGTTCCGAGTTCCAGTGATGATGAAGGGGAAGCAATAATTTTCAAGTCACAGTGATCTGAAACTTGTGTGTGGAAGTGTTTCCATATGCCTGCAGCCTTTGTCCTTTCTCACGGTGAAGGTTGTGCATGTTGGAGGTGATGTCAGAGCACCCTAGGTGAGAAACAGCAGTGCATTTGTACTTAGCACAAACGACAGCCACTGTAATGCCAGTGGTAGAGTGAATGAATGTTTAGGATGGAGGATGAGGTACGAATTAAGCAGGCGGCTGTGTCCTTGAGCTTCCTGAGTGTTACCGAAGTTGTACTTACAGACAAATTGAGAGCTTTCCATCACACTTCTGCCTCGTGCCTTGAACATGGTGGAAAGGCTTCGGAACATCAAATGGCAAGGTACTTGTCGCAGGAGAGAAATTGGTAGGTTTTACATATTAAGAGTATCAAAGGATATGGAACTAGTACAGGAAAGTGGCTCAGAGAAAACAGGACAGCCTAGATCTAGTTGAATGTCAAAGTATAAGATTTCTTTACAGAACATAGAACATAGAAAAACTACAGCACAATTCAGGCCCTCCGGCCCACAAAGCTGTGCCGAAATCAGCCACATCAGTCACATGTACATCAAAACACACAGTGAAATGCATCTTTTGCGTAGAGTGTTCTGGGGGGCAGCCCGCAAGTGTCGCCACGCTTCTGATGCCAACATAGCATGCCCATAACTTCCTAACCCGTACGTCTTTGGAACGTGGGAGGAAACTGGAGAACCCGGAGGAAACCCACGCAGACACAGGGAGAACATACAAACTCCTTACAGAGAGCAGCGGGAATTAAACTCGGGTCGCTAGCGCTGTAATAGCGTTACGCTAACCGCTACACTACTGTGTCTGGACTGGAGGATTGAATAGCCTGTTCTTGCTACTCATGTCCTTAGATTACCCAGCCTCTGGCCTGCTCTTGTAGCCACATTATTTATGTATCTGGTCAGTGGTGATCCCACGATATTTAATCTGTGGAACACAATGATGGTGATACCATTCAACGTCAAGGGTAGTTGGTTAGACTCTCTCTTGGTGGAGATGATCATTTCTTGGCACCTTAGTAACACAAATATTTTTTGTAACATATTAACCCGCATCTTAATTTTGTCTAGGTCATGTTTCGTACAGGCATGGACTGCTTCACTTGCAGAGGAGTTGACACAAAATTGAATAACTTGCAGTCATCTGCAAATATCCCCACTTCTGACCTTATTGTGAAGCAGCTGAAGGTGGTTGGATCTGAGACAATGCCTTGAGCAATACCTGTAGTTTTGTCCGGGGATAATAGGTCTCCAGCAACCACCTTCCTTAATGTGAGGTACAACTTCAACCAGAGGAGTGGTTTCCTCTTGAGGTCCACTGTCTTCAATGCTTTCAGAGCTCCCTGACCCAAGTATATGTTAATAAAACTGGAGGAACAGCTTCCTCTCTTTGATGCACACACACCAAGACATGCGTATCAAGGAGGCAATCAGGGCATAGTCCTTCCCACCTTCAATATCCGTTGGATGAATAAACAGTTTGCTGGAGGAACTCAGCAGGTCAGGCAGCAACTGTGGAGGAGGGAGGAACTGTCGATGTTTCGGGCTGAAACCCTGCATCATCGATCATATTGTCTGTTGATCCAGATTACTCTCTCTCACACACTACTACTGATATGTCAGTCCTCGGCCTCCTCCACTGCCAGGAGAATTCCAAGCGCAAACTGGAGGAACAGCACCTCATTTTCCATCTTGGAACCTTGCAGCCTAACGGCATCAACATTGAATTCTCCCCCTTTAGGTAATCCCCACCCCCTCCCCACAACACCTCCCCTCCACCATGATCCTTCTCTTCTTCCCTTTCCTAGCCTTTTTTTTCTACCTTTTTTTCCCTCTCTCCTTCCCTTTGACCCCATCCCCCAGTGGATCTGCTCTCCCCTCCCTCCCCCACACCTGCCTATCACTATATCTTACCTGCATCTACCTATCACCACCCTGTGCCCACCCCGCCCCCCCCCCCTCTTTTGTCCACCTATCACTGCTCTGCTTTTCCCTCCTATATATCGGGCTTCCCCTTTTCCTATCTTCAGTCCTGAGGAAGGGTCCTGACTCGAAATGTTGACCGCCTGCTTTTCTCCACGGATGTCGCCTGGCCTGCTGAGTTCCTCCAGCGTCGTCGTGTTTTCCTCTCAGCATCTGCAGTTTCTTGTGTCTCTGTTAAGGATGCACATGTGTAAAACATACACATGCAAAAGCCCACATGTGTATGCCCATGCGTGCACTGGCTGCGCACGTAAAATGCAAACGTCACAGTACCTCTTAGGGTGCAATAGAGGAATAAAGTAACGATTGGATTAGCAACCTGGGAAACCCACAGCTAGCACAGAAAATGGGGCAAAGAGGATGACAGTGGTGCCTCTCAACCTGAATCTTGGCAGGTAGAAAGGGGATAATGGCAGGCCTGGGGATCTGGGGGAAAGGCCCAGGATCTGAAGGAAAAGGTGAGAGTAGATGGGGAGCAGGTATTGTTGGACAAGTTAACATCTGCCATGAGGGAGTCAATTAAAGGACAGCTAGTCAGAATCTAGATGAAAAACACTTATGATACTGGAGGAACTATGCGGGCCTGGCCTGCTGAGTTCCTCCAGCATCATAGTATTTTTCATCTAGATTCCAACATCTGCAGTCCTTTGTTTCTCTGGTCGGAAAACAGGACTGACATGTTCCTGTGAGGAAGAACAACAAGGATGGCAAGGTCTGGAAACCTTGAATGACAAGGGATGTTGCAAATTTAGTCAAAGGGGAAAAGGAAGGAAAGAAAAGGAAAAAGTCTAGATGAGGGTCTCGACCCGAAATGTTGACTGTCCATTTCCCTCTGCAGATACTGCCTGACCCGCTGAGTCCTTCCAGTGCTTTTTGCGTCACAAGAGGAAGAGTATGTAAGGTCAAGGTAGCTGGAATCAGACCGGGCACTTGAGGAACATTGGTATTGGTTTATTATTGTCACTTGTACCGAGGTACAGTGAAAAACTTGTCTTGCATACCGATCGTACAGGTCAATTCATTACACAGTTGTTAGTACACAGTGCATTGAGGTAGCACAGGTAAAAACAATGACAGAGTACAGAGTAAAGTGTCACATGAAGGAAGCAGGAACAAACTTAAAACAGGGAATTGGGAGGGCTAAAAGGGGGCCATGAAATGTCCTTGGTGAGTGGAATTTAGGGAAAATTCCGAGGCATTTTACACATCCGTTAAAAACGAGGGTAACTGGTGAGAGGGTAGGGCCACTCAAAGAGAGAACTTATGCCCTAGAGTCAGAGGATGTGGGCGAGGTACTGAGTGCCCGGAGAAGGGAGGGGAGAGGTGGGGAAGGGAGGGGAGATGTGGTGTGGAGAGGGGAGGTGGGGCGAGGGGTGAGGAAGGGTAGAGAGGTGGGAATGAGAGGTGAGGAGGGGTAAGGTGAGGGGTGAGGAGGGGTGGGGAAGTGAGGGGTGGGGTGGGGAAGTGAGGGGTGGGGAGGGGTAGGGTGGGGAGGGGTGGGGAAGTGAGGGGTTGGGTGGGGAAGTGAGGGGTGGGGAGGGGTGGGGTGGGGAGGGGTGGGGAGGTGAGGGTGGGGAGGTGAGGGGTGGGGAGGGGTAGGGTGGGGAGGGGTGGGGAGG